>NC_132997.1:7154436-7772811 GCF_048564905.1 Vicugna pacos
CCCTGCCATCAGATTTGGGGCTTATTCTGAGGGGAGGGAGAATCAGAGAGTTGCTGCTGCTGCCGGTGGCCCCCAGATGTGGGTGCTTGGAGGGTGTGGTCAAGGTTGCAGAAAGTCCCATCCCACTGAAAGCTCCTAAACCCAATCCCTGGAAGGCTACTGGAACGTTCTCCACACACAGAGTAACCTGAAAGTACTAGACCAGTAGTTCTCCGAGTGTGGCCCTGACGCCCGCAGCACCATGCATTACCTATGGGCTTGTTAGAATTAGAAACTTATGTTCCTCTCTCCCCAAACTATTGAATTAGAATCATTGGCAGTTTGTCCAGGAAACTGTTTTTACAGACCCTCCAGGTGATTCTTATTCATTCACATTAATGTGTAAAAAACACGCTGACTTTGACTATGATTTTGAGGTCAAAATGATTGCTATGGACCACAATTTTGTCCTTCCCAAATTCATATGTTGAAACTCTAAGCCCAACATGATAGTATTGGAGGTGGGGTCTTTGGGAGGTGATTAGGTCAGGAGGGTGGATACCCCATGCCTGGAATCAGAGCAGTTATAAGAGGGATCACAGAATGCTCTTTGCTCCTTCTGTGAGAATGCCGCAAGAAGATGGCTGCGTGTGAAGCAGGAAGCCTGCTCTCACCTGATACCAGATCTGCCAGCACCTTGACCTCAGACTTTCAGCTTCCAGAAATGTGAGAAAAAATTATCCATGGTGGTGGCATTTTTCTGTAGCAGCCTAAACTAAGAGAGTGATCATCATCAGAGTGGGGGCTGTGAAACCTGGATGAACATTAGGAAAATCTGGAGAACTTGAGAAAACACTGAGGCAAGACCCCACCCCAAGACAATTAAGGAAGAATCTTGGGAGAATATGATTAGGTTATTGACAGCTTAAATGCTCCACAGGTAATTTTAATGTGCAGCCAGCTAAGAACCACTGGCCTGGTGGGTTGGGCTATCAAGGTGCCTAAAAGCCAGGATGCTCAGGAGACTGGGGGAGCAGCACAGCAGTGACCAGGGACACTGAAACTTGTCACCTGAGAACAAGTGGCAGCATGACGCCTGAACCCTAAGGTTACTTCAGAGGCACTTATTTAACAAGTGGTGGTACGGACCCTGAGGCACGAGCTCTTGCTCATCTCGTATGTATTTACCCTTTCATGCCAGTGAGGGCTTGGGATCCATGCTGTCCCTTGTCCTTAGAGTTTCTAAAACAAGGTTTGTGAGTAGAGACCTGGTGCCCTGAGTGGGCAGAGGTGGTCTGTCTCTTACCGGGTGAGGCCTGCATGGAAGAAACTGCTGATGGTGAGCTAGTCCTTGTGACAAATGGACCACACTTGTCTCTGAGGATGAGGGTTGTGGGCAGACCTGGGATTTGTGGGGTGGGGCTCAGGCTGGGAATATAGCTTTCCCATTCAGTGGGAAAATGTCTTGCTTTCTCAGCAGCTCCCATTTCTTGGCCCCATATTCACCTTGTCTTAAAAGCCCTGGGTTGGGGGCGACCTGTTCTTGGTTGGCATGTGGGTTTCCAACTGTGTGACTGTAGCCTCGGGTAGGCAGGGATGCCGTGCCTACACCATGGCCAGGCCTGTAGAGTGCTGAGCCTTACTTATGGCATATTTATAACTGAATACAGTGTTTTCAATTTGCACAGAATAGTTAGAATGTTCTATTAAAGTTGTGAAACATGAAAAAAAAAGTGGTGGTAACATCAAGTAAGAATTCTTAACCAGAATTTCAAAAAATTATTGGGTGCCATCTCTGTGTCCTAGATGCTATGGATACAGCATCAGTGAAAAAGGCAAAGTCCTCTGTCTGATGGGCCTTATATTCTAGTGGGTGGGGGCAAAAATAAACAATTGGTTACACTATGTAAAATAGCACACAGCAATGAAGGAGAAAATTTAAGCAGAGATTTAGAGGGATCATTTTATATAGCATAGTCAGAAAAGTCCTCATTGATGTAACAGCTGAGCAGAGACCTGAATGAAGTGAGGAAGTAAGTCATCTGGGCCTCTTGAAGTGTGAGGAAATGGAGGCGCCAAAGCAAAGGCAAAATCATACTCCATAACTTGGAGGAACAGTATAAGGTGCTGTGTTGAGATCAGAGAGGGAAATAGAATCATGAGAATTAGGGGGCGGGGAGAAGGGGAGATGATATGGTCTTCTGTAAGAACACTGGTTTTCACTCAAAGTGATGAGGGAAACCACTGGAGTGTTTAGAGTGAGAGGTGAAGTGCTGGGTGTTATTTTCTAGCAGGGTCACTCTGCTGCTGGGTTGAGACTAGACTGGAACAGTTAAGGGTGTAAAGGCAGTTAGGAGTCTATTGCAAAAGGCCCAGTGAGAGACCACAGCAGCTTGGACCAAGGTGATAACAATGGTGTAGCTGAGAGGTGGTTGGATTCTGCATGTACCTAGAAGATAGAAGCAACAGACTGTGATAATAAATTGGATATAGGATGGGAAAGGAGGAGAGGACTGAAGGATGATGCTAAATTTTTGGTCTGAGAAGTTTTGAGGATGAAATTGTTATTGACTGGGAAGACTGAAAGAGAAGCTAGTTGGGGGGGTGGTAAGGGATGGGCAGGATTCAGGACATGTTTTAGACATGTTAAATTTGAGAACTCCAAGTGGAATAGCAAGTGGGCAGCTGAATATATGTCTGAAGTTCAGGAGAGAGGTCTAGATTATATGAAAGTCATCAAAATGTAGATTGTTTCATGCCACTAGAGTGAACCTAGATCCTTGCTACTTACAGGATTAACATTACCTAGAAGCTTGTTAGGGCTGCAGAATCTCACTATCTCCAGAACTACTGAATGGGTATGGACTTTTTATCATGATCCCCCAGTGATCTTAAGAGACTTTAAAGTTTGAGGATGCTTTCAGATTAGATGACCTAGAGTCTGAATTCTGAATGAATATAAAAAATAAGGACTGAGGACCATCTAACTTTGGAGGCCATGGAAATGAGATGAAGATGGAAATTATAGGAGGAAGGAGAATTCAGAGAGAATAGTGTCTAAATCCAAGTTCAGAATGTGTTTTAAGAAGAAGGAAGTAATCAATTTAGTAAATGTTGTAGGTCAGTTAAGATGAGGAGTGAGAATTGACCCCTGGAAGCAGCATTACAAATGCTATTGGTGACTTCTACAAGAGCATTTGAGTGGGGTTCAAGAGACTGGAGAGAGAAATTGGAGACAATGAGTATAGACTTTTATGAGTTTTACTTATAGGAAAGGAGAGGAATGGATTGTAAGTGGATGGAAATGGAAGTCAAGACTTTTGTTTTTAAGATGAGAAAAAGAAAATCTTTTCATTATACTGGATATAGGAATAGTCAGCTAAGGGGAGGGGGAGTTGATGGAGCTGCAGGAAGATTTGAGAGCTGTCCCAGAGTACCTTGAGTGAGAGTGAAGGGACCTAGGACACAAGAGGAGGGATCATCTTTAGTGAGGAGGATGGACATTATTTATGGGAACAAGAGAAAAAGTACATTGATAAATGTGGGTGTGGAAATTATGAAAGTTTTCTTTTGATTGACTCAATTTTATTAATTAAATAGTAAGATAGACATAAGAACATGAGGATTGGAAAGGAAATATTGGGGATTTAAGCAGAAGGAAGTGTGAACTTCTATCTAAGACAGTTTCCACAGTCTTTTAAAGTCATGGCACACATAAAAACATGAGAATATGTGGGTAAGTAGGAGGGCATTTGGAGCCCTGGGCCAGTTTGCCAGGGTAGGATGCAACTGGATCAGGGGTTCTGGTTGACAGAAGTCCTACCCAGATGCCCATATGGCTAACAGAAGTAATAACTTCTGCATCCTGGTTCTGTTTGGTACATGGCTTCCAAGTAAGTTATGGGAATGAATGGACCACAGGAAAGTAAAGAGATAGCCAGGTGTCATGAAAGGATCCATGTGTGACATAGTTCACAAATCTGAAGAGAGGCAGGCCAGGATGGTTGTGTGTTTTTTAACCATCTTCAGCTCTACAGGTATAGTCATACAATAGGTAGAGAACTGGATTTAACTGGGTTCAGGGTTATGCCAAGTAAGCACAACAGAAAGAAAGGGGGGATGAGGGAGTTGAGGAGAATGGAAAGGAATGACTCTTAAGTTTGGAGCAGGTGTATAAACTAGGTGAGGAGAGAAACAAGGATGCAGAATGGGGGAGGAATATTGAAAAGGTGTGTAGTTCAGCGGACTGTGAATTTTGTGGTGTCTGAGTTTTGGAAGTTGGGATCCCGGGGGAAGAGGTTGATCAGAGAATAGAATGCTGGAAATTGAGATCATGATGGGATGCAGATATTGATAACAACAAAGCCAGGTACTTCATGAGAGTGGGTAGCTGAAATAAGGTGGAAGAAAAGGTGCTAGTAAGCTGAGAGGTCAGGGTATCAGAGGAAAATTTACATTGATATTAAAATCAGTGAACCTGGAGAGCAAATCTTCAATAAATGAGAGAGAGAGGGTAACCCTAAAGAAATATGTATGACCATAAAAAAAGACTAGTACCATTTGCTGGAGGAGTCTGATGTCAGAACTTCAAAGCAGGACATTTGTGGAAGAGGAAGATACAATGTGTTAATGGGACAAAGAGGTTGGGAGGACATCCTTCTCCACCTCTGGGTCTGGTGGTACAAGATATGTGGAAAAGAAAGCAATTCCCTTGAGGGTCCCATTAAAAACAGTGTGCTCAGAGGGAGCCAGGTTTTCATTAAAACCATGTGGAAAGAGAAAGAATGGTCCAAGTGTTTGAAGATGCAGGAGATTTTGCTGTGATTCCCGGGAGGCTGTGAGAGATGGGATCAGGTTGGGGGATATGTGGAGAGACAGGGGATGAGAGCTCAGTTGATGAAGGGGTGGGCTTCTTGTCACATGTGACTACCGCTGTTATGGTTACTGGTAAGCAACTACTCCAGAGTGTTCAGAATTTTCTACCTAAGAAGCTATAGGTTATCTAATATCACTTTTCAGATAACATGCTTTTTCTAAGACAAAATATTTTGTTATTATCTATTTGAGAAAATGGCTTGACCTTCCCTTAATGCCTTCTTGAAAATGTCTTCAAAATCATCATTCCAGAAATGAGAAGTGACAGAATCTTGTCTAATTCCCTGACTTAAGATGATCCATTCTAGAAAAGTGATTATCTATTTTCTTCAAGACTTTTTTTTTTACTTTTTTTATTTGAAGTATGGTCAGTTTACAATGTTGTGTCAATTTCTAATATACAGCACAATACTTCAGTAATATATGAATATACATATGATCACTCATATGTGGAATATAAAAAAAGATAAATGAACTTATTTATAAAACAGAAACAGACTCACAGACATATAAGACTCTCTTTAAAGCTTTTTTTATTGAGTCTCCTTTCTGATTGGAACATTGATCCAAATGTTCAGCAGCCCTCACTCCTCCATTTTAGTATAACACATGACACCAGCCTTTGCTAGGATGTGAGGGTGGGTGTTCTCCTGGGAATGTAAATGTGTGTGCATAGCCAGGATAAGAGTGATGGTGTCCTGAATGCTCTTTAAGCCTGATCTTTATGGACTTCAAAGATATTTCTATCTCCTGTGACCTGGTGACTTTGGTTGTGACTCGTCTTGACTAATACCTTTTCAAAAACACTGTGCACTGAAGGACAGCTAGAAAATTCTAGGATTCTGTCCAAGTTCTAATTGAGGAGCAATTCCACACCCTCACAGCCTTTCATTGGGCAACATTTGTTAGCGTTTGTTTTCCAAGTTACCAAATTACTCATTTTAGAGTTCAGCTGCCCAGAAAGTACTTTCTTCTAGGCCCACAAAAAGAGTCAAACAATCAAGACAGTCTCCAGGATAAGGGCTGGCATGTGGAATCATCCCATCTTTGCTGTGAAGCTACAGGAAAGAGGGAGGGAGGATAGAAGCCAGCTTTCCAGTAACCACAGTGGGACATCCCACCTCACGTCTTGGCAGGTGTATTAGTTGTGCTTTTCAAGGTCACAGAAAGGAATCCTATACACATTGTCTTCAGTGATGGGATTTTATTGTCAGAATATGAAAGCTTGGGGTAGGATGGGAAATTTCCTTATCAGCTGTGCCTCCTGGGCCCCCACCTGGGAGTGGGGTGATGAGGCACAGCAGACTTCTTACCTATAATCAAAGGGCAGAGAGGCGATGTGTCTTCTCATTGTTCCCCTCACACAGTAAGGTCAGGGTTCAGCTTCTCACTATGAGGCTCTCCAAGTAGAAATGGTGCCCCAAATTCACCTCTTTGAAAGTCAGCTTCTCTAACACTGGGGATTTTTGTCCTGAGGCTTTGAGGATCCACAAACCCCCTTGAAGTACATACCCAAATGAGGGCTCATCCCTCTGCATTTTCTTGGGAAATGAGAACCCATTTCCAAAGGAGTCTTAATCTTTGCTTCAGGTAACCATGGCTAGAGTAACATATTTGGGCTTTACTCATGGCTCATTACAATGTAGGCCAGAACGAATTCTTTTGAATGATCACCCTCAATGGGGTCCATGATGCAGTGGCAGCCAGAGGCTTCCTCTCAATGTTGTGTGAGGTAATTCTCTCAGTTCCCCAGACTGAATTCTGATACCTCCTCTGGTCTTTCCATTAGTCACAGAAATTCCCTCATATCTCTGCAATTGCTCATACATCACCCTCTGACTCAGTAACAGATGTAGAATTGTTTTCTTGTGTGGTTCTGTGGCCAAATGAGTTTCTTTTACACTGTTCAAATGGACCTCGCAGTGGGTCCCATAGTTGCTGCACTCAGTTCTGTTTTCCCCCTATGTGATCAAGGTTGAAAAAGTGAAAGCTATTCCAGGATTTTCACTTCTTAGAAAGCAGACAGCTTAGATTTGTCTCCCACTCTTCAGTAGCAATGATTCTACAGCTGGATGTACAGAGAGTTGTAAGCAATCCCAAAGGTTTTTGTGGCCCATGCCTCTTTACAGTGGTAAATTTTCAGCTACCTTGGAGAGGGTTTTCAGGATACCCAGTGTTGACTCAGACCCAATCAAGAGCATTATCAAAACAAATGAAGAGCAAAGTGAAGAAGAAAATCCAAATGTTGTTATTCAATCATAAAAGTTGAAGGTGACATGAACTCATGTTACTTTTTCAGTCAGTTACTCTAAGTCAAATCCATTTTACCTCTTAATATAAGTGACCCTTTTGTTGGCCAGGGCTCTGCTTGGGCTTCAGGGCCCTGAGTTAGAGAAACTGGAAAGCTTTGAGTACTGTTTGGCTTTGGGACAATGCTGTACATGGTTCAAAGATGTCATTAACTGTAAGTGAATTAACAGCAGCACCTACCAAAGCTAATGAAAGCCAGGAAACAAGATTTATTTCCCCGAAGTTTTCAGTTAGCTGAACTTGAAAATGTTTAGAGACTTGATAATGTGAATTTATCATAAGGGTCTTATACATATTTTAGGCAAGTCTGTTGAGAACAAGGATGATCACTACTCAGTTCCCTTGGCATCAAATATCATTGCCAATTTTTGCAGAAACTTCTCATGCAAAGACCAGTGTAACTGTAAAAATACTCTTTTTCATCCTTTGAGAAAGTTGAACTCTCTTTGAAAAAGGAATGAAAATCATTTCAATCCAAAGTCATTGAGGGCTGTCATTTGTATTTTCTGCTTTTGTTTTGAGAGATGTTTTGTTTTATCAATATCAGAACTTTTATTACAATATTCTTTAAGGTAAGGAAACAAGCCAGTATTTCAATAATGTGCTCCATACAGCTCCAAGAAAGGCATACAAAGCATGATGTAATATTTTACTTTTCTCTTTGGAGTTCAAAAGGGTTGGAACAATGCTTACATTGACTCAGGAAGAGAGAAAACCCTTACGAAGGAAGCCAGGTCAGCACAACCAGCTGGCATTTTGTTTATTTTCTTAGCATTTAAAAAAAAAATAAAACTTTTTCTTGGCTCTGCTTCTGACCTTACCTTTTATAGTGCATTTCATTTTCAAAGGGCTTGCTTCTTTTCCTTGTATTTGAACACACATCCTATTTGTTAGAAGAACTTCCATTAAATTACCGTGTCAGCTCCCATCACACTCTCTTTTCATGGCTCTTGCTGTCTAGGTTATAAGAACCCGTGGCAAGCATGAGAGGCCCCAAAGGAATGTGTGTTGGATCTTCTTGAAATGCGTTGCACAGATCTGGTGAGGTCTTTGCCTCCAGGAAGCAGCAGGAAGAAGGTAGGTTGGCCTGTGCTCAGTCTTTCTTAGTGGATGGGTTTTTCTTAAGAACAGCCACATGAAGTAGTGGTGCCTCAGGGACTGACTGATACCAAGGTGAGGGGTTGGCAGAGTGTTATTAATAAATGTGAAATATGCAACTTCCCCAAAGATACTTCTTGGATGGAATTTAGCATGTAATTTCAACCTGGTGCTGTTCAGTGCTTCCTCTTAGAGTCCAGGAAGTTGCCTCCTTTTCTCCCTCTGGACAAATGTGTTATTACTTTCAAGCTTTTTTGCTTTGAAGACAAAAATAATAAAATCAGCTCTGCCAACTACCTTTTTTCAGTGGCCAGTTTTCCTTCCTCTAATGAGCAGTGCTGGCCAGTCTGACTGAATCACTGCATGTGGGCAGCATGACTCAAGCATGTGTCAGACAGTCAGCCGTCCTGGGCAGGCTCTCCCTCTTTGGAGTGCAGCTCTAGGTGGACAGTGACACCTCTTCAGACTTGCTTTAGTTGGAGAAAAGCTCAGAGAGAATAAAGAACCTACCCTTTTCCTTGAAATTAAGGATTATTGAGCTCTGCTAATGTGGCATGGAAAGGTGAAAGAGTGAAACCCCCAAGCTCTACACTAGGGGACTTGTTAAATAGTGTTATGCATGCTGAGGAAATCCTCACTTTGGACTTAGCGTGGAAATTAAGATTGTTTTACGCAATGAGTGTAGGCCAAGTAAGCATCATTCCTTACATAATGCTGCTGCTTAATGATTGTGTACCTGTGAGGTGTGTTACATGTGATGTACATTTGGTTTTCCTAGAGGTTGTCTCAGGATATACTCATATGACTCAACTCCTTCTGTGTTCTTGGCTTTTCTGTCAGTGGAAGTAATGATAATGTGTGTTTGCTCACCTCACCAGCTTTTAAACTGAACACTGATTCCCTGGCATGGGGAAACACTTCTCATTTCTTCAGCAAAATATCCAACAGGCCAAACTAGTTTGTAGTCAGTTTCTCACCTTGAAAAATCTTGTATTTTATATAATTTCCAACACTTAAAATGGAGGAATGTCTAGATCACTATCAAATTCTTTTCATATCTTTTTTAATACTGATACCATTGGATCTTTTGATGAATAGCATTAAAAAAAAAGAGGGATGGTGTATTAGAAGTTTCCTGGGAATGCTAAAACAAAGTAACATAATCTGGGTAGGTTAAAACAGTGGAAACTTACTTTCTCACAGTTCTGGAATTTCTAGAAGCCCAAAGTCAAGGCGTTGGCAGGGCCATGCTTTCTTTGAAGGCTCTAGGGGAGGATCCTTCCTTGCTTCTTCCTAGCTTCTCCGAGGTGCCAGCAATCCTTGGTGTTCCTTGGCTTGTAAATTCATCACTCCAATCTCTGCCTCCATTATCACACAGCATTCTCCCTCCATATCTTTGTGTGCTGGAATTTCCCTCTTATAAGGCCACTAAAGCCCACACTCATCCTCAACTTAATGGGATCACATCTGCCATGACCCTATTTCCAAATAAGATCACACTCAAGTTCAAGTGGACATACGGTTTTTTGGTAGATACTAATCAGCTTAGTACAGGTAGTCTTGAGAATATTCTTCTAAATATTCTAAATCCTTTAACCTAAATGTGGTTCAAACAAATACACTACAGAAATAATCACCATCACATCCCAAGCTCCATTAATGGCACACTTGTATTCATTTAACAAATAGTTACCAAGAGTCCATCAGACACCAGGGACAGTGATGGGCACTAGGGAAGACAGTAATGAACCAGAGAGATGAGGTCCCTGTTTCCAAGGAGCTTACTTTCTAGTTGGGGGAGAGATACATAGTATAATTCATTTGTACTCACAGGCAGCATTTATTGAGAACTGACCATGTGCTGGTCACTGAGGATGAGGAAAAGGAAGAAAGAGCAGAGTCCATGCCCTCATGGAACTTACTTTCTACTGGTAGAGGGACAATGCATAAATAGGTAAATGAGTAAACAAAATAATTTTAGCTGGTGATAATACTATGAAGAAAGTAACAGGGCAGAGCAGTACAGGGTACTCTTTTGATCTGAGCCCTGAAGGAAGCCAGGGTATGAGAATTGTGACTGTCTCCATTCAGTGTTCTAGTAGGGGGAACAGGAGGTAAAGGCAAGTTCCTGGCACCTTGAGGAAGAGCTGAAGGCCAGTGTGGCCTCTGGGAGCCAAGCAGGATGGAACAGAAAGAAATGGATTGAGCAGTAGCCTGGGGCTCAGGTAGAGCCCAGTAAACCACCATGAGATACTATCACTCTAAATGCTCTGGCAAGCAGTCTAAAGGTTGTGAGCAGAGAGAGGAATTTGGATTTACTTGGATTTGATTAGGAACCCCTTTGGCCATTCGGTGTGTAATGGGTAGAAAAGGGATCATATTTGGTTGCAGGGGAGGCAGGGACCTTGACTACAGAGCCATTGGGATTCAGACAATGAAAAGGGCTGTGAAGTAATCTTGGCATGAAGGAGAGGAAGGGTATGAAGAAAGGTAATTACATTGGATGGCTAGGAGCCAGGGAAGGCCTCCCTGAGGACGTGGCATTTTAGTGCATACATGAGTGACTGGAAGTGACTAGATTTCTCAAGATCTTGAGAGAACAGAAATTGGAAAGTTCTAAGTCTGCTGTGTTAAAGGCAAGAAGAAACAGCTGGAACCTAGATGATTCCAGCCTAGAAAGCCAGCAGATGCACCGTGAGGATTGAGGAAAAAAACCAGAGCAGCCCCAGGTCCACCCCCAGGAGCCTTGTGTTTGTTCCCTGAGCCTCCTCAGAGTCCCAGAAGGAACATGAGGCTCTGCAGCTGCCTACCAGGAAGAGAGTATTTCACCTTGGCCCTGGAGTCACTGTCTGTGGCCCACAGGCTTCTGTTGTATTGTAAGGGACAACATTCCTCAGTGTAAGAGAAGTGGCTGCTTTCTGAGATGCATTCATTTAGAGGATCTCCTTCTGCAAAGCATTACAACTAATTGTTCTCAAAAGCCTGTGCCTTTTCACACAGCAAAACCATTTCCAGGAATCTGCCCTACAGAAACAAAATTACCAATACTTAATACAGTGTACGAAGATTTTACTGTGCCATAGATTATAATAGCAGAAACAACATTAAATAAACTGAAACAATCTCCTTCATTGTTTTCTCAATGATTGATTTTTCAATTAAAAGAAAACATTTGGGCTGACTATGCATTCTAACTTTATTCTTCTAGTTTTCCTGATTGATATTTTCATAGACAGTTTTGTCAAAAGTAAATTGAAATGTAGCAAAATTTGGATCAGCCTTGCACTAGATACAAAAAAAAACTGTTAAAGCATAAATGAAAACAAATGAAGGTGCATTGTGGCTTCTCAGTGTGGTTCAGTGTATAATGGCCCACTTTGGCAGATAAATGGCCAATGTTTCACAAAATTGTCTATTTTCTCAGTGAAGGGAGATATCTCTTTTCTGCACATGGCTTATGAGTTACAAATTTGTTCTGATTGCTGGTAAATTGTGGACTAGATGATTAAAAGAACATTTGAATGATAATGCTTTCCTGTATGCAACTCAAGAAACTAAATGGGAAGAAAATATACCCATGACTCAAACCCCAAGTTTCTTTTAAGGAAAAAGAAGTCAAATCTTACTGTTAATTTTTGGTCAAAACAGCAGGAGATAAAATACAGAATTTAATATGAGGGAAAAATAAAACTAAAGGAATTTGAATAAAGCCTATCAGTAGGAAAATGGATGAATAAATTATGGCACATCTATAATATGGATGTCTATGCAGCCATTAAAAAGAAAGTGTAGGGTCTGTATTTGCAGACTCAAAAAATTATGTATTGTGGATATTTTTCTATATTAAAAAATGTGATATGTTTTTATTGGATTATATTCAGTTTACACTCTTGTGTCAATTTCTAGTGTACAGCACAATGCTTTAGTCATATAGGAACATGCATATATTCATTTTCATATTCTTTTTCACCATAAGTTACTATAAGATATTGAATATAGTCCCTGTGCTATATAGTAGAATATTGTTTATTTTATATATAGTAGTTAGTATCTGCAAATATCAAAATCCCAATTTATCCCTTCCCACTCCCTTAGCCCTTTGGTAACCTTAAGTTTGTTTTCTATGTCTATGAGTGCTTGTTTTGTAAATAAGTTCATTTGTCTTTTTTCTTTTTTTAGATTCCGTGTATAAGTGATATCATATGGTATTTTTCTTTCTCTTTCTGGCTTCACTTAGAATGAACTTCTCCAGGTCCATCCATGTTGCCACAAATGGCATTATTTTAGTCTTTCTTATGGCTGAGTAGTATTTCATTGTATGAATATACCACAGCTTCTTTAATCCAGTTGTCTGTTGATGGACATTTAGATTGTTTCCATGTCTTGGCTATTGTAAATAGAGCTGTTGTGAACATTGGGGTGCATATATTTTTTGAATTAAGATTCCCTCTGGATATTTGCCCTGGAGTGGGATTGCTAGATCGCATGGTAAGTCTATTTTTAGTCTTTTGAGGAATCTCCATACTGTTTTCCATAACAGCTGCACCAAACTGCATTCCTATCAGCAGTGTAGGAAGGTTTCCTTTTATTCACAGCCTCTCCAGCATTTATCATTTGTGGACTTTCGAATGATGGCCATTCTGACTGGTGTGAGGTGATACCATTGCAGTTTTGACTTGCATTTCTCTGGTAATTAGTGATATTGAGCTTTTTTTTTTCATGTGCCTATTGGCCATTTGTGTGTCTCCATTGGAGAATTGTTTGTTTATGTCTTCTGCCCATTTTTGGACTGAGTTGGGTTTTTTTGTTTATTTATTTTGTTATTAAGGTGTATGAATCGTTTATATATTCTGGAAATTAAGCCCTTGTCAGCCTCATCTTTTGCAAATATTTTCTCCCATTCCATAGGTTGTCTTCTTGTTTTGCTTATGGTTTGCTTTGTTATGCAAAGCTTATAAGTTTAATTTGGTCCCATTTGTTTACTTTTGCTTTTATTTCTATTGCTTGGGTAGCCTGCCCTAGGAGAACATTGCTGAGGTTTATGTCAGATAATGTTGTGCCTATGTTTTCTTCTAAGAGGTTTATAGTGTCATTTTGTGTTGGTATAAAAACAGACATTGGATCAGTGGAACAAAATAGAAAGCCCAGAAATAAACCCACAAAGTTTTGATCAATTAACCTTTGACAGAGGAGTCAAGAACACACAATGGAGTAAAGACAATCTCTTCAGCAAATGGTTTTGGGAAAGCTGGACAGCTGCATGTAAATCAGTGAAGTTAGAACATTCCCCTACACCATATACAAAAAGACTCAAAATGGCTTAAAGACGTAAACATCTTGGCTTTTGATTTTATACAGACGAGTCACTCATTTGCGATTTCAAAGCAACATGTCTCTAATTTAGGACAGGCTGTTTCTCAGTTTGGATGTGAATGACAGGTAATCTGGGAAGGTGGACATTTTTCATGATCCAAAGGAAGCTATTCACATGGAGTTCAGTATAAATTGTGTGCCCTGAAGCATAAGTCTGTTGATGTCTCTTGAAAGACACCATACTAGTCAGATTCTACAATATACAGGTTGGCTATTCCCAAGAGGAAATGTGACTTGATTTGAAATTAAAAAGCAGACATTCAACCTCACATCTACCACAAAGTACTGTATGCTTCCATGAATCTGGGCCACACTTTTGAAAAATCTGAAGTGGATATGAAGTACATCTATCAAGCAAGACATGAGAAGGAGCACAATAATTTTAATTTATTTATTTTAAAAAATTTATCAAAGTACTGTCAATTACAGTGTGTCAATTTCTGGTGTATAGCACAGTGTCCCAATCATGCATATACATACATATATTTATTTTCATATTTTTTTCATTAAAGGTTACTAGAAGATATTGAATATAGTTCCTTGTGGTATATAGAAGAAAGTTTAAAAAAAATCTATGTATATATAGTGGCTAACATTTGTAAATCTCAAACTCCCAAATTTATCCCTTCCCATCCCCTTTCCCTAGTAACCATGAGATTGTTTACTATGTCTGTGAGTCTGTTTCTGTTTTGTTGATGAGTTCATAGTATCCTTTCTTTTTAGGTTGCACATATGAGTGATATTGTATTTTTCTTTCTCTTTCTGTCCCTCTTCACTTAGAATGGTGATCTTGAGGTATATTCATGTTGCTGCAAATGATATTATTTTATTATTTTATGGCTGAATAGTATTCCATTGTGTAAATATACTGCAACTTCTTTATCCAGTCATCTGTCGATGGACATTTAGGTTGCTTCCATGTCTTGGCTATTATGCTTGCTATGAACATTGGGGTGCATAAATCTTTTGGAATTAGAGTTCCCTCTGGGTATACCCAGAAGTGGGACTGTTGGGTCATATTGTAGGTCTATTTTTAGCTTTTTTGAGGACTCTCCATACTGTTTTCCACAATGGCTGCACCAAACTACATTCTCATCAATAGTGTAGGAGGGATTCCTTTTCTCCACACCCTTTCCAGCATTTATTGTCCATGGACTTTTGGATAATGGTCATTCTGTCTGGTGTGATGTGATACCTTATTGTAGTTTTGATTTGTATTTCAGGAGCACAATAATGATCCGTCTTGGCAATGCAAATTCTCCAGTGAGTGGGAAAGTTGGTAGATGTGAGCTTAAGAAAGTGAAGGCTAATACATACATACGTACCTACCTACCTACCTACATACAAACCACAAGATTTCTGTGACTGACACAACTGCCCAGTCATGAACACCGTGTAGAGGTTTTGTTGTTACAGTAATGCTCTTCATGTACATTGGGTAAACATTAGGTTTACAGATAAAGGAACTTAATGTATAAGTATTTACAGGAGTAAGTGAGGTATAAATATTTAGTACCTGAAATGGAGAGAAAGAAGATGGTGTTGTGGTTACCCCAACAGAGGGCATTAGAACCCTCCACCCAAAATTTGGTTCAGATATCAAAACTGATGAACACATACATACAACCAAGAAGGCATGAAAGGTTTATCACTCATATAATGAGGTCTTCTGGGGAAAGCAGGGTGGGCTTCCAAGCAAGTCCAGAAGTGGAGTGAAAGCTGGGAGGGCTTGGGGTTTTATGGTGGTTAGGTAGTGGGGCTGGGGTGATGATTCCTTTGTATAGGTGAGGCTTGCATGACCTGAACTTCTTCCCAGTGCTAAAGGAGTGAGATTCTAAGCTTTCTAATCAGCTTGCCCTGATGTGGGTAAGGAGAAAGGGGAGTGGTGGAGCTTGAAAGTGACCAACAGTCAAATTCATTGACTAGTGCTTTTTATATCCTAAGAAATCTGTGCCTAATCTAAAGTTAAATGTTTTTCCTATGATTTCCTTTAGAAGTTTAAAGGAAAGTTTAAAGACTTTCAGCTCTTACATTTAGGTCTATAACCCATTTGAGTTGATTTTTATATACGATGTAAGGTAAGGGTTGAGTATTTTCTTTTTGTTTTTGTTTTTTTATGTATTGATATAAAATTGTTTCAGGACCAAGTATTGTAAAGATTTTCCTTTCCCCATTGAATTACTTTTCAAAATTGGTTTAGATATTTTATATCTTTTCTGTTTCTATATAAATTGTAGCTTCAGCTTATAATTTCTTTAAAAACTTGTAGGGATTTTAATGGGAATTTCGTTGAACCTATGGATCATTTTGGGGAGAATGGATATCTAAAAATTACTGACTCTTCTCATTCACTGACACAGTGGATATTCTATTTTTCTGAGTACTCTTTTTTTCATGTTATTTTATACTTTTCAGTGCATGTATTACATACATATTTTATTAAAAGTATTTCTAATTATTTTTTAAATTTTGATGATACTATAAATAAGATATCTTTTAAAATTTCCACTTGCTACTATATAGTATACTATATATTTACTTTTTTTCTTTTCTGAATTGAGATATAACTGACATATAACATTTTATTAGTTTTTTTAGGTGTACAACATAGTACTTTGATATATGTATATGTTGTGAAATGATTACCACAACAAGTTTAGGTAACACTCATCACTGCACATTATTATATTTTTGATTGTGATGAGCACTTTTAAGAACTACTGTATTAGCAACTTTCAAATATGTAATAGACTATTATTAATTATAGTCATTATGCTATATGTTACATATCAGGGTTTATTTAATTTATAACTGGGATTTTGTGCCTTTTGACCACCTTTACCCGTGTCACTCCCTGGCCCTGCTTCTGGCAACTGCCAATCTGTTTGCTTCATTGATCAGAGTTTTTTTTTTTTTCTTTTTAAGATCCCACATATACATGAGATCATGCAGTATTTGTCTTTCTCTGTTCAACTTATTCCATTTAGCAAATCCCCTCAAGGTCCATCCATGCTGTCACAAATGGCATATTTCTTTGTTTTTTATGGCCAAATAATATTCCATTGTGTATATATGCCACATTTCCTCTATCCATTCATTCATTGATGGACACTTAGGTTCTTTCCCTGTCTTAGCTATTGTAAATAATGCTGCAATGAACATGGGGTGCACATAACTTTTTGAAATGATGATTTCTCTTTCTTTAGTGATAGCTTTTTAAAAATATTTTTGAAGTATAGTCAGTTTAAAATGTTATGTCATTTTCTGTCGTATAGCACAATGCTTCAGTTATATGGGAGTATATGTATATTCATTTTCATATTTTTTCACCATAAGTTACTACAAGATATTGAATATAGTTCCCTGTGCTATAAAGTAGAAACTTTTGTTTATCTATTTTATATATGCCAGTTGGTATCTGCAAACCTTGAACTCTCATTTTATGATTTTCCACTCCCTTCTCCCTGGCAACCATAAGTTTGTTTTCTATGTCTGGGAGTCTGTTTGTGTTTTGTAGATGAGTTCATAGTGTTTTGTTTGGTTTGTTTGTTTTTTTTTAGATTCCACATGTAATTGATATCATACAGTATTTTTCTTTCTCTTTCTGGCTTACTTCACTTAGAATGATATTCTCCAGGTCCATCCATGTTGCTGCAAATGGTATTATTTTAGTCTTTTTATGGCTGAGTAGTAATCCATTGTATAAATATACCACAGCCTCTTTATCCAGTCATCCACGATGGACACTTAGATTGTTTCCATGTGTTGGCTGTTGTAAATAGTGCTGCTATGAACACTGGGGTGCATGTATCCTTCTGAGTTAAGGTTCCCTCTGTATATATGACCAGGAGTAGAATTGCTGGATCACATGGTAAGTCTATTTTTAGTCTTTTGAGAAATCTCCATAGTGTTTTCCATAATGGCTGCACCAAACTACATTCCCGCCAAGAGTGTAGGAGGGTTCCCTTTTCTCCACAGCCTCTCCAGCATTTATCATTTGTGTACTTTTGAACGATGGCCATTCTGACTGGTGTAAGGTGAACCTCATTGTAGTTTTGATTTACATTTCTGATAATTAGTGATATTGAGCATTTTTCCATGTGCCTGTTGGCCATCTGTATGTCTTTATTGGAGAATTGCTTGTTTAGGTCTTATGCCCAGTTTTGGATTGGGTGGTTATTTTTTTTTATTATTAATTTGTATGAGCTGTTTATATATTCTGGAAATTAAGCCCTTGTCAGTCTCATCATTTGAAAATGTTTTCTCCCATTCTGTAAGTTGTCTTTTGTTTTGCTTATGGTTTTCTTTGCTATGCAAAACTTTGTCAGTTTAATTTGGTCCCATTTGTTTATTTTTGCTTTTATTTCTATTGCCTGGGTAGACTGCCCTAGGAGAACATTTCTAAGATTTATTTCAGATAATATTTTGTCTGTTTTCTTCTAGATTGATGGTGTCCTGTCTCACATTTAAGTCTTTAAGCCATTTTGAGTTTATTTTTGTGTATGCTGTGAGGAAGTGTTCTAACTTCATTGATTGACATGAGGCTGTCCAGCTTTCCTAACACCACTTGTCGAAGTGACTGTCTTTTCTCCATTGTATATTCTTGCCTCCTTTGTCAAAGATTAATTGACCATAGGTATGTATTCTAACTGTATTTTGGAAGCTCCTAATCTGAATGTCCCTTTTAGACATCTTGCAGCCTGCCATCCAATTATAAAAAAGTACATGTTGAATTTTACTAACAAATCAAAACTGTATGGATGTTACTGTAGGTTCTTAATAATGTATTCCAAATGTACCTTTATCTCTTTTCTGGTCCTTGAATGCACTAAAGAGATTTTTATCTTCAGAAAAGCTGCTAATATAAAGCAATGCTTTATCACTAAGAAATCAATTTGATATGATCTAAGATGGTGTATGTAAGCAAGAGGAAGAACATGAGAGCCACCTCAGTCTAGGTATGTTGGTCTGTGATTTCCAAAGCATTCAGTTTTCTTCCCAAGACTAGTGTCTTTTTGTGAAAATACTTGAGAGTATCAAATACCAGCATGGTACCAAGAATTTGAGTTCAGCTCAAAGGCATTATTATGTTCAATCCTAAGACTACCATCCTCTCTCTCCTACCAACACTCTGTCCCTTGCTTTAGTTCTACCTCCCTGTCCATGAGATCAAAGCTGTACACTCCAAGGATTTCAGAGATAAAGCCTAGGCTAACTGACATGTGCTGGAATTGATTTCTTCCCTGATACTTCCTCCTTTACTTCTCACCATGTAGCATAATCTTCACTATATATTTTAAAAATTTACTTATAAAGTTTAAAATCCTTTCAACACACGTGTACCTATATGTAAATAATCATTCTGTCCAAGAGAAGACTTTCAATACTCAAATATTCTTGGTACAAAATCATACTTTTTTATATGTATGAAAAGCACTTTTTTCCAATGAGCACCTAATTCCTCTAGCTCCACTGAGATGTTGGCTTTATTTCAGTTTAAACCTTCTAACACTTTCTAATAACATGGGGTCTTTCTCTGAATAATAGCAAGTGAAATACCAACATGGAGGACCAGTTTTATAAATGGCCCAAAATTGAACACAAACATATTTTGCACTGATAAACTATTAAGAGCAATAGATAGAAACAAGAGCAAAATGATTTCATTAATTCAGTATTTTATTTGGTGTCAAGGCATTAACTTTGAGGTTATATAAGTCATTTGATTAATAATTTTAGAAGAACCAATTCTAGAAAATATTTATTATCTGTTGTGCCACTAGATTTGAAGAGGGCATTAACTTTGAATTAATTGATTGAAGCATTTACAGTTTTTTAATATCCACCTAGGTACAAAACTTTTGTAAGAAAGATAACACTTTTATTTATTGCACTATATAATTTCCTGTTTTACAGGAGGCATAATGCAAACTTATATGCATAAATACACATGATATAACCATTAAAAGATTTAAAACTACAAACTAGAATTTAACAGGCAAAATACTTAATATGGCTTTTAGGAAAAGTAACTGTTTAGAAACGATTTGTTATTGCCCCATTCAACTCATTCCTCATCAAGTGAACCTAAAAGTATGATATTCATTTAAAATGGTACATGTTATCTAAGCCAATGTTGTACACATTTTTAACATGTAGTATGCAATGATTCATGGTTTTCTTAAATGTACATAGGTACATATATATAGATATACAGTACACAGTTGTTTTAATACCCCTGAACATCTTGATTAAAACTATTACAATTGTTCTATTATAAAACTACTTGAAAAGTGGGTATAATGTCTTGGTCTTGCAGTTCGGTCCTACAGAATTGAAAATAAAATGTTGGTTATAAATCCATTTTTTACAAAAACTTGAATAGTGGCCCCACTCTCATATTTGTATTACACTGAAAACATCTGATTCATTTAAAGGTATTTACATCTTGTTGTCCTTGGTTTCTGTGTGAAATATACAGAAGTTAAGAATAAGACAACTGTGGGCAGGCCTATTTGTTAGGTTTTTCTACTTGTTCATTTTTGCATAAATTTCAAATCTCTTCTTTTGAGTTGTTGTTTATCTCTATTTGCCATGTGTTACTGCTGCTGTTGCTGCTGCTTTCAGTGCTCTGGAAATACTAGGTGACAACTTCTAGGAACAGGAAGAAAAGGTTTAACTCCTGAAACACGCAACTCAGTCTTTGATTTACTGTTGCTGCATTCAGGTGTTTGATAGCTGCTGAGAGGACTGACCTCCTGTAAGAAAGGGAAACAAAACAGCGTGTCACATTTGACATTGTGACCAGCTTCTGTGATCAGTCCTAACTTCCTCTCTGAATAAGCTTGTTGGAGGTTCTTCCTTAACAAGGAGCAAATGAAAATGGAAAAAGGAAAAGATGAGTGCTTAACTTCCCGTAGACCACTGCCTGGCTTTCATTAGGCCCTTTCTGGTGTCACAAAAGAGCTCAGTGCAGGAGTCCGTGAATCAAGTGCCAAAGGGCCTGGGGTCTCCCCACCAACAGGAGTTTCATGAAGTCCTTGGCCTGAGGAAATCAACCAGAGGGGACTAGTCCCACCAACTAGTTGTAAGCAGTTCTACAAATCAACCCTGGTGCCTTGAGTGAGTTATTTACATTTTCTGACTTCAGAGCAGTAAACGAAAAATTGGACTATTACTCAACAGATATTCTGAGTGTTTAACTACAAAACAAAACTGTTTGCGGTGCTTGGCATGTGGTTAGAGACCATCAAAGAGCAACATCCTTGCTCTAGTGGAGTTTACGTCCTAGAGAATTAAGGTTCCTGTGCAGCAGTTCTGGGCTGAGGCAGCCCAAGCTCTTCCACATTGGGAAACTGCATGCTCTCATTTTCCTAGGGTTCCAGAATTCCTCTGCTCATCTGGTCTAGGCCCTTGAGGGAACACAGGAGGGAACACTTGGATAGGTGAGTAGATGATGCTGGGACAAGACCTTTCCTGCACGCTGTGCTCCCTTATCTTGTAGTGTTCAATTCTGCCAACCAGCAAACAAGAAGCGAGGCCTACCAAGTGTGCTGCTCCACATGCGTTTAAAGCACATGATACTGATTACTTTCCTTCTTTTTAAACTTAAAATTATGCAACCATACAGCAATGTATACACCATAGAATTTAACAGGCAAGATACTTCATATGGCTTTTAATGGACAGTAGTAACAGTATGGCCTCTGCTGGCAGTTGAATTCTCCTGGGTGTCTTCTTAAATCTGTGCACTGAGCCATGGGCCTAGTAAGGCAATCCCAACCTGTAATTTGGTTTAAAATGCCAGAAGATGGCATGCTAAAATAACAGCCTACTGGTATTTATGAGGAGGGGAGGTGGACCTAACTCTGGGCATCCACGGGGTAGTGCTGTCAAGGCCCTGAGGGAATAAAGGTGGCACAGTGTGTTCTTTGCCAATCCACCCCTCTGTCAGCATCAGGAAGGCAAGGGGAGTGCATCTGGATGGCCTGTGGCAGGAAATGCCCACATGATATAAAGTACCAGTGAGCACCCACAACAGCTAAAATTGTGGTTTGATCTTGAGGTTGGATGTGGACAGGTAGGGAGGTGTGAGGAGTGCATGGACAGTCACCTGGCTTTGGGAGGGCCATGGCAACCCTTCCTGGGCTAAAACCCAAAAGTTCCCTTAATTAAACATAAGGATACTCATATTGTGCATATAAAGCTCAAAGAAAACCTCTTGTTTGTTTAGAAAAGGCAGTGCCCCTAAAAGTTTTAATTGTTTAACTGTAAAGAAATATTGTTAAATCAGAGTAACTAATACAATCCTGAGCATCTGCTGGAAGCTAAGAGACACCATAATCCCAGTTCTCTAGATGGGAGAGCAGGAAGAGGTAAAGGAAAACAGTGTGGAGGAGATGACACTGTAGTGGATCTCTAAGGACATATGGGACTGTGACAGGTGAGGAGACAGGGGGAGGTGTAGGGTGTGGTGTGGAAAGAGAGAATAACATGTAAAAAGTAAGTTGCATGAAGGTCAAAGACACATTTGTAAAGAAAGAAATGGGGTGGAAAATAAGAATGACAGAGCAGAGGTATGTGTTAGAGTAGACCTCAGCCCAGGTGTACATGAGCCTCACCAGGGAGCTTACAGAAACCCCAATGTCCAGCTTGCATCTCAGGCCAGTTACATCAGAAGGGTCTAGGGCCTGTGGTCCAGGCATCAGGGATTAGAGAAAATCAAGTGGATTTCATTATGCAACCAAAGTTGAGAACTTTGCTTTAGGAGATTTAATGTGCATTTTCATGAGAAGAAAACATGTATTAGTGCCTGTTCTTTCCATTGATTTAAATATGCATTTCTGTAAAGTTTTTTTTAATTTAGAAGACAGGCTAACATGCCACTTGATTAATAGGCCCCTCTTTGACCAAACAGGGGAAGGTGATTTCAACTAACACAGAAGCTCTTCTAAAGGGAATTACTTCCTAATAACAGAACGAACTGGGTATCTAACCAAGAAATACTCGGAGTTTATCAGGCTAGAAAAGGCACAAGTCTGTGAAGCTCTCAGGACGCCAAATCCAAATGGGTATTACTTTGCTCTCTGCTGGTAGGCTCGGAGAAAAATAGTAACCTTGGGAAACAGAACGTGTTCAGTGGGCAAAGGAAAAACGGGAGGCAGCTGGCCTAACACCCACATCAAACACACATTTAAACAACTCCAGGTTTCTTTTTAAGAGCCCAGAAAGTATCAAAGGACCAATTTTTTAAGGTCCCTTTTAACACAAAGCTGTCCTGGGCTTATCTTACTTTCAGTACTTTTTTTTTTTTTTGAACAGTACCTTACTGTGGAAAGTCAATATGGTCATGTCACAGAAACAGGTACAAAACTGTCTCCCTTAGATGCTAGTCAACAGCAGCCAGTTACTAGCAGTGAAAACTTTTTATACAGGTAAGTGACTGGGCCAGGAGATTGTTCCACAAGGAATCCTAAAGCAGAGTCCTGGAGGCTTAAGAAAAGTATTCTGAACCACAGCTCAGGGGAGCTCCTGAACAAAGTGTTCCCCAGCCAGAATTTCAGTAGAGACCCCAGGTCACTTCCTTAGTCATCCTTGCATACCTGCTCTCCAAGTTATATTTTATTGTGCTTTTAAACTGTTCCCAACTGGGAAAAAGAAAAGCAGACACTCTAGAGAGTGAGCCAGGGAGGTCGTGCTCTTCTTTACAGATGGTCAAGTTACATATTTCTTACACGGGACCGCAGCCTCATCACTATTCCTCCCCAAAACACACACAGCCCCACAGTTTCACGTGTAATTCATCAAGACTGAAACTAATAAAGCAGTGAGAGGGCAGGGGCAGGGGAGCTGAGGAGGAGGAATAATTCAGTGGTCTCACCACGCTCACTTGAGAATCTGCTCTCTGCGCTCCCCACAGGGCGGTGTCAGTCGCCATCAGAGGGGACGAGAACAGGATGTGAACCAGAAGTAACATGGCTTGGTGAGCAAATCACACATCATTAAATGCCTCTTGCAAAAGATGCATCCTCACAAAATCACTGCTGGGTAAGGAGCAGTTTTATTGTTTCCCTTCACCAGGAGGATCAGGCTGGGCCATTTCATCTCTTGGCATTTATTAACCAATCTTTTATTTCAAGAGGTTAATGAACTCCGTTGGAATCTGGGCTCCTCTATTTGACATTCTGATTGGTTTTTAAAGGAAAGACTCTGAAACATCATGCATGATACAGCAAGTTAAAGAAAACCAGAAGTGAGACCGTGTATAGAAGACCTTTAGGTTATCACTCAGCCCTTTGCTGTAAATTAACTCCAATTTTCCAAAATAGTTCTCAGATGAAAATCAGTGTTCCCTTTTAAAGTAGAACAAAGAAGACAGAAGTTACATTAGTTCTAGTTTTGGCATAAAATAATAAAGCCAAATGGAAAAGACACCCAAAATTTTGGAATCAAGTTTTTAGGCATCAAATATAAGGGGAGGGGATAATGCTGTTTCTATATGATTCTTTCAAGCTATTAGCTCAACAGTAATCTTTCTAACCTTGGTTACCTAATGAACACTTTTACCTTTCTCCTATTTATTTCCCAGCTATGGTTTAAAAGTAACCTGGTGATGTACATTGACAGATTTGTGAAGTCACTTCCACAACAATCCTTCTTTGTCCTGTTCTGGAGGGAAAGGGGCCTTTACCTTTTGTGACACTGGCATTCTTGAATTATTAACAATTGCTTACAATGCAGGATTGTTTCCTGAACTATCAAACCTCCTTAAATCATCGCTGGAATCTGCAATCTGGAAAATACACAATTTATCAAGTTGTGCTTTTGCAGTTACACTGTGACATATTCAAGGTGAGACAAAGTCACTGTGGAAGGCCCACACCAGAAATGTGATCCTTCTCTTCTCTGTCAGAAATTCTACAGAACAGACCCTTAAGTCCTATACTGTATACGTGCAGACTTCATGGGAAACTAACAGCAAATGCATGAGAAACAGTCTCTAAGAAAAAAGATAACCACATGAGCCTTTATTTTTTTTTAAGTCACTTGTCAACAAAAGAATATAAAATTTGCAAGACTTTGATTGTCACCTTATTTTTCCAATGACTAAGTATTTCAGCTCATTTCCAGCAAGGTTAAATAAGGTAGTCAATTCTACTCTGTCCTAGAGACCATAACTGTCCAAGTATAATAGGGGAGTCTCTCAGTGGAACCTGCACAAGTTATGACTACCTTCCTTCTCTCTTTGAAGTAAAAGACATTTATCAAGGAAGTTTGGTCAGTGTTGCTGCAGATATCAGAGTGCCAGAACAGGCTGAGCTTGATGCTATAATAATGCTTTCTTTGAGACTGAGTCATTGATGCACATATTTGGATCTCAAATTTCACAGCTTAAAGACTGACTAAACAAATTACACAGGCCACCCATTTTTCTTATTTGTTAAGGAGAGTTGTTGCTCTATCCAGAGCACAAGTCTGCTGTAATGTTCTCTTACAGATAGATGACTTATGGGCCAAAGTTAGGAATGTAGAAAGAAGTAGGATGTGTTAGTGTAACTTGTGGTAAGACAATTAACATACACAATTTTTAACTTCATGGTTTTCTGACTAGCTGTGCTAAATAGGGCTCTCGTATTCTATGAATTGTATGTTGGAAGGAAACGCTTTTCTAAGCAAGGTAAGGGATGTTTTGATTTGGAGCATTAATTATAAGGAATTTCTATCAGGGAGTGAGTGTTATAATGCGGCTCCAAGAAGTCTCTGTGCTGCTGGGTGGAGCCACTCAGTGCCTTCCCTGATGTCTCCTGCTTACCTTGCTTATATCAGATTCAGATTTGCAGAAACACATGCTCTGAACCTTCACGAGGTCTGCTTCATCATCTGAACACAGAGAGAGTCTTTGATCCAAATTCAACATCAATGATATATTATTCTCTAAAGACCTACCACAAAGTTCAGAAGAGTTTTTCAAACTGAGAGCAACAGCCCAATTCCCAATATGGAACCTAGACACCACACCATTTTTGGAGGATTTGGTGGAGGGCAGGAAAATGATTTTAATATCTTTTAAAGGCATTCATAAATGTCATTTTAGGCAACAACCCACTCCCATTGGATTTTGATAACTCCCACTCAAAATTCTCCATAGGATAAAATATTACACAAAGAAATCGATGTTGTCTTATAACATTCCAGTCTTCATACTCTTCCCTTTTCTTCTGTCTCCAAAGCTAAGGCATTGAACACTCTACTGTATGGTGTAGGGGGCAGTGGGATAGTGGAGAAAGTATGATTCTACCACTTATTAGCACTATGGCCCTGGGTCAGATTTTTTTTTTTTGGACTCAACACTTCAGCACCTGGGCTTCCTTATCTGGAACAAATTCCTTATACTACATCATAGAATTAGCACAAAAAATTATATAGGTTCCTTGAATACAGCAGATCTAACAGTGGGCCTGGCAGAAACAAGCACATGAAACTTTTCTTTACCTCCCTTCACCCTCTCCCCCTTCTGTAATTCTGTAAACCAGGCCACAGGATTTTAAATGTTATCTGCCAAGTGAGAGGGCACACAGTTTATTCAGCTACACTGGGGACCTATTTACAAATATTCTATAATAAATAATTCTTTATTTCAGCTTACAAATTTGGAGCTACACTCAATTCCCTAGGAGCAACATAAGAGAATAAGTCATGCTATGTTTCTGTAATTCTATCATTTAAAAAAAATGGTAACATTTAAAAGCCTGTTTAAAAGTTCACAAATAGGATTTACCCTAACTTTGCAAAAGCATTAAGAATAATTATCAAATTTGATATAAAATGAATCCAATGATATTTCTAACCTTTTAACAAACTAATAGCAAAATAGGCTATTATTAAGTTATATTAAGCTTAAGGAAGTTTTTTCTTTAGATTTCATTCATTCATTAGATTTCAGTTTAATACTAGCATTTGAATGACCTCTATGCTTTTTAAGAAATTGTATTAACAGCATAGCTGTTGCACAAACTAATAAGAATGTGTATTGTTTGTTATGAGTTAAATCTGCAAGGTAAACTTACTTTTTGTTTTGACAGAGAAGCATTCCTGTTACAATTCAGCTGCAATATTATTCTTGATACCTGTTTAAAGAAAAATTGTAAGCATTTTAAAAGAATGTCCCTGTGCATCTTGAACTTTATTTATAAGAGAGAGTATTGTAATTTTTTGCTGAAGTATAGTCAATGTATAATGTTGTATTAATTTCTCAGTACAGAGAAACTATTTTTGGATTAAATCCATCTCTTAAGACACTATGGAAAGGTCAGAGAATGACTACCTCATGTATATTTATAACTAAAGTCAGTACAACTCACACCTCCTGAAGATGAATTCGGGATTCCTGAACTCTGCTTTTATCAGTGGACCCTATTCTCACTGGTCCGTTCCCCATGCCCTTAGGCCTTTGTTCTCAAAGTACCTAAAAAGGAGTTAATACCTGCCCTTTGATGATGGTAATGTCCCTTTCTCTACTTTTGTTTGCCTTCTAACACTGCTGACTATAGGTTAAGCAGAGTTTCTGATGTGTGGACCCCATGATGTATTACAGTGCAGGTGGCATTAATAGTGTACAAATTTAACTTTGTTTTCTGTAAAATGCAAAGAAATTCAAAGTAGAAACAGTATACAAAAAGTCACACCATTAAGAAGTACTGCATATCATACCAATATTTCAAACTGCAGATTTCAATCCATTAAAAAAAAAAAAGAAACAGGATAGGAAATATCAGACTGTATTGCCTTCAGTAAACATACCAATTTGTAATAGTTATGGGTACATGCAAATGCATATCTATCCGTGTGTAACTAGTCATGCTTTCAATTATTTCTCACTGTGGGTTACAGTCAAAGTATAAGAAACACTCAGCCATTTCCAAACCAAAATGTCTGTTTCTATAATACAGCCTACATTTTGTAAGTTCATGAAAACATTTGCTTCTGAGTGAATTCTAAAACTTTATGAATGTTTATCTATTATACAATTTTGAAATCCCAGTCTATCCCTTCCCACCCCCCGCCCCCTTGGCACAACATTGTAAAATGATTATAAATCAAAAAAAAAAAGTTAAAAAAAATTAGGCAGGAAAAATAAATAAATAAATAAATAAGGAAAAAGAAAAGAAATTGTATGAATGCTGCTAACACAGGTTATCTCTAAACAATGATTCTGAAATCTCCTGACTAAAGGCAGACCATCAGAAAATCTCTGTACTTGTTTCCTCATCCCTACTTCTGTCATTATTATCAGAAAGCACTAAATAGCAGTTTTGCCCTAATTCCAGATAAGTGCACAGGCTTGGGCCCTGCCCTCCAGAAGCCTGTGACCTATATCTTTGTGCTTTAGGTCAGCAAAGAAAGAGGCTGTGTCTTTACCAAATTTCATGAGCTTCCACCGTGGTCTGCAGGGAATGCAAAAGGGTTCCTATTTTGGTATTTTTTTAAACAATGATTTAAAAAACAAAAACAAAATTCAACCCAAACCTTGTTGTAATGATTTTATATCAAATGTAATTGTTGGAAAGATTACTATGATGAAAAATACCTAGAGGCATGTCCACCTTGGTTCTTAACCAAACAGTGGTTTATTCACCGCAACACTGGACAATGAATTTTATAAATCTCTGTGTTGAAGTCAGTGTAAACCTATAGTTGCACACAATATTATTCATCTTTCAAGTGAGTTTTCATACTTCAAAGAATATCCGATATATCCAATAGTTCTAAAACTAATTACTGAACATATAAATGAATTTAAAATCATTTATAATCATTTACTGTTTAATATTTTGCATGATAGTCTGCCAAGGTAGACTCATTTCCATAATATAAGTTCATATTCATTTAATGGGTTTTGTTTGTCAACTCTAAAGTATATACAGACAATGCTTATTGTTTAGGTAATTACTTAGCTCAGGAAAGAGGCTGATGCTGAACCCTCAAGAAATTCTCACACACTTGGAACTGCCACAGTGAAGAGTCTGCATGGTGTCCAGGTACGACTGCCATGGGCTATTCCACATGCTGCAGGATTAAAGGGGAACAGATGGAAAAAAACAGCATTGGACTTGCAAGATACAAAAACATGGATTACAGAACCATGGGGTTGTCGAAGGGATTTGGAGCAGGTAGCCATGGGTTTCTGAGCCTCAGTTTTGACATCTGTAATCAGAGGTGGCAATCCTCATCATAGAGCTCTTTTGAATACTACCAAGGGATAGAGAGGTAGAGGGTATAATTCTCGCTACAGAAATTCATGTAGGGGAGTCTCTTGCGGGACTGGAGTGTAATGATTTTATTCCATGAGTCAAACTTCATTATTTCTAACTTTAGGAAGTAATGGCAAGCTTTGGGGATCAGAATGTATCCTATTATAAATATATAATGCTTATTTTACAATGAGAGTTTTTTTCCCAGTTACTGTCTATTTAATCATTTTTAAAAAGTGGTCACAATTTATCATCACATATTTGGAGTAATTTCAAAAATCTGGCATGTATTGATATGGTTAAAAGCCATATTAAATTTTTATTAAAAATACAAGCTTAAATATGGAAATATACTAAAGCAACTTTTTTCTGCTTTAAGAAATATAAGATTTCAGACATCATATCCTTTTATTTTAGCAACCCCTCTGCTATAAAGTTGCCATAAAATTACATGAAACGTATTACTTCAGGAGCCCACTTGTACCCTGAAGACCTAAAATTAATTACGTATATTAGAAATCCTCAATGCATATGAGGTTGGAACATCATTCTTACTCAAAGATGATCTCCTTTAGGGAGGACATTTGTAATTTGTACAATTGTTGATTATCCTAGTGTCAAAGCCAACCCCAGAGATAAATTATTCTTTATTAGAATACAATCTTACACATTTCTTTTCTGTATATGATATCCAGTTATACACACAATCTGTTCACTGACTTACTAGAATGTCAACTATATGAGGGAAAGGATTTTTATCTCGTGTTTTCACTTCTGTGTTTCCAGTGCTTAGAGTAAATCCTGGGACAAGGTACATCCCATGTATGAGAAAGAAACATGTAAGAGACCCTAACATATTTCTAAATATTTAAGGTTGGCTTAGGGATGCTCTTTGGCATATTTCTTTCCTTTTATGGGTCAATTTTTTTACATACATATGTAATGGTGTGGCTCCTAAGAAAAATTAATCAAAACCAGATGATAATTAACAGAGTAGAGAAAAAATTAATTTCAGAATTCTGGTATAAAAGGTTATCTTTTCATGTAGGGTACTCTCAATATTTTTGAAATGTACCTACTCTATGTACTTTATTCCTTGAAAATATGCATTGACATACTCAGTTTTGTTTAGCTGAATGCGTAATGATAAAAATAATAGCACATCTGCATTCAGAAACCACCTGTGGCTGCCCACATGTGTGTAGGTGACATGCCTGGCCCCCTTACCTTCCTCACTCAGGTCTGGCTTGTTCCAGGTGAATGAAGAGAAATGCCCAGACTTCTTGCAAGGACTGGTTCTCACCTTTCTCCAGGCACCCCTTTCTTTCTTTTGGCTACAACTGTTGTAACTTGAAACTATGGATAAAGGGAAACTTCCTCCTTTGAAATCAGCTGTATGCTGGTCCAGCTCTGAAATGACACAAAGGAGAGTGGCGTTAATGCGGTTTCATGGAGTCAAGCAAAATCCAACATTTCCAGTTCCCAAAGAAATAGCCTCTTCAGAATCATGGGCCTGCTTAATATCCATGCAGAGGTTTTGTCAACGAGCAAACTTTACTTTGAAGTCTGGTATTTAAAGGTGAGCCAGTAATTTAAAAAATAGATGAGTTCTAGAGCAATGTTGTGAGACAACCATTATGTCGAGATAATTTCTCTAGTTACACAGAGAAAAGAGAGATCCCTAAAACCAAATTCAAACAAGTCTTACGTAAGTGTGTGAATTTCCTCTCCTCTCAGCATGAAACCACATACCTGCTCTCTGGAGGGAACAGCCATGCAGAACAGCTTTATTAAGCAAGATGCTGAGAGCAGCTCTCACCACAGCCTGCTGCCTTTGGCTAGGAATTTTGGTTGTGTGCCCAAGGCCTGGCTGTCTTTTCTCAGAGGTTCCTGACAATATTGCTTCTTGAACTCTGGGTGCAATGACAGCATTCCACAGCTTAGACATCCAACTTGTGAGAGAGGGGCAGGTTCATTGTTAAGACCAGACCTCTTGTGAATTACATTATGAGGGACAGGTTTGAAGACCATGAAACAAAACCTAAGTGTTTCTATATATATCCTATAATTCCCAGGTAGTTTGGGAATAAATGAAATTATCCAACACCAGAGTAGTTTGAGTTTGCCTTAAAAGTGCAATGTATTTCAAATGAAGCTGTTCACATGTCTCTCTCCTTTTTCTGTATAAGATCTTGGAGAGCAGGAATCAATGTTTGAGTGTTGAATAGATAAATGCCCAAATAAGTATTTACTGTAAGGGGGAAGTGGAAAGGAGAAAACTTTACACACTGAAGCAGTCTGGGGAAACGATTGCCTAAAAATCTGTGTCTAAACAGCTTAAACTTACTTGCCATTTTCCTTAGTAAGATACATAGATTGTATTTTAATATTTCTGCAATGGGGATTCATTTTATAATCACTGGCAAATAAAATCTGCCTACCCCAAGGTGGGTCTACATGTGGAGGGTTAGCCCTGTAGAAGGGATGCAGTCAATGAGCCATCACCTCAAGTGAACTCTTCACATTAATAGTTGTAGCTGTGGGACTTGAGCCCAAATTTGAAGCCCTCAATGCCAATTTAGATTCTTTCAAAAAAGATGACACTTTGTTGTAGCATTAAGAAAAAAAAACAATTACCATTAAAGGCTGTAAATTAAAAAACTACTCCCAGAGTAGGAAACTTGTCAAAGCTATTAGGTTATTGGCATAAGCCTTTCAAGACTGTTAAAACTATTATCCAGATAACAAGCATCTGTGTATGGTCAGCTTCTTTGTTCATGTCTAGTGATACATAATTCAGAAAAAAAATACACAATTACTCTTAAAGTTGCTAAAGGGGTAAAGATGATAAGCTTTGGCAAAAAAAAAATCTCTTAATTCCCTATATGTTTCAGAGACAACTCTCCACAGCATTTCTGTACCTCCTGTGTCAGCTGTTGTCCTGGACTACATTTCCAAGGATGTTAGTACAGCAAACAGACTTAGAAAATACAGTGCCTCCTTCTGGAGCAGTGGGCAGATTTGTTTCCTCAGCAGGATAATGAAAATTTTTCCTTTCAGGACAAAAGGTACACAGATTCACCAGCATCTCCTGTTAGAAGACAGGGTGATTGCCACCCAAGCTTGAAGTTCCACAGCTTTGATGCAAAGACAGCACCCACCTGGGCCACCAGGCATCACCCCAGGGGAACCGAGAAGCTTGGAGAACAGATGCACATATGAAACCTAGGCTGCAGCTGTGCTGTAAGTGATGAAGTGCTGGCTTCTGACCCAGCATCCCAAACCAGAGGCAGGTAAACCTGTCAGCTTACAAGGAGCATAAAATTCTCTGAGCGTCTACTCCTTGACAACAACTGCTCCAAACAGGAAAGGTGAAAACTGGCTCCTAAGAATCTTGAGACTCTGAAAAGGCTTAAATTTAATCATGATACTGACAAAGGAGTCATTATATGAATAAATGTATTTCTGTTTTTTCACAAGAAAATGCTATGTATTTTTTAATATAGCACTTCTTCTTTTCCCCCAGTGAGCTATTACTAATTTGACAGTTTGTCTTACAAAAGAGAAGATATATTATTTGCAGCCCCTGCTTTCCAAAATGGATTTCTGCCCAGGATGCCAGAAAGCACAGAATCAAGTGTAATAGCTAATCTCAGAACCCTTCCTAGGTAAGCTGGATGGAGATAAATTTTTCCTCCTTTCAATTTCCTTCTGATTTTCTGTCTCATTAACCTTATTGTATATATGTCTGTTCTCATAAGCTGCTCCAAAAGAAAACCTAGTAAGTACATAAGTATCATTAATAAAGGAGGAAGCTCTTCACTTCATCAATAGAATGAAGTTGTGCCATTTTGTTTGGCCCTCTCTTCCTTCCTTCCTTCCTTCCTTCCTTCCTTCCTTCCTTCCTTCCTTCCTTCCTTCCTTCCTTCCTTCCTTCTTTTCTTTCTTTCTTTCTTTCTTTCTTTCTTTCTTTCTTTCTTTCTTTCTTTCTTTCTTTCTTTCTTTCTTTCTTTCTTTCTTTCTTTCTTTCTTTCTTTCTTTCTTTCTTTCTTTCTTTTTGTTATAGGATCCTTGACAGATTGTGTCATGTGGACCTTCCTCAGGAGACATTGCACAGCAAGTCACCCACAACTCAGATGAGAGTTTTGTAAACAAAGTGAAACTGCTATCAATCTAGTCTTAGCAAAAAAAAACAAAAAACAAAACAGTTTCCCTAGGTACTGCTCAACAGACAAGTCCTGGTGCTCCTGCGCCAGCAGTGTGGTGCCCAGCATTCCCTGCAGCTTTCTCACTCACCCCCCAAAATCCCAAACTGGCCTGGGCTCTACTTTACATGGACAAAGAAGGAGAAATGACACTTAATTCACTGTTGCTTGTATATACCCTGGGATTACAGGACAAGGCAGGAAATACTTTGGTCCAAGAAGTGCTTCCAGTGTGCGCAAGCCGGGTAGGCACACGCTGAGCTATTGCCAGACAGCCAGGGCCAGTCAACCATCTTGCACACAGGATCGCAGGGAGAGGGCACCTGCCCTCATAACTAGAGACACAGGGAGGAGCAAACTGGGGGCTCGGTTTAGGACAGGGATTCTTTTCCTTTTGTTTCTATCAGTCCAAAATTTAAAAGATAAACATTTAAAACTGTAAAACAAAAATGTAGCCAATTCTGATTTTCCCTCCAGCTGGGGTGGCTGAAGGATGGATAGGTAATACCACGCTCTATCATGTGTGTTAGTATGAGATGCGGAGATAGATCTGTAGCTCATTATGTGAAATGCAAGGATTCAGACGTGACAGTGCAGTAAGACACCTCAGATGAATTCTTACACATCAATTCTGGAAGAAATCAGTTTTCACACATACAGAGAGTACCTCACAAGTTCTTGCAAATAGTAGGGTGTTCAAGAAAGGATTCTGAACAAATGAATAAAGATGACATGAAATAGTTTAATAATTTGGATAAGTGAGAAAATGGTACATCTGGACCTGTGGCATGTTCACCTTGTATTACTTTTAATTTCCCTAGAATGCAAGTCAGCTAAAATGCTAACTTCATCAAAATGTACAGAGGTCTGCTGGCATAAGGAAATTCATTTGTTTTCAAATTTTAAAATGTATATATTTTAAGTAATACTGTATCGTACACATAGTTCAATGGGAGCAATTCTCTTTAGAATTATATTTTATAAAATAGAGTCCCTTTTTGGTAGCACAGAAGGTTCATAAAGGATGCAGATTTATTTACTATGAGGAGAAATCTCAATAATTTAGAATTATTTCACAATTAACTCTATTTTATAAGAAAGCAGATTTATGTAAATCTTTATGATATAATGATGATTATGATATATCATAATAATTATGATATTAAGACTGAGGATAATATATGAATATTTGTATGTCCTACATGAAGGGATAGAATTTGGTATAGAAAAAAAAAATGAAAGAGTGGCTCAGTGACTCTAGCAGCACCACTAAAGTGACATCACTGTGTTACACCAGGCTTAGGGATCTGTTATAATTTCCCTTTTCTTCAAAAAAAAGGAACAGTCATATTTCTCCCACTTTCTCCAATATTCTTCTAGCAGGAATAATGAGATCATGTGCTACAATTAATAACAGTTGAATATTAATTTCCTACTAAAGAAATATAATTATTATTTTTTTAATACTAGAAGCCTGATGTTGTCCTAAAAGATCACTTTACCTTTGTCCCTGTGAGGAACCAGAAGAAGAAATTGTGAACAAGTACCAGTGTGCTTCTGAGAGCCCCCAAAGGTTTGGTTCCTTCCTGCAGTTACAAGAGTTCTAATGTGTTGCAGGAGTCATTCATTCCCATTGTGCACTCACTCCAAGAGCCCATTTTATTAACCTACCTGAGTGATTCCTGGTAAATTAAAGGCATTACCCTTTCCCCTCTTTCTGTTCTTCACAGCACACCCCACTCGCCTGTTCTTAAACACAGAGGAGGAAAGTGCAGAGCTTGACGCTTGGAACTTTCCTTTCAAAACAAGTAAAATCAATCCTTCTCAAACTAGGTTCACCAGAGGGCTGGAGAAGGGGAAAAAGAGGTACATTTTATCCAAAATAGTGCTGTATCTACAGAACCAAACTGGTAAACCGGTAAACTTGTACATTTCAGAGAAGCAGGGCCCCTGCATAAGGAAGACATGCAAATTCATGACGCATTTGATGTTTTTCTCTTAGGTAAACTAGGGACGTTGATGTGCCATGTAGGTTACTTCTTGATAAGAAAATGCACGATTCTGGTGATAACAGGGGAAGCTATGCATGTTTGGGGAGCAAGGGGTATATCAGAAATCCCTGTACATTCCTTTCAATTTTATTGTAAACCTAAAACTGCTCTTAAAAAATAAAATCTTTAAGAAAAACTAGTATCTTTTGCAATTATTTATGTGATTTTTTTGGCCATAAGATTTAAATAATAAAAATGATGAAATTAATGGAAATCTCTATAATTTGAAAAGCTACACACCTATGACTATGTTTACCTTACCTTCCTTCCTGCTGGTTAAGGTTGTACATTATATGTGCTTTGGTCAAAAGCATAGATTTATAACCAGGCACTGACTTTAGCAGAGCTTGGGGCAGAAGACTTCTGATTAAATTACAAATTTCAGAAACTAATTCAAGTTACTAGTGGCAGGCACTGTTCATGGAATCACCGAAGGCATTCCCACTCCACACTTCTCCCTCCGCCTGCCTCCCCCACCCCACCCCACAAATGCACGTACATTCATATGCTCTAATGCAACAGACACAGAATTTTGTTCAGGAACTTGGTGGAGCACTTTGGTCTTGGGAAGTTCATTCTAGCCATGGTCTGGGGTGGAAAGGTGGGCATGAAAGTAGTTCTAGTTAATGAACTATTAAGGGGGAAGTCTTAGGTTTCTGGGAGTTTCAGAAAAAGCTGTTTTCCTCCCTGATACAGAGGAGATGGAGGATGCTGAAGCTCCCTCTCTACACAGCATCCTGCTTCCTGCCAGCAGACATGTCTGTGTGAGGTTATGGTACCCAAAGCCCTGCAGATATCCTGCAGTCTGAAAGGTGGTCAAGAGACTCACCCAGACCTGAGATTCTGCCATCATGAAGGTGTGAATGGACGGCAGCAACACCTTCTGCAAGATGTCTGGTTATATAAGGGGAAAAGCCTCTTTATGTGAAGCAGCTAGCAGAGGGGTTTTGGGTTACAGCTTAAAATACTGTGCTGATACAATGAAGATCCTGTCCTCCAAGTGTGGCCCACTGTGCAGGATTACACAATAAAACCCTGCTAAACTGAGCTCTTTTACTTCAGATCCATCCTGACACTCAGCTACTGGCCTCATTTAAGAATATTAAATTAAATAGTAATGTACTAGTTTTGGTCAGCACTAATTAATTTCATTATTTGGTAGAATATAGAATATTTTATTATTTGAAAAATCACTAACAGTGATTAGTATTCTTAAAAAGGTGTCAACAGAGTTCTAATTTTTTTCACATGACTTATTAATATTTATGACAGGACAGGGTAACAGTCAAATATTAACATTAGCTCAAGGGGACGGACAGTGAAGGCTCCAAGGAAGCAGTAGGCCTTCCTTAAGAAGAGTGGTTAACTTTCTAATCTAGTTTCCCACAGCATTTTAAACTTGGAGAGACTCCTTGAAAACAATGAATATTTGCTTTTTTTTTTTAGTACTTAATATATTCCGGAAACCACTATGGATTTTGTATGTGTTATCTTATTTAACCCTTGAATATCCAAAAATTTTAATTGCTGTGGACCACACGTAAGTGGCAGATCCCAGGCCCAGGTTGCCTGGCACGCAAGGCCCCTCTCCCGGCAGCAGCCTGTGCCCGTGGGCTGTTACCTCGTTCACAACTTCCCTTCTCAGGAACCTCTGCAGCAGCCCGTGCACGGGCTCCCCGTCCCACTGCAGCTGAACCCAGTGGAAATGCTGCTGCACCAGCAAGTCAGAGCCCTGGACACAGGTCTTGGCAATGGTTCCCATCAGAAAGTGGTTCTCATGAAAGCAGTAACATTCAGATGTTACGTTTCCTAAAACAAACCGAAAGCAACGTTTCAACCTCAGCAAGCCATATCAGGGGACAAATCCAAATTCACATACACGAAGGAAAGAAGACCAGGAGCCTAATGTGTACTCTGGGGAATAGAAAGATTGAAGGGATCTTGAAGAAGCTTGCTTCTCAGTGAGCCCTCTCCGCTATCTATACTTTTCTGGAAAGTAGGGGGGCTCTCAGTGCTGTGATTTTCCAGAGGTCCCCGAAAGTCCCCCAGCAACTCAGACAGTGAAGATTTTTCCAAATTCTCTAAGATGATGATGATTTTCTTGGTAGCAGAGGATTGTTTTACTGGGATCAGACATGCTGTGATCAAAAAGGAAATTTGGTGATTAAAGGTTTTACAGAAACCTATATAAACTGGCAAAAAGTTAAGTGTGCAAATGGGAATGCTCTTAAACTGCTATGGGAGTATAAGGATTCTGAAAAACAGTTTGGCATTACTGAATACACACACACATACACAATGGTCCAATACCAGTTCCTTAACAAATCCCAAAGGGAATCAACCCAAGTGTCCACCAACAATAGATTGTACTCCAACAGGAGTATATTCATACAACAGATATGAAAGGGAACAAATCACAACTACAAGCAACCATGTGGAGGACTGTTACAAATGGTATATCCAGAAGGAACCCTACTTCAAAATGACACCTGCACCCCAATGTTCATAACAGCACTATTTACAATAGCCAAGACATGGAAACAGCCTAAATGTCCAGCAACAGATGACTGGATAAAGAAGATGTGGTATATTTACACAATGGAATACTATTCAGCCATAAAAACTAACAAAATAATGCCAGTTGCAGCAACATGGATGCTCCTGGAGAATGTCATTCTAAGTGAAGTAAGCCAGAAAGAGAAAGAAAAATACCATATGAGATCACTCATATGTGGAACCTAAAAAACAAAAAAAAAGCATAAATACAAAACAAAAATAGACTAATAGACATAGAATACAAACTTGTGGTTGCCAAGGGGGCAGAAGGTAGGAAGGGATAGATGGAATTTCAAAATTGTAGAATAGATAAACAAGATTATACTGTATAGCACAGGGAAATATATACAAGATCTTATGGTAACTCACAGAGAAAAAAATGTGACAATGAATATATATATGCTCATGTATAACTGAAAAATTATGCTCTACACTGGAATTTGACACAACATTCCAAAATGATTATAAATCAATAAAAATATTAAAAAATATAAATAACTATTCAGCCATTAAAAAAATAAAATAGTGCCATTTGCAGCAACATGGACGGACCTGGAGAATGTCATTCTAAGTGAAGTAAGCCAGAAAGAGAAAGAAAAATACCATATGATATCACTCATATGTGGAATCTAAAAAAAAAAAGACCAACTTATTTACAAAACAGAAACCGACTCACAGACATAGAAAACAAACTTATGGCTACTGGCAGAGAAGAAGGGATAAATTGGGAGTCCTAGATTTGCAGACACTAACTAATGTATATAAAATAGATGAACCCCAAGTTTATACTGTATAGCACAGGGACTTATACTCAATATCTTGTAGTAACTTATGATTGAAAAGAATATGAAAATGAATATATGTATGTTCATGTATGACTGAATTATTGTGCTGCACACCAGAAATTGACACAAGAGTGTACACTGACTATAATTTAATTTGAAAATATAAATATAAAGAAATCACACATGGATACATACAATATAATTTGAACATTGAAATTCAAATGGGGCAACACTAAACATATAATTCAGGGGTTCATATGCAGTAATACTTTTCTAAAAAGCAAAGAAAATGGTTACTACAACAAGACAGACTAGTGGACATATCCAGAAGGAAAAGTTTGTGAACAGAGTGTGGCACATGGGTATATTCTGGAAACTGGGGATATTCCGTGACCGATCAGTGGTTAAGTGGTTATTTTAAATGATTCACTGATCTGTAAATATAAGTAGTATGTATCTTATAGATGTATATTTCACAATACAGAAAGCCAAAATCCTTAAGTGACCTCTAATGACACATATGTAAAATATTCATAAAATTATGGAGACAGGACCTCAGAGACAAGCAGAACCCTCCTTTCATTTTACAGATCTCAGAGAGGTTACAGTGATCTGACTAAGGTTTCAGAAACAGTGGTTAAGGAAGGACTACAGTCTGGGACTTCTGATTCTTACTTAAGGGGTCCTCACACTAAAGACAGGGGGTGCTGAACTACATATCAACCCCAAATGAAAGATGGAAAGTAAATGGAAGATTGTTATTTTATGTAGAAGATAAGTCAGTGGACAAAATGTAATTGAAACAGTGCCTGGCACCTGCTAAGCACTCTAATGTCATTCAAATTGTAGTTAAAATACATATAATTCTTCCTATATACCAATGAATAAAAAGATTTAAATTACTTTTTAATGTTTTAAAAGATTCTAAGATGCCCCAGTCATAGGTAAATTAACCTTGAAAAAAGATCAATTTAAGATACTTGAGAGTAATTCTGTCATGCCTTCTGCTTTTCACAAACACTTCTGATAGTGTATCATACTCCCTTCGGCCTCCTTGTTACTATAGACACAAATGCATTTTCACTTTCAAGAGAACTCCTTGAGGACTGTAAATGAATCTCTTCTGAAGCTTTAAAAACTAGAAGAGTAGAAACAGTAACAACCACGTCTCAATTTAGCTGTACTTGGGGGGGCTGGGTCCTCTTCAACACAGCGATCGAGTCAAGAGTGCTAAAATTCTATGCTTCTCAGGTTCAAATGTTATTTCAGAGACATGGAAGTCTGAGAAACCTGTAGATTTTTTTTAAAAAAAAAACAACAACAACAATGATAAGCTAACAACCTTTTATATCCACTGATTAAAAAAAAAATTGGCCAGGTTGAATGGTTGATGAACTGCTTTTCTGTAACTAAGGACTACAGATCTCCAGCTTTTCCCTGATGTGTGTTAAGTGTCTGACTAGCTCCAGTAGTTCTGAAGCTGCTGCATCCAGAAAGAACGTGTCTGCAGGAAAGAGGAACTGCATCTCAGCAAATGTTTTCCCATGCCTCCTTGCTAAATGTACCATGCTAAGCACTGTGGCATGAGAAAGGTGATCAATTCTAACCAGGGATGTGTGCCATTTTAAACTGAACCTATTAAAAGGAAGCGCATCTTAACAGGCAGGTCAGAAGATGGCTTTCTAGGTTTAAGACATGGCACAGTCAGAAGAACGAAAGTTGGAGGGGACAGGGGCCTCAAACCAAGGTCAGAATCGAGGGGCATGTTGCAAGAGGGGTATGTTGGTGAGCTCAAAGCTGATACAGGCCTCAGTTAGGTTTGGTTGGGAGCTCGGGGCAGAGGAATGAAATCAGTGGAACAGAATCCAGGAGGCCCATTTTTGAGCAGCCAGGCAGCAGGCTGGGTCCTCACCCTGGGCTACACATTATGATCTCCTAGGATCCATACCCAGGAGCTCTGATTTAACTGGTCTGTTCTGAGCTCAGGTATTGACATTTTGTGATCAGCCAGGGTGAGATTTGCTCATATGAAGTCTCAGAACCCAGAATGTCAAGTTACAGGGGAGAAACTACCAGCTGTGGGAATGGGTGAAAGTCTTTAAGGAGGGGGATAAACATGATTTGAATCCTGCTTTGAGATTTTACCCTGGTGTGATGAACTGACAGGAAAGGAAAGAAAAACAGGAAAACACACCCCCAGGCTCTTATTGCTAAGGTGAGGACAAGAGGGAGTGGGACCCTCATCGAGGGCCAAGGCACAGAACAAAAAGGTGTTTTGAGATGGAGTCGGTAATGCTCAGTGGTTGACTGTCCTGACAGAGCGGTGGAGAGAAATACCAGAGACAACTTGGAAGCTCCCATCAGAAGAGGCCATGCAGGTAATGGAGGCAGAAAGCATACGAGGAAGAGCACACATGAGGCAGGGAGATGAGGATGGGCTGTTTCAGGCCTGAGTGTTTGCTGAGTCAGGCATCTCTCCTGAGCTGTCCAGCCGGGCTGGAACAGAAGGACAGGAGGGTTCAGACTGGAGATAATTGAGTTTATAGGAGTTCAGAAGACATAAACTCATCCTCCTGGGTCAACAGGCAAGAACTGTATTGCTCGTTAATCCCGCATTGAATGGACAGCTTGTGCCCTAGACAAAAGGAGGTGGGGGTGCTGTTCATGATTGTTGGGTTGTTTCCATCTCATCTCTGTTCATCTTGGTTTTCCCTGAGGGACTGATCAAGAGTCAAACAGACTGGGTTCTTTGATGAAAAGCTTGGTCTTCAATACTGCTGGCCTCAATTACTCAAAAATATACTCAATTTTTCAGTAACATCTACGTCTCCAACAGACCACTTACAAGCAACATCCTGAAGCAAGTTGGTCCAAAGGTAAATTTCATTTTAGTTGAGAAATAGCATGTTTTGAGTTCAGGTTAACATAGTTTCAGTTCTAATATATTAACCAACCACAGAAGCAGAAACTCATTACACCTTCTGGCTTGAAGGATTCATCAGCCCCTGATCAGGGTTCATGTAGACACAAGATGGCCACCCACTCCACGCTACAGCTGGAGATTCCTTTTGGCCAGTGCTGGAAAGCCGTTCAGATTCCTTTTGCCCTGTGATAATTCAAAGCCCTATTTCTGAAACAAATCTACTCTTTTTGTCCTTTTCTCTTCCAACTTTATAGGCTATATCAGCCCTGATCCTCTCCAGAGGCTGGTCATATTAAACAGACACCCCCTTGGGTAGGCTCAGGGCTATTGTCCAGTGTTGCACGCCATTGTATTAAATGTTCTGGATAGCAGTTCTAGAGCAAGACTCATGGGCTTAAAAATAATTAACATATCACATTTATAGTTAAATCCAAACTCCTTTATGTCTAACATGACCTCAAGTCCAAAATCTCCCCTTTGAGATGGATGGCAGCACATCTTCTATACTGTTCACTTAAAACAAAGCTCTGTAGGGATGATGCTCTGAGTCCAGATGAGAAGCAAGGGACAAAACTTCCAAGAGCCTCCACAAACGTAGGGTCGAAGGAGGAACACTCATTTAAGTAGACTTCAATTGCACAGCCTCCTCCTATTATCACAGTAAGTCCATCTCTATTACGTCTGAAGTAGAAATTTCTCTCAGGAATTCTAAGAACTTCTTTGAAATAGCAATTTAGTGTTTAATTTTTTTTCTACTACTGTCACATGCAATTTTAAAAAGTGTCGGTCCTGCTAACCCAACTCAATACCTTACACCGAGGAGAAATTTGACCCACTTCTAAAACACGTTCACACCCTCCTTAGCAAATAACGGAGCCATGTGGCATGACTGACTCTCACACAAGTCAGTATGATAAGGAAGATGTTATTTTAAAATAAACACAAGATAACCCTTGTTGACATGTTCTGTTCCACATTATTTTCTTCACTGGCACCATTTTAATTTCCATATAAGTTTTATTTATTAAAGCTAGTTTTAAAAAATCTGCTGTTTTTCCTTCTTGTATTTTTTCATTCACACACTTTTTAAAAAATTCTTTCTCTGTGTCTCTTTTCACTGGCTTTCTTCTGCAGAGTTGTATAGAGGAACATATACAGTAATGCATGTATGATGCCCATTGGAAGATAAAAGTGCAACTTTCTAACCCCAGCCCAATTCTAGTAGTTTAAATCTCTTTCTTTAGAGAAAATAAGGTTAAAAACCAGGGATAAGTTTCGAATACCTTACAAATCAGTGTATTCCTCACTTGGAAGTCATGCAATTTGATCAATTTAATTTATTAGTAAAAAAGCAAGAGAATAGCTGAAAGATTCCTATCCCCAATATTCTAAAAGCCTACATGGAATAGAGGAGGAGACCCCCTTTCTTTCATCCAGATCTCTGCTCATGCTATTCTGTGTCCTTTTCCATCACCCTTTGACCAAAAGAACATTCCCTGCTAGGTGCTTTCTGCACAACAAAAAAAGGGACACCACAGTCTCCATAGACCTTTCCCACTGGCTCACACAAGATTCTCTCACACTGCTCAGAAGCCTCTGGTGCCCCCATCTATTCAAAGTGTATGTTTTCTTTGACCTCCTCATTGGTCACCAGTCAACAGCAGTTGGTCTTACTGAGAAAATGATGGTGACAGTGGATGGAGTTTTAGGAGATGAGGATGGACAGCAGCAAGGGAGAGATCTGAAGCCAGACTGTAATGTTCTTAACATCTGGAGACCTTCAGTGTTTATTCTGGAGCCACTGCAGTGTAATAGCAGGGAACTGTCCTGAGCAGTTTTCTATTCTAGGGTGCGCCCTCCGGAAGCCTGTAGGGGGCCTGTGGAAGGAATGAGACCAGAGAAAATAAGAAGGGTCTCCATTGTCCCTTGAGCAAGAAATGATAGGTGGCAGGGGGACAGGAGAGCAGGGGGTGGAGACGAGATGTAGGAAGCAGAGTCAGAAGAACCCACGGCTGAGTGGACGTGTGCACTCAGGCAGATGAGGATCTATGATACACTCAGCTGGCAAACTTGGGCAAATGCCTTCACAGTCTCGGCAGATGAATCTTGTGTTTATGTTTTACTTTTGTTATTAAAAAAAGGAAGAGGGTATTTGATACTTATAAATTGCTGGGCCACATACAGAATAAAGTCCTTTAATACTTGGAGATGCTACACTACTTCCTACATGAGAAAGGAGTTAGAGTGGAGATTTTTGGCCTCATTCTATAGTTCCAAAACTTCCTTTTTCAAACTCAGTTCACTCTTATCCTTATGCCCTATTATCAGCTATTGCCTTAACAACTCCTGCACACTCTAATCTTACTTCTTTCTACCTCCGCCATAAGCAAGTTCTTCTACCTGCTGACAATTAAGTACGACTAACTCCTTTTTCTTTGCCCATGCTATTTCCTGATCATCCACTCATTCAAAAAAGCAATTATTGGCAATCAGTGTACAAGGTGAAACAGAAGAATAAGCTACATTACTAGCTTTCAGGGAGCTCGCAACATGTGTGTGGGCCAGCCCAAAAGCCCAAAAGCCCAGATAGTACCCTCACTGCCTTGACCTAGAGTTAGGTGGGGCACAGAGGTAAACAAAACCTACTGCTGTTCATCAGAGGTGGTTGTCATATCTGGGGCGATTAGAAAAGCCTTCATTTGAGGTGTCCTTAGAGCATTTAAGCAGGGGCTTCCATGGCTATTTCAATCAGCACTGTACAACATAGTACTGGGCATAGTACCTGCCATGCAGCAGTCATAGTGTGTGTGTGAGAGAGAGAGAGAGTTTGTGTGTTTATTCTAGATGAAATCCTAGAGTAATTCTAGGCAAAAAATGCAGCATAAACAAAGAAGAGTAGAGAGTGGAAAAGCAAAGGATATGTGTGGAGAAATACCATATTTTCACTGGAGCTTAGGTATCTATTTTTAAAAAGGGTCAGATATTCCAAAGAAGATGTATAAATGGCCAACAAGTACATGAAAAGAAGCTCCACATCAGCAACCATCAGGGAAATGCAAACCAGAACCACAGTGAGATATCAATACCTGTTAGAACGGCTGTCACCAAAGAGTTAACAAGTGCTGGTGAGGATGTGTAGAAAAGGGAACTCTCGTACAATGTTGGTGGGAATGAAAACTGGTACAACAACCGTGGAAAATAGCATAGAGGGTCTTCAAAAACTAAAAATAGAACTACCATATAATCCAGCAATTCTACTTCTGGGTATATATCCTAAGGCAATAAAATCTGGCAGAGATCTTGAAGAGATATTTGCACTACCATGTTCACTGCTTAATTCATAATAGCCAAGATATGCAAACAACCTACCTACTCATCAGCAGATGAATGGATAAAGAAAATGTGCCATATATATACAATGGAATATTATACAGCCATGAGAAAGAAAGAAACACTGCCATTTGTAACAACACAGATGGATCTTGAGGGCATTGCGTTAGGTGAGATAAGTCAGAGAGACAAATATTGCATGATATCATGTGTATGTGGAATCTAAAAATGCCAGTCTGATGATACACAGTAGAATGGTGGTTGTCAGGGGCTGGAGGATGAGAGAAATGGGGAGATGACAGTCAAAGGGTGCAGTTATAAGATAAATAAGTTCCAGAGATCTAATGTAAACATGGAGGCTATAGTTAACAATACTGTATTCTATACTTGTAAGTTGCTAAGAGAGAAAATACTAAATGTTCTCACTGTGAGAAGGAAATGGTAATTATGTGAAGTGATGGAGATGTTAGCTAATGCTCCAGTGGTATTCATTTTGCAATATGTACATGTATGGAATCAATGCATTGTACACCTTAAACTTACACTATATCTCAAAAATTAAATTAAAAAGGGACAGATAAGCAAATCAGATGGGTCAATGTCCTTGAATGGAAGGTCTTGAATAGCATTGACTTGATTCAGTGAGTGATGAAAGAATGTGGGAGGCAGAAATCACACAGAACTTTCAATCAGGAGTCTGGTGGTCCATGAAGGATGTTCAGGGAGAAGAGGTAGGCAGAGCAGCCACTGCCAGGGGAAAGGGGGCATACAGTAGGATGGTACCATAAGGGTGGATGAAAAAGGCACACTGAGGCCCACTTGGCAGGACATGAACACAGACTGGCTGTGTGAAAAGGGTGAGGGGTCCATGAATGAGAACCTGGGGGTTCTAAATGGTCCTCATACTGCTTTAAAAAATAGAGATAGTTGAAAATATGGAAAGAACAAACTCCCAGATTTTCACAGAAAAACCTGGATTTCTGGCTTCTTCTTCCAAATCACAAGATCTCAGGACCCTGGGTCTACGCTTCTACCACCAACAAGTGGCTAGAGCTGAAAGCTGCTGCCCTGGGGAGACCAAGATGTGCCTCCCCTCCCCCAGTCCCAATTAGCTGGCTTCACCACTTAATGTGGCTTTTTGGCACTTGTGGGCATTTAGGTTTTTTAAGTCTGCCAATGAGACCTGAATTCCAAGTTTAGGGGCCAAAAGACTTGTGCACTCACCAAACTGGGCAATTAGGAAGAAGAGGTGTTTTTGTTTTGTTTTGTTTTGCTTTGTTTTTTAACAAGATGCTCCCAAAAGTTTAGAAACACTGAGTTGGTCACCTTTGCATCCTCCTTGACCTAGTTCACTGTTCTCAGATTTTTTTAGCTCTCTAAGTTTAGAGCAGAATCCAGTCTAATTGCTTATCTACAATGATAGGGTGAGAACAAAATATTTTAGTTTTTTACATTGAGATGAAACAAGATGGAACCTTGAAAACACATACGGGCTTTTGTTATAAAACTAGGAGGAGAAATAAATATTTGGCACAGGTGAGTTTTTAAGGAGCAATGGCTGGCAGTGATTCAGGTCAGGTTCAGGAGCCAGACTGCTTTTTACTTTTAAACATTTTTTATTGATGTAAAATCATTTTACAATGTTGTGTCAAATTCCAGTGTAGAGCACAATTTTTCAGTTATACTTGTACATATATATATTCATTGTCACATTTTTTTCTCTGTGAGCTACCATAAGACCTTGTATATATTTCCCTGTGCTATACAGTATAATCTTGTTTATCTATTCTACAATTTTGAAATCCCAGTCTATCCCTTCCCACCCTCTGCCCCCTGGGCAACCACAAGTTTGTATTCTATGTCTATGAGTCTACTTCTGTTTTCTATTTATGCTTTGTTTGTTTGTTTTAGATTCCACATATGAGCGATCTCATATGGTATTTTTCTTTCTCTTTCTCTTTCTGGCTTACTTCACTTAGAATGACATTCTCCAGGAGCATCCATGTTGCTGCAAATGGTGTTATGTTGTCAGTTTTTATGGCTGAATAGTATTCCATTTTAGAAATATACCACTTCTTCTTTATCCAGTCATCTGTTGATGGACATTTAGGCTGTTTCCATGTCTTGGCTATTGTAAATAGTGCTGCTATGAACATTGGGGTGCAGGTGTCATTTTGAAGTAGGGTTTGTTCTGGATATATGCCCAGGAGCGGGATTCCTGGGTCATATGGTAAGTCTATTCCTAGTCTTTTGAGGACTAGGAGCCAGACTGCTTGTTCTGAGCCCTGCTCTGCTGTGTTCTTGCCATGGGATCTGTGGATCGGGTACTTAACTTCTATCTCAAGTATTTATAAGTCAGGTGTTTAGAATAAAGCTTACCAGAGTCAAAGCTTAATATATATTAGCTATTATTAGTATCATGGTCAGGGAAAAACAACTTTCTGTAGCTAACTTTCACTAGTATCTGGTCAAAGACTGACCTCAGTACCAGAGCAACATTCAGATTCTGGTGGGATTTTCCTGTCCCCAAAATATGTGCCTCAGGTTTTGTGGACTCCTCCATCCCTCTCTAAAACTGCTTCTGAATTTTATTTTTTTGATTTAGAAACTCCTGGCTATTTCCTTCTTCCTCATCCTGGTCAACTGCTACCCCAGCCACAAGATATATTCCTTGATCATAGCTCCAAAGATGAGAATCACCACTTCCCCTAAAAAAGAGACCTGAATTCACATTTCAACCCTCCTCTCCACTCAGCGCACAACTGCCTCCCTCCTTCACTCCCCTTGGCCCCCAGGGTCTCTGTGGCTTTGAGGTCTTGGAGACTGGAGGCTGGTCCGTTTCAGTTTTGTTTCACAACCACTAGTCACGCTATGCTATGCAGGGTTACACTAACTCCACCTGTGGTGAAGCTTGGGGTGTTAAACTCTAGAGCCTAAGGATAGAAAAATTAATGAAAACATTCTATTAATAGACATTTTAACCGTGGTTCTGCCACTATGTAGTTGTGGCAAGTTATTGAACCTCTCTGTGCCTGTTTCCTCACCTTTGGAATGGAGGTAACAATACTGACTTGCACAGGGCTGCTGTGGAGATGAAATGAGTTAACTAATACATGTAATGTGCTTAACAAAGTACCAGTCAACAGCACTCTAAGAGTGAGGTGGAGAAAGCAGTTCACCCCAGGTGCAGCAATAAGGGGTTCTTTGGTTGCAGAGCATTTATAAGTAAGAATAAAATTTACCCAAAACTGATCTGCTTTTATCACTGTGCAGTTCTAAACTGCACCAAAGACACAATACTTAGCTCTGCCAGGTGGACTGCTCCTACCACCTCCTCCTTTAGCATCATCGGGTGCCAGTTATGTAGTATGCTCATAGCAGACAATAATTTATAAACAAAAGATGAAGAAAAAGAAAAAATACAGGATGTGCAATAAATGTAATGATATGTACATGAAAATAGTTCTTTGCAAGTGTTCACCTGGGTCCCAGTTTTCATCGGAATGCTGCTGAATAAATTAAAAGTCCACTTAAATTTATCCCAAGCAACATTTATTTCCTTGTAATGGCATCACTGACGAGACGTGTTTTTGTTCCCACAATTCAGTTTGCTGAAACAGACTTACCACTACTGATGAACAGATCTGCTAGCTGTTCCTTGGAGAAATCAGGGTCCACTTCGGCTCTCACTATTTCACAGGAGAACCCTGCAGCCATCTGTCTGTGCTGTGATAAGAAGAGATAGTCACTAGTTCTACACACTTTCAAGTTTTCAGGGAAAAGGAGGGGGTGTGCAAGTAATTGATACCTTCATTCAGAGCAGCAGCTGATGTGCCTTGTGCTCTTGCAAGCTTCCTTCTGGGCCATGGAAAGTGACTTTATGATATTGGTCAATCTATTAATAAACCAAGAAGAGACCTTAGGTACTTTTTAGGCTTTTGGGTAGCATTTTGCTAAGCAGAAAAAAAGTGGTACACAAGTGTGGAATTTTCTTTCTGACTGTCCTCAGCCTTTCAAAAGATTAGAAATATTATTCTAGGGATTAGCTGTATTCACTGGGCATGTCAAGTCTTTCATTTTAATGTGAAACACGGGCAAATATAGTATTTATGTGGTATATTTTATATAGTATTTACATACTTATAGCAAGAGATGACATTTTATGAAAAAGCACGCACCATCTACCCTCTCTTTTCTACAAGGAGGGTCAGTGGATTAGCTGGGAACACGGTTCCTACAATATTCTGTCCCATGCAGATGTTAATTTTTGTCTTTATTATATCTTGTGGATGCTTCTTAGTCTGAATTTTCCCAATGCTTATTTTACTTTTCCGAGTAAAATAGAAACAAATGTTATTAATTTTGGAAAATACAAAGAAACATAAAGAAGCAGAAGAGGAATCACTGAAGCAATCACTGTAAATGTCTTTGTTTCCTTTCAGCTTTGTTCTTCATATAGTTGATGTGTGTGTATTTGCTTTTTATGAACAATATGTGAGTGTAATAGTGTAATCTTTTTACAGCTGTTATATATCAGATGATATCTCTGTGTTGACTTTTTACATAAAAGACATTTTCATGAGTATAAAATTCTTGAATAAACTCTCTATATAATTCCATTTTTTCAAGCACTGAATTCCAGAAATCTAGGTAGAGACTGATCACTTTTACTTTGTGAAAAGGAAAATGTCCTGCCTGGAAGCCTATAGGGTTTTTAAATAAAATCTTGACCCTCATGTATAAGGATACCTCGCCTGAGAACATGTGGAGATGTAGTGGATGTTGGGACAGAAAGCCAATGACCTTTTACATAGGGCAAAGGCAGTGGCATTTGGAGCAAGATGTGGAAAGGGAACCCTTCCCCCGACCTCTGCCATCCTGGGGCTGAGCTCCCACTCCCAGCCTACGTGATGCAGAGAAGCTTTCTTCTTGGAAAGGTCTTGTAGAAAAGCACCTGTGCAGGTGAAACGCCGCCTTACCAGTACAGGTGACGTAGCTCGTGTATGAAGCCTGAGCCACCAAAACTTAGAGAAGTGTCAGACATGAAAGGGTCTGTTCTCTCTTTATAATTCAGGATGGGACAATGCCAGGGCATGTGTGTGTATCTTTGTGCTATTGGTGCTCTATTGTGCTCTGATGAGTCTGCTCTTTTTAGATCAGAGGGGAAGACCACATCCTTTAGTGTGGCTGGAGTGGACTACTGCAAAGACAGTGACTGCCCCTGGCTCATCACAGGAAGAGGCAGGTTCTGAGACATGAAAGGCTTGAGGGAAATTCCTTAGCATGGAAGGAGGAGGCAACTCCTTCCTGACCTGGGGCCTTTAAGACTTGAGCTGTGGCCTCCAAGGAGACCAGGACGTGCTTAGAGGAACTCCTGGAAAATGGAGGGAAACCAGGCTTGATCACTGGGTGTCAGACCATGAGCTAAGGAGAGAAGTGATCCTTAAAGTGGTCCCTGGATGTTGCACTTGGGACTGGATTTTAAGCTCTGAAAGATAACATATCTGGCAGCCACCAGTGTTTTTCTCTGAATTTAAACACTATTCTACCACTGCTAATTCTTCAGTAAAAAGGGAAACAACTGGGGCTAGGGCAGCAGAGACCTGGCCTTTCATTCCAGGCTGTGATCTCAGAGCCCTGTGGGGAACTGAGCCTCTTTGCCTTTGGCTCCTCTCCACCCAGAGGCCAGTTCTGCTCCACATCCCTTCTCACCTGACAGTCTGGGCAGAAGTGGGCCTGGACACAGAGGAGGGGCTGCTACAAGCCTTATGAAGGGAAAGGCCTTGGTCAGTGGTGTGACCAACTCTCCACCTCTTCACCTCTTCAGGGACACCTGTCACACTGCTCTGTCCCTCTCCCTGCCCATCCCCACTGAATGTGACCTCTGTGAGGAGAGGCAGGCTGTGTGCTCTGGGCACTGCCCTCTCAGGAACACAGAGCTGCTCTATGAGTGTCTGACCCAGGAGGGAACAGACAGGCTGTGTCTGCCACGCAGGCTTCCCGGGGGCCTCCTCACTACTCACCTGCACCTTCCTGCTGCCTAAAACTCCAGGAACCCCGCCTGGGTCTTTTCCTGCCCATGGCACTCACTTCCCACAGGGTGGGCTCACCTGTCTCCTGAGGCTCACTGGGTCCCCTGAGCACCTGCTGAGTTCCCATCATTGAGGCTCCACCAGAGTGTGAGCAGGATGCTCTTCACTCCTTGTGTTCTGGGTCCCAGGAAGGAGGTGAGGACAGGGCTGGGATGGAGAGGGGATGGCTGTGGGTTCTCTTAGGGGCTGACTCTGTCCTCTGACCTCCCACATGCCCCTCACAGTGCCACAGACCCAACCACAGCTCTCTGGGTCTCCTTTCTTCTTTGCCAGAAGAAGCCCTAAGACTTCTGCTCTCAAGCAAAAATCATATGTGTGAAATTCAGGGTTTGCTCCCTGCTTATCAACACAGTCTACAGATCCACACTGGATTTGGGGAAGGGAGGCCTCTCCTCTTCAATCAAAGAAACTGGCCATCTCAGCTGGTGAAGGTGTCCACCATCCTCATCGGTGTAAGGGAGGATGTATCAATATCTAAAGGAGGCCAGGATTCTGTCACATTTACTGTACTGAGAACACTACCTGGATGTGGTGTCTAGTGTGACAGTGTGACTCCTGGTAGAATGGAAGCCCTGGAGGGCAGGGCTGTTGTCTGCTCAGTGCATTAAATGATTGCTGTTCCTATAAATGTATCTGTCCCTTGGGTCCCTTACTATACTTGAGGAATGAATGAACCCAACCAGTCCCACTACACAGACCTGAGTGGGCCTAGGACTCCATTTTTTTTCTCCCAGGGATCCCTGCTCTCATTGACCTAGGACACGGACAGCTAATGGAATACAAATCACATTTGAAATAGCAAACTATTTTAACCCAAGGCCACAATCAGTGATGCAGGAGGCGGAGACTTCCTCAAGGGCAGGAGGAAAATGACCAATTAGCACAACCACAACCCCTCCAGCTGACCTTTCCAGGGGCAAGGGCCCCAGAAAGCACTTTCCATGAAGGGCCCCCTCTGTTTTACTATCATCCTAGGGCCTGATCTTCGCTCACTCCAGGGTGCAGAGTGGCAAACTGAGGTTCATGTAGGTGGAGTGACATTCCCCCATCTCATCGCCAGTAGGTGGCTGAATCACCAATGTCCTGTGAGGGCAGAGTGCTCACTTTTGGACTAGAAGGTCAAGAACCAGCTAGGTGGTGGCCAAAGCTCTATAGGTGCCCAGGAACATGTGTGGTTAGTGGGGTTGCTGACAGGATGGCAGGCACCAGATTTGCCACCAGAATCTCCAGTCTGTCTCTCTGGATGTTTCATGACATGCAGGTCCCATTCCTGCTTCCTGTTGACACATCTTCCGCCTGGGGTGGAACAGAGGAGAGATAAGAGTCAGAGGCAACACCATGGACCTCCAGGGCAGGGTGTTGGGCTAGAGCTCAGACCAAATCCCCAAACCTCAGGGACATGTGCCAAGAGGTGGGACAGGAGAGCCCTCAGCAGAATAAAGGTTATACTTATCACCAGGAAAGGTATCAGTGGGTGATGATTAAATGCATCAGTTTCACAGATAAGTGAACAGCACAGAAGTGACAGCACCTCCCTGTATGAACTACATCATCCCTGTGACTGCTGTCAAAACATTCCATTTTAGAGATGAGAACACAGAGACTGATCCTGGAGTGGGAGGGATCAGGATAGTCAGGCAAACATGGAAATGTAAGGGTGGAAGAAAAACAGGAAAATCTGTAGAAAAATGTAAAAACACCATTGACTTAACATGAACTGAGATTCTATCAAAGTCTCTTTCTGAGATTCTGTCTAATATATGGACATTGACATTGCATCTGGCCAAGACAGGGCCTGGGCTGTGAGGGTGGGTGGAAGAAACAGGGAATCAGATTCCTTTGCCAGCAGGTCTCTAATAGAGATACCAAGGGAGGTGCAGGGCAGCTCTGGGACCCAGGGCTTCCTGGGTGTGGAGTCTCCTCGCTCGCACTCACCCTGAGCCTGCACTGAGCTCTGCTGGTGTCTTGGGGCCCTTGCCCCTCTTGTAGGGAGATAGAACTGGGGACCCCACGGACCAGGTCCTTTCTGATGTCCTGTGTAGAGTCCTGCAAACACAGTGCCTAGCAGCCAGTCAGAATCATTAGAGCCCTGTCTGAATGTATTGGCTGATTCTCAGATCTACGTCTCGACTCCAGACTCACACATACCACTCTCTGCACAGATCTACATGAGGGACAAAAACCCAACAACCTGAAGCCCTTGGATTCCCATTGGCAAAGCACAGGTAGGAGGCCCCTGAGGAGTCCTCTTTCCCCCCTGCCAGGCCTGTCCTTGGCTGTGACAATGACAGGACCACCAGGTTACCAAGTGCTCAACAACCTGTTCCTGCCTAGAAGGGAAAACTCCCCTCAAGTTCCCCTTCCCCCAAATGGAGATGAGGAGAAGTAGCCCTGACCAGGGAGGGCTCCCTGAGGTGGCTGTGTCTGGATTGGTCTGCTCCAGGCCACATATTTTACCTTAGGTGAATTCCTGGTAAAAGATCAGAGTCATCCGAATTGAGGATTGAACCAACATCTACAGCATCTGAAAAACCTCTCATTTCAGGATTTCCTGAAGCTGAAGCCCTGGAGGTGGGAACACAGAAGGAGAACATGTTTCTCTCTCAACTGTCTCCTACCAAGTGAGCTGGCTCTAGGGCCATCACTAGAATGTGGGTGCCTGGTTACCTGGTTCTATTTCTGTTGGGGTCTGTGGTCAAAGAAGTGACATCACTTCCTTGGGTCCCCTTACTTGAACCCCATGCTCAGACAACACCTCCACACACAGCCCTTTACGTACCTGCCTGCTCACCCTTCTCCATGCAAATCCACATCTTCCACAGTTACAGCAGCCCTGCCTCTCCACAGCTCCCGGGGAGGCTCTGTGTGTAGCTGTGAGGAGACAATCTGGCTTCCAGACTCAACTCCTCATTCTTACCTGTCCTCCATCCTGCATATATCCTGGCATCTGTCCAGGCCTGTCTGTCTCCTCACCTGCACAGTGGGGATTATTCTATCATGTACTTCTAGGGCTGTCCTCAGGTGCATGTGGGATAAGACCTGAAAAGTGGGGGAGAATTGCCCCATCTTAGTGATGCCTCCTACACCCTTTTACTTACTCTTAGTATCTCCCCTGTGTCTGTTTTTCTCTTGATCCCATCCCATAGCCTGTATTTAATGTCAACCTTCACATGTGGGTGTGTGTGTTGTTTGTGCAGGCTTGTAAGCCAGTGCTAAATCTCTGTGTGGCCAGCAGAAAACTGCCTGCACATAGGTGGGATGGACAAGAGCATCCTGAGGTCTGAGAGTTTCTAATTTCCAAAGCAAAGCTGATGAGAGGTGTTGAGGTCCTGTCTAGGAAGTCAGAACATAGTGACTCAAAGCTATACAGGTAGCAGGGGCTGGAGATGGGATCACAGACTCCTAGACAGTCTGGCTCAACAGCCTACACTAAAAACCACAGGGCTGGAGGCAGATAGGATATAGCTGGGGATAGGAGACTATCCCCTTCATGGGGCACACAGACTGGCAAGCTGGGCTTCTCTGGCTTTATGAATAGGGGCCAGGGACAGACAGGCAAATGATGGCTGGCATCACCAGACAGGCTTGTCAGTGTCATTTGCTGCTTCCTTTATTTTCCTGTCCTTAAATTACTCTCCCCAAGACACAGGATGGCTGTCAGGTTTTACAGTCCAAACCCAGTATAATCAGAGTCCAGATCATGAGGTATGGAGTATTTTTTTGTCATCTGTAGTACTACATCTTGCTTGAAACCCCCTGGGAAGCAGTTTCTCTCAGTGACTTCATTATAAAATGGTATCACTTTTGCCTTTTGTTTAGATTTCTCATATTAATTATATCATATAATATCTGTCTTTGTCTGACTTACTTCACATAGTATGATAATCTCTAGATTTCCCAGACATACACCTCAATGTTCACATCAGCTCTATTTACAGTGGCCAAGATGTGGAAGCACAGTAAATGTCTACTGACAGTGAGTGGATGAGAAAGATGTGGTATATATACACCTTGGAATACTATTCAGTCATTGTAAGGAATGAAAGAATGTTATTTCCAACTAAATGGAATGTATATAGAGATTATCATACTAAGTGAAGTAAGTCAGACAAAGATAAATATAACTTATATGTGGAATCTAAAAAAAAAATAAAAAAGGATACAAATGACCTTATTTACAAAACAGAAATAGAATCACAGACATAGAAAATAATCTATGGTTTCCAGGAGGAAAGTGGTGGTGGGGAGGGATAAATCAGGAGTGTGGGATTACAGACACAAGGTAGGATATACAAGGGCCTACTGAATAGCACAGGGAAGTATATACAGTAACTTACAATAACCTATAATGGAAAAGAATATGAGAAAGAACATATATGCATGTATAACTGAAGCAGTATGTTGTATACCAGGAACTTAAACAACACTGCAAATCAAATATATGTCCATGAAAAAATAAAGTGTATCAGAACTGATCTAATCTCATAAGATTTATGTTGCCCCACTCTGCCTTCTGGAACTCACTTCGCACCCCTCCCCCATCCATGCAGCAGCTGCTCAATCTCCCCACCTGCTCAAACCAGAACCTGGGACTCTGTCTGATCCCTCTTTCTTCTTCACCCCACATGCAGTCAGCTTCTCCCCTGTCCCTGGGTCCCAACTGCAAATGCATTCATCACCTCTCTGTATCCCCCTCACCTTCCCTGTCTAATCCACCACTGCCATTGCCCCAGATTCATGCTCTTTGCTTTCCTTTCTTACTCCCTTCAATCCAAGAGAGGGATGTTTAAAATACAGACCTGTTCCTGTCACTCTGCTAACACACAAGAAATGTCTCAGGGTCATTTTGGGGAAAAGCCCCAATCCTGAGCCAGATCTGAAGCCCCTCCTCCTGTCAGCAGCCCACCTAGTTTTGTTCTCCTCAGTCCAGCCACACTGGCCTCTGTCTGTCTGTTCTTCCAAGGACCACCGCCTGCCCTGCCTTCAGTGAAAGCCCATTGAGCTCTTTACCTGGTTGACTCCTCCCTCAGGTTTACCTCAAATGCTGGAGGTTGGTCTGCCCTGGGCCCACAGTTCCTCCCCCAAGGCTCTTTCCATAGTCCTGGGAGATGTCAGTGTGGCCTCGTGGGCCCCAGTACTCGCCTGGGAAGTGGCAGGAAGCTGGGGCTTTGGGAAACCTCAGGTCCCCAGTCCCATGTCTTGTCCTGCAGCTGTCTAGCAGGTAGCCCAGTGGGCTCTATAGCCCTTGGTGACTACAGGATAAAAGGCCCTGCACTGCTCGGGAGCCCTGTCCCCCTGCTGGTTTTCCACATGTAATTTAGAGAAGAAGAAAAAAAGCCAAAAGTGTAGTGACACAAACAGTATGGTACTGGCATAAAAACAGACATTTAGACCAATGGAACAGAATACAGAGCCCAGAAATAAATCCACACATGTATGGTCAAGAAAATTACAACAAAGAAGCCTAAAATGCACAGTAGCAGAAAGGACAATCTCCACAATTAATAGTGTGTGGAAAAATGGGCAGTTATATGCAATAGAATCACACTGGACTGCTATCTTAGAGCATCCACAGAAAGTCAAAATGGATTAAAGACTTGAATAGAAGACCTGAAACCATATAACACCAAGAAAGAATAGGCAGTGAGGTCCTTAACATCAGATTTGGTTTTGAATTGTTGGCTCTGACTACAGAAATTAGAAGAAATGAAAATAAAAATTAGCAACTGAGACTACAGCTAATTGAAAAGCTTCTTCACAGCAAAGGAAATCATGCACTAATTGAAAAGGTGAGGCATGAAATGAGAGAAAATAACTGCAATTCAGATCTGATTGTGGTAACATATATATATAAATATAAATATAAAAATAAAAATAATATATAAAAACTCACACAACACAATAGCACACAAACTCTCATTAAGAAATGCATACATAAGATTTTGTATATATTTCCCTGTGCTATACAGTATAATCTTGTTTATCTATTATACAAGATCTATGGTAGCTCACAGAGAAAAAAATGAGAAAATGAATACATATATGTTCATGTATAACTGAAAAATTGTGCTCTACACTGGAATTTGACACATTGTAAAATGATTATAAATCAATAAAAAATGTTAAAAAAGAGAAAGAAATGGGTATAAATTCTGAATAGATATTTTTCCAAAGGTGAAATACAGATGACCCACAGCACATGAAAAGATGCTCAACGTCATTAATCACCTGAGAAATGCACATCAAAACCCAATGAGATGTCATCTCACACTTGCCAGAATAGCCAACATCAAAAAGTTCACAAATAACATATGTTCGTGAGGAAGTGGAGAAAAGGGAGCCCTTGTACACCATTGGTGGGAATGTAAATTGTTACAGACATTTTGAAAAACATTTGGAAATTCTTCAAAACCTATATATAAAACTCATATGATCCAGAAATTCCACACCTGGATATATATTTGAAGAAAAGAAAAACTCCAATTCAAAAAGATAGTTGCATCCTAATATATATATATAACAGAATTATTTACAATAGCCAAAAATGGAAGCAATCTAAGTGTCCAACAATAGATGAAAAAATAAATATGTACATAATTTATTTCATTTATATTTATACATATATAGAATGGGCTACTACTCAGTCATAAAAAAGAATGACATTTTCCCATTTGAAATGACATGAAATGATCTAGAGGAGAGCGTGCTTAGAGGACTAGGTCAGGCAGAGAAGATAAATACTGGATGTTATCACTTATATGTGGCATTTGGAATACAAAACAAGTGAATGTATATGATGAAACCCAAACAGTCTCACAGATATAGAGAACAAACTAGTTGTTACTTGTGGTGAGAGGGAAGCGGGGAGGGCCAAGAAGGGATAAAGGATTAAGAGACACAAACTACTACATATAAAATAAATAAGCTCTGCGTATATAGGAATGTTTACTTGTATGTTTTAAACTTAAACAAGCCCCAGTTTCATCCTGGGGGTGCTGGCGGATGCTGGGGTGGGGAGAAGCTACCTTTGTAAGATAGTTGCCAAGCTTTCCAACAACTCAAAGGCATCAGCTCATCAGGCCACCCCGAGGTGGATGTGTGACCAACTTTTCCATTTCTTTTAAGAAAATGGTCTGTTTTAAGTTTCTGTCCTTCCGAGACTCAATTTTGGATACGAGATGTTTTTTATGAAGGGAGTTAATTAGGTTTTTTCATTTACTTTTATTTTTAGAGGAGATACTGGGGATTGAACCCAGGACCTTGTGCATGATACGTATGTGCTCTATCACTTGAGCCATACCCTCCTCTTGGGACTCAATTTTGTAACTTTTGTTTTCTAGAAAATTATTCACATAGCCTAACATGGCCAGTATATAGGTATGCAGTTGTTCATTACCTTTTTATAATACATTTTGTAAAGTATTCCTTGTCTTATTCATAATTAACTTATTTTTTATTGGCTTGACAGGTTCACCTATTTCCAAATAGAAAACAATACTTTCCTTTTGCCAAAAACAACATTTATTTGCATCCATCAAGCAGAGTGGTTGGTTTCCAATTGGTTATTTTAGGTTTTCCATATTAATTTCTCCTCCTTTTCCACTGAAAAATACTGTATGGTATCACTCATATTTGGAACAAAAATAAAAAAAGAAGATGACAAATGAACTTATATATAAAACAGAAACAGACTCACAGACATAGAATACAGACTTGTAGTTGCCAGGGGGAGGAGGGTGGGAAGGGCTAAACTGGGAGATGAAGATTTTCAGATATTGATGGGTATATATATAAAATTGATAAATAAGTTGATACTGTATAGCACAGGGAAATATATTCAATATCTTGTAATAACTCATAGTTAAAAAGAATATGAAAATGAATATATGTATATTCATGTATGACTAAAGAATTGTGCTGTACACTAGAAATTGACACAACATTGTAAACTGACTATAACTCAATAAACAAAAATGAAGGCAACATAAAATAAAATAAAATAAAATAAAAATAGCAAAAAAAAATTTTCTTTTAGGAAAAGATCTTACCAAACAGAGTCCCATGAATTATATCGTGAGATCCATTTCTCAGGTAATTGATAAATGATATCAAAATTGACAAATTCTCATAAGGGAAAGAAAGGTGGAAGAATGAATGAGATGGCCCAATGGTATGTTTTGGAGAGAGCCAGCCCAGAATCAGGGCATGCAGTCCTGCTCGGAACTGAGCAATTTTGAATTTTGAATTTCAGATTCTTGGCTCTAAATGCCTCACATTAGAGATCCTCAGATTCAAACCTCACCTAGAACAGTCTTTTTTTTTTTTTTATCATTGCTGAATCCTTCAATGTTGGTGCTTAAATATCATTTGCTGAACAAATCCTCACAGGTACAGCAACATCACATGTTTTAGTGAAGCTAAACTTGAATAAAGAGATCTCTATATCAGGATAGACTGCTCTGCTATCAAAGGGGACAAATGCTGAATTTCTCTCCTTGTCAAAGTTGTTATGTATTTTTTGAATGCTAGTTTGTTTCCCCTTGTTTTTGATAAAGCTGAATTGATTGCAAAGGTAAAATAAGAACTTCCTTTCCTAGGGCTATGTTCATTCTTCCAAACTGAGCTGGCAAACACTGTTGTTAGTTTTAGTAACATTTCAAAGAACTTCTTCCCCATATATTGCTTCTAGAGAATAATCTTAAGCCTGGGTAACCAGTATGAAAGATGTGGAAAGAATCAGGTATAATGAGAATGTCTGAAAGAAACTGTTCTCTTGAGCAAACTAGCCTATTTCCATTAATGTCATTATTTTTATTAACATTATTTTTTGACTTATAAAATACATTTGAACAATAGCAATCTCCTCTCCCTGGGGCGTTAGAAATAATATCCCCCATGTATGGAGAATTTATTACATTCTGGTCATTTGGCACATACTAATATGATCCTCACAATAAACCTATGAGAAAGGTCATAGGATCAGAGAAATTTGATGATTTCATCACAAGTACTAGGGTCTGGAGCAGGGATTTGAACACAGGGCAGAAGGAGGCTAAAGCCCATTTTCCCACCTTACTGTACTGCTTCACTAAGTCACCAGGAAGCTGCTATGTATTCAATATGAAGTTGAACTCAGTTAAAAAGAACCGCATGGGCCAAAGACTTATCTCTCACAGGGGAGATTGCTCGGTGCCTCTAAGAAAATTTCAGCTTAACACCCTGAGATTAGTTAGCCTTGCATCTCTGATCCATGGAGGTCTGTTTAATTCAAGCCACATGTGGGCATTTCCACTCCAAGTACAACATCAGTTCTAAACCTGGTGGCATGTCACAGAGGCACAAGTCAAAACCCAGGAAGGAACCTGAGGTGTGTTACTGTTCCCAAGCAGAAACATCTTTGGAAGCTTATCTGAACAGAAGGCCTATCTGAAAATCTGGAGGTTTGCCCAGCTTTGGTTTCCTGTCTAACTGAAGCAGAGAGAACCAGACATGGAGCCAAGGGGTTTGTGCTTGTGGGGTCAGCAACCTAAATTTGAAGATTTGGACCAGCTAGGCTGCATGCAGCCTGCAGCCAGGGCCCTGCCAGCAACACCACCCCAGGGGCCCAGCAGCACAATGAGAAACCGGAGGAAGAAGATAAACATTACAAGCATAATGATGCCACAGGGCAAACCGACTTCCCACCTGGCAGAGAAGGGGAGACAGATCCCCCAGGGTTATTTTTATAGATTATTCTGCTATCCTTGGCATCCAGGAAGGATCTTTTGCTATCTGCAATACTGCCGGTAGCTAATGTGTACTGAGTACTTGCCATGCTCATGATACTATACTTAGCACCTTACATATATTATTTCAGTGGTGAGTAATTATAATGAGAGTGGCTGAAAAGGCAAGTGTACAGCTTTAAGGGTTTCTACAGAAAATGTCATTTTGGCATAGTCTTTACTAAAAAGAGCCACCTCTATTTCTTAGCGCTACACCACCTCACCTGTCATTACTGTTTTCTATACCCAGCACAAGGTTGCCTTGAATCAAAATGCTTTGTTGTTGCTGTGCCACAGCCAGGACTGTAAAAATAACACCATCACCTGCTTTGGGAAGCAGAACCTTGGACGCATTCACAGCCCTCCAGCAGTTATTTCCAGCCATCTCCCTGTGATGCTTCCTGCTCTGGTTAAACTTAACCCCAGTCAAACCATATCTCTTCCCTGTTGAAACACTCCCCGCCCCCTCACCTTTGCTTAGAGAAGATAGGGCAACATCTGTGGGAGAAAGAGAAAACTTTCTTCAAGTGTTGTTTTCTTAGGAGGGAGGAAGCTTTCCTAGGTATTCCACAGCAGACTTGCTGTCTCATTGGCCAGAAGATTCTGGTCAAATACCCATTTTATGAAGGTCTATTCCATCATTACCTAGAATGGAGGGTGTGGTGCAGGTGTGGTTTAAAAAATGGGAGAGACTATAGGATGATTCTACTGTTGGTTGGTTGGTTGGTTTGAATTAATTTTTAACCTGCCTAATTTTAAAAAATGATGTAAGGGAGCAGGGGCACTGGGTGTAATGTACTATGTCACTGTTCCTGTAATCCCCACAGCACACAGGAGAGAGAGGGATGCAGCGATTCTGACCTCAACCATCTGTGCTTCAACTCAAAGACTGACATATTTCCCGACTTTCCCAAGGCTCTGGCAAGGAAAACTCAGATCCCCAAATCCAGGTCATTCTGATGCAGCAGTAACCAGCTGGGTTTTCAGTAACCGGGATGGAGACATCTGTTTTCCCAGCCCACATAAAAATATGCACAAGGGTGCAAATCAGCAAATCTACAGCTTCCAGGTGACCAAGCTGGGATGTGCTCTCCCTTTGGGGACCATGAAGGGTAAATCTGGCCCTGGAAGACAGAAGGCCAGCAGCAAGGCTAAGGGGCTAAGCAAATCCAGACTCTGTCATCCCTTTTCTGCATTTGCCTAGAATAGAGTCCATCTGGCTTCCTGGCTATGCGGCCATTGTGCCTGTGCAAGGGGCACCATGGAGCATGCTGAGTGCCTGGAAAATTACCAGCAGCCTCTTGCAGTTCTCACCAGGCCACCAGGAACTGGCCACATGGGAACTGCCTTCTCTGACACTCCTGGTTCCTCAGATTATCTGATCAACCCCTACATGCTCATAGAATGAGAATTGTGAGCCCAGTTGGTAAGGAACAGAGGGGGCTTTTGTGTCCTGGTCTTAGAGAAGAGAGCCCCTTAGCTTTTCTAACATATCCACCTTCTGTGGCTGCAGCTTCTCCTTCCCTACCACACCACATCACAGAAGAAATTTAGAGACATCTTGGCTCTCCAGTGAAGACAGAGGACAATGGATTCCACATGAAAAATGGAATAAAATTGGGGTGCTGTTAGTCAGCCACCTAGGTGCAGGTGGCTTTTGGCAACCCAGGATGGGGTGGTGATTTAGAAGGGTATTTCTCAAAGTCATTACAGTTAATTAGCACTGAGTTACAAACTCATCAGCAGGTGAAGAGCCAGCTCCAGATCCCCAGGGAATTTCAGATGATTTAATATGCAAAGTGGCATGCATATAAGGCAGCTGATCCTCTATAAAGAAATGATTTCATTATTTCTTTATTTCTCACTCCTGGATCCCATCCCTTTTATATACATACCACATCTCAGAAGACATCCGTCCAACAGGGCTTTGGGTCGAGGAAATTACTGTGTTCCTTGTTTTTAATTTAGCAACACACTTTCACAATGGGACCAGTGTATTTTTCAGTATTCTGATTCATCTCAGTAAGATGCTTTTCGACCTGGTCGTCTTCTAGACTCTGTGGTATGTATGATTGAACCAAAATTCTGCAGAGATATTGATGCAGTCTTAACATTGATAGCATGAATGACATCAATACCATTTACATATAGAACACCCTTGTGTATCTGGGAGCCAGAACAGTAGCTTAATTGACATCATACACAGAAACAAGAGATCTGTTCATTAGAGCTGGTGCTGAACAAAAAAGAAATGTACTGGACTTTGAATGTTGCTTCCTCTTCCAGTTGTTTTGTTCTTTGATTTTTGTGCTAAGATCTCTATCATTACTCCTGAGAAGCAGGAATCATCTCAGAAAGTATCTTGCTTTTTGGCAGAAACCCCTGCTGGCTCATCCTGCCCCACAAACCCTGCTAGTCCAGCGTAGAGAAAGAGAGCTGTATGTCTGCTCAAAACCACTCTCCCACAATTAATGGGTGCCTGGATTCACCTTTCTTTGCTGCTTATGAGTTTCCATTTTCTCTAAGCCTTCTCTCCTTCACATAGCACTGAGGAGCAGAGGTTAATGAAAAAATGAAGAGTTTGACTTTATAAATGAAGTAGAAAATACATTCTCTAAAAAAGCAAAAACTAAGTGAGCTAATATCTGTGGAGGATAAGGAAAATATTTTTCTGAACTAAATAAGAGTAGTGATTTAATTACAGTGTTGCTACTTGAAGATATTTTATTGTGTTCATTATTGCTGTTTCCTTTTTATTTTTTTTCAGTGTGACTGAGGAGTCTATTGTATCAAGACTAAGCTTCCAGTATTTAAAATTGTACACAAATATTGCAGAAAATAATTGACTTGCTCCCAGCACATCCACTTGTCAGACAAGACCTGGGTGGAATAATACTTCATATCAGTGGATTGGCAAACTTTTTCCATAGAGAGCCAGAGAGTAAATATCATATGTTTTGTGGTCCATGTTGCTTCTGTTGAAACTGTCCAACTCTTTCCTTATTAATACAGAAGCAGGCATACCCAATACGTAAATGAATATGGGACCTTGTTCCAATAAAATTTTATTTATAAAAACAAGCCACAGATCAGATTTGGCTCTTAGGTCATAGTTTGCCAACCTCTGCTTCCTAGCAAAGCTCTAATACATTTTCTTCTTTGGCTAAACTATGAATGGGAGCTTGTAAAACCAAAGCCATTCTGAGGGGATGACACAGCCCCATATAAGGTGGTAGCCAATACACAATAACTGGGTTTCTTTCTTCTACTTTCTAACAATAATAATAACTGACAACTTAACAGCTATTTTCAGCTTAGAAAGTACACACTATCTGCTTGAACTGCAAATTCTGTGAGCTAATATCATCTTAATGCAGATTATTTATTATCTTGGGCTTCCAGTTTCTGGGAATAGTGGGGTAGATTATCTAGATCAAATATCCTACTGAAAATGCTGAATATAATACAAAAAAAAATCTGCCTAAAAGCATCTGAGAGGAAACAAGATAGGAAGAAACTACCAGAACTAAATGGAGAGAAAATATTAAGCAAGCACAGAAGCAAATTTTACCCTGACATCATTTGCTGATTCTGGCAAAAGTGAACTTTGCTTTTGGTAATTCATGGGGTGATCAAGGCAGAAATCAAAGCCTAGGGCCTGTACAAGCTAGAAAATCTTTAAGAAATCACCATTACTATATACTTGAAACTCAAAGGGAATAACTCCTGGGGTAAAAGAGAGACAGAAGTGAAGCAGCTCACCTGCAAATAAGTAGGTTTCACATCCCCAGGTAGATCAAAGACCCTCTAGCCTTGAACTTGGTTGAAGGTGATAGTTCCTCCAGACATCTTTCAGAAGCAAAGATATATCATATCTGGAAGAAGGCACTTATAATTTATCCTGGGTCTCAGATTACTCATATATATGTTTTCCCAAGCATGAGGACCTAGCAAACCATCAAGAAAATAACCTACATAATTAAACACAGCACCAGGATGTCAACAAAAACAGATTTGCAAATACTTTAGCTGTTAGAAGTATCAGAGACAGGTTAGAGAGCAAGAGTGTTTACTATTCTTAAAGGAAAAGAAATAACAGGATTCATAGCAGAAAACCACAAAAATGGCAGTGTAAATTTTTCTTTAAAGAAGCAATAGAAAGTCTAAAAAGGGAAAATGAAATAGCCAAAAATTAAAAACTTAATAGAAATTTTTAACAGCAGATTAGACATATGAAAAGAGAGAATTAGATATTTGGAGAAGAGGTGCCCAATATCCCACAAGTAGCAAGGGCCACAAAATGATGTTAATTTCTTTGGATTTCAACATCCCATTAATTTTTCAACAAATGGCCAACTTTGTGGTAATATGTGTTTATATTGCTAGAGGAGAGAGGAAAACTTACCATCTTTTCCTGCCCACCTTAAAGTAATGATTTTCAATCCAGTTTTGGAGCTTCATTCTGCCTCCTTACAACAAACTCCCCATCAGGCCACCAAGACACTGATCCTTCTGTCCTATCTAGGAATTTTGGTCGTGTGATCAAATTAACTTGATCTGCAACAATGAAATTCAAGTTCTCACACTTTAGTTTCAGTTTGTTCTAGATAATGAAATGAAAAAAGAACACCCTGCTACTCATCAAATGGCCCTTGTGTTTAATAACCAAACATAAATTTGGGATTTGAGGGGGGCAAACAATGAAAGAGTACTGATAAAAAATATTTCTTCATGTAGAAGCATTTAAAAGTCCACACATGAGACTGTTAGTTGCACTGGTAGTCCCGCCTCTCAGAGAGAGGGCCATGTAATCCTTTTCTCCCTCAGCCCTGGACACTGCCCTTAGCCTGATATTCCCAAGGTCCCCTGGCCCCTTTTGTAACTAATTTCACTCAGACTGAACTCTGCCCAGAAGCCTTCAGAGAGATCACAAAGACTTGACCAATTCAATATGATTGAGGTTTTTTGGCTTAATAATAAATGATAGTCTAAATGACACATGCCCTAATTTTGTGTTATAGTTTTCACGAACAGTAATTTTCTGTTTGTTTTAAGCCCTGCAAAACTATCAATAGCATTGTATTTACCACCCACTCTTTCTCTTGTTTATTCCTTTTTGGATTTCTGGGATAACTTTCCTCCAGTCCAAAGAATTCCCTTTAGCATTTATCTTAGTGTGGGTCTCCTGGTGATGAATTTTTCTGTTTTTGTTTGTCTAGAAAACTGTTTATTTCACTTTCACATTTGAAAAATATTGTCACTAGCTGATCAATTCTGGGTTGACATTTTTGGCTTTTTTCTCTTGCATTTTGGAGATATCATTGTATTGTCTTCTGGTTTTCAGTTCTCTTTTGAGAAAATAGCTATCAGTCTGATTGATGCTCCTTTAAAAGTGTCAGTTTTCTCTGGATGCTCTTAAGATTTTGGCTTGCAGAAATTTTACAATCATGAGTCTAATTGTGGCTTCTTTTGTTCTTATCCAGCTTGGAGTTTGTAGCACTTTTTTGATACCTTTCATCAGTTTTGGGGGAAAAAACATCTCAGTTATTATTTTTTCAAATACTGCTTCTGCGCTATGATCTCCATTTCTTCTCTGATTTCAACATTGGATCTTTTCCCTATGTTGCATGTATCTCTTATGTGACTTTTCTGCATTCTTCAACCTTCTGCTCCCTGTCCTTCAATTTGAATATTTTAACTGACTTAACCAGTTAACAAATCCTCTTTTTGTTATGTCCAATATGTGATTAAACCTATTTAGAACGTAATTTCACTTGCTACATTCTTCAGGTGTAGAAATTCCTTTTGATGCTTTTATAGAATTTCTCTGGTGTAATTCCTTCTTGACATCTATTTTTCTTGAATACATTAATCAGGATTTTAAAATATCCATGTCTCTTAATCCTAGCATCTAGCTTAACTATGGATGTTTCTATTGCCAGTTTTTGTTTAGAATGCTGTTTCCTGGAATGACTTGTAATATTTTACTGAACGTACAACATTGTTAATGGAAAATTGTAGATGTTCAGGATGATGTTATCATTCTTCAAAGGAAATATATCCCATCCTCTGACAAACAGCTATAGTAAACAAGAGACTGGGCTGATTGAAACAACTTGTAATCTCTGTAAGACTTTTAATACCTCTAGCATGTCAACTGAGAGCTTAGGATACTTACTAGTGAAACTGAGGTCAGTCATTGGTTAGATCCATTAAACTATAGCTTGCTTAATAAACAGTAAACTGTAACCTGCCTTTAATGATTAAGCTCACTTTGTCTTTACAGAAACTCACATATCCTTCAAGCATCACACAGTCTAAACAATGTTTGCCCAAGTTGTTTTTCAGGAACTTGGAATCAGCTGTTTTCAAGTTTGAGCCCCAGCTAGTTGGAACCACTGATCCACAACTGGGTTATGCACCGTGTCCAATCCATGACCTATTGGCATCAAAGGGTCAAAAGCTCCACCCTCAGAACAAGCTAACACCAACATTTCCTGCACCTGCATCCCATGAAAAAGCATGTACCTTAGTTGCTCCTGTACAGAACAATAATGACATCACCTTTTTCTCACCTCCAGTCACCTTTCCCCACCATGCCTCAGACCACCCTGTTTCTTTATCCCATAAATATCCCAAAGCCCTCACCTTTGGGGAAACAGATTTGAAATTTGTTCTCCCATCTCACCTCATCACTTGGCTGCCTCCTGAATAAACCTATTTTTTTTAATATATAGTTTGTTGAAGTATAGTCAGTTTACAATATGTCAAGTTTCTGGTGTACAGCATAATGCTTCAGTCATACATGAACATACATATATTCATTTTTATATTGTTTTCCACCATAGGTTACTACAAGCTACTGAATATAGTTCCCTGTGCTATATAGTATAAACTATATATAAAATTTATATATATATATATATATATTACTATCTGCAAATCTCAAACTCCCAATTTATCCCTTTCTCCCTTCCCACCCCTTCCCCCACTGGTAACCATAAGTTTGTTTTCTCTGTCTGTAAATCTGTTTCTGTTTTATAAATAAATCCATTTCTTTTCTTTTTTAAAGCTTCCACATATATGTGATATCATATGATATCTTCTCTTTCTGGCTTGTTTCACTTAGAATGACAATCTTCAGGTCTATCTATGTTGCTTCTCTGCAGCAAACCTCAGTGTCTCAGCATTTGGCTTGCTGCAAATCAGGGAAATGAGCCTAGTTCTGAAGTCCTCCTGAGCAGACCCTGAACTCCAGTTTTTACCACCTCACACTCCTGAGACTGCTGCAAACTCCTTTTTTGCTTTTAACCTGCTTTCTACTTGACTTTTTAGTCTCTTGCCTGTACACCTTAAGAACTCAACAAATGCCTCTAAATGAAAACAAGAGTATCCTCTTCACTTCTCATCTCAGAGGTCTTAGCCTCAGTCCTGTCTTCCCAGTCAGTCATGAACTCCAAAACTCCAATTTCTGTCTCCATAGCTGTGTGAGATACTGAAAACTCTGATGGATTCTTGCCTCTTAGCATCTAACTTCTGCCCAACTCCCAGCCTTCCCTTCTATGCCAAAAATTGGCAGGGACCCTGAATGTGGCACAGAGAATATTCAACTTACATGAGTTTCTCTCCTCCTGTGATCTTGACTCCTCAAGTCTTGGGTATCTTGGCTGCTTTTAATATGTTACAAAAATGTGTATTTCGTGTTTTATGTGGATTATCTAGGTTTCGGCAGGAGGCTTGATCTGCAGTGAGATACTCCATTATTGCTGGAAGTAGGATAAGCTTTCTATAGTAGAAACATACAATTTTTATCTCTCTGCTTTCATCTTTCTTCTTTGTCAGACACAAGAAAATTACTCTAGATGTCTTCTCAGATACATTAGAACCTGATTCCAATACCACTTAGATGTCTTATGGCTTCATTACTTTAGGGCTAAGTCTACCTAGTTTGTATGTATGAATATGTCCAGGCCTTCAACTAAAAGAATGTGTCTGTCACATGTTGCCTGAGGTGTGGCCTTCTGGTCCAATGTCTGGAAGACATACTTCCCTAATCTGAGTTTTTAAGCTTCAGGTTAATCTCTGCTAACTTCTGAGTGTCTCTAATTCAGTGAGGTTCTTCCTGTTGTTTAGAGATGAAGTTTCCTTCTTTATCTTGCAAACATTAATTTGGCTCCAATAATTTCCTAATCTTTTGCTTTATGAGCCTATACTTTTGTTACAAAATGCTTCAAAATGAGGAAAATAGGAGAGAATTCTATGTATATATGTTCATGTGAGCATTCCTATTCTCTTTCTTTCATGACTCTTCAAAAATGTCTTTTAACTATATTTAGACTTCATCCAATGAGGCTCATTTATTATAATCCCATTAGACATTATTAAATCAATTAAAGTATATAATTTAGTAGACACTGTATTGAGCCTAATTTAAAATGTATATGTTGGAACAATAATGGATCACTGTGTTGTCAGATACGGTGGTTCTTCCTCTGTTGCTGATAATGCTGAAACTGTTTTTGAAAAGTAAAAACCATCTGCAGCTGCTTTGAAAGTCAATTAACATTATGTTAATTAGCACTTATTTACAGTAGTTGATTAACAATATCAAACTACAATAATGAATAAGCAGTTAACATTAAAAAAAAAGCTGGTGACATTAAGTTTTATCCTTTGGCATCAAGTGAAAAGCATTAATTCTTTCAGAGACTAAAATGAGATTCATTGAAATCTGCTTAAGTAAGAAATAAACTAGAAAAGGAAATGAGAGGTCCCAAAGAGGTGGGGTTAAGGGGTGGCCCTGGGTCTTAGAATGTCACAGATGAGAAAACCACTAGTTGAGTAGCCAGTTAAGCAAAAGGGGAAGGTAAGAAGTAGGTGAAATTATTTCCTTATTCAGTGGCTTGTTAACACATGCCAAATTATCACTGGAATTTTGGCAGTTAGGAGTTCCAAATGACTTGATGATCAAATTAAGATGTCACAGTCAACTCAGGTCCTGACCTGTTAGCATCAACCTCTGTGCATGAAGCAGTCAGGGAGTGAGGGGGAAAGAGAGGAGCTGATTTTATTAGGAACATTTTGACATATTAAAATTTGACATCAGAAAAAAACATGCCAAGAGTTTGATCTCTTGCTTGCTTTCTTCTCTCCCTATGAGTCCTAAGAAATAAGAAAGTCAAAACTGAAAGGGACTAAGATGTTTTCATAAAAAAGTAAAGCCAGTGCTGTCACCAAATTTCCAGTTGATCTTAAGTGATGTTATCAATAAACAAATGAATCACAATTTCACCATCATACATGGAGAAGTACATTTGCCACCTGTGTATTCATCCTCTATAACTGGTAACCAATGCTACATGTTCCTTGATGAAGGAGAAAAAATAAATTATTCTGCTATTTTGTCTTTTAAGAATGTTAAAGCACTTTTTAACACAAGAGGTCCAGTTGATGATGCAGGGAGAGGAACTGTGGAAAGCAGTTTCCCATGTTTGGAGGGTCCACACCTGTCCCTTTCAAATGCTGGCACTTTCACACACTCTGGCTTCTCTCCAGCCAATGCTTTTGGCTCTCAGGCCCCGGGGGCTGCCGAGTGAGTGGCAGTGAGGAGACTTGGAGCTTTCCTTCCTGTTATCAGAGCCAGGCTGTGTCCGTGTCAGGTTGAGGAGGATTGAGATTCCTTCTTGAGCCAAGTTTGATGTGAAAAACACCTGCAGATCATCCCTGACTAAGTGGGGGCATTCTCACAGATGTCAGCTTGAAGAAAGATAAGGTAACACTGGAGAGCAAATCCTTGTCATGAGCTCCTGCTTTGTGACCTCCTCATCACCCTCAGGGTGCTGCCTGGGATCTGGACTTGTTTGGAAGAAGCCTCAAGGGAAAGCAGTGGCTCCCCTCAGGTTGGTGACCTGGATCCCAGCTCCCCTGGAGGGGCCTCCTCATGGTTATTTTGGGGCTGATCACAGACACTGTGTAGCAGAGGGAAGAGTGATATTGCTGTATGACCATAGCCAGATCTATCTTCGGTTGGCTCAGCACAGAATGGAAGGACTTTGCCCCTCTGTAAAAGGGGGCAGATGGAAAGTCCTGCGATTCTAGGGACTTGGGGTTCAGAGCTGGAGACCTTCACTTAGCTTTGCCTCTCCCTAGCAGATGCCACAGAGCACTGCAGACCCAAAAATCTGGTTTCCTTCCATCTGGACCAGGTCATCCACTGGCCACCATGTCCCTCTGCCTACTGCTGTGTAACTTTTTAGAATCAAAAGTTTGTGTTGGAGTTTCTGTGTGTGCACATTGTCCTCTCACCTGCTTCAATAAATCTTGAAGCTGCCACCCCCCCCCAAAAAAAAGAGGTCCACTGTGTCATAAACCTTCCTAAGAAACTTTTTCTTTCTTAAAAATGCTGGCAAGCTGGCTTTGCCTTGAAGTTACAATACTCTGTAGCAATGAAGGCAAAACATATTTGCAATGAACAGTTAATGATTTTCACCATTGTAAGTATGCAAACATCTACGCATTTATGAAACTAGATATCCAGTCTCTCATGTCTCTGTAGGCTTTATATGATTTTCCTGCCTAACTATAATTCCCAGTCCATGAAGTAGGATGAATAATTAGTAATCTGGGAGATGGCCTGTCAGTATTGGATGAAATTTGCAATTCCACTGATCTTAATGGTTATGTACAAATTTGGAATATGGACACAGAACATTTTATTGAAAAAAAAATGCCTCAACTTTTTCATTCTCCACCTCACTCCAAGTGACACCAATGGACAAGCACTGATCAGGAGTTCAAAACTAGCTTTTTAAAACACTCATTTACTGAAAAGCAACTGATGAGAGGCTGAAAAGCCTAGTTTCTCAGATAATTTTCACCCCACTGAAGCCAATAATTGTAGCTTAAAAATGGTGGCTTTATATTTTAGCTGTAAATCTCACTTTCAGCAGATGTGTTCTGAATCTGCTCAGCTATCCGTTGGCTTCAGTTAAATGAACTATTTTTGTTATACATGCAGAATGCTAGTAAAAATAAAAGGCTCTATAAAGTATTTCTTTTAATAAATGTGATTAGCTAATACCAATCAGTTTTCCTAAAGACTTAAGATAGGGAGTTTTTTGCTTGTTTGTTTTGTTGTGTTTTCTTTCGTATCTTTGTTTTTCTGTTTTTTAATAGCCAGCCTAAAGTGTGATATGACAGCAGGGCACCATGTTATTTTGTTCATTGGATCTCCATTATTTTTAATTGAAGTCCAATCAGTTAAAATGTGTCAATTTCCAGTGCACAGCACAATGTCCCAGTCATGCATACACATACAAATATGTGTTTTCATATTTTTCATTAAAGATTATTACAAGATATGGAACATAATTCCCTGTGCTATGCAGAAGAAAACATTTTTAATCTATTTTTATATAAAGTGGCTAACATTTGTAAATCTCAAACTCCCAAATTTATTCCTTCCCACCCCCTTTCACTGGAAACCATAAGATTGTTTACTTCTCTGCAAGTCTATTTCTGTTTTGTAGATGAGTTCACAGTGTCTTTTTTTTTTTTTTTAAGATTCCACATATGAGTGATATTATACGGTATTTTTCTTTCTCTTTCTGGCTTACTTCACTTAGAATGATGATCTCTATGTCCATCCATGCTGCTACAAATAGAATTATTTAATTCTTTTTATGGCTGAATAGTATTTCATTGTATAAATATACCACAACTTCTTTATCCAGTCATCTGTTGTTGGACATTTAGGTTGCTTCCATGTCTTGGCTATTGTATGCAGTGCTGCTATGAACATTGGGGTGCATGTATCCTTTTGAATTAGAATTCTCTCTGAATATATACCCTGGAATGGGATTGCTGGATCATATTGTTCCATTTAATTTTAATATGATTCCAGTTACCTTTTGCATCAAAGCATGGAAATTTTTAATATTTTTTATGAAACATTTCCCTCCCTTACTAGCAACTTTGAGATTTAGATAGGCCTGAACTTGCCTACCCTTGTTCTCACACAGGAGACCAGTTACTTGAAAAATAAAGTATATTTTTTTCATAGTGAATTAAAAACCATTGCATATTAAATCAAACTATGCCAGGCAGACTAATGAATATCCAGCTGTGTTAGGAATAATGTGATTCAACCCTTCAATAACCTTGTAAGTTAGGCATTATTATTCCTATATATATGTTAGAAAACTGACACTCACAGAGGTTAAGAGAGGAGTTCAAGGTGACATAACTGAAAGCAGCTAATGACAGATTTAGCCTCCTTCTATGATTCCTGTACCAGTGTTCTTTCTACCACAGAACATTTTGTTCATTTTGTGAAGAAAATCAGAAAGATAGCTGATATTATTAAGATGATGCCCTGACCCCCAATGTTTTAATTCAATTTTGAGCTATGCTGTCTTTGATTTGGATTGGTCCTCTTTTCTCTTAAAAATCAAACTAATGCCAAACTCTCCATTATCATTAGAATATCCAGAAAAGGCTGGCTTAGTCTCCTGTTGCATCTCTTCCAGTTTAGGGATAAAGTAGGCATATCTACTATTAAGCTTTCAAATTTAGAAGTCAAAGGAGGTAAGAAAGCCAAAATAATCTTTGGAAGTTAATGATAACTTTCTTATCCTGCCACGGGTTCTCCATCTTTCTTGCTTTGTTAGAGACCATTTCCTCCTGCTTTCTCTTCTCACAACTGTGCAGTGCTTGCATTTTCTTAAATATTCCTATGTATGGACTTATCTTCAGTATTTCAAACTCATTGAAAACTAGCCCTTTAAAGAAAGCCCAGTGTAGGAAAGAATATGGGTTTTGTCACAAACTTGGCCTCAAATTCCTTATGTGACTCACCCCCACACTGTAAGAATAGGCAAGCTAGTAACCTCTGAGCCTTGGTTTCCTGATGAGATTTGCTCTACAGAGTTTTTGCTGAGTAAGATAACATTAACATTATGTCTGAGACAGCAGGAAACTTCTATGGTAAAAATTACTCCCTTTCTCTCCATCCCCCTGTGTTAGTTCATCTAGAGGCAGCTCATTTCCTATGAAGCAACTTTCTCCATTGCTGCTCTTTCTGGCCTGCATAGTAATTCATTTATTCATTATTTTTTTTATTGTTGTTATTTTGGTAAAACACACATAACATAAAATTTACTATTTTTATGACTTTTAAGGGTACAGTTCATGTTGTTCTGCAACCATTACCAACATCCACCTCAGAACTATTTCATCTTCACTCTGTACCCACCAAACATTAACTCCCCATTGCTTCCTCCTGTCAGCCACTGGCAACCACCATTCTACTTTCCTTCTCTACCAATTTGACTATTCTAGGCATGCCATGTAAGTGGAATCTCACAGTATTTGTCCTTGTTTCCCACAGCATAATGTCCTCAAGGTTCATCATTGTTATAGCATGTGTCAGAATTTCCTTCCTTTTTGACAATGAATAATATTCCATTGTATGTCTATATCATGTTCTGCCTGTACATTCATCTGGATGGTGATTTTGATCATATGGATGCTTGGGCAAGAACCTGAGACCGACTGACTTCCCTCAGAAAGGACTTCTGTAGCTCATTCTGGGAGTTGGGTAGGTTAAGTAGCCAGGGAGCCCCCAGGAAACCTAGCGCTGGGTGGGTTGTCCTCGGCAGCCCCCTCCGCGCTTTCTCCTCTCTGTGATCCAGTACTTTTTGCTTATTGTCTTTTCCTTCCCCTGTATTGGGTGTACCATTTAAATAGCAATAGCCCAACTCAAACCCTAAACCCAAGCTTTCATTCTGATAGTAAACTAGGCAGCCACCCAGTGTGAGGACAGGTATGTAACAGTTACTGTGAGTTTAAAAATCTTCCTGAAATGGAGCTTGGATTGATGACTCAAGATTTTTATGCCTGTGATTTTAGGAGAGAATTTATTTTTATTCATCTGTTTCTCTGTCTCTGTGCTCTCCTCCCTCTCTTCCTGCCCCTCTTACATTTCTCACGCTTATGATACTTCTTTTGCTATGATGATACATTTGAATCTACATTCTTTCCCTGAAATGGGTGCAAAGAATCATAGTATTAACCCAGCTAAGTAATTTTTTAATTCAATAATATTTCTAGGAAATTCTCTCCTTTTGGTTTATTTCATTTTGTATCTCTAGGTCTCCAAATCTTAGGAGGAAGAGAAGAGTGAAAGCTAAACACCACAGCACAATATTGTGTAGTTTAATGGGAATTTGAAATAATGGAAAGCCGGGTATAAATACAATTCACTGACACCAAACTTCCAGGTTAGTCCTCAAGACATTTGTCTTTTTAGATAATTGTTTCAACCCCAAACCCACTGTAGGTAAAAAGAGCACATGAAACATTCATATTTCTCTTTAGAAAATGAAGAAATATATATCAATATGAGTTTCTTGACTTCAGAACACTGAAAAGTCATCAGGGGAAAATGTGTGTTTTCCCCAACCTAGGCAGCTCTCTAATTCTCTCTTTAAAAAAGGGAATGAGTGATTTTTATCAGAAGCTTTTAAAAACCCAAGTCCCAAAGCAAACATATTTATAATCAACCTGTCCCTAGAAGTACTTCTACCACAAACGCTGGATGGTTTGGTGTCATGAAAAGAATTGTGGGGTTTTAGAGATGGAAGGATCTTGGTCCAAAATTCTAAATGGATGCTTCTCTTCTAGTTCACAAAATGGAAGAGGTAGTCCCCAAAGAGTAGAGACTGTGGCATGTGTGGTCCATGATCATTGTAGGATGCTGGGGTGTAGGATCAATGTGTCTGGACAGCATGAAGGTGGAGGAAAGAAAGGGTGAGCGAGGGAGGAAGGAGGGGGAATAATGGAGAAAATAAAGGGAGGGAGGAAGGAGTCAGGGAAGAAGGACAGGAAGGTAAATAGTACTTATTATATATATGTGTGTGTGTGTGTGTGTGTGTCTATATATACATATATAATTTTTGTTCAATAGCTTTTATATTTAAATTATCCCAGCAAACCATTAATAAAGATATTAATACCCCATATTTAGAGTTGAAGAAGTTTAAGTTCAAAGAATGTGGAATCATGTATTTTTAGCTTATTGGAGTAAAGAGGCACTGAGAGGAGAAGCAGAACCCCTCTGGAAGGGGACATAAGGCAGAGAAAGGCAGAATGGATGTGTGTGATGGACCCACACCTATTAACTGCTTCCTACGCTTGACTGCAGCACTGTAGTGAAGAAACAGAGCCATAGCCGAGCCCAGGAGTTACACAGAGCCTGAATTAATATTGACTGAAATGAATTTTCTCCGTTGTCAGAAATGGCAAAAGAAAAGGTGATAGTAGGATTCACATTGCTTTCGTTCTGCAAGTCCTAGTACACCACCAGTGTCTCTGTTAGCCCCTCACCAACTGCAGCACACAGTACCTTACAGAAACATAGTAGGAAATGGCCTAACACAGAAATGTAATGCTAAAAAGGAGAAAAACATCACTTTGATCCAGGCAGTATTTGTACCCCAAGATGTGCGTTTTGGTTATTCTGATTTCAGCTTCTAGAACAATGAGTGCTAGGAACGATTAGGCTAATAACTGATTTCAGGAGAAGAGAAGAGACTCCTGGAGCACACCGTGTCTGACTCGTAAGCAGGCCTTTGCTGACATATTATTTAAATAGCTTAGGAAAAGTGAAGGGCTCGCTAATTCACCAGCACCTCTGGCCTCCAGGCACACAAGTCTTTTTTTCAGTAATGTTCTGAGGCTTCAGGCCTACTTCTCTGGCAAATCATTTAACATCTACGTGTCTCAGTTTCTTCCGCAATAAAATGCGAGAGGCTGGTCTCTAGGGCACACGCCAGCTCCAGCTTTCTGGGTTCCTGCAATACCCTGCGTGTGAACTTTTGTCTGTGGATGGAGGATTGGATTCACTCTTGATTTTTCTGCACCAGTGCAGATTTAGACACAGATTTTCATCACCATCATCACTATCATCATCCCAGTGATTTTTACAGTGTGCTAAGAATTATTCCTATTCCTAATTCTCACAATAATCCTTAGAATAGGCATTATTACCTCCAACATACTGAAGAAATGGCACTAGTTCAAGAGTGATCCAATATTGGTGATTAATTTGGGCTTGCTCTAGGAGCACTGCAGTGTGAAGGGTATTTTCAAAGCTGATTCACCCAAAAGGGTTTTTGTTTATTTGGCAAACTTTCCCACACCTCATCCGGAGTGAGAGACTTAGTCTATTCCCAGGATATGCAGCACTGCCTCCCGACCCGCGCCAGGCGCATTCTGAGTCCCTCATTGTGCGAACCAAACTCCCGGCGGTGACCAGGAGCCTCCAGGTTACAGAGTCGCTATGGGACCCGCGGGAGTGGAGGGCCTTCGCTTTGGAGACCCTGGCCTGGAGGCCTCGGGGCGCCGGGGCTGCAGGCGTTCCTGAAAGCGGGAACCCCGGAGGAGGGGGCTGGACTATGGAGGGAGTCCGGGTCGAGGGGTGGGATTACCCGGCTGCCACTGTCGCCTGGATGGTCCCCGCGGCGTCCCGGGCGGAGTCGGCGCGGGACTCTCCCCGGCCGCTGCCTTGGAAACCGGCCGAGCCCGGCGGGAAGACTTGTCGGCCCCGCGGGGCGGGGAGACGCGACGACCCCTCGGCGGGGCCGGCGAGGCCCGGCGGCCGCGGTGCCCTGAGGACTAACGGGGCCGGCGAGCCGGCGTCCGCGACGAGGAGGAGCCGGAGGACGGCGGAGAGGTGCTGCGAGCCGGGCTTGAGGACGAGCCGGGGCTGCGGCCGGTGCGCGGGCCGCCCCGCCGCTCTCCTCAGGCCGGTGCGCGGAGCCGGAGGGGCGGGCGCCGCTGCAGCACACGGCTCCGGAGGCCGCGGCCCCGGCTGCAGCTCGGACCCGGGGGCACCTGGGCGCGGCCCCCGGCGCGCCGCCCCCGCAGCCGGAGCGGCCCCTCCCCTCGGCCCCGCGCCGCCTCTGGGCCCGGCCGAGCGCGCCCCCGCGGCTGGCGGTTGGGAGGCGCGAGCACGCGCCCGACCCCCCCATCCCCCACTCTGGGGCTCCGCGCTCCTCCACTCAGGCAGCGGCCACCAGAGCCAGAAGTGGGCAGCAGCGCGGAAGGCGGCGCGGGGCCGGGCGAGGGGAGCCGATGTTTGATCAGTTTCTTGAAAAGCATACTGACTTACACATATTGCACCTTAAATACACATAGACACACTTACACTAGTTTTCTTTCTTTTATTTTCTTTTTATGGAGACATTGCAGCTTATTCTAAAAAAAAGTATTAAAAATGAAAATAACGATTCCAACTGAAATACCCTGCCCCAAATTCTCGAGGTACGTTCTCAAGGATGCATTTCTGAATTATATACTTAAACTGAAAAATTCTATAGTGAACATTTACACATCATTACATTTCTTTAAAATAAGATTTTTTTCAGAATCATCGATGTACCATAATCTACCATTCCAATACAATTTTTCATTTAACTTATTTCCAGTTTTTGATATTATAAATAGAATGTAAAGACCATCTCTGTGAAAAAGCATTGTTGCGTCTCTTTTTCATTTCTAATGACACCTTTCTAGAAGAATCCCTGGCCAAAAGACCAGAGGTTTTTAGTCTCCTGAAACATACCACGAAATACCACCCCAGGAAGATAGTGACTGAGCACTCCCCCCAGTTATCTGACAGCAGCCACCACCTGACCCTCTCTCACCCTGCGTGGACAATTAAATAGGGTTAAAGTGTTGCTGAGATTTGTGAGATTATCAGGAATTTGAACTTTCCTCCATCTTTATTGACCATTGGTAATTCCTCCATAAATGACTTATGTTTTTTTATACATTTTTCTTTAGAAGTGTTAGTATTTTTCTTACAAATTTATTAAAACTCTAGGAAAAAAACTGTTACCTCTTTGCCTATCGTCAGTGGCAAACATTTCCCCAACTTTTTCATTTTACTGTTTCCCATGATATTTTCATTTTAATTTAAGGAATGAGAGCTTTGATATACAGTGTTTAAAACTATGTCACCAATTCTATTGATCTTTTCTCAAATGTTCCTACTCCTAATCTGAAAAAAAAAAAACCCTTCTCCTGAGTGTCAATTTTCTTTATTTCTAATATTTGTGTTGTTTTATTTGCTACATACATTGTTTTATACAGACATCACTGGAATTGATTAGTGTGTGTGACATATGGGGTAAGCTTAGGACCTAGCCTAATATTTTCTGTATTCCATTTATTGTGTAATCCATTCCTTCCTTTGTTTTGTAACATTGTCTTTACAGTATCTCAGGCCATTGTATATTATAAGGTGCTTTCTTTTTTGAAGGCTAGTCTCTTATATTGATCCATTCTTGTGCAAATACCACTTTTTACAGTCCCTTTGCAATGTATCTTCTAACTGGTAAAATGAGTTCACCCTCACCTGTCCTTATTAGCTTTCCTTTCCAAATTTTCTTTTGCTATTCTTATATATTTATTCTTCGAGTAAAACTCCCTAAGAAAAATCCCACTGAGAGCGTATTGGATTGCATTAGATCTGGAAATTAATGGTGGTGAAATTTATATATTTATAATAGTCCACACAGATACACTCACTATATGCTTCCTATTTATTTAAGCCTTATTATATGTTTCTCAGTATAGTCTTGTGTTTTCCACAGAAGTCTGAAACTTTTTTAATTAAGGTTATATTTCTAGGTTCTTTATATTTCTGTTACTATTGTGAAAGAGATTTTTTCCCTCATATTTCCTGATTGTGGTGGGTGTGTTTGAAATCCACTGATACTTATATTCATTCATCTTGCTGAACTCACTTCTAATATTTTTTAGCTGGTTCTCTAGAGTTTTTCTAGGTATGTGATATCATCTACAGACAATGATAACTTTGTTTTCTTGTTTCTAGTCATCACACTTCCTATCTTTGTTTTCTGCTGTAAACAAAACATAAAATTATAACTATAAGGAAGATGGTAGACAACTTTGTTTTGTTCCTGATGTTAATGGAAATGTCTCCACTGGTATTTTCACAATAATTATGATATGAGCTGTCTGTGTATAATATTCCTTAATGTGGTAAGGAATTATTCTTGTATTCATAGGGAACAAAAAGATTTTTCTCAGTAGAAATGATTGTAATACTTTTTATGCTTTTCCAAATGTAATGATCTTATGGTTTTTCTTATTTAATCTCAGTATGATATAACAGTACATTTTCTAATATTAGACCAAACCGATACTTTCTTTTGGTAGATTATTTTTTTCAAATATTATTTAGTTCCATTGGCTATTAGATTATTTAGAATTGTAAAAGATTTTTTTCTTTTTATCATATCTTTGTTAGGTTTTATTATCAATAATAATAATGGCAGTTGTGATAAACTTGTACCATGTTCCAAACATTGTATTTTCTTGTATAATTCTTTCAACAGTTACAGATATAGCATTATCTATATTTTGCAGATAAGGAACTAAGGCTAAGATCATACAGCTTGATGGGGTAGCCTGTCTCTCCAAGCTGTGCTACATGGTTTTGATAGTTAAAAATGAGTTGGGTGGCTTTCCATGTTCTGGAATAGATTGTATAGAATAAAAACAATTTGTTCCTTGAAAGAATGACAAGACTGATCCATATATACACAAGAGGCAAAATGATGCTGTGAAAGCAGATAAATACTTGTTTGAATTCCAGCTCTGTCCACTACTTAGTAGCACTTAGTAAATAGAAACTACAGTCATTATAAAAAAACTTTTGTTGTTATGCCCACCTGCAGGTCTTTGGCTAAGCTGCCTAGAGCACAGCTGTCATCAGGCCTGCACTGGACTGAGCCCTTAAATGGGCCAGTCACTTAGCACAGATGAAAGACACTGACAATCACACATGGTATCCTCATCCAGGCCCCTCTTTCACATGTAGGGGTCTAAGAGGATTTGCCTAGGAGAATCAGGTGATACTGGTAACTCAGGGCCAATCTATTAACTCTCCAGGAAAACTCAATAAATTTTCCTACTTCTCAGACCTTATTCACTGGTTTACCATGAATTTATGGGCTCTATTCTTTGTCAGGCAACACTAATATTTCTGAATCCAACAGTTATCTTTTCTGTTACAGGATCCAAGCTTCTCAGCCAGGTGATTTATCAAGTTCAAGATCTGAAGCAGTAAGTAGTGGCATAGGGATTTGGCAAAAATCTTGAAATGTCTCTCTGAACCTTTCAAGCTGAGTACAAGCATCTAGTATTCAGCATCCTCCTTCATCCTGACTGGAAGTAATACATTAGAAACAGGAGATGCTAGATGCTGTTTACATGTTTCTCCTAGTGGAAATGACTTGGTTCTCTAAAGTTAGAAATATCTGACTGAGAATCCTGCTTTGGCAACTTCCTAGCTAAGTGACCCCAGGCAAGTTACCTCACCTTCCTGAACCACATTTCCTTATAGATAAATTGGGAAAGATAATGTCTTCTGTGGAAGATTTTTGTGAAGGTAAGTGCTGTGTGACAATGAATATATATATGTTCATGTATAACTGAAAAATTGTGCTCTACAGTGGAATTTGACACAACATTGTAAAATGATTATAAATCAATAAAAAATGTTTTAAAAAAAGAGCTGAAGTACATAAAATATCTGACATGCACTACATTTAAGTGTAGGTTTCTATTCTTTCTTAATTTTATTAGTCTTTCTACAAGACTAATCCCATTTAAAGTAGGATCTATGTTCTCTCAGTGCCCTATGTTCTCCATCACCCCCAGCCCAGTTCAGAGCATACAGTGACAACTTCAGAAATATATTTTTTAATTAAAAAAAGGTTATTTTCTGAAAAGACAATATTCACTTACATGAACAATGACTAAATCAACTCCCTTGTTTTTTCCATTCTTATTGCTGTTATGCTCTTTCTTTTACCTATAATCCCATGTATGACAAACTATTGCATGAACAAAATGTTAGTAATGAATGAGATTTATATTCTATAAGAGGGTAGTGTTCTTCAACAAGATTTAGGGGCTGATACAGTTTTTAATCCATGAAAAATCATTAATTATTCCTAATGTTAATGTATATTTTAATATAAAAACTCTGGATATCTTGAAGTCTGAAAAGATTTCCAGAACCATGCCAGAGGGTAGCTTCTAAGTTTACTCTGGCCCAGTGCCACATACAGGGTGACAAAAAGTTCATGATTTCCCATTGTGTGAAGTCACATCCACAAGTTACTTTTGTCCAAGTGGCCTTGTCATGTGATGTTGCTAAATATTTTTCACTTGGCCTTCTAATCATGTCCAAAATGTCATATTCTTAGAAGCAATTTGATGTATGAGTTAATGGAAATTTGAGGTGACTCTTAAAGGGGACATAGGTTGGTAAGAATTGGACTGTGACTAGTGAACCAAACACCGATATCTCCAAGTTAAGTTAGAACATGTACAAGGTGAAGGAAATTCAAATTAAGAGCCAAAGTCATATCAGGACAAAGAGGTAAAAATAGAAGGCTGGTCAGGTTAAGGGAGGACAAAGAGTGAACGAGGTCCTTTTGTTTGAGAACAGTTTGGATCGGGATGGAGTTCATAGCATTTTTGGACTTGTTAATTTTACTAAAAGGAAACAAATGCAAACTGATAATTTATTAGAAAACAGAAGACAAAAGAATTGGGATTTAATTTCTTACATGACATGAATAAAAACATGCAACATTTTTCTTGTTTAGAAAAATAATCAAAGGGTTATTTACCAGGGATATTATTTTTAAATTCCTGCTTTAAGCTATTCATTTTTACCTTCTGAAGTGGTCTTTGTCTTTTATACCAGACCTGACTCACCTATCGCTGTTTAATGACATGAACCCACAACAGCCTGTGTCTGCTTGTTTCATTCTGCAGATTCTCAATCAGCCTCATGAATGCTTGTTTTGACACTGTCCTGTTAGCATTTGTGTGTGCACTCCCCAAACTCCTTTCCTTCAATAACAAACCTTCATTAGACTTCAAATTTTTAGCCATTTAAACTGACTACACATTTTAAAATATTATCTAATTCATCTATTTGCCAAAATTGTATGGTGACTTTTTTCAAAAAGAGATACAATTGTTGTGACATAGCTTCACCTTTTATACATGTTAAAACAATATTCTTCTAATGACAATATCAGCATGCATTAATAAATAACTGGACAGGAGTGTTATTTCCTTTAAGGATTTCTTGAGAAGGAGCTGTGTTTCAAGTTTGTATTATGCTCTCTAATATAAATAAGATAAAAGAAATCATAAGTGGGTGAGATGCCCCCTAGTGGTGTTAATTATGGAAATGAATCCTGGGTCCCCTGACGAAACCTGCTCTTTCTCTTTTGCTTTCCTGGCTAAAGGTTCAACAGGTCTGAGGCCACTTTAATAGTCGAGCAGGAAACACAGGACAGGTCTCCCTCAAATCTCAGGAAGGGCTTCCAACACCCTGAATTATCTATTTCTTTGCCACTACCCAGGAGTCTTAGGCAACCCTGATGCTCTTTCATGGTGCCCTTGTGAATACTGATCTTATTGATGTAAAAATAATGGCACTAGAATTTCTAAAGAAATGGTGATCTGGATAGGAAAGTGATACTTTTTGAAGCTGCACAAGATTCAAAGAAGATTGAGAAAACATTAGTTGACCGTCTTAAAAAAATGATGTTTAAGAGGTTTAAGGAGATTATTGGGGGACCAGAGATCCCAGTATCTCTCACATTTGCATACACTACATTGGCTTTTATCCCTGTTTACATATTTCTCCTTGATAACAAATCTCCCACCTCCCTGGCAATCAGCAAAACTGAAAAAGCCTACTACACCACAGTTTGAAGAACAGGACATACTGTGTTCATACAGGGTAAAATTCCAAAAATCATATGTTTTTGTGAGTTCTGCTTTCCCTAACTTTAAAAAAAAAAAAACATTTTTTTCCTCTCCTTAGATTCATTGTTTGAAGCTAAGACCAATGTGATGCTTTCAATATTTTATATGTGAATCCAATAATATGAATTTTTCACTGCCCATCACAGTTTACAATGTGCTTCCATTTATATAATGTTGTTTTTCAAGCAGAGATCATCAGAGATGTGATGGGGGTATACAAGATCAAAGAGTAAGAGTGCCAATTTATTGTTCCTGCTGGTAACACACTTAAAGTGTTATTTTATATTAAAAGAAACACACATCTATTATTAAATATAATGCATAATTCACAGGAATTTCTCAGATAAAATATGAGACTTCTAAGAAATGTCATATCTAAAATTTGCAGCTATGAGCTTTGCCTGCAGTCTGCTAAGAGCCTTAAGGGTGCTTGGTGGAAATGTGAGTAGGATAGTTAAGCATTTAAAAATTTTATTTCCCCCCAAGAGTGTACAGTAGGTAACATATTTATCCTTTTATTAAACTAAACTTAGTTTAGAAAACTAAGGCTTGAGGAGTTCATAAATTCTTCAAGTCACTTTGCCATTTTCTTCTTTACAGGCCCTTTCTGGTTGCTTCTCCATGAGTAAGACCTTAGTCTACAATAGTTTCCTTGGTGTGGAAGGCTGAATAGTAGTCTTCCCAAAACTTCTACATTCAATCCAGAACCTGTGAATATATTACCTTACATGGCAAAAGGGAGTTTGCAGATGGGATGAAGTGTAGCATTTTGAGATGGGAAAATGATATTGGGTGATGTAGGTGAACCCATTGTAGTCACAGGGTCCTTATAAGAGGGAGGTAGGAGGGTCACTTTCTGGGAGAAGAGATGTAAAAATGGAGAGGGTAAGAGAGGAGAGAAGATGCTACACTGCTAGCTTTGAGTATGGAGGAAACGGGCCACAAGTCAAGGAGTGCTGGCAAGCTCTAGCAGCTGAATAAGACAAGGAAGTCAAGGCAGGAAAACAGGTTCTCTCTGGAGCCTCCAAAAGGAGCACAGCCTTACCAACATCTTGATTTTAGCCCAGTGTGACCTGCTTTGTATTTCTGACCCCCAGAGAATGAATTTCTGTTGGTTTAAGCCATTAAGTTTTTGGCAGTTTGTTATAGCAGCAAAAGGAAATTAACATACCTGATAAGGCTCTGACAGTTCCCCAATTTTTCTTCATCCTTATTTATATTATTAATGATATTACTTTGTAGTTTTATTTTAATACTTTTAATTTATAATAGCACTATATACACAGAGCTGTTAGTTCTATTAAGAATTTTATAAATTTTTACTTCCATTAAAAGAATGGACAAGTTTGAGTGAGAAGTGGAGATGGAACCCTTGTACATTGCTGGTTGAAATACAAAATGGTGCAGCCACTGTGGAAAACAGTTTGGTGGGTTTGCATTAAGTTAAATATGGAATGACCAGTGACCTGGGAATTGTAATCCTAGGTATATATCCAAAAGAATTAAAAACAGGTATTCATCACAAAAACCTGTACACAAATGTTCATAGAAGCTCTATAGACAATAGCTAAAATGTGGAAACAACTCAAATGACCATCAAATTATGAATGAATAAAAAAAGCATAGTATATCAATACAGTGGAATATTATTTAGTCACAAGAAGAAATGAAGTACCAATTCATGCTATAGAGTGGATGAAACTTGAAAATATATATAAGTGAAAGAAGCCACTTTCAAAAGGCCATATATTGTTCAAATCCACTTATATGAAATACTCAGAATTGGCAAATTCACAGAGACAAGAAAACAGATTAACAGTTACCAGGGGCTAGGTGGCGTGGGGACTGGGCAGTGATTGTTTATTGGGTGCAAGGTTTCCTTTTGGACTAATGAAAATATTCTGAGAATGAAATAGTGCTGACTGAACAACCTTGTGATATGCTATATGTTGTTAATGGTAATTTTTATATTATACATATTTTAAAACAGTACTTAAAAAAAAAAGACAAATGAAACTAAAAAAAAAAAATTGAATCAAAGTGCAGTAAACTTTCTGACCCTTACCCCACTGATCTCTAACTCCCAGTTCTGCAGTCCAGGACCTTCTACTGAAAACTATTTGATTTGGGGGTAATGATTATTCAGATATTTGCTGACTATTTCCAAATAGCATGCTTACTGTGTACTGTCATCTGTTGATTTAAACATTTTGACATATGTTGACTTCCAATTACAGTAGATGAGCATTTAGTTCTATTTTTGGCAATCATATCTTAAATATTCAAGAGCTCTTTCTTGTCCTCTGACTTTGTGTTTTTGCAGTATACTTACTGTTCTTCCTCAGCAATGCAGTAGCTCTTTTCTCTCTCTGAGAATGTATAATTATTTTAAATGTTCTGCTCTCTGCCTTGTCTTTGTTTCATCCAACTTATTTCTTCCTGTTTGTTTTCTTCTCTGTCCTTCATGTTGAAGACTTTCTTCAGATGTCTATGACCCTTGACTGCTCACATTAAGGAGGGATGCATTAAAAAGTTGGTTGGCAGTTCAAATCACTGCAAAGTAATGAGGTCACATGGAACTTTTATTAGGGAAACTCATGTCAGTATCTTAAAGTCTTTTCTCTGGGAATACTTGATTTCTGCTCAGAAAAATTCTTTAAATTCCAGCCTAGTTTGTATCCCCATGCATGGAGAGGGTGGGAGGATATACCTGCCTGCTGGTCCTCTGGGTCTTCCATCATTATTTCTTTGTTTTCCACCATGCACTTCTCTGGTTCAATTTTTCCAGGTAATAAACTACTGGTCTCCTGTGGTCACCTGGTGGCTTACAGGCCAGAGGAGGGGCTAGGAGTTGAATAAATTTTCCCCCAGTTAGTCTCCTATTTCCAGCCTGGGGATTCCTCCCCACCTTCCACAGCCTCAGTGCCTCTCAGCCTCCCCCTTCTCAGAGATCTTCCAGGAAAGTGAATGCATTTCTCAGTGCCATTCCCTCTGCTAGGGCTTGGGGCACCACTCCATTGTCTCCTTTATCCTCCACCTACCAACAATGTGCTGGCATTTTTTGCTCACATTTTAATTTTTTTTTCACTTTAGTGGGGTTCCTATAGTAAGATAATATAACTTTGTACATTTATTTTACCATTTTAAACTGGAAATTGGATTTGTTTGCTTTGGGTGGGATATAAAGCTTTCTCACTTACCCTGTCTCATGTATTTCTTACAAAAATTCTCTAATGATGGCTCCTATTATTGGAACTTCACAGCTAAGCAAATAGAATTTCATGAAGGTAATGAACTTACCTGTGGTCACACAGCTGTTAATGGGGAGCCCAGAATTTGAATGCAAGTCTTTCATTCTGTCTTTAAGGAACTTCAGTAATAATAAGAATGATTCAAGAAGAGCTAACACCTATCTAGCAAGAGAGATTATTGTGGATTATTTGGGTGGGCCCAATGTAATCACAGGATTTCCTAAAAGTGGAAGTGGGAGGTAGAAAAGAGGAGACTCAAAGGGAGGCATGACCATAGAAGAAAGACACAGAGAGATGCATTATTGGCTTTGAAGATGGAGGAAGGTGTCCCATGAGCCAAGAAATGTGAATGCCCTCTAGAAGCTAGAAAACTCCAACCCCATCCCTGAGAGTCTCCAGAAAAGAACACAGCCTCATCAACAATTCAGTTTTAACTCAGTGAGACCTGTGTTGAACATACGACCTAAAGAACTATAAGATAATACATTTATGTTGTTCTTGCCCTTAAGCTTTTGATGAGTTGCTATAGCTGCAATAGTAAACTAACACACTATATGCCAGGAATTGTTTTAGTTGCTTACATGTGAATTAACTTATTTAGTCTTTATAAAGATACCATGAGGTGTCTACAATTATCTTATTTTTCTAATAAGCAAACTGAGTCATGAAAAATGTTAAAAACATACCCAAAATATTTGAACAGATACTTTATGAAAGAAGATCAAAGTCAACAAGCACATGAAAAGACCCTCAGCATCACTGGTCATTGGAGACAAGCAAAATAGAGATAAATCTAATCTGTAGTGATAGAAAGCAGATCAATGGTTGCTTGGCTTGGAGGTCTCCAGATTAACTGGAAAGGAGTACAAGCAAGCATTTTAGGGTGACAGAAATGCTCTTTATCTTGATCACACTGGTGATCATATAAAGGTATATAAATTTGTCAAAATTCATAGAAATGAACATTTAGAATGAGTACATGTCACTGCATATGAATTATATCTCAATAAAACAGATTTTTTAAAAAATTTACAAAGTCACACAGCTGAAACTGTAAGGCTTGGATTTGAAGCCAGGCAGTCTGACTCTCGAGTCTGTGCTCTCACCACTAGATAACACTCTCTATCAGTGCTATTTGGGGACTGCAACAACACGATTGTCCCTAATTGTGGAGGTTGAAATTCTTTGATCCTCCTCCCACCAAAAGGTGGAGTGTAATCCTCCTACCCTGGAGTTTGGGCTGGCCTGTGAGCACCTTGCCCAGTAAAGCAGAAACAGTTCTATTTCAGTTCTGGTGGATCTGGTACAGCCTTTAAGAGGCTGCCAGCTTCTTCATTGATCTCTTAGAGCCCTGGGATGTCTCACCAGAAGCCAAATGACCCTGCTTGAGAGACCACATGGAGACGCCCTGAGACTTCATTGAGTGAGGGACGAATCCAGCTGAGCCCAGCATCCTGCCATTCTCCAAAAGACACCAAGCATGTGAATGAAAATGTCTTAGACCCTCCAGACCACACAACCTCTGCATGAGCACTACTGAGAGACCCACACAGCATCACATGATGTGGTAGAACTGCCCAGCAGAGCCCTATCTGAATTCCTGACCCACAAAATCATTAGATAAATGGGTAAAAAGGTTGTTGTTTCTAAATACTGTGTTTTGGGGCCCTTCATTATGCAAACATAGTTAGCTGTAAAACTGATCAAAGGGAATTCCCATGTCTGTTGCTGCTGGAATTTTTCGATGCTTCATGGAAAACTTTCTCTTTAGTATTCCAGATGTGATACTGCAATTGTCCCACTCATGGGCTGAATAAAGGAGGAAGAGCTGAAAGAATTATGGAGGCCCATCATCACTTGTTACATCAGGTCTATAAATAAAGAGAAATGCAAAACTAGAACTATCAGGAATCCCCTGCTCATCCACTGCCTCTGGGCTGCTGCTGAGGGTACCTCACTGTAGTTAAGGTATAGGTGATCCACAGCCCTCTTGATCTAAAAATCAAACAACCTTTTGTGCAGTAACTGGATATTTATATAATTCTTCTAGGAAAGGTAACATTTTCTGAAGCAATGCATCATCTCATGGATACAGAGAAGCCATTGGATGCAGCAGAATGATGGTGTTTCCTGAAATGTTGGACAAATCTGAATTCAGCATCAGTGTTAATGCAGAATGATATGTAGAAAGCACTGATGTTTCACTTTATGGGCCTGGAACTCTGCTCAGCTACAAAATACAGCTGTCCCTGAGCCCCAGTTGGTTACTACTCAACAGCAGTCAATATACAAAATAGAACTGTGCCCAGACTGGCAGAGAAATCCTTGACAATACTGCAGAGTCAAGAATTTTCAGGACTATTCTAATGCCTTTCAGGTAAAAATGCTTCCATTTGTTATAATTTCTGAGTGTATTCTTATAGAATCAAAGTTTTAAATTTGTGTAGTTTTGAGTGTGTGTGTGTGTTTTCAACAATCAAGGTTCTTTATCTATAGTCTGAAAAAACAATACTGAACACTAATGCCTCAGTGATCTGCCAATATGACTAGTAATGCTAGGTCATGTCCCTCCTGGCATAAAAACCCCTAATAGCCACTTACTGAAAACTATTTACCATGGTGGAAAAATTCTGACATGATCCCCCCACTGCCAACCTCTTTCTCCTGATGTTGACTTTCCCTTCACTGTCCTCCAGTCACAGGAGCCTTTATTAAGCACTTACTACATGCTCTATGCCAAGTGCTCTAGATGTGTTATCTTATTTAATATTCATAACAGCCCTAAAAAACAGATATTATTGTCATTTTATAGATAAATAAATTCAGATCCAGAAATGATGAACCTTGATTGAGGTGACATAAACACTGAGTGTTGGAGCCAGATATTTAACTCTGTATGTACTGGTTCAAGCCCCAGATGTGTATCTTCCCTGAATTCAGACCATATGTCCAACTGCCTTATTAATCTCACCACTTCAATGTCAAATAGGCATCTCAAACTTAACATGCTTAATAATCCAAATAAGAAATTTTATGTTGGTGACAATGTGGAGAAAAGGAAATCCTTGTATGCTCTTGGTGAGAATGTAAATTGGTGCAGCCACTGTAGAAAACAGTATAGAGTTTCCTCAAAAAATTTGAAAATAAAACTATCATATGATCCAGCAATTCCAAAAGAAACAAAAACTCTAATTTGAAAAGATACATGCACCCCAGTTTCATAGTTTACAATAGCCAAGATATGGAAGCTATTCAAATACCTATCAACCAACAAATGGATAAAGAAGATGTGGCACACTTTATAATGGAATATTACTCAGCCATAAAAAGGAATGAAATTTTACCATTTGTAGCAATATGGATGTACATAGAGAATATTATGCTTAGTGAAATAAGTCAGAGAAAGACAAATATGGTATGATACCACTTATATATGGAATCTAAGAAATAATATAAATGTATGTATACACAAAACAGAAACAGGCTCACAGACATAGGGAAAAAAACAAAAAAACTTGTGGTTACCAAAGGGGCAGGAGAGGGACAAATTAGGTTAATGGAATTAATGGATACAAACTACTACACATAAAATAGACAAGCTACATGGATTTGTTGTGTAGCACAGAGAATTACACCCCATATTTTGTAGTAACCTATAATGGACTATAATCAACAAAAATCAACTAAATCACTTAGCTGTACATCTGAAACTAATGCGATATTGTAAATCAATCATACTTCAATTTTTTTGAAAAAAAAACACATGGATCAAAAAAAAAAGAATTTTTGATTTCCCCTCTTTATCCCCATCTTCCCAACTTCAGTCAATGGCAACATCCAGTTGCTGAAGACAAAAGCTTGGGTGTCATCTTTCATTTCTCTCCTTTCTTCAACACCAACATTCAATTTCTCAGCACCTCCTGTCAGGTTTTTCTCCAAAACATTACTTCAATCTGCCCACTTCTCTCATCTCCATTGCTACTAGCCTAATCTGAGCCATCTTCAACTCCCATCTGAGATAAGAACCTTCGGATCAGCCTGCATGCATCCTGTCACCTGTCCATCCTGCGGCATTCATTATCATGTCTGAAAAGTCACAACTCACTCCTTAAACCCATCCCAGGGCTTCTTCCCATTATATTTAGAGCCAAACTCCACCATAGTCTTCAAAATTACGCTTGATCTGGCATCCCTTTCAGTTTTCTACCCTTCATTGTTTGTTATGTGTTTGTTGCTACTGTTCCTGCAGTTGTTAGGGAAGGGGAACTCAAAAACAGAGCTGTGTCACTCACACTCCTTAATATGTGTTTCCTTATCATCTTTGTTACACATAGATCCACACTTGTTTGTTAGTTGGTTAGCTTATTTCCTTTTGCCCAAATTCCCCTCTTGCATTTCCTCTCCTTAAGGTAAGCAACTATTCTAACGTGTTTTTTTCTGTTATTATAAATTGTATATTGCTTTTTGTATACATATATTTTTAATTTATGTAAATGATACTGTGTAAGAAATCACATTCTGCTTCATACATTTTTCACTCAGTGCCATGTTTGGAAGATCCACTTATGCTGCATGTTGCCTCTAGTCTTTGCCTTCTAACTGCTGTGTAGTACTCTCCGGTACATCCATCACCTTTTGAAAAAAGCATCCCCTGGGAAGTGGACCCTAGGCTAGCCTGGCTCTGGCTCCCACTCCCCACCACCACAAACAATAAACATTCCATTACTGGGGACTTATCTGAGAATTACTTTGCAATAGATATCAGAGTGGAGTTGCTGGTAATCTTGTATATTTGATTTAAAATGTACTGCCAAATTGCTCTCCAGAAGGCCCGCAGCCTATGTTCCCCCCAGCAATGCATAACAGGGCCATAAATCCCCTGCCTAGTGTCCCTGTCAGCCTAGGTATTATCTTACTTTCTGAATTTCATCCCTCAATTAGAGGAAGGTTTATGATAGCTAATGACTTTGAGCATCTTTTATGTGTTATAGCCCTTTATGTTTCCTCTTCTGTAAGTTGCCTGTGCATAGCCTTCACCTATCTTTTTTTTCCACTAGGATTATGTGTTTTCCTTGCTGATTTTGCAAGATCTCCCTGTAAATTCTGCGTATAGCCCCTTGATCAATGTTAGACAATAAAATTATTCTCTCCCAAACTATCATCCATCTGTTAACTTTATCAGGGTTATCTCCTGTTGAATAGCAATTCTTTACTTTGATAAAATTGAATTTACCTTTTTTTTTTAATGGTTGATGCTTCTGAAATTTTTAGGAACTCCTTTCTTACCACCAAGATGTAGGTAATAAGGACTTTTTGATTTTCCCTTCCAACAATTGCAGCTCTTTTTTCCTCTATCTTATTGCTTGGAAAAGACCTCCAGTTTATGTTACACAGTAGCAATGATAGTGAGTATCCTTCTCGTGTTCCCAATTCTAAAGAAACTACATCTTCAGTTTTCCCATAAATATAGTGTTTGTTGTGGGTTTTCAGTTAAAGTGAGTCCCTTCAGTCCTTGTTTCCTGATAGGCTTACCATAAATAAGTATTGACTTCTTTATGTTTTATCAAGTGATTTTTCTTCATCAATTAAGGTTAGTAATATTTTAATAAATATTTATAAATATTTTACTATTTTTACAGTATTCTGATGTGATGAATTAGGTTGATCAACTTTTCTCATGTTAAACCATCCCTTCATTCCAAGATAAAATGGATAACTAATCTTTCAGATAGAGTTTGGCATCTATGATCACAAGTGAAATAGACCAATCATTTTCTTTTGAGTATTTTTTGTGTCATCCTTATCTGCTTGTGAAGTCATTGCACTGGCCTCACAGAATAATCTGGGCAACTCATTTCCTGTGTTCTGTAAGTACTTTTATAAGATAGAAATTGACTACTCCTTGAAGTGTTAGTAATGCTAATATGTAAAACCATCTGTACTTGAAATTTGAGGGGATGGTTTGTCTTTCAGACACCATTTCAGCTAGTAAGTATTGATATTTAACTATTAAATATTACTGGTATTTAACTGGAATATTTAAGTTCTCCATTTCTTCTCATGCCAGTTTTGACAGCCTGGAATTTCTTGGTATTTGTCTATTATGTATAGGTTTTCTAATGCTATTAGGTAATACTCTTTTTTATTATTTTTTAAAATCTTTGTTGAGGCTGACATTTTTGCTTTTTAGTTTTGATTTTTATTTATATTCTCTCTTTTTTATCTTGCATTAAGTAAACATTTTACTGAAGTAGAACATATGCACCAAAAATTATATATCATAGGTGTGTAGCTCTATGAATTTTTGTGGGGTACATACCTAGAAATAGAAATAGTGGATCAAACATATGTACAAAAAACACTTGTAGAAAAATTATAGCAACATAATTTGTAACCACCAAAAGTGAAAATAATCTAAATGTTAATCAATGATAGGATAGATAGACACTTTTGTATGTTTATGACATGGAATACTATGCAGCAATAAAAAGTAAACTCCTACTACTGAGAGAAACATGGAAAAATAGACAAACATAATGTTTGACCAAATAAACCAAGCACAAAGTGCTACATATTATAGGATTTCAGTTATGTAACATTTAAAACACAAACCAAATTATGGTTATGGGCGTCAGAATAATGGTTAACTTCGGGGGTTCAGTGACTGGGAAGGGCTTCAAGGAGGACTCTGGGGTGCTGATATTGTTCTATATCTTTTTTTTTCCTTTTCTTTTCTTTTCCAACTACATCTTCCACTATTTCTAAGCACCACAGAGGACTAAGAGAGACTAGCACCATAGTCAAGGAGTATCCAAAGCATGTGTGTCAATTTAAAAACACTGTCAAAAGGGCAATGCCCTCAGCTGCAGGACCTGGTTATGAGCAGCACCACCCTACCCTCAGGTCATACCCATGACCGCAGCAGCTGCTTGCAGCCACTCCAGCCTGCAAAATGAGCAGAGAGCAGGCCTAGCCGCCTTCACCCTATACCCTACAATCCAAGCCTCCTCCCCAGGTACATTTTCTCCCTATGAAACCCCTCCCATGCCTCCTGCTCGAGTGACAGACAAGCTGCCCCCGCCCAGGAACCCCTTGGCCTCGGCCAGGCGCCCTAGGGGCTGCTCCTCGATCGCACCCTCTTCTCCACTGACCCTGTCGTCGGTGGAGGTGGCGGCCGCCACAACGAGGGGACCACAGACGCCAGGAGCCCCACTGCCCCATACATCCACCCAGCCTCCAGCAAAAGCAGCGGCGGTGGAGGCGGCCAGAGTGGTGGTGGCAGAACCTCCGCCCCGCCCGCCAGAACCCCCCACGCGTACATCACGCAACAGAGGCCGTGGTGCCTTTGGTACCCAGGCCGGGTAGGGCCGGAGTGGGGCCTGCCTCGCCCGCCGCCTCCGGCACCATGGGGCACACTCAGGCCCCACGTTCCAGCCCCGGGCAGACGCCCCTCTACCTCCCAGCTGAGGCGGCAGCCCCGACCCCGAAATCCAGGCCCTGGATCTGGCCCAGCCTCCTGTGGTAGCCCCTGCCCTGGCGCATCCAAGCCGGGTCGCACAAGACCTGCCGCCTCCTTCATCCTCTGCCCCGCGAGGAGGGACCGCAACCTCAGTCTGAGAACTACTCTTCTGTATCTTGATCTGGCTAGTAGTTACAGGCATATGTTTACTTTTAAAACTTCCGCAAACTATGTGTACTTATGATTAATGCACTATTCTATATGTAAAAGTACTAAATGGGATACAGGTGAATATAATGTGGTGAATAAAAAGCACAATATTTATAAAGAAGTTATAATGTTCATAAGCTTTCTTACACCTAATAAAATAGGAGTTAAATACATACAGCAAACCAAGTAGAACCTATTTAAAATGTAATTAGAGTGCGAGACATCAGAATACTTCTTTTAGAGTCAGAGAACCTGGTAGTCAAAAATAAAGACAAGGAGAGATTGAATACTATATCAACAAATTCAAATTAATAAATCTTTAGAATAATTTTGGAAACCTCCAATGGAAAGTACACAGTCTTCATATACCAAAAAGTATTTACAGGAATCGATATAATTAAGTATAAATTAAGGTTATTAATAACCCAATAAAATTAAGAATAAATAATAAAATGTTGACCAAAAGTAGAAAACATTAAGTACTTGGAAAGTCAGAAATATATGTTTAAATAGTCATTAGGTCAAGAAGATATCAAACTAAAATGATAAACTCTATAGAAAGCAATGAAAAAGGAGGCCACATCATACATGAACTTATGGGACAAAGATGTACTCTGAGCTAAAAAATAATCGTAATGGTCATAATGCCTTAATTTTTTTAAGTAAGAAATGTAAAAGACAGGGGAAGGGTATACCTCAAGTGGTAGAGTGCATACTGGTTCACTTCCCAGTACCTCCATTAAAAAAAAATAATTAAGTAAATAAACTGAATTACCTCCGCTCCCACCCCTAAAAAAATAGAAAGATAAAAGATGAAGAAATTTGCTTTCTATCTAGGAAATTATAGAAAGATTAGGAACCTTTTTTTTTTTTTGCAACATAGGAACAGAGAATTTATAGAGATAAAAATTGAAACTAATGAAATGAGAAACAAAATTTAGCAGAATAATTAATGAATCCAAATGCACTTATTTAAGGGAAAAAACAATAAAATAGATAACCTAGTGTAAACTTGATTAAAAAAATGGAAAAGAAAGTAAAAATATGAATAATTAGGAGTGAGAAAAGAGAAATTACAATGTAAGAGTTTTTTTTAAACATTTTTTGAGTTATAGTCATTTTACAATGTTGTGTCAAATTCCAGTGTAAAGCACAATTTTTCAGTTATACATGAACATGTATATATTCATTGTCACATTTTTTTTCACTGTGAGCTACCACAAGATCCTGTATATATTTCTCTGTGCTGTACAGTATAATCTTGTTTATCTATTCTGCATATGCCTGTCAGTATCTACAAATTTTGAACTCCCAGTCTGTCCCATCCCACCCCTCACCTCCTTGGCAACCACAAGTTTGTATTCTATGTCTCTGAATCTGTTTCTGTTTTGTATTTATGTTCTTTATTTTATTTTTTTGTTTTTAGATTCCACATATGAGCGATCTCATACAGTATTTTTCTTTCTCTTTCTGGCATACTTCACTTAGAATGACATTCTCCAGGGACATCCATGTTGCTGCAAATGGCATTATGTTGTCGGTTTTTATGACTGAATAGTATTCCATTGTATAAATATACCACTACTTCTTTATTCAGTCATCTGTCAATGGCCATTGAGACTGTTCCCATGTCTTGGCTATTGTAATTAGTGCTGCTATGAACATTGGGGTGAAAGTGTCTTTTTGAAGTCTGGTTCCTTCTGGATATATGCCCAGGAGCGGGATTACTGGGTCATATGGTAAGTCTATTCCTAGTCTTTTGAGGAATCTCCATACTGTACTCCACAGTGGCTGCTCCAAACTGCATTCCCACTAACAGTGTAGGCAGGTTCTCTTTTCTCCACAGCCTCTCCAGCATTTGTCATTTGTGGACTGTTGAATGATGGCCATTCTGACTGGTGTGAGGTGACACCTCATTGTAGTTTTGATATGCATTTCTCTGATAATTAGTGATATTCAGCATTTTATCATGTGCCTATTGGTCATTTGTATTTCTTCCTTGGAGAATTGCATGTTTAGGTCTTCTGCCCATTTTTGGATTGGGTTGTTTGTTTTTTTCTTAAATTGTATAAGCTGCTTATATTTTCTGGAGATTCAAGCCTTTGTCAGTTTCATCATTTGCAAAAATTTTCTCCCATTCTGTAGGTTCTTGATTTGTTTTACTTATGATTTTCTTTGCTGTGCAGAAGCTTGTAAGTTTCATTAGGTCCCATTTGTTTATTCTTGCTTTTCTTTCTATTGCTTGGGTAGACTGTTCTAGGAGAACATTTTTGAGAGGTGTGAGATTATGTTTTGCCTATATTTTTTTCTAGGAGGTTTATTATATCTTGTCTTATGTTTAAGTCTTTGATCCATTTTGAGTTTATTTTTGTGTATGGTGTAAGGGAGTGTTCTAGTTTCACTGATTTACATGCTGCTGTCCAATTTTCCCAACAGCATTTGCTGAAGAGACTATCTTGATTCCATTGTATATGCTTGCCTCCTTTGTCAAAGATGAGTTGACCAAAACTTTGTGGGTTCATTTCTGGGCTCTCTATTCTGTTCCATTGATCCATATGTCTGTTTTTGTATCAATACCATGCTGTTTTGTTTACAGTAGCTCTGTAGTATTGTCTGAAGTCTGGGAGAGTTATTCCTCCAGCCTCTTTCTTTTTCTTCAGTAATGCTTTGGCAATTTTTTAAAATTGTAAAACAAAATTATATGAAGCTCCATGAAGCAAATTTGCAAATCTAGAAGAAATGGGTAATTTCTCAGTAAAATATAAATGATCAAAATTAACCCAGTAATAAAATATGAATTTTTTTGAATAAACCAATTACCACAGAAGACATTGGAAAGATAAAAAAGACCTTTCACTAAAAATGTTACCTACTGGTTTTATAGGTGAAACCTATCTAACCTTTAAAGAACAGATAGTTCCTATGTCATTTAAATGATTCTAAGCCACAGAAAAAAATACAGAAGCTCCTGTTTCATTTGACAAAGCCTGCACAACTTAACTGCACAAAGTTTTACAGCAAAACTTCGTAAAGAAGAAATAGATAACTGTAATCTCCTTTCCAAAAAACAAATAGAATCTAGCATTCTAACTAAAGAATAAAACAACATGAATAATTAGGATTTATTCAAAGAGTGCAAAGGCTGCTATACATTAGGAAATCTATCAAAGCAATCTGTTAGAGCAACAAGGGAAAAATCTGATCATACCAAAGATGCTTAAAAATACACAATAAATTCAATAATCATTCCTATAATGATCCAGGTAGGGGCTGTAACTTCCACAATGCCTGAATGAGGAGTTCAGAAAATACTATTCCTAGAGAACAATGATAAAACTTTACAAAAGTATCAAAAAATTATTATTTCAAACTCTAGAAGTTAACTAAAGCACACAACAAACTAAAAATATTATTTACTACTGGTTACATTCCATGTTGTGAAATCTCTTTTGTTTGATATAAATGTAGTCGCTCCAGAATTCTTTACATCAGTGTTTTTTATCTTTTTTATTTCTATCCTATTTGTATCTTTATGTACAAGGTGGATTGCTGGTAGAAACCTCTTATGTCATTTGCATGTAATGCTATGAGTAATATAGGATTTAATATACTCTTTTGCTATTTGTTTTCTTTCTGTCCCATCTATTCTTTGCTCCTTTTTTCTCCCTTTTCCACTTAAAAAAATTAGTATTCCATTTTATCCACTATTAGCTTATTAGATACACACACTTTTTCTTTTGTAGCAGTTGTTCTACAGTTTATAAGATACATATTTTATAATTGTCTACCTTTAAATAATTTTATAACACTTCCTATATATTTTGAGAACCTTAGAAAAGGGTAATTCTCCCCTCAAAAAATATATCATTGTGTTATATTTTATTTCTACATATGTTATAAACCTCACAACATATGCTTATTTTCTCTAAACAAATATCATTTAAAGAGATTTTAAAAGTGAGGAAAATGTATCTTATACTTAATTACATATTACCATTTTCAGTGCTCTATATTCTTTTGTGTAGATCCATATTTCTTCTAGTATCACATTCTGTCTGAAGAATTTCTTTGTACATTTAAACATTATTTGTAGCATAGGCCTGCTGGCAATAAACTTTCTCAGTTTTCATTCACCTTTAAAAAGTCTGTACTTAACTTTCATTTTTGAAGGAGATGTTTGTAGTTTACTGAATTTGAGGCTGGCGCTTTTTCTTTCAGTGCTTTAAAGATACTATCTCATTGTCCTCTGGCTCTGACCAGAAGTCTGCTGTCTGCCTTTTTACTTTTCTCTCTATTATTGTGTCCTCCCTCACCCCCACCTTCATTTACAACTTTCTTCTTACAGCTAGTGCTTTTCAACAATTTGACCATGATGTGTCTTGGTGTGATTTCCTTTGTTCTTTGTTTGTGGTTCATTGTGTTTCTTACTTTTGTAAGTTTAGAGTATTAATCAAATTTAGACTTTTTTTTAGCCATTATTTCTTTTTGATGTTCCATTCAGTCCTCAGGTTTTTCCCCATCTGCATTTTATTTGATGTTATGTCTTTTCCCTGTGGTGTCTAAGCTACTGTTAATCCCATTCAGTGTAATTTATACTTCAGGTATTGCTTTGAGAAAAATTAAGTAGGGAAGGGAGATAGAATCCAAGTGTATGTTTTAACTATGGTCATCAGGAAAAATCTTATTGATATGGTGAAATTCATGCAAAGTCCTAGAGGAGGTGAGGTCAAGAGATTCAAGTCTTCAGCATCCTCCAAAGCTTTTTCTTATAACTTTAGCACCTTTTTCTATTTAAACTGTTCTTTTCCTCTAATTCAGTAAGGATAGTTTTCCTTTGTCTTCTGTATGCTCCTTTTTGTCTTAGAGTCTGTTTAATTATGTTCATTTACATTTGCTTCTCTCTTGCCTTCTTTCCCTTGCTTCTCTCTTGCCTTTTTTCCCTCTCTTTTAATTTCTTATTTCTAGAGACCACATTTTCTTTAATTTAGTTGATAATTAATGAAAAACATATTCTGTGGCATGTCTTCATCTGGTGAATATTCTTCACCTGATTTTTGCTTGTCATGTAGTTTTTTTTTTTCTTTGTGGCTGTTTTCTGACTATTACTGAACTTTGAATGGGATCAATTCCTTCTGGATCAATTACTTATGAAAGGTTGTACAGGGAGGGTTTGTGACTGATTAGAGACAGAAGGCAGCTTGGGCTTAGGACTTTCTCACTTTCATACCATATACATGTCCACATTGCATATTCTCAAAGTCTAATATTCTGGAACCAGTTTTGGGGTAAGCAGAATGTTTGCTTGTCTCATGTATGCAATGGTTTTTTTTGGTATGGTAATTTAGCATTTATTGTTCCTGATTATTTTCTTTATCTAGTGTCAGTAGCAGCTGAGCTCATTGTCACTTATGCTCATTCACACATTTACCTCATTAAATCGATAGTCTCTTGTAGAAATGGTAGGTCCACACAGACTTTTATTTAGTCTTGTATCTTCTGCCTTTCTATGGTGCTAAACTAGGTTTAGGATACTCCCAAAAGCCCACCTCCTTTTTCCTATTTCTGAATCTTGTGGGATGTCCTACAGATGGATTAGCTATGGAAGCCCTTGAATTAGAGAGGAACCTGGGATGAAAAGCTTTAAGCCCTGCTGGTGTAACATCAGATACTGGCTTTCAAAAATGTAAGTAAACTTCACAAAGTTGTGATAGATGGTTCTGGATTGGAAAAAGCTACAAGTAAGCAGATTTCTAGAGAATACATTTGGTTACATTAGCAATAATAATTAGATGGATCTTACTGGGAGAGATGGAAGGAAGAGAAGTGACAATTGTGGAAATAAAACCTCTTATAGGGACAACAGTTCTCTGAAATATGGCCACTCAGCCAGAAGCATCAGCATCACCTGGAAACTTGTTAGAAATGCAAATTGTCAGGACTTTCTTCAGACATGGTGAATCAGAAATTTTGCAGGTAGGACTCAAATATATTTTTTTAACAAACCATCCAGGTGATTCTGATGTATGTTAAACTTTGAAAACCAATGTATGAGGGGAAGAAAAAGAACTCAATGTGTAGATATGTAGTTTTCAAACTTCTTTATCTAGCATCCAATTCATCTGGAGAGATTATTAAAGATTACTAGATCCTACTTTAATAAGAGTTCCTGATTCAGTAGGACTAGTTGGGGTGGAAGATACTTTGCATGCTAACAAGTTCCTGGGTGATACTGATGCTAGTGGACCAGGAAACATGCTTTGAGAATAAATAGTCTACATACAAGATTTGAGTAAAGGCAAGACTTCGGGTAAGAAAAGGATTTTCTGGACTGAAGATTTGGAGGAAGGGGGGTTGGGAAGAGAGGTGATGACTATATTCACATATCAGTGATTTACACAGAGAAAGACTCTGCCTGCTTTGGGCTCCCGGGAGGCAGCAAGGCCTAGGAAGTCAGGGATTTCATTTCACTCACCAAGTGTCTTGCTGTCCATGCTTGAGAGTGGTAGGAAAGTAGTAGAAAGAGCCAGGAGTCCAGAAAGTACCGGGGAGACAATCTTCCAAGTGGCCTGTGTGAACCAAGGCCCAGGCACCAACCATGGTGGTCACAGGTCAGTAGATACCTGCAGGGAGAGTTGAGTTCATCAAGCAGATTCCCATTCTTGGATCCTGAAAGGTTAGCTCCTCAGAAGCCTCCAGAACTGAACCAGAATTGAAGAAAAGTGCTGACATGTCCAAATGGACTTAGATTGTTCTCATCACCATGTAGGAATAGGGCCAGGGCCATCCCTGAAAGGGTGAGGGATCCAGGGGTTTACAACAAAGATACGACACTTGAAAGGGTCCGTGCTGTTAGTGTCTTTCATAGGCTCTTTGAGAGACTGTTAAAGACAGAAAATTTGAAATTTAATTTCAATGATGCTTCATCAACATGGGAAAGGTGCAGTGCCTATGATAAGCCCTCAAGCTTGGACCTGAAATGACTGCCTCAGTTGCCTGACCCAAGGGACTGGCCTGGTGGAGGCAGAAATTAATTTGGGTTCTAAGACATAAAATGACTAATTATGAAGAAACAATTGGTAAAACTCAAACTAAGGGACATTCTACCAAACAGCTGGCTTGTACATTCAAATATGTACTGCATATTAGATTATGGAATTGTGGCAACAGTTTCCTAAATTTGAACAAAAGTGAACCTGACTTTATGGATGTAGCAGGTCCAAATCACAATCCACAGACCAGAATAATGAAGTTCATAATGCATCACAAAGAAATTACACACCAAGAATAGAAGTTGTTTCTTTTTCATTTTTCAAAATTATTTTAGAACTTTCAAGAGTCCATGGTTGATTCCTTCTCTAGGTGTTTGGTAGACTGTTCTCAGAGTGGGATGTGCTAGACTTGTCCAGGACAGGTGTGGAATAACACACAGTCTTGATTTCAGTCTTTCCCAGGGTGATAAGAAGCACAGAGTTTACTGCTGACATCTGAGACAGGAAGAGCAGCTTCATGCAATCCCTTTCAAAGTAACTGCTCTTTGTTTTCTCTCCTTGTGTGATCTTTTTTGCTTCTGAGTTTCTATAGTGCTTGCAGCCTGAACCAAGCACCCTAACATTTGATTTTATCAAGCCCTGTGTTTTCCCCAGTTGTTTCATGTATGTACCATTCATCTCCCAATGCAGATGTAACCTTTACAGAGGCAGGGCTTTGTCTTCCATTACTTTTGTATCCAGAATCCCTGTACCAGACTCCTGTAAGCACAAAAGGAACATTGGTCAATTTATTCACAGAATGAATGAATGAATGAATGAATGGCATTGTCCATTTCTCCTATTACTCCAGTTAAAAAAAAGAGCTCCCCCCAGCAACATGTCTGTTGGATTTGAGAGAATTTGAGTAAAAAATGTAAGAATTTTCCACCTGTATATAAGATGCTATTTGCATCATTAATGGTTGCCTGTCTATTCCTTTCAACTCCTAGTTAGAGAATTACCACATGCCTCATTCTTTAGGACCAATGATATTTCATCTATAGGTTTACTCATTGCTTATCTGAAGTGGGTTATTGGACTAAACCAGGCAAGACTGTGAAATTAGCAATATCTACCTCTGTGGCCCTCCTTCCTCTGGCTGTTCATGCACTCCTAAAGTATTACCCCATCTTCTTTTTAACTAGTAGCCAACCAATTAATTAGCTGGGAAGATCTAAAATATTACCCCTCTATAGGACTATTTGTCTTTTAGAAAAAAAATTCAATAAGAGCTAGCTTTTATAATCTAAAAATTTATCTCAAATTGTACACATCCATATAATAAAAGCCAATGGGAGAGAGATTTAGGGATCAGGTTCCTTAAATCTCCCCTTCTAGGAAGAACCCCATTTTACCTATGCATGAAGTAGTGCTAGTAAGATTTATTAAAAAGGGGTCCACTTTCTTTCTTTCTTTCTTTCCTTTCTTTCTTTCTTTCTTTTTTTTTTTTTTTTGGTTCTCCATTGTAAAATTTCCTTTTCTTTTTTTTTTTAATTGAAGTAGAGTCAGTTACAACGTGTCAATATTGGTGTACAGCAGAGTGTCCCAGTCATGCATATACATATATATATTTGTTTTCATATTTTTAATAAAAGTTACTACAAGATATTGAATATAGTTCCCTGTGCTATATAGAAATTTATTCTTCATTTTTACATATTGTGGTTAACACCTGCAAATCTCAAACTCCCAAACTTATCTCCTCCCTTCCCCTTTACCCCAGTAACCCACAAGTTTGTTTGCTATGTCTGTGAGTCTCTTTCATAGACAAGTTCATTAGTGTCCCCCCCTTTTTTTTTTTTAGATTCCACATATGAGTGATATCATATGGTATTTTTCTTTCTCTTTCTGGCTTATGTCAATTAGAATGACAATCTCCAGGTCCATGCATGTTGCTGCAAATGGCATTATTTTATTCTTTTGTGTATGTGTGTGTGTATTTATTTTTTTCTAATGGATTCACTGGGGATTGAACCCAGAACCTTGTGCATGTTAAACACATAATCTACCACAGAGCTATTCCCACCCCCTGAGGTTTGCTCCTTTTAGTAGAGGGACATACTCTTCCTGCACCCTTTTGTAAAGATACCTGTTTTATTGGAATGATCCCTGGTAGAGGAAGCCTGGACAGGGGAAGGGATGCTAGAGACCCAGCAGTAAACAGGAGGCAGGTTCCGAGCCCCCTTCTGCCCTTGCCTCTCTTGGTGAGACAGTCATGCTCTGCCGGCACCAGCTGGCCTTGCATGATGTGCCCTTCACTGTACTAGGTATGGATGCTGCCAGGACCCCCTGCTGACTCACCCAGGGGATCTGGGTGGGCAGGAGAGGAGGCCACAGCTAGATGACTTCCTGCACTCACCTGAGGTTTTCTGCACCCATTTGAGAAAGATCATCCCCAGGAATAACCTTTGACAGGGCTTCAAGTTAGCCTTGCCTGAGAGGGACAGCCCAGCAGTGCACCATACCTGAGGGCCACCAACCACCATGGTACTTGCCTTCAAGCCAGGGATGGTCTGCCTGCCTCTTTCCTGGGAGCTCCAGCTGGCTTCATTGGTGGTTGACTTGAAAACCGGTGCTAGGCTGCCTGCCCTGGGGGTATGTTTGAATCAGGTAGGGGGCAGTGGCCTCTGCCAGATTTCTGGCTTGATTCACCCTTCATTCCCAGTCCTAACCCCAGAGGCCATGTCAGAAAGAGGCATGGGTGCTACTGAGTGCCCTAGACCCACGCTGTCCCCTAGTCAGCCTGAGGGAAAGATCAAAGCTTGGCTTCAGTGGATGCTTCTGTGTTGTCTCTATTTGGAAGGAATCTTGGCAGAGATTGTGTGTTGCCTCCTCAGGAACCAGGATATAATTCACACCTTGATATAATTGTCTTACCTTTTGTCTGGATGGCTGCCTTTATTTTCATAGGAAAGATCAAGGGTATCTGTCAGCCTCAGGAGTTGTCAGATCAGAATATCTGGTCCCGAGTCAGACAGGCTCCTTGGTGCCACCTAGTGTCAGGTGTAGCCCTTGGCAGGGAGAATGCCCACAAATGGGGATTCACCCCTAAGTCAATTCTTGGGTCCTGGCACAGTGGGAGTAGAGAGAGAGCACTTTTCTTTCTTCCTAAATATAATAGTCGAGTGGCAGTGACTGAGCTGGCATGAATGAAATAATGCTACATGGTAGTGAGCACAAAGAGCTCATGGGGAACACACAGGAGCGTCCTGAGAGTTCAGAGCAGGGGCCATGGGTGTGAGAGGATGAACAAGACATGGGAAGATGGAGGCGAGAAATGCAGAGTGAGGGGGTGAATGCAAGTGGGGTGCTCAGTTTAGGGCAGCAGCTGAAGGGGAAACTGAGATAAGATTGGAGAGGAAGATGGGAGCCTTGAAAGCTGGAAGATACGGTTTGAAGTTCACCTTGTAAGTTCTGGGGACACTTTGAAAATTTTCAGCAGGGAAGTGACAGGTTGAAAAAGGTGGATTGGAATGTTGATATGGTCAGATCCCCACCTGTGACAACCATGCAGAGCCAGCAGTGCTCTAAGGAATGCAGAACAAACCAGGGGTGGAGACACATGTGAAACAGGCAGGCGAGGGAGCTGTTGAACGCCTTCCCAAGACTGGATGAATTCAAGCTAAAATCCACCTCTCTGATTGTGGCAGCCAGCTCTCCTCCCTGGGGCCCGAGGGTTTCAACATCAGAGCCCTCAGCAGCCACACAGTCAGTCCCACCTCAGGGATGAATTTCTTCAGAAGCTGTAGTTATTAGGCTGAGAGTGGAACCAGGAACCTGACTCCTGGATTTCTGGCTTGTCCTGGGGTGCTTTTGACCCTCCATCCCCAGAGGCAGACTTCCAGGCCACAAGGGATGTCTCCTCCCCACAGCTTCCAGCCATCTCTAGTCTGGCAGGAGCTGCCCCAGGCTCTTGGCTTTACTGTTCCTCCCACAGGGCTTCACACGCTGCTGAGCTTGCAGGAAATGTGCTTCCTGAAGCTGGCACGTCCCCATGCAGGTTGAGAGCTGCAGGCCTCAGCCTGAGGGATGACTCTGCTGGGGTTGACATGTGTCTCAGGAACTCACAGCAGCTTCTCCCTCCTCAGGTAGGCAGTGACGGGGTGGCTGTGTGGCCCTTTCGACTCCTGCAAGCATCACTCAAAGGAAGTTGATTCTCCTGCAGTGGAAGGCAGGATGAAGAAGGGACTGCAGAGGGGGTCATGAAGGGTACAGTACCCTCTGGGTGGTGACAGGGGTGCCACAGTCAGGGCAGCAGAAGGCAAAAAGAAGGGCAGCATGTGGCCCCTGGAAAGGGTGATCCCAATCCCCTCACTGGAGGGCTCAGGCTTATCTGCACAGGGAGGGGGTAGGTGCCAAGAGTGGAGTGTACATTGTGTGTGTGTGTGTGTGTGTGTGTGTGTGTGTGTAGTTTGAGCCCACACCAAGCCTCATGCTGAGACACTGCATTCCTGCTGGCAGGGCTTCCTGCTCGAGATGTCTTCCTGCCCCAGAGTCACTATGGAGTCTGCTCAGAATCTAGCGCCATATTCTCCAAATTCAGGACAAGATCTGGCAAAATTCCCTCCCTTTACCACCCACCCTTTCACTTTGGAGGGAAGAAGCCACCTGACTGGCCAGCCCTCTACCCCTACTCTCCAGGGAGGCCCAGGGTGGGATCTGCATGGCTTGTCCTGCCAGATTTGAACAAAGCAGTTTCCCCAGGCTGGGCACTCTTGGTTTCCCTCTCTGTAGCTGGAAAAAGGCAGTGGGGCTAGGGGTGCTACTGTTCAGGAGGATAGAGTTGGGAGGGGGCAACACAGAGGACCCGAGGCTAGCAGGGAAAGGCTTGGCCTGAAAATCAAGGTGTTAGAAGATGGCTGGCAATTCAGGCACTTGGCTCATTCTTCCCAAGGCTTAGCTGTAGGCCTCAGTTTCCCCAACTTACAAAGTTAGATTCTTGCAGTTCCTGACTCTGATTGATGATGGCTCCTGTGTTGGCTCTTGGAGGAAGGGTCTGAGGAAGCAGGAGATGGGGAAGACTGCTTTTTCCTTCCCAGTTAATAGCCAATTGCTCCTAAAGCCTCCAGCCCCTCCCCCAGAGGCTCAGGTGCAAGTTTGCATATCCATTAGCTCCCTTATCTCCTCTAAGGAATTTGGGTCCTGCTGGAATTTTTCCAGCCAGGTCACCTTAGAGGCCACCAGCCCATCTGGTCACTAGGCTGCCTCCCTTTCAGCAGCTGCCAGGGCACACAGCCCCCTTTCAGGGTCTGGGGTGGTGTTATCCCAGGGACCAAAAGACTCTGGGGGTGGGGACAGGGAAGCCTTGTCACTGCCTCTGGGCTGCTCCCCTGCCCCCCCCGCGCTCAATCCCCCAGATTCTGAAGTCCCCTCCCAGCTTTCGGGTACCCAAGTGAGGAAGAGATCTGGCCCAGAACACAAGGCGCTCCGCAGTTGTTGGAAAGGATTTCCTGGTGGTGGGAATCACTTCCCCCTCCTATCTCACCAGGTTTCTGAGAGGCTGAGTGACTTGCCTCAAGGGACACAGCTGGGAGCGCGGGAATACCGATGTCCAGGTCACCGCTGTTGCCACCTCCAGCACGTGCGGCTCTACTTCCTTCCGCGCTGCCTTCAGGTCGCTGCCGCCCCCCACCCTCCCCCCCGCCCGGTTTCGTTTTGGCGGCAGAAAGACTGACCAGCTGGGGAACTGAGGGCTGAGCGTCCCCAGGCGGAGGTCCCCGCTCCTAGGGAGGGGGTGCGAAGTACGGCAGATTGGAGCCCGCCCCTCGTTGGCACTGGGGGCACCCCGAGTCCTCCGCTCACCTGCGCACCCCTCCCCCGGGCCCGCCCCGCCCCTCCCCGGCTCCGGCTGGGGGTGTCCCGGGGGCCGCGCCGAGCCGGGTCCGGCGCTTGAGCGCAGCCATCCGCCCGCCTGTCTGGGAGCGGCGCGGGGACGCCGGCCGGGGATCGCCGAGGCCGAGGCGCCCTGTAGGGGCCGGGCTGGGGCCATGCTGGGCCGGGGGCACGTCTTAGCCCTGGAGGCGCTTGGCGGCAGGGCTGAGTCGCCCACCCCGGGCCCACCGAGTTCTCTTGCCCCAGAGCAGGCTCCCGCGCCCGGGCCCGGTTCTGTGTTCCCCGCCCCACCCCGCAAAGGCCAGCCCGAGGCTCGAGACCTGACGGCGCCCTCCATCTCCTTCGGAAGGGCCGAGGGATCGCATTTTGCACGTTTGGACACTCTTGGCGTTAAACCGGCCATCACCTCCATCCCACTTCCTCTGGGTCCACTTCCCTCTAATTCCACGTCTGGAGGCTTCTCTGGCCGGCCCCTGCCCCAGCCCCAGCCTGCAGCTGCGAAAGTTTCCTCGGCGGCGGCAGCGGACCCCTTTCCAAAGGAGCCAGGCAGGGGTGGACATCCTGGCCCACTCCCTTGCCCAAAGGGGCCTGGTTTGGCATCCAACTGTCCCGCATGCAGGGTGCCGGTTGGGAGACCAAGACAGCCCTCCATCCTCTGCAGTTTCAGTTTCTGCATCTTTACAATCAGGGCATCCAGATCTTAGGAGAACCTGGCACAGGCCGGGGGTGGGGGTGTATTATTTTATTTTTTTATCACAGTTAAAGATCTAAATTTTTTAAAGTTTTATTTTCAATAGGTATAATCATGCTTTGGAGGGTGGGTGTGGGCTAATAAAACTTACAAGTCATTGGTTTATAAGTCAGAAAGCCATTAATTCACTTGTTTATGCTTTCTTGTTATTAGTATAGTGATGTATTTGACTTAAGATATAGATGTCAAACACCTGGTAGAAGTGCCAACAAGTTCTCCTATAATTCCCAAATGTGAAATGTGAGTGGATAATCCCAAATGGAATTGGATCATTTTACAGAATATTTCCTACCTTTGGGATATTACCGCCAACTCACTGCATAGTACAACACTGCCAACTCACTACAGAGTATAACTTTCTAATGACTATAACTCCCAAAAGTAATATCATCCTTGGGTAAGCCCTGATGAAATATCATTCTTCCTCTCTCCCTTTTAAGTCATTTTTAGATTGAGCCTGAAACTTCTGTCATTGCATTCCCTCATAACATTGCTATATCCTACAATAAGACATTTCTTAACTGGTTATATTTTAGCAGAACTGCTTCTTGCCAACACGTGAAATGTATTAATCTGACAATGTCTTTCTTCTCCATGGTGTGACACATACTGGTGCTGTGCCCTCCAACATAGCAGCTGTAATTTCAGTTGCCTCCCAGTCAAAAAAAAGTTTCTGGCATAACTCAATAAATTGTGCTCAATGAATATGACTTGAATAAATAAATATCAAAGACCTTCATACATTTTTTAAATTTATTTTTGTTGAGTTGTAATTGGTTTACAATGCTGTGTCAATTTCTGGCATACAGCACAATTTTTCAGTCATACGTGAATATATACATATATATTCATTTTCATATTCTATATCCCCGTGAGCTACTTACTGCAAGATGTTGAATATGTTTCCCTGTGCTATACTGTATTAACAAGTTTACCTATTCTATATATACCTGTCATTATCTACAAATCTAGAACTCACAGTCTGTCCCTTCCCACCCCTATTGCCCTTGGCAACCACAAGTTTGTATTCTATGTGTGTGAGTCTGTTTCTGTTTTAAGTTCATTTGTCTTTTTTTTTTTTTTTTTTTAGATTCCACATGAGTGATATCATATGGTATTTTTCTTTCTCTTTCTGGCTTACTGCACTTAGAATGACATTCTCCAGGGACATCCATGTTGCTGCAAATGGCATTATGTTTTCATTTTTTATGGCTGAATAGTAATTCCAAAAGTGGCAATATACTACAACTTCTTTATCCTGTCATCCTCTAGATGGACATTTAGGTTGTTTCCATGTCTTAACTACTGTGAATAGTACTGCTGTGAACATTGGGGTGCAGGTGTCTTTTTGAATTAGGATTCCTTCTGAATATATGCTGAAGAGTAGGATTGCTGGGTCATATGGTAAGTCTATTCTTAATCTTTTGCAGACTCTCCATACTAATTTCTGCATTGGTTGCACCTAACTTCATTCCCACCAACAGTGTTGGAGGGTTTCCGTTTCTCCACAGCCTATGTTTTCTTCTAGGAGGTTTATTGTATTTTGTCTTTTTATAGGTCTTTAATCCGTTTTGAGTTTATTGTTGTGTGTGGTGTGAGGGAGTGATCTAGCTTCACTAATTTACATGCTGCTGTCCTGTTTTCCCAACACAATTTCCTGAAGAGTCTACCTTTATTCCAATGTATGTTCTTGCCTCCTTTGTCAAAGATTAATTGACCAAAAGTTTGTGAGTTCATTTCTGGGCTATCTATTCTGTTCCATTGATCCATATGCCTGTTTTTGTACCAATACCATGCTGTTTGGGTAACTGTCGCTCTGTATTATTGTCTGAAGTCTGGGAGAGTTATTCCTCCAGCTTCATTCTTTTTCTTCAGTAATGCTTTGGCAATTTTGGGTCTTTCGTGATTCCATATAAATTTCATTATGATTTGTTCCAGTTCTGTGAAATATGCCCTGGGCAATTTGATAGGGATGGCATTAAATCTGTAGATTGCCTTGGGCAGTATGATCATTTTAACACTATTGATTCTTCCAATCCAGGAGCATGAGATATCTTTCCATTTTTTTAAAGTTTCTTTAATTTCCTTAAGCAATGTCTTGCAGTTCTCTATATATAAGTCTTTCACCTCTTTGGTTAGATTTATTCCTAGGTATTTTATTACCTTGGGTGCTATTTTAAAAGGGATTGTTTCTTTACTTTTTTTCCCATTGATTCATCATAAGCATAAAGAAATGCAACTGATTACTCTACATTATTCTTGTATCCTGCTACCTTGCTGAATTCTTCTATTAATTCTAGTAATTTTTGTGTGGAGTTTTTAGGGTTTTCTATATACAGTATCATGTCATCTACATATAGAGACAATTTTAACTCTTCCTTTCCAATTTGGATCCCCTTTATTTCTTTTTCTTCCCTGAATGCTGTGGCTAGGGCTTCCAAGACTATTTGAATAGAAGTGGTGAGAGGGGACAACCTTGTCTTGTCCTAGATTTTATTGGGAAGGTTTTCCATTTTTCACCATTGAGTGCTAGGCTGGCTGTATGTTTGTCCTAAATAGCTTTCATCATGTTTATATATGTTCCCTCTATACGCACATTGGTGAGGGTTTTTATCATAAATGGGTGTTGCATTTTATCAAATGCTTTTTCTGCATCTATTGAGATAATCATGTGATTTTTGTCCTTTGTCTTGTTGATGTGGTGTGTTACATTGATTGATTTCTGTATGTTGAACCATCCTTGTGTTCCTTGGATGAAGTCAACTCAAGCAGATAAAGAATATTTACAAAAACCCACAATTAAAACTATTTCTTATGATCAAAGACTGAATTCTCTCTCCCTAAGACTGGGAGCAAGGCAAGGTGTTCACTCTTACTATGCTTATTCTTTATAGTACTGGAAATTATAGATACTGCAAAAGACAGGAAAATCCTTCCAGTTCTAAAGGAAGAAATAAAATAAAATTATTGCTATTGCAGGTGACATGTTTATCTATGTAGCTGGAGATAATCCAAAAAAAAAATCTACAAAAAACTTCTAGAACTGATAAGTGAGTTCAGTAACATTGCAATATCAGCATTCAAAACTCAACTGCACTTTTAAATAATAAAAACAAATATTCATAAGGCATACTTTTAAAATAAAATACCAATTGTAATTACTGAAAAAAATGAAGTACGTAGTTGTAAATCTAATAAAATACATATAGAACTTGTATACTAAAAACTATGAAGTGCTGATGAAAGAAAGCAAGAGGTTCTAAATAAATGAAGAGTCACTGTTTTTATGATTTGGAAGGCTCAGCATAGTAAAGATGCCAATTTTCCTTATACTAATCATAGGTTTACAGCAATTGATATGGAAATGTCAGCGAACTTTCTTTTTTGTTTTGTTTTGTTTTGTTTACATATGTATTTTCAATTAATAGGCTTTACTTTTTTAGAGCACTTTCAGGTTCACAGCAGAATTTAGCAGAAAATACAGAGTGTTCACACATAGCCCTCCCCACTCAACCGTATGTACTCCCCTACCCTCAACATCACTCATCAATGTGGCATATTTGGTGCAATTGAAGAATCAACATGAGCACATTATTATCAATCAGAGGCCACAGTTTACATAATGGTTCACTCTTAATGTTGTACATTCTATGGGTTTTGACAAATGCATAATTACGTGTAGCCACCATTGTAATATACAGAATAACTTCATTGCCCTAAAAATCCCTTGTGCTCCATTTATTCCTCCCTCTCTCGCTCTCCCCAAACACCTAGAAACCATGATCTTTTTATTGTTTCTGTAGCTGTGCCTTTTCCAGATTATTATTTGGTTGGAATGGTACAGTTGGTAGCCTTTTCAGACTGGCTTCTTTCATTTAGTAGTATGTCTTTTAAGTTTCTTACATGTCTTCCATGGCTTGATAGCTCATTTCTTTTTCTTCTTCTTCTTTTATTTTTTTACTGCACATATACTTTTAAATTTACATGTATGTACTGTTCAGTGTTTCTAAGAATGTTTAGAGCTTTAGCTTTTTAAAATTACATAGTTATCAAAGGAATAAAGCCAACCACAAAACAAGAATTAATTCAAAAAGATACATAAACTCTGCTATTAACAGCAACATTATTTATAATTGCCCAGATATGGAAGCCTCCTTAGTGTACACCAATATTTAAATAGATAATAAAGATGCAGCATATACATACATATGTAATGGAATAAATCTCACCCATGAGAAAGAAGGATATTTGCCATTTGTGGTCCTTCATTCTCTTTTTTTAATTTCAATAACCAGAATTTTACAACCAGCAGAAACATTTACATTACATTGAAAACATCAAAATACCTAGAAATAAACTTAACCAAGGGGGTTACCTATACTCCGAAAACCAAAATGACACAAGGAATGGAAAGAATTCTTGTGCTTTGGATTGGAAGAATAAACACTCCAAAATGGCCACACTACCCAAATCAATCCACAAATCCTATGCAACCCCCATCAAAATACTCACAACGTTCCTCACCGAACTAGAAAAAATAATTCCAGATTTTTTAAGGAAACACAAAATCCCTGAACAGCCAAAGCAATCTTTTCTAGGTCTTTTTATTTTTTAATCTTTCTTCTTTTTGTTCTCTTTTCTTATTTGATGACTAGAGAAATTCCTTTAGTATTTGTTATTAAGCTGCTTTGGTGGTGCTGAAATGTTTTAGCTCTTGTTCATCTGTGAAGCTTTTGATTTCACCATCAATGTACACTTTAAACTTTAAGAAATGAAAGAGATGAAGAATGGACTTCAGTTGATACTAATGTGTCACTATTGACTCACCAGTAGTGACAAATGAGCCATACAAATAGAAGATCTTAATATTACGTGTCACTATTGACTCACCAGTAGTGACAAATGAGCCATACAAATAGAAGATCTTAATATTACGTGAAACTGGTTGAGGGGGTTATGGGAACTCTGCATTGTCTTTGCAACTTTTTCACAAATCTAAAGCTACTCTAAAATACAAAACTTCTTTAAATAAAAATAAAGAAATAAAAATGTACTGAAAATCATTGAATTGTCCCTTGTAATAAGTGAACTTCATGGTATATAAATCACACCTCAACAGAGCTGTTTAAACAGTTAATAAGGCCAGAATGGGAGCAGGGCTGGGCTTGGGCAGGGTCAGGGAAGGGTCAGAGCCCAGGCTTAGGGGCCAGACTCAAGGCTGGTTAAGACCAGGATCAGGCCAGGGTCAGGCAGGGGTTAATTGGGGATCAGGCAGGGGTCAGCAAACTTGATAATGGGCATGAGGGTGTGGATCTTTGAAGTCCAAAGCCAGCCTGTGGCCCTCCTCTGGATGCTGCTGCTTCCCCCAGCCACCCTGGAGCTGTGGGGGTCCTCCAACAGGGACTTGGCCACCCCTGGTCAGGCTCCAGGTGTGAAGAGGCCAGTGAAGAGTGGTGCACTGACTCCTGATGGGCAGTGGTTGGCTCCTGGAGCCTCAGGTGCAACTGGGGCCTCAGGGCGGAGTTGAGACCGGTTACACAAGAGGGCCTCAGTGGGATGCGCTGTGACCAGGGCCTGGGTGACCTGAGTCACTGTATCTCATCTCCTCTCTGTCCTTGCCTCCAAACAGGCAGCCCAGAGATCACCTCAACACAGGTGGGTCACAGGCCCCCACCGTGGAGCCTCTGGGAGGGAACTGCCCCAGGACTTATGTGGGGCTCTGGAATGGGTCAGGTAGCAGGGTCTGGCCCTGAGGCTGGGAGGCTGGCTGGAGGAAAGCACCAGGACTGCTGAATAAGTGGCCCTTAGTCTGGGGCCCAGGGGTCTCACTTCCCTCCCTGAGGCCCTGGGAGCACAAGCCCTAGACCAGGATGCCCACTCTCAGGGGGCCTAGGCACACCCCTGCCCTCCAAGTGTGAGTCCTAGAACAAGGGCTGTCTTCATTAGCCCTCTCCCTCTTTTAGAAATGGAGGGTCCTGAGTCAGAGAGGGGGAGTGACTTTCCTGAGGTCACACAGCACCACACACTTCTGCCTATGAACTTATTTCCCTGAGATACTGGGATGAAGTGGAGGGGGCAGAAGCACTTAGCAACCATGACCTTGAGCAAGTAATATTGGCAGCCTCTGAGGCCTGCAGCTCTTGGATCTGCAGAGTAGGCACTGAGGTGTGCTAAGTGAGGGAAGTAATGGCTGTGATGGCCCAGCCCTTCACAGGCTCATGCAGGGATATCCGTCACCATGGAGATGCTGCTGTGTCAGCTGCTGTGGCTGCCCTTGATCCCCCTGCTCCACCCACCAGACCACTGTGGCCTCATCTCCAAAGGCCTTGCTCAGTTGTCCTCTGCTGTCCAGTTCTCAGTGGCACCCTGTCATTTTGGCTAGGCCTCTGGTTGCTTGGCCTTGGTTTTCCTATCTATGAAGTGGACAGGCCCTCCCTAGTAGTGGCATCTGAGGTACTACTAGTGTCTCTGTCATAGGAGGCAGGGGCATCTCCACAGTGTGCGGGAAACCCAAGGTGATAGGGAATATCTATGGTGACCTGGATGTGGTGGTGGGCCAGTGGCCTTGACAAGCCAGCCTACTATGCCAAACAAGGCTTGCATGTCTGTGGAGCCACCCTCATCAACTCCCACTGGCTGGTTTCTGCTGCCCACTGTTTTCTCAAGTGAGTCCTCCCTCCTAGGGTGCCAGCAGAGGTGCTGGCAGGGCAGGGGCTTGCAGGGGAAGGGGAGAACAGCGGTGATGGGCATTCCACAACAGTCTTCTGGGCTTTTCTCTGGGGCAGTCTGTGGTTTTCAAATGCATGTAATCCCTGCCTTTGACCTGTGTACCCTCCACCTGGACTATCCTCCCCACTCACCTGTCTGATCCTCCTCATGCTCTGCCTTCAGCCCTTGTACCTGTCCCCCAACACAGATGCACCCAGGAGACTGATAGTGTTGGTCTTGGCTGCCATGAGGTGTGGACCAACCTCAGACCACAGCTTCTTCTCAGTGTCCCCACATTCCTGGGTATCAGACTCTAGGCAGGAAGTTGGAACTGTGTGTATGGCCAGCAGCTGGGCCATTCTTCTTCTTACTTGTGCAAAACTGAGTTCCCAGAAGGAGCTGTGGTCACTGGTGTGAACTGGGGGAACCCTGCTGCCAGGTTACATAAATGGGAGATAGGGCTCCCTGGGAGAGTGACACAGCTGCTCAGGTGTCTAACTTACTGTTCATCCTGGGCCTGGCTCAGTGCCCAGCTTCTGAACAGATGAAGAGGGTTCTCCAGGGAGCAGGGGCATCACAGCCCAGGTCCAGGAGCTGGAGCTTTGAGAACCTAGAGTCCTGCCAATACCTACTTTGTACCACACTCCATGCATGCTCCTCTGTGGCATTAAGGGTGGCAAGCCCCCACCTCACCATGACTCCATCCTGCCAGAAGAGAAAGCCCAACATGGGTGAGAAGAGCAGACCACATAGTGGTGGGGGGAGGTCAGGAGAAGCTCTGTGCTCCAGTTGGTGTGGAGAGGGAGGGGCTTGCTGGAGGGGAGCAAGGGGGAGGGTGTCCAGATGGATGAGCTATACATGCAACCTCAGGGAGGTGGGATGTTTCACCACTTGTATTCAGGGAACAAGGCAAGGTCCCATTTCCTGTGCTCATTTGCTCATTTAACAAATCTGTTCTAAGTGCTTATAACGTGTGGACAAGCAGCCCTTGGACAGGAAGATGTTTAAAGAAAGGAGGGGTCAGGGAAAGTGTGGGGCCAGAAGGGGGGATGTAGGGAGCCTTCAGAAGGGTGATGTTAGAGCTGGAATTGAACCAGAACTCCTTCTGTGTACAATCAAATGGCCTTCATTTGATGACCCCCTCATTCCACCATCCAGCCCTAAGATTCAATGCTCCTCCAATTCTAGTGTGTGATGGAGAAGCCATATGCTGCGGTTGTAAATAGAATATCAATTAGCCTCAAGAAAGAAGGGCTCCTTATCATTAGAAATGGGGAGACAAAAGCTGCCTGGCATCATGTGGGGCAGAGGGGCCCAGAGGGTTGTGGGCAGTTAGATGAGGATGCAAAGAAAGAGAGATAGCCCACACTCAGATATGATGGTGAAAATACACCCTTCCTCCTCCAGAAAAATCTCACATCCTGGAGAACTACCGGGTTTTGTTTGGAAACACCCCAGCTGTACCAGCACACCAGGCACACCCAGAATATATGCATGAGTTGGATTATCATGTACCCAGACTTTGACAAATTTCAACCTTTGGGAATGACATAGCCGTGGTGCAGCTGCTCTTTCCTGTGAATTTCACCTCCTATGTCATCCCCGCCTGCCTCCCAGCTCCTGACATGCAGCTACCCAGTAACACATCCTGTGATATCTGGCCATGGTCAGGGAAGGTATTTATTGGGTGTTCAATGAGGAAAGTAAGGGGGCATAGGAGAGGCTGGGGGGCAGATGAGGCAGGAAGGAGAAAGGGAGGACAGAGGAGTCCCCAGGCAAAGTGGCCACTGGTCCTTGGCTTGCTGTGCCTCACATCAAAAGGACTGGAATGATGTCCTAGTTGTGAAAGTGTGTGATTCTAAAGATTCAGTGTTCCCTAAGTCCAGATCTCTGAAAATTTGGAAATCTTTGACTTTTGGAATCAAGAATTGGGTTCTTGGAGTCTTTCTGACTATTGACTCTAAGGTTTTAATCAACCATGGATGTGAGTTGACTTGATTCAACTCAGAAGTCTTGATTGGGGACTGGTTTGTTCCAGGCCACTGATTTCCCGTTGCTATAGGAGGCTCTTGGGAAAAGTGGAGAGAAAGCACATTTATGACCTCTGACCTCTGAGCCTGCAGGATCAAGTTAGAATTATTATGACTTAAGAGTGTTTGACCTCCCTGAATCCTGCTTTGCTCTTCTCCCAACCCAGGTCAGCTATCTACTTTGTAGGCTTATTAGGTGAACTGAATAATGCAGGAAAAATTTTGAGTGTTTTAAGATTGAAAAAGGAGAAATATAGGCAAAGACTTGTGAGCAAGAGTCTTTATTAAAGAGAGGACTGCTTATGGTTTGGGGAAATGCTTATGGTGCGTAATTAGGTGGAAAAAGCAAATATATATGTAATTACTTGGTACAGTGTTTCTCAGCAGAGGTCTACAGGCATTTTGGATGGACCCTATCTTCACTGGGTAGGATGTGCCTGCTAGTGTGTCAGTAACTCTCCCTGTCATAGAAGAACCATGTCCCCAGTATTCCCATACCATACATACTCACACACACACAGAAATACTCACAGAAACAGAACACACCACACCCATATCCACAAATACACACAGAGAGACTGCTTCTTCTTTGAGAACAGGGACCTTGTCTTTCTGGTTTTAATATTCCAGTCTGTGCCCTGTACCTGGCACCTGGTAGGTGCTCTACTGCTGCACTTTGGTCCCATCAACCATCATTTCTTGCCTGCACCTCCAGACTGGTCTCCTAGCTCCACCCTGTGTGCTCTGCTTTAGTCTCCACACAGCTGAATGTTTCCTTTAGAGCAGGAGACATTCCAGTTCTCTGCTTACTACCCTCAGTGCCTTCTCATTTATGCTTCAAAAAAAGTCCAGACTCCGTAGCTTTGCTCTGAATAACATTGGCCCCCAATCCTCCCTGCATATCTCCTACTGCATCCCTCGCTTATGCCATCCCAGCCACCAGGTCTCCTTCCTGCTTTGAATATGCTGCAGCCACCCCCACCTCAGGGCCTTCACCGTGGCTGTCAGCTTAGCCTCACTTGCTCTGCTTGCTCATCTTGGTATGACTCATTTCTCGTACATGAACAACTCATCTCCTACTCTGAGGAGTTTTACTGGATCACATGAGCTAAAATAGGCAACCCCTCATATCACATCTCCCTATTTCCTTTACACCATTTATTAGATCTAAAATAATGCTACTTATTCACTTCACTTACCCGATCTCCCTGAACTGAAAATGTTCTCCTGTGTCACTAGTGTCTAAAAAATACTTAACATGAGGACAGATTAATAAGTGAGTGATTGGATGAGAGGACATATTGGGGAGGGGTAGGTGGGAAGATGAGTGAGGGTAAGGGAAGATGGGTGGGTGGGTAGGTGGAAGGATAGTGGGTAGAGAGATGGAGTGAGTGGACATATCAGTAGATGGAGGGGAGAATGGAGAGATGGGTCAAAAGATGGGTGGATGGTCAAATGGATGGAAGGGTGAGTGGATGAAGAGGACAAAAGGAAAGCTAGGAAGATAGATGGAGGGATTGGTGGGTGGAAAGAATGTTTAGTGATAGACAAATGGAGAATGGATAGGATGGTTTGGGAAAGGGTAAGTAGGCTGGTGAATGGTTGCTAAGCACCAGTGAAGGGTGTGTGTTGGTGGGATTTGTGGGAGAAAAGAGTTGTGGTCTGTTGCTATGAGAGAGGTAGAGGGAACTGGATGAGACTGGAAAAGTTTGAGAAACAGGAGAGGGAAGAGGTAGGCAGAGGTAGAAGAGTGAAACAGTGCTGAGAGCTCAGCTATGCTGAGAAAACCCCACGCTCAGGGGTGAGTGGTGAGCAGTAAAGAATAGTGGGGAGAGTAGAGTGGCTTGTAGCTAAGCTGCAGCACACTTCTCTTACCTCCTCATACTCACGGTGCCTCTGCTCGAACCCTTCCATATCGAGGAGGGAAAGGTGGGCTTCAATGAGAACAAGGTCTGTAATATGTTATATGAACAAAGAGTTGGCAAAGGCAAGAACTACTCTGTGCATGAGGAGATGCTGTGTGCTGGGGACTTCTCAACAGGAAAGGCCATCTGCCAAGTGTGTGAGACCATTTCTGTTCTTCCCTTGCCTGTTCTCAGGTCCTTACTGTTTTGCTGAGGGTGGAGGGTTGGGGTCTGTGTTGCCTCTACTCTCCTTCTGGAGAACCCCCAGGACTTCCTGTTTCCTCCCTCTATGTGTCTTCCCTGGGTTCCATCCCTTGGCAGTGTCCCCCAGGCTACCCCTTCTTAAGCCCTTTGCACCTGCGAGCATCTACTGGCAGGACCCTCAGACAGCATCTATTTTTGAGGCATATTTTAAATTTTTTATTGAAATATAACATACTTACAAAAGAGTATATTCATACTGTTTTCATAGGTGTGTAGTGGATGAATTTTCACACAGTGATGCAACATGTGAGCAACACCCCAAGGCCCCATTCATGTCCCTTTCCTGTCACCAGCACTCAAGGGAAACCACCATCTTCACTTCCAACACCTTAGATTATGAATTTTCTGTAAGTATAATTTATTTCTGGTTGTCAGTCTTTCATGGCTTCACATTATATGTGTGAGAATCTTCCCTCCTGTTGCCTGTGGTTGTAGTTGTTCATTCTCATTGCCTTACGGGAGTCTGTTGTAGGCACTGAGTTCTATGGTCAGTTCTGCTTTTGATGGGTATTCTAGTAGTTTGCAAGTTTTCTATTTCATTTCACTTCCAAATGTTTCATATTGCATTTCACAGAAGCCCATGAGGAGAACTGTTGGATTAAAAGGTATGTGTATATTCAGCTCTGGCAGATATTACCAAACCTCTTGAAGTGGTTGCCACAGTGCCACTCATTCTAGCAGTGGATGAGAGTTTTTGTCCTCGTCAACACTTAACACATTCTATCTTTTCTCATTTTGATCTTAATGTGGTTTTATCTTCATTTTCCTTATGACAAATTAAATATATTCTCATATATTTATTTTCATTGGATGTCTTCTTCTATAAAGTTTCCCTTCGAGTTCTTTCCCCTCTCATTTTTCTCTTGGGTTGTCTGTCTTTTCCTTTAGGGGCTCTTGGTCTATTTGTATGCTTTTCCATATTCGAGATATGAGTCCACTTTTGCATATATGGATTGTGAAGTTCATGCCCCATGTTATAGGTGGGCAGACAGGCCTGGAGAGGGAAAGTGACAACCTAAACTAAGGCAGAGCAACCTGGGGCTCTGTGCTCAGAGTCCAAACCCACTGCATTCCCCTTGGGCCCAGCCTCCCAAGCTGACATCTTATCTTTTACACAGATGGCACCATGGAGTGGAGGGGAGAGTGTTAGGCTCCAGAGTTAGAGACACTGCCCTGCAATGTGTCCCTGCCCTGCAACTTCTGGTGGGCTTTTCATCTCCTGAGCCTGTGTCCTTATTCACATTGTGGGATTCTGAGGTCTCCTTCATGGCATTGTTGAAAGGATGGTATAGTGGTTTGAATAGTGTCCCCTAAATCTGTATCCACTTGCAATCTCAGAATATGACCTTAATTGGAAATAGAGTCTTTGCAGATGTGACTAGATAAGAATCCCAAGATGACACCATTCTGAATTTACTGTGGGTCCTAAATCCAAAGACTTGTGTTCTTATAAGAGGGGGGATAGACACAGAGACACTCAATGTCTTGCTTCTGGCTTCCAGCACTTTGAGAGGATACATTTCTGTTGTTTGTAGTGCCACTCAGTTTGTGTTGATAAGCTGTGTCACTTCAGGAAACCCACACAGGAGGGATGAGATGCACCTGGCCTATGGGAGATCCTTGCTGACAGCAGTTTTTATGATGGCCCAGTGAGCTGCTGAGCCTGAGGAAGGAAGCTTGGCAACCTGCCCTGTTGTTGGGAGGTGGACCTAGGTTTCCTGTTTCCCAGGCCTAACCAATGGGTATGGACTTTCTGACTGTCGGGACTGGCCTGTCCTTCTCACAGAGTCAGCTGCACCCAGATATGAAACAAAGGGTTCAGCCCACTGCTTCCTGAATCCCCATCTGACTGTCACCCTAGACCCCACATCCAGCCTTGTCCTCCATCTGCCTTCCCCTTGCAGAGGTCATGCCAATGGAGCTCAGGGCTGGAGCCCTTGTCTGCTTGCCTGCCAGACATCCACAGTGCCCCTTGACCTCACTCCTCCTCTAGATCTCCCCAGCTTGAGGACACCACTGAGCTAGATGCCTAGGAGTCCCAGCAGATGGCCCCTTCCAGCCTCCCTTAGCCTTTCAGTCACCCCAGGCTACCTGAGAGTTTCCATCTAGATTCATCTTCTACCACATCACCTGTTCTGGCCCCCATCCTCCAACCCAGGGCTCTCTTCTCTCCCCTAAATTGTCCCTCCTTCTGCACAGGGCACCCAGAAACAGGTCTGAGGAGAGAAGGGCCACAGGGACACTCAGTACTCAAACTGTGGTGTAGGACAGACCTGGGTCCAGTAATTAATGTGTTGTTAACTGGGATTGTGGCCTTAGCTCAGTTTCCTCATCCATGAAATGGGGTCACTAACAGCCTCCACTTAATAAGGTTCCTATAAAAATTTGAATACTGTGCCTGGCACTCAGTAGGCACTTAACAAGTGTTGGCTTTCTTTGTCCTGGCCTGGTCTGCCCTCGCCTATCTTAATTGTACCTGTGTTGGGCCTGTCTTAGACAATTCTCTCACTTAAGGTATAATTCACTGGCCTGGCCTGACTCAAGACACACATGCACACAAGTTTATGCACACATATACACAGTTTTCTCTTTCTCTACAGTAGTGCAAACCACAGCTCACTTTGCATGGGATATATTCATGTTGGGTTCCCTCTGTCTTCTGAGAGCTCTCTGTGGGCCAGGAGGCTGTTGGAGCCCTTCCCATCTCCATTTATCATAATATCAGCAACCACATGGCTCATGTGTGTGAATCCTTGAGGCCTGGAGTGGACAAGGACCAAGTCTTCCCCTGGCCTTGTGAAACTACGAGTGAGTACACTGTGGGGAGGGCCGGGGTACTCCAGGCAGGGACCACAGAGGGCAGGAGTGGAGAGGATGATGGGACATTCCCTATTTCCAAAAAGCCTCATGTATGACTTTCTTGGGGCTGCTGAGACCAATCCCCTCAAAGTGGGTTGCTAAAATGAGAGAAATTTATCACTTTAGGTTTCTGGTGGTCAAAAGCCTAAAATCAAGTTGCTGGCCAGGCACGTTCTTTCTGGAGGAGAATGTTTTCTTTTTTCTTCTGGCTTTTTAGAGGCTGCTCACTTTCCTTGGCTCATAGCCCCTTCCTCCTTCCTCAAAGCACATCACTCCAACCTCTGCTTCTGTCCTTACATCTCCTTATCTGTCTCTGGCCTCTCAACTCCCTCTTTCCTCGTGAGGAACCTTGTGATTACCTTGGTCCCACACAGATAATCCAAGATAAGCTTCCTACTTCAAGATTCCCAACTCCACCACATCTGCAGAGTCTCTTTTGCCAGGTAAGGTGACATAACCACAGGTTCCAGAGATGAGGATGGGCATCTTTGAGGGTTATTTTTGGCTGGCCACACCATACACCCCTCTCTTTCCTTCAAGCTGCTGCTTCCCCCACCCCTCCCTCTCAACTAGAGCTTTTGCTCCTTATTTCACTGAGAACATCAAAGGAATCAATCAGGCTAGAGCCCATTCACCTTCCCAGCCCTACAGGTCCTCCCAGCATCCTCCATCTGGCTCATCCCTCTTCTCCTCATCTGCACTTACTGATCCCTCTGCTCCTGCATCAGAAAGTTAGGCTTTTTCCTGTTTAGAGTCTGAGCTCAGGAAATCTTTCTTCCTCCAAACTTCTTGTCCTGTCCCTTTCATGGCTAATTTCCACACACCACATCTAACAATGACAGGCTAGCTGGCTTATTGACAAAAGCACCATAAGGAAGGAGCCTTGTTATTTCACCCCTGTACACGAGGATGGAGGCTGCCCTGGATACTTGATGTGCATGTTGGACAGATGAGTGGAAAAGCAGCAAGCATGGCTGTGGCCCCTGCTCCACTGCCCCTACATCCAAGGATGAGACCCTCCATTTTCCTGATGAAGTGAGAGGATTTTCAACCAGATGGTCCTGCCCTGACAGTATTTCAGGACTCCAGTAATTCCCAACAGCTTTCTGGGGAACCCCTCCTGCTTCCCAAGCAAAGCTGGCTGCTTCTGCCAGGCCTGGGTATGAGTATTTTCTGAGGATGCTCAACCAAGAATTTGAGAGAAAACCAAAGGCCTAAATGAATGAATGAAAAAAGGGGAGGACCCAAGTGGGCATATTCTGCTGCAGCTCAGGGTTTTGCAAGAACTGGGGCCTGTAGTGGCCTTACCTTACCAGGCTCCACTCAGACCAGTCCTCTTGGGCCTGTTGGGGCAGCTGTCCCTTCTCAGACTTTTCCTGGACCACCAAGACCTCCCTGGGAGCAAGAGTCCAGGTGTTGTAGATTTAGATCCATGACTGTCCTGAGGGTCACTCAGGAGTTTCCTAAAGCATGACTCCAGTGCCTGCCTTAATGACCTTGATCACAGAGGGAGACTGATGGTTGGACGTTCAAAGAAGCCCACTTGAGTTAGCCTGATGGCAGACACTCATGAGCCTGGCCTTGCTACCTGGTCTTCTCAGATTTGGGTAAGCTACACACACTAACTTCCTTCTCTTTCCTAGGGTGATTCTGGGGGTCCCTTGTCTGTGACCTCACCAATGCCTGGGTTCTGGTGGGGCTGGCCAGCTGGGGCTTGGACTGCAAGTATCCCATCTACCCCAGTGCCTTCACCAGTGTCTCCTACTTCATTGACTGGATCGATGAGATCCAGAAGCTCACATCTCTCCCTGATACCATGTCTGCTGCTCCTCAGACCCAGTTTCCATACCAACCTCTGCAATCTGCTGCTAACCTGGGCCTGACACAGGCTTTGTGACTCCACAGACCTGTCTTCTACTGCTGTTCATGTTCCAGGCCCCATGACAGGCCCTGTGGTGTCCTGCTAAGCCCCTCTGCTCTTTCCCTCTGCCTCAGACCCCAGTCTCCTTGCTGGAATTTTTCACCCCTTCCTTCCCCCAGCCCCATCAGCTTTCAGAAGTCCCTTCTTGGCTTAATAGTCCAACAGCTGCCACTCCCCAAACCAAGCCTGAAAAACCAAATAAAAACAAATGAAAGATTCATCCTGCTCCTGTCTTTGGGGCCTCCTACCCTTCTTGATCCTCAGCATTCTCCTCTTCCCTTGAGTTCTGTCATCTGGCTCCCTGGACAAAGAAATGGGACCTGGCAGAGAGGCTGTCCCAGGAGGAAACAGGGTTGAGGGTGCTGAATCAGTCCAACTGGGGAGGGAGAAGGATGTTTTCACTTGCAGACTACACTCCTGACATGAGAGTGCACAGACCTTCAGAGGAAGTGTATTAGTCAGCTCCAGATGCTATAACAAGCACCATGGGCAATGTGGCTTAAACAACGGTAATTTATCAATTCATAGTTTTGGTTGGAGCCCAGAAGTCTGAGTTTAGGAAGTAGGCAGGTTTGATTCCCCTTGAGAACTCTCTCCTTAGCTTATAGACAGTCATCTTCTCCCTGTGTGCTCACATCATCTTCCCCCTGTATGTTTCTGTGTACAAAATTTCCTTTTTTAAAATGACACCAGTCATATTGGATTAAGGCCCACCCAAGTGACCTCATTTTAACTCAATTATCTCTTTAAAAGCTGTATTCCAAATAAAGTCACATTCTGAGTTGCTGGGGGTTATGACTTCAATATATGGATTTTGAGGGGACACAGTTCAGCCCATAACAGACAGTAAGACATTTTGCCAGGTGACTACAATGCAGAGCAGTAAGAGTTTTCTCAAAGTAAAGAAACATTACTCCTGAGGTTTAGAGAAGGTAGGATCAACTTCCTTTGGAGGTAGAGGGAAGTTCCCAGGGTGCAGGAAATTGAGCTGGACTAGAGTACATGACCCAGCCTATGAGAAAGAGGATTCCACCCTACAGCATAGAGGGCTTTTGAATGTGAGGGGTCTAGGAGACTGAGTGGAAACAGACAAAGGAGGCCCAATTCCAGGCTGAGATCTGAGGTTCAGGCTGGCAGTCCTCAGACCTCTACTGCTGGAGTTAACTCCCAGCAGCATTCTCACCTGCCTCCATGGCCCTGCTCTCCCTTGTCTGAAGGGGCTCAACTCACTCTCCACCTTCCTGGCCTCCAAACAGACACAAAACTATTCCCTCTGTCCAAGAACCAAAGTCAGCCTCACCTAAGTTGTCCACACACCTCCAGCTGATGGAGCCTCATGTCTCCTTTTCTGCTTAACTGACTCAGGACTTAGTGATCTGGCATTAAGCCTTGAAGCAATGTTCACATCATTCTTCCTGCCCATCTGCCTGACACAGAGTCCTTGTGCAGCCAGAAGGATTCCAGAAGAGCACTTGTATGCCAATAAAGAAATTGGACAACTTAGAAAAATGGACAAGTTTTTAGAAACATACAGTCCACCAAAACTGAACCAAGAAGATATATATCATTTGAATAGACCAATCACTAGAAGTGAAATAGAATCAGCAATAAAAAATATCCATGCAAACAAAAGTCCAGGACCAGATGGCTTCACTGGGGAATTTTACCAAACATATCAGGAAGAGCTCATACCAATCCTCCTCAAACTGTTCCAAAAGATTGAAAATGAGGGAATTCTCCCAAATGCATTCTATGAAGACACCATCACTCTGATACCAAAGCCAGATAAAGAGAAGAAGAAGAAGAAGAAGAAGAAGAAGAAGAAGAAGAAGAAGAAGAAGAAGAAGAAGAAGAAGAAGAAGAAGAAGAAGAAGAAGAAGAAGAAGAAGAAGAAGAAGAAGAAGAAGAAGAAGAAGAAGAAGAAGAAGAAGAAGAAGAAGGAGAAGAAGGAGAAGAAGGAGAAGAAGGAGAAGAAGAAGGAGAAGAAGGAGAAGAAGGAGAAGAAGGAGAAGAAGAAGAAGAAGGAGAAGGAGAAGAGGAAGTAGAAGGAGGAGGAGGAGGAGCAGAAAGAAAGAAAGAAAGAAAGAAAGAAAGAAAGAAAGAAAGAAAGAAAGAAAGAAAGAAAGAAAGAAAGAAAGAAAGAAAGAAAAAAAGAAAGAAAGAAAAGAAAAGAAAAGAAAAGAAAAGAAAAGAAAGAAAACTATAAGCCAATATCATTGGTGTACATAGATGCAAAAATCCTCATCAAAACACTAGCAAACAGAATCCAACAAACCATAAAAGAGATTATACAACATGATCAAGTTGGGTCCATCCCAGGGACAGAAGGATGTTTCAACATATGCAAATCAATCAACATGATACACCTCATCAACAAGAGAGAGGACAGAAATCACATGATCATCTCAATAGGTGCAGAAAAATCATTTGATAAAATTGAACACCCATTTATGATAAAAACTCTTACCAAAGTGGGTATAGAAGTAACATATCTCAAAATAATAAAAGCTACCTATGATAAACCTACAGCCAGCATAATACTTAATGGTGAAAAGGTGAATAAAGCCTTCTTGCTACAGTTTACAACAAGGCAAGGATGCCCACTCTCACCACTTCTATTCAATATAATATTGCAAGTCCTAGCCATAGCAATTAGTCAAGAAAAAGAAATGAAAGGAATCCAAACTGGAAGAGACAGGATAAAATTGTCATTATATGTGGATGACATGATACTATATATAGAAAACCCTAAAGACTCCACACAAAAACTACTAGAGGTGATGAAAGAATTCAGCAATGTAGCAGGATACAAGAATAACATACAGAAATCAGTGGCATTTCTTTACACAAACAACAAAAATATCAGAAAAGGGAAATAAAGAAATAATACCTTTAAAATTGCATCCAAAAAATAAAATATTCAGGAATAAATCTGACCAAGGAAGTGAAAGGCTTATATGCAGAGAACTACAAAACACTGACTAAGGAAATTAGAGATGACTTTAAGAAATGGAAAGATATCCTGTGTTCTTGGATTGGAAGAATTAATGTGATTAGAATGGCTATATTACCCAAAGCCATCTACATGTTGAATGCTATCCCTATCAAATTGCCAAGGACGTTTTTCAGAGAAGTAGAACAAATAATCCTAAAGTTTATATGGATTCACAGAAGACCCAGAATTGCCAAGCAATATGGAAGAAAAAGAATGAAGCTGTAGCAATAACCCTCCCAGACTTCAGACAATATTACAGAGCTACAGTCATCAAAACAACATGGTACTGACATAAAAACAGATGTATGGGTCAATGAAACAGAAAAGAGAGCCCAGAAATAAATCCACAAATTTTTGGTCAATTCAACTTTGACAAATGAGGCAAGAACATACAATGGAGTATAAAGACAGTCTCTTCAGCAAATGGTGTTAGGAAAACTGGACAGCAGCATGTCAAGTGATGAAGTTAGAATGCTCCCCCACACCATACAAAAAGATAGACTCAAAATAGCTTAAAGAATTAAACATGAGACAAGACACTAAACCTTTTAGAAGAAAACATAGGCAAAATATTATCTGACATACATCTCAGCAATGTACTCCTACGGCAGTCTACCCAGGCAATAGGGAAATATAAGCAAAAAAAAAAAAAAACCTCAAGTGGGACCTAATTAAACTTATAATCTTTTGCACAACAAAGGAAACTATAGGCAAAACAAATCTATGGAATGGGAGATAATATTGGGAAAACATGAGACTGACAAGAGCTTAATCTCCAGAATATATAAACAACTTATATAACTTAATAAGCAAAAAAACAACCAACATAATCCAAAATGGGCAGAAAAACTAAACAAGAAATTCTCCAATGAAGACATACAAATGGCCAAAAGGCGCATGAAAAAAATGCTCAATATCGTTAATTATTAGAGAAATGTAAATCAAAACTACAATGAAACATCACTTCATGCCAGTCCGAAGGACCGTCATTCAGAAGTCCATAAATGATACATGCTGGAGAGGCTGGGGAGAAAAGGGTCCCTCCTACACTGTTGGTGGAAATGTTGCTTGGTGCAGCTGTTATGGAAAACAGTATGGAGATTCCTCAAAAGTCTAAAAATAGTCTTACCATATGACCCAGGAATCCCAATCCTGGACATATATCCAGAAGGAACCCTATTTCAAAATGACATCTGCACCCCAATGTTCATAGCAGCACTGTTTACAATAGCCAAGACATGGAAACAGCCTAAATGTCCAACAACAGATGATTGGATAAAGAAGAAGTAGTATATTTATACAATGGAATATTATTCAGCCATAAAAACCGACAACATAATGCCATTTGCAGTAACATGGATGTTCCTGGAGAATGTCAATCTAAGTAATCCAGAAAGAGAAAGAAAAATACTATATGAGATCTCTCATATGTGGAATCTAAACAAACAAACAAACAAACAAACAAACAAAAGATAAATACAAAGTAGAAAAAGACTCATAGACATAGAATACAAACTTGTGGCTGCCAAGGGGGTGGGGGGGTGGGAAGGGATATACAGGATTTCAAAATGTAGACTAAATAAACAAGATCATACTGTATAGCACAGGGAAATATATACAAGATCTTATGGTAGCTCACAGAGAATAAATGTGACAATGAATATATATATATATATGTTCATGTATAACTGAAAATTGTGCTCTACACTGGACTTTGACACAACATTGTAAAATGATTATAAATCAATAAAAAAAAGAAAGAAAACAGTGATTCTGGTGAGGGCTAAGAAAGAAAGAGGGGCACTGGAGAGAAAGTCTCCATATGTGTAGAGAATACACAAACAATCATGAACAGAATGTTGATAGAAATACGGAATGCTAAAGGCTATTCTGGTTAGGTCTCAAATGGAAATGAGGAACATGTTATTGAAAGTTGGAAGCAAGGCAATTCTTGTTATCATATGGCAAAGAAATTGACTGAACTATACTCTAGTGTTTTGTGGAAGGTGGAACTTGGGAGTGATGAAACTGAATATTCACCTGAGGGGATCTCTCAATAAAATGCTGAAGAAGCGGCTTCATTTCTCATGACTGCTTATAGTAACACATCAGGAGAGAGATAAATTGAAGACAGAATTGTTAGGCCAAAAGTAATTAGAATTTAGAGATTTGGAAAATTCTCAGCCTATGTATATTTCAAAATGAGAAGGTTTGTTCCAAAGAGAACTCTAAGGGAATAGCTGAGCAACCATTTGAAGAAGAAATTCTGGATGTGATTAAATCAGTTATCTCTGCAGAGGCCAGGAATACAGAGGGGTGAAACCAGCAGAGACATTGCCAATGGGAACTTGAAAGGACAGAGAAAGCCTTGTAGAATGAGGGAAGGCTGCCAGAATTCTTGGACTCTGTAAAACAGAAGAAAAGAGGTATTTGGCTGTGAACACGTGCTTCCCTTAAAGAAAAGGGAAGAAGAGACCCCAAAGGCAATGCATAGCTTATCAGGGCTGTGGATCCCACCACAGGCCCAGGAACCTCAGAATCAAAGTGCGGGAGTGTTGCTGTCACAGAGCATCATGGTGTAGCAGAGACCTTACAGAGAGATGGAATGTGGGTGGCACCCCACCAAACTGAAGGAGGGGAGCTACCTCAGCGAGCTGTGGGAGTGATACTGCCTCCCCAGTGGGCCTGGAGGGCAGAGCATCAAACCAAAGAGGATTATTCTCCTACATTAAGGTCTAATGGGATTTGCCTCACTAGGTTTTGGACTTCATTGGAAACTGTCACCCCTTCCTTTTTCTCTGTTTCTTCCTTTTGCAGTAGGAGTGTTTATTATACGCTCATCTGACCATCATAGTTTGGAAACACTTGTTTGGTTCACAGATTTACAGCTATACACTTAATTTGCCTCAGGGTGATTAGTACTTCCAGTTTCACTCATGTGTGATTCAGATGCTATTTAGATGCGACTTTGGTCTTTAAAGTTTAGAGTTGATGCTGGAATGCATTAAGGCTTTTGAGACTTATTGGGATAGTCTCAAAATGTATTTTATATGCAAAAATGGCATGAATTTGGGGTACCAGGGACAGAATGCTATGAACTTATGTCCCCCTAAAATTCATATGTTGGAGCCCTAACCGCAATGTGATAGTATTTGGGGATGAGGATTCATTTAGGGAAATAATTAGGTCATTAAAATAGGGCTCTCCTAATGGAGTTAATGCCCTTATAAGAGAAGGCATCAGAGAGATTCTCTTTTCTCTCCACCACAGGAGGACACAGAAAGAAGTCAATCGTCTGAAAGCAAGGAAGAGAGCTCTCATCAGGAACTGAATCTGTCACCTTGATCTTGGACTTCCAACCTTCAGAACTAAGAAATAAACATCTGTTTTTCAAGCCACCCAGTGTTTGGTATTTTGTTATAGCAGTCCAAGCTGATGAAGACATACAGAATATATGAGATGGTCTAATACACGTTTATCCATGGTTCTAGAAGTAGACACAGGAGAGAATGAGGAGGAAAAAAACATTTGAAAAAGATAATATTATGTTCTAGAGTTGATGAAGAATGTGTCTTTGCAGTTAATGAAGCCAACTAGATCATGCAGAGGATAAATTTTTTAACCTAAGACTAGTCACACCTCAATGAACTATAGAACACAAAAGATGAAATATAATCTTAAAAACAATTAGCAAGGAAACATTGATCACCCACCATGAAAGAAATATGAGTGATGGCATAATTTTAAAAACAATAACAAAAACCGTAATTGATGAAATATATTTTCAAAGTTCTGAAAGGGAAGACTTTTCATCTGGACCTGATAACCCAGTAACATTATGATTTATAAAAGTTCACCAACAAGAGAATTGATAAATTATTTTTAACACATCCATATAATGCAAACTTATAAATAATTTTAAAAAATTAAAGAACATGTACTATACCGATTTTTATTACTTTGAAGTCAGAATGTTGAAATAGAAGCCAAAGGCAATATGGTATGCATATGATTCCATATATAAGCAAACATATTTTCAGTATGTTTAATTTTGATTGTTTATACTGTGCAAAAAGCATAAACATTTTTATAAGTTGGATAGACACCAAGTTCTTGATAGTGGTTATATTTCTCACTGTGGGTGAGAGTGCTAATGTTATAGTTCTTAATGGAAAACAATATGAAGTTTCCTCAAAAATTTAAAAATATAACTACCATGTCATCCAGTAATCCTGCTTCTGTATATATATATATATACAAAAGAATTCAAAGCGGGATCTCAGAGAGATATTTGCACACTTATATTCGTTGGAGCAGTTTTCAAAAATAGCCAGGAGGTGAAAAGCCAAATGCCCATCAATAGGTGAATGGGTCATGTGGACTATATATACAATGGACGAATATGTAGCCTTAAAAAGGAAGGAAATCATGTCACATGTTACAACAGGGATGAAACTGTCAGATATTAAGCTAAGTGAAATAAGCCACTTATTAAGGGACAATTAATGTATGATTCCACTCATATGAAACACCTACAGTAGTCAAAATCATAGAAACAGAAAGTAGAAAGGCAGTTGTCAAGGTCTAGGGGAGGAGGAGGGAGAATTAGCATTTAATGTGTACAGATCTTCAGAATTGAAAGATGAAAAATTTCTAGAGATCTGTTGTACAGCAATGTGAATATACTTAACACCACTAAACTGTAACTTACAAATGGTTAAGATGGTTTCAAAAAAGGATGAAAACACAGGTATAAATCTTCTTGACATAGGATTAGTCAACATAGCTTTAGAGATGACACCAAAACACAAGAAACAACAGAAACAAAAAATAAACTTTACCAAATTTAAATGATTTTTCTGCTTCAAAGGACATTCTCGAGAAAGTAATGGACAACCCATAGAATGAGAGAATTTTTTTTGCAAATCATATCTCTGAAAAGAGACTTTTATTTACAATACATAATTGCTAATACATATTGCTCCATAGAAGATATACAAATGGCCAACAAGCATATGAAAGAAGCTCAGTATCAGGGAAGCGCAGTTCAAAACCACAATGAGATACCACTTCGGAACCATGAGGATGACTGTCATCAAAAAGACAAAGGATAACATGTGTTGGCTATAATGTAGAGATAAACTGGAACCCTCATAGTCTACTAGTGGAAATATGTAAAATTGTGCAGCCACTTTGGAAACAGTCTGGCAGTTTCTAAAAAGGCTAACCACAGAGTGTCCTTACAACCCAGCCATGACAATCTCAGATATGCAGCTGTAAGAAATGAAAACATAGATCTCCACAAACTTGTATACTAATGTTCATAGGAGAATTATTCCTAATAGAAAAAAAAATACTAATTGTGTGGACACCAGTTCACACATGTGTCTCTGTCCTGAGTGCTCAGCCCCGCCCCCAGACCACAGGGGCCAATCCGCGCGCTCGCTGCCCGGCCCTGCCCCGGAGCCGTCCTCAGCTGGGCCCCGCCCTCCGCCTAGCGGCCCGCGCTTTCGTCAGGCAGGCAGGCGACGGTTGGCAGTTGGTCTCAGCGGCTGGCGGCTCCGAAGCTCCGCATCTGCTTCGAGGCGGCGGCTGCAGCGGCGGCGGCGGCGCGGTCCCTCCGGGAGGCTCAGTGTGGGCAGAGCGGTGTCCGCGAAGCCTTGAGCCAGCGCGGAGGCGGTGGAGGCGGCGGCGGCTGGCGCGGGACCGGAGCTTGTCCGCGGGCGGGTTTCGCCGCGGGGCCGCGCTCCAGCAACCTCATCGGCGAGGGCTCCTCCGGCGTGATGCGGTGAGTGTCCGCGCCCTCCTGCCCGGCCTCCCGCCCGGCCTGGGCGGACGCGGCCGCGGCGTCGGCCGCCAACCCGCGACCCCGACCCCGAGCCAGGCCGGACCGCAGCCGGGCTGCCCCGCGGTCCGCGCGCCGGGGGTCTCGTGCGGGGCCGGGCCGCTCGGGCTGCGGCGTTACTCGCGGCGCTTGCCGGGCGGCCCTCGCTGGGCGCGCGGAGTGGGGGAGGGGCTCGGGGAGCGGAGGTCGGGACCTGGGGACCCCGGGACGTCGGGACGGGAACGGCCCCCAGCCCCAGGGTGCTCGCCTCGCGGCCTTCCCTTGACGTCCGCATAGTGAAGCCGCGAATTACTTCAGATACTTGAGGAGGCGGCCTTGGTCTGGAAAGCGGTTCTCAGCGGCGGGTGTGCACAACCCTTAAATCATCCTCTTATTCTCCACTTGCCTGCATTTTTCGAGAACGGCTGTGGTTCAGCACCTTCCGTGGTGCCCGTGGTGCCCTCATGTGCAGGCTTTCTAAAAGGCATGTAGTGGCACCAGTTTGGGTGTGGAATGTTTCAGTCTTGAAGTTTTAAATGACTTAGGCATGGTACTGTTCGCCTTTCAGGAAGGGTAAGCCAGCATCGCTCTTTTGATTTATTTAAGGAGTCTTAGGAGTTGGGCCTAATTTGACTTTTTTCCCCTTTTACCCGGCATGAACTCTAGCATAAAGGCATCCAGAGGTTTTAGCACAATGACTGGACTTTTCTTGTTAATGCTCTGGTGGTCAGTGTGTATGCGGCCCTGATGGAGTTCTTGCAGAACCACATGCAGGCTCCCTTGTCTGGCTCCAGATCCCTTAAAATCGTTTCGGGGTGGGGGGTGACAGTGTCTGTTTGTTTGTTTGTGTTTGGGTTGTTGTTTTTTTTTTAATTAGAATCAACTCCTGTGGTATTTTGTGCTGACAGAGACTTATGGTGGTGTGGGCTCCCTTACATCTAAAACCTTCATGTGAGCGTGCCTTTCGTGTTAAAGGAAGGATCAGACTATGAACACCTCGTGTCAGGTACTGTGCGAGGTACCTTGTCTCCTGTTACCTGAACAGCCACCTGCAGAGAGGGAAGGGCAGTGCTATCAGTCAGATGAGAATGTATTTTGAGGTGAAGCCAGTTCCTAAGGTTACACAACTAGAGTCAGACTTGAGATTGTAGACTGACATCCCGTTTCAGTTGCCAGAGCTCTTTTCATTACTCCCTGTTTTCTTTAATTAGTGTTATTAATAATTTAGAATTTTAGCATATTTTACTCTTAAAAGCAAATTTTGCTCAGAAACATATTCAAATTTGAATGGTCATTATTTTAGAAATACATAGAGGGGATGTTTTACAAAGTATGCTAGCTAGATGCAAAGACTAAAATTCTTTCAAAAAACCTGAATATTTTCATTCTCTTCAGGAACAGAGTGCTTCACAGTACACAGTTGTGAAGATTCACATGAACTCAGTGGGTTAGGAGCCATAAGAGGAATTCAATTAGTCCAGGCCTAAACGAAACAAGGTCCTAGAAGGTAATGGAAAGACAGTACTGCCCACAGCATTGCTTATGTGGCATAGGTCTGATTGCTGTGCACCTGCGTGAGGTTGTCTGTGTCTGGCTTCACAAACCTTCATGCCGGGTGTTAATGTATGACTGGGAGTTTGCCTTGAGAAGTGCACTCCAGGTAGAGGAGAATGGACACACCGAGGCCCAGAAGTCTGAACGTGACACCTCAGGTCAGGAAAACCAGGAGTTGTCTGGGAAGGGAGGGTGGGGGTGAGTGTCCTTGAGGAGAAAGCTGGAGTGGAGGCAGCTGGGATAGGTGGCGCTGAGTTCTGAAGGACTTTGTTTTCTAAGGAGTTGGGACTTGATTTGGCAGGGGAAAGTCACTGAAGGATGCCCTTTATCTGCTGGTTCCCCGTGAAATTTTGTGTTTCCCTGTTTGTCTTTGACTTTCTACCTCTACCCACTGTTCTTGTCTCTTTCTACTTATTTAGGGGTACTCAGTGAATGTGATTTTTATCCAGGCTCCAGGGACATTTTGATATGTTTGTGGGTTTTGTTTTGCTTTTTGTTGTTACATTGATTGGAGGTGTTATTGCCCTTCAGTGTGTATGTGGTGGAGGCGGACGTACCAAATGACCTGCATGCAGTTTGCACAGCACATTCAGTCCCTGCACCGAAGGAACATCCTGTTAAGATGCCAGTGATGTTTCCCTTCAGCCCATCCCGTAGAAGGGCTGGGACCTAGGCAGATCCTGCCTTCCTCTTTGGTTCATCTGCTCCATGAACTTGTCCTTATGATTTTCAGCTCTAGCACTCCCCCATCCCTCCCTGGGACTAGCTATATTGGTACCACCTGTTTGAAAGGCAGGACCAGCAGTGCTATAAATCATCTACAGAGGCTTCAGACCAGATTCCTACTTGTGCTGGTTTAACTGTCAATTTGACTTTTAATGAAGAAGTCTCTTGTATGGTTTTTGGAGCTCAAGGATGTGAGGAGACCATCTTACATGAGCAATGGAAAATCCAGAGTTTCTGAATAGTTTTGAGTGCAAGTAAAATGCAAACAAAATTCATTTTGATATTAGCAACATCCCTAATAATGTATTCCTGGTGGTTAGCTATAATTTATATGCCATTCTGTTGAATTTAATTTGTATGTTCTCTACTATTAATAAAAATATTTTTTTATGAAAAGCATCCCAGTTGAGCTTTCCAGGAAGTATGTATAGTTTATTACTCACCTTGCTCGCAATAATGTACCTACTAAAAACAAATGATTCCCCCAAAAACATCTTGAGCTACCCCACCAAGCATCCAGCCTGCTCTGCCCACCCACGTGCCTGACCCTGAGATGCTCTTTCTTCCTTTTTACTTCTCTTTTCTCTTTCACTTCTTGGGGCTCCCATACATTGGAAAGCCAACAGGATAGATGTTCTCAACTTCTGGTGTACAGTGTAGTGCTTTAGTCCTCAATTTCTGGTGTACAGTGTAGTGCTTTAGTCATACATGAACATACATATACTTGTTTTCATATTCTGTTTCATTAAACGTTACTGCAAGATGTTGAATATAGTTCCCTGTGCTATACAGTATAAACCTGTCGTTTATCTATTTTATATATTGTAGTTAGTGTCTGCAAATCTCAAACTCCATATTTACCCCTTCCCACTCCCTTCCCCTCTGATAATCATAAGTTTGTTTTCTCTGTCTGTGAGTGTGTTTCTGTTTTATAAATAAGTCCATATGTGTCTTCTCCTTTAGATTCCATATTTAAGTGATATCATATGGTATTTTTCTTTCGCTTTCTGGCTAACTTCACTTAGAATGACCGTCTCCAATTCTATCCATGTTGTTGCAGATGGCATTATTTTATTCTTGTTTATGATTGAGTAGTATTCCATTGTATAAATATACCACAATTTATCCAGTCATCTGTTGTTGGACATTTTGGTTGTTTCCATGTCTTCACTATTATAAATAGTGCTGCTATGAACATTGGGGTGTATGTATCTTTTCCAATTAGAGTTTTCTCTGGGTATATGTGCAAGAGTGGGATTGCTAGATCATAGGGTAAGTCTATGTTTAGTTGTCTGAGGAATCTCCGTACTGTTTTCCATAGTGGCTGCACCAAACTACATTCCCACCAACAGGGTTCCCTTATAGAAGGAACTGTTTCAGATGCAAATACAAATCTGTGTCGACACACATGCAGCCGTGGGTGGGAAAGGAAGGAATAGTAACTGTGGGGTGCCTTTGCAAACTCATTAGCCCCTAAGGCCACAGCAAGATGGGTTGTCCTCCCTCAGTGGACAAGATGCCCCCACCCAGAAATCCCACAAATCCTACAGTGATGCTGTCATTCCCCTTTTACACACCTTTAACAGGCACCTCATGAGGTTCCTCTCAGCCAATTCCCCTTGTGTCCTTGGGATTAAGAGGGAGCTGCCTCCACCACGCCCCACATTGCAGTAATCCCAGGAGACTAGAAGAGGCTCCTTCTACAATGGTGCAGAGATAAGGGAAGGTCTCTCAGGCCAAGGACACCCAGAAAGGAAACCCTGGACTGTCATCTGTCCACCTCAGGGAAGCAGAATGAAGCTCCCCAAAGACAAGGGCTGTCTCCAGGCTCCATTCTAGAGAACTGGTTAGTGTCCAGAGCTGAAAGGCACAAAAACAGCTCTCCATCCCTAGTTTGCTCAGGGATGCAGATGATGAGGAAATGCCCCACAAGCCCGTGGCCAATCAGGCTGGAGGGAAAAGGACAATGCAGGGGTCCCTGAGGAAAGTGAGAGCTGCAGGCTGCCAGGAGCAGTCTGAGGACCCCGTGTCAATGTGGAGGAAGATCTAGTCAGCCACCTGTGGATCCATAGCTCCTGGGAACTCCTCATCCTCTTTCTCAGGACCCCTCTCTGTAGAGCAGTGCAGACAGGAATAAGACTACAGTGGTCTGAGATCATTCCCTAACAAAACTATCATTATTCACATTTTACATACAACCCCCCAAGGTGCTGCTCCTACCCACAGCCACCCAGACCCACCTCCCCTACCCTCTAACTCCCCACCACCCCACCCATCCTGGCCCTGATGGTCCCCCGTCCTTCCCTGCCCTTCCTCCCAGGTCCCCACATCAGCTGGGGTCAGCACTGAAGGAGGAGGAGCCCCTAAGGTCCCCTGGGGTCCCCCTAAGGGGCTGGTAATGGAGGGCTGGCACGCTGTTCCCTGCTGGCTGCAGTGCCTGTTTCTCCTTCTCCTACTCTCTGTGCCAAACAGGTCACACCTTCTCTTTTTTTTTGCCTGTGATTGGTGAATCAGCCCCAGAGTCAAGACTGGCCTCCCAGAGATCCTGAGATCAGTCTTGGGCAGGGACAGCTTCTCAGCAGACACTGGGCCTCCACTGGAGCCCACGTCCTAGACTTGGTAGCTGGTGGAGGAGCTGGGCTGAGGCCAGTTGTCTGAGAGGAGGGGGCCTGGGGAGCCGCTGAACCTCCAGGGCAAATTTCAAGGGCCCTGGGACAGAGCTCTGGGATATCTCCCAGGGCCACAGGCTGTACTGAGAGGCCAAGAGGAAGGCCAGGCTGGGGAGCTTCTCCTTGTCCTCACTGAACCCATCCCCTGGCCCTGGGGCCTCTTTAATAGGAGACCTCTCTCTGAGAACTGAGGCATCCCTGGGTCCCAGGCTCCATGCAATGTGCTTTTGACCCTGGGGAGGAGAGAGGGGCTGTCCAGTCTTGAATGGAGGGAAACCGTGATGTCCTGGAGAGATAATAAAGCGTTTGGTCCTGAGCAGGCCACTCTCTGTTTGGTAGCACCTTAGACGTTCCTTGAAATCAACGTCTGGTGGGCTGTCTTCATCACTGACCCCTAGCTGGGGGCCTTGGTCATGCGTCTGGGCATCTTGGCCAATGTCAGACTCATGAGTACTTGAGTCCAAATGGGGTGCACTGTGACTGGTGGGTGCCCACACACCCAACTCCTGCTTCAAGGGCCAGGAGTCATTTCTGCACCAGCTGGTAGGAGGAAGGTGGACAGTGACTGGCCTCGCATGTACAGGTGAGGGGAGGAGGAGGTCTGGGCAGTGGGATGATGGCATTGTAGAGCAAGAGGTAGATGTCTCCAGGACTCCAGTCAAAGTACAGACAGTAGAGTTCTTCTGCTGTCCTCCTGGGCCTTAACTCCCAGCTGTGTGTCCTTCCTTTCCCTCTGGGCCCCCGTCTTCTCCTTCCTATGCTCCTGCATTGCATGCAGTCCCTAGCAGGCCCTCCACAATGCCAGGCCTCCCAGGCAGGGGAGGGATGAACAGAGCCATGTGGGCCTCCTGTTCTGTGATCCCATCCCTCCACCATCTGTCCTAGGTCTTTGCCTCCCTTGGTTACCTGGGTGTCCCTTGCCTTCCTTCTTCTACCTGGGGTCCACCCCTCCCTTGTCTCCCTGAGTGTCCCTCCCTCCTCTGGCTTGCCTCTTCATGGGTGAGTCCTTCTTCCCTTCCAACTCCTCAGCTAGGACCAAGAGATCCAGCTGTGGTTCTGGGGAAAGCAAGTCCGCCAGGAATTGAGAGTGAATGACTGCCTTCCCCTAAGATGGGAGGAAGAGGCTGTGAGTATCCTTGGCCTGGAGTAAATTTGTGAGCCATAAATACCTAGAGGGAAAGTGAAAAACAGAACCCCATCCCATTGTCCTCCACAAGGTGGCACGCTTTAAACCACTGAGGCAGTCAGCTACACACACACATACACACACACACACCCCTCAGGGACAAGGTTCAGAGCTTAAGTCCCAAAGGCCTGCGCAGAACCCCAATCCTGGTGCTAAGAGTGCCAGTCCCTGGAATCTTGCAGCCCCCAGGCTCCAGGCCCAGCCCACCTTGGTAACGAAGTCTTCGTGGGAGCACAGTTTGTCATTGTAGCTCAGGAGATCCAATCCGTGTAGGTCCCATTCTATTCTTGGTTCAGTTCATTTCTGTCCTCTTGGAATTCTGCGTCGAGCTCCCCAGTGGCTGAGGGGACAGGCCCCACCAGCTCCTCCATGGTGTCCACATACTCTCACAGCCTCAGGGGGAATCTCGTTAGGTGCCATGGTCTCCGAAGGACACTGGGATCTTTGTAGTTGTGGGCAGGTGGGCTGGGCCAGGCCCTGGGGCCACCCTTCCTGGGCACATACCCTGGGGCAGAGTGGGAGGAGGAAATAATGTAAGGGGCTTTTGCATCCAGCTCCTGACCATGCAGCACACGTGTTGGTACAGACAGTGTTTGTATGACATGGATGTGGGTGTGGCTGGAGTCAAGACTACCTGCATCTTCACCCACAGTGATGAGGAATGAGGAGGGAGAGGTAAGGGGGAGCTTCTAAGAGAGTCACGTGTTAGGGAGTTAAGTGGGAACCTTGAGGAAGGGAAGTCAGGAAGTGGGGAACTCCAGTTTTCCAAGTGTCTCCCCATCCCACCCACTTCCCAGGCAGACTTTATGTGGGGTCTTTAGACAGGGAGGTGGAAGTGAAGTTACAAAACTGAACAAGTCAATACCCCAGAGTGACAAAGGGTAGCTGAGACCCCTCTTGATGGCTGCTGAGGTTGAAAGACCAGTGAGCCCTATGAGGGAAAAGGACTTATGTGGGGATGGTGGCCATCCCTAAGCCCCTGTTACCTTTGCATTCAGCTCCAACGGGCACATGGGTACTTGGCTGAGGTCCCACTTTAGGGGCTGGGGGTGCCTGAGGTTCCACTTCGGTGGGGCTGGAGGAGGCAGGCACTGCACCCCTTTATCCACTGCACCTGCTGAATCCGCATCTCCTCCTTTGCCTCAAACTCCATGACCCTGAGGTGTGAGGGAGGCACAGGCCATGCTGAGAAAAAGCCCACCAAGGGAGAAGAGATGGAGAAATCAGAAGAGGTTGTGCTGGGGACAGTCAATGCCTCTGAGGTGCAGTGGGGAGCTGCTCCTCTGGCAGATACCAGATCTTGGGACACACCTGCCTCCCCAGCAATGGGCAGTGTTCAATAGCATAGACCAAGGTCACTGAATTGAAACAGGCCTGCATGGAAGGCCCACAGAGGAGACCAGGAAGGTGTCACATTGACAGTCCTGAGAGCACTACCTGAATGTGATTTCTTGTGTGACAGTGTGACTCCCAGGAGAATAGAAGCCCTGGAGGGCAGGGCTGTTGTCTGCTGGATGCATTAAATGATGGTTTTTCTTAGAAAAGGGCAGGTCCTTAGTGGACCTTCCTATTAGTCTGAGGAATGAATGAGCCCAACCCATCCCATCACACAGATCTGAGTGGGCCTGGGACCCCACTTCTCCCTCCAACAGATCCCTGCTCCCACTCTCCTAGGACAGGGACAGCTAATGGAATCACCTAACCCCTTTCAAATGCGAAAACGCTTCCAACCAAAGCCAAAGTCCCAGTGACACAGGAGGCAGAGGCTTCCTCATGGGCAGGAGGACAATGATCAATTAGCCCCAAAACAGCCCCTCCAGTTGACCTTACCAGGGGCCAGGTCCCCAGAAAGCACTTTCCATGAAGGACTGACTCTGCTCCCACCCTCATGGGGCATGATCCTCTCTTGACCCCAATGTGCAGAGGGGCAAACTGAGGCTCAGAGAGGTAGAGTGACAATCCCACATGTGACTGCTAGTAGGTGGCTGAGTTACCAATGTCCCATGAGGATAGAGTGCTCACCTTTGGAACAGAAGGTCCAGCACCTGCGGGGTGGTGGTGAAACTTCTATACTTGCCCAGGAATGTGTGCAAGTAGGAGGGGTTGCCACCCAGGACAGTAGGCACCAGGTTTGCCACCAGCTTCTCCAGCCTGTGTCGCTGGAGGGTCCACACCCTGTAGGTCTCATCCCTGCTCCCTAACGTTCCATCTACCCCTTGGGGTGGAAATAGGACAGATATGAGTCAGAGGCAGCACAGGGGACCACCAGGGGGTTGGGAATGGAGCTCAGACCGAATCCTCAAGCCTCAAGTTCTTACGCCTGAGGTGGAATAGGGGAGCCCTGAGCAGATTCAAGGTTCTTGATCACCATTACAAGGGGGCAGTGGGTGATGATTAAGTGCATTAATTTCTCAGATCATTGTGTCAGCATCGCACTGCCAGCACCTCCCTGCATGAACTACCTCACCCCTGTGACTGCTATCACAGCATCCCATTGTAGAGATGAGAACACAGAGGCTGATCCCGGGGTGGGAGGGATCAGAATTGTCAGGCCTATGTGGCCACGTGGGGATGGAGGAAAAACAGGACAATTTAGAAAAATGCAGAAACACCCTTGACTGAAAATGAACTGAAATTCTGTCAAAGTCTTTTTCTGAGATTCTGACTCATATGTGGGCATTGACTTTGCATCTGGCCAAGGCAGGGCCTGGGCTGTGTGGGCAGGTGGGAGAGATGGGGCATCAGATTCTTTTGGCAGTAGGTCTCTAAGAGGGAGCCCAGGGGAGGATCAGGGCAGCTCTGGGACCCGGGGCTTCCTAGGATGGAGTCTAATCACTCGCACTCACCCAGAGCCCATCCTGGACTCTGTTGGTGTTGTGGGGCACCTGCCCCTCCTGCAGGGAGATGGAGCAGGGGGCTCCATGGACCAGGTCCTGTCCCATGTCCTGTGTGGAGTCCTGCAAACACAGTGCCCAGCAGCCATGCAGAAACCTCAGAGCCTTGTCTGATTATCTTGACTGGTTCTCAGACACATAATGCATCTCCTGTCCTGACACACACACAACACTCTCTGCAGAGACCTCCATGAGGGGCAAAAAGCTGACAACCCGAGGGCCTTGGATTCCCAGTGGCACAGATAAGAGACCCCTCAGGAGTCCTCATTCCTCCCTGCCAGCCCTGTCCTCAGGTGTGGCCATGACAAGACCATCAGTTTACCACGTGGTCAACAACCTATTCCTACCCAGAGGAGACACCTCCCCGCAAGTCCCCCTACTACGAGATGGAGATGAGGGGAAGTGGGCCTGCCCAGGGAGGGCTCCCAGAGGAGACTGAGCCAGGACTGGCCTGCTCTAGGGCACCCTGTGTTACCTTAGGTGACCTCTCATAATAGACGACAGACATTGGGGTTAAGACTTCAACCAACGCCTACAGCCTCTCAGAAAACTGTCGCTCCAGGGTTTTCTGGAGGAGAAGCAACGGGAGTTTGGGAAACAGAAAAAGAACATGATTCTGTGTAAACTGTCTCCAGCCAAGTGAGCTGGCTCTGGGGCCATCACTAGAATGTGGGTGCCTGGTAACCAGTTTCTATTTCTGTTGGTGTCTGTTGTCAAGGAAGTGACATCATTTCGTGGGGTCCACTTCCTGGAACCCCCTCCTCAGACAATACCTCCACTCACAGCCCACTGGGCTGCTGTCTGCTCACCTGCTTCTCCACGCAAACCCACATCTTTGACAGTTACAGCAGCCCCGCCCTCTCCATGGCTGCCAGGGATGGTCTGTGTGCAGCTGTGAGGAGACGCCCTGGCTTCCAGACTCAACAACTCATTCTTACCTGTTCTCCATCTTGGATTTATCCTGGTGTTTCTCCAGGATGGTCTCCCCATCTGCACAGTAAAGGTGATTCTAGTTTGTATTTCTAGGGATGTCCTCAGGCACATGTGGGATAAGACCTGAAAAGTGTGAGAGTCGTGACACTTGTTGGTGATGCCTCCAATCCCCCCTTTTTTTTTTTGTCTTATTACCACCCTTAACATCTGTTCCTCTCCTGATCCCACCATATAGTTCTTATTTAATGTCAATGTGCATGTGTGTCTATGTGTTTGTGTGTGTGTGTGCTTTGGCACACGTGTAGGCCAGGGGTCACTCTCTGTGTGGCCAGCAGAAAACTGCCCTCACATAGGAGGGTTGGGCATGAGCTTCCTGTGGCCTGATGGTTTCTGATTTCCAAAGCAAACGTAATGAATGTGGTTCAAGCCTTCGCCAGCAGGTCAGAGCACCATGACTCCAGGCCATACAGGTAGCAGGGGCTGGAGCTGGGATCACAGACTCACACAGTCAGGTCCCACTGTCCACACTCAGAACCACAGTGTTGGGGGCAGGGAGACTGTCCCCTTCATGGGCACACAGCCTGGCAGAGTAATCTTTGGCTGGACACACAGTGGTGCAGGGACAGATGGTCAGTTGAAGGGTTGCTGTCACCAGAGATATTTGACAGTCTCATTTGGTGTTCCCTCTATGTTCCTGTCCTCAGATACCTCTCCCAATTTCCGACCCCAGTATCAACAGTCACCTTCCCCAGGAACAATGGGGTTTTTATCTACTGGAGTGAGAAGACCCTCAGCCTCAGTGGAATTTCCTTGAGAATCATTTTCTCCCAGTAATTTCATGAGGAACGTGTATCAGATTTGATCTAGTCTCGTAAGTGTCTCAGGTTCAGTTGGCCCCAAGCTGCCTTCTGGAACTCTCTTCCCACCCCTCCCCGATCCTTGCAGCAGCTCCATCTCCCCACCTGCTCAAACCAGAACCTGGGGCTCTTTCTGCTCCCTTTCTGCCTCACCTCACATGCAGTCAGCTCTGCCCCTGTCCCTGGGTCCCAACTCCAAATGCATTCATCACCTCTCTGTATCCCCCTCCCTCTCCTGTCCAGGCCACCACTGACACTGTCCTGGATTTGTGCTCTTTGTTTCCCTTTCTCACTCCCTCTGATCCAAGGGAGGAATGTTTAGAAGACAAATCTGTTCCTGTCACTCTGCTAACACATAGGAAACTTCTCAGAGGCACTTTCAGAAACTGTCCAGATCCTCAGCCAGACCTGAAGGCCCTCCTCCTGCTAGCAGCCCAATTCGCCTTGCTCCCCTCAGTCCAGCCACGCTGGCCTATGTCTGTTCTTCCAAGGACCATCCCCTACCCACCCTGCAAAAGCCTCAGGCTGGGAGCCCACTGAGCTCTTTACCTGGATGACTCCTCCTTCAGGTTTACCTCAAATGCTGGAGGATGGCCTGCCCTGGCCCTCAGTGCCTACCCCAGGGCTCTTTCCATCATCCAGGGAGTCATCGTTGCAGCCTTCTGGGCCCCAGGGTTTGCCTGCAGAATTTGCAGGAGCCTGGGCTCCTGAGCAACCTCCCAGTGCCTAGCCCTGTGTCTCCTCCTGCCACTCGCTTACAGGTGAGCCCAGAGGGCTCTGTCACTCACTCTCAGCCTGGGTTAAGAGGCCTTGCAGACCTCCAGATACCCTCCTCCCTGCTGGTTTTCCAAGAGGAATTGAAAGGAGGAGAAAGCCAGAGCCGTGTGTGGGGCTTTCAGATCCTGACCTGTTCATCACAAGAAGACAGGCTTCTTTTCCAGTTTCCTTGGTTGGTCTTTCAGGGCTCAGTACTCAGAGTCACCTGGGTGCAAATCCTCGCTTCTTTTGTTTTAATATGTGGCTGGTACAAGTCACCTTTATTTTTTCCTTCAGTATGCCTGGGACTATTCCAGGCACTGGGAATACTGCAGTGAATGAAACCTATAAAGAGCCTGCTAGCTTGGAGCTTACCATCCAGCATGGGGAGAATAATCATTTATATGTTTACATCTCTCTTGGATCTGGACCCCTCCCCTCTCCCTGCAACTGCTACCCCATCTCTCCTTCCCTTTAAAGGAAACACCATCAGAGGATTTTGTAGACTCTGCTCCAACTGGTCTGATGAAATTATTTGTCTGTGAGAAGAGCTTTCTGGGTAGAACAAATAGCAAGTTGACAGGGGTGTTCATGGAATTCCAATAGTCCAGGGTGCTGGGGTGGGTGGGAGGGCAGCAGGGATGGGTCCTGGGGGGAAACCCTAGAGAGAAATGTGCTTCTCCTCTGTGTGAGGAGCCCCAGTGTTCAAAGCAGCACTACTTGTAAAAACCAAGATGTGGAAGCAACCTAAGTATCACCCAACAGATGAAAGCGTTAAATGTATATACACTTTATATATATATATATATATATATATATATATATATATATATATATATATGTGTGTAATATATATATACACATTATATATGTATATATAATGTACATACATATAATGGAGCACTACTCAGGCATAAAAATAGAATGGAATTTTGCCATTTGATACAATATGGATGAACCTTGAGGATATTATGCTTAGTGAAACAAGTCAGAGAGAGACAAATACTGTATGTTGTCAGTTATATATGGAGTCTAAAAAATAAGAGAAAGGAGTACATATAACAAAACAGAAACAGACTCACTGATACAGACAAGAAACTAGTTGTTACTGGTGAAAGAAGAGTGTGGGGAGTGGCAAGACATGGGTAAAGGATAAGAGACACAAACTACTGCGAGTGAAATAAACAGGCTGTGTGTGGTTAGGAATGTTTACATGTATGTTTTAAAGTTAAACAAGCCCCGGTTCTGCCCTGAAGATACTGATGGATGCTGGAGGGGATACAGCTACCTTTGTAAAATAGGTGCCAAGCTTTCTAGTAGCTCAAAGGAAACAGCTCCTCAGGCCTCCTGGAGGAGGTGGATGTGTGACCAACTGTACAATTCTTTTAAGAAAGTGGGCTGTTTGGAGTTTTTATATTTTCTAGATTTAATTTTGTTAACTTTGTTTTCCAGAAAATTATTCATATAGCCTAATATGGCCATTATATAGGTATGAAGTTGTTCATTACATTTTTCATAATACTTTTTTTACACTATTTCTTGTCTTATAATAAACTTTTTTAATTGCTTGACAAGGTTCATCTATTTTCAATTAGAAAAATAATACTTTCCTTTTCCAAAACCAACATTGATTTGTGTCCATCACACAGTGTTTGCTTTCCAACTATTTTAGGTTTTCTATATTAAATTCCTCCCCCATTTCCAATGTTTGAAATTTTATTTTCAATTCCTTGTTGAATGTATGCTTTGTATAATTTCAAATTTGCTAAACAAACAAAAAAAGATGATCTTCACTGAAAAATGAAAGCATGGCTGCCATAAAGGGAAACAGACACCAGAAACGAAGTTACAGTGAGTGACAGAGAGAAGAATAAATTTTCAGCAACAGGAAGACAAAGACAATCAAAAACAAATCAAAGAGAATAGCAATTCCATACAAAGAATTAAAAATATATGGAAAAACTGATAAAGGGCATATCAGAAAGCTCACATCTGAGGAACTGTAATGATTAGTGACTCTCAAAAGACATCCCTGACTTTACCTAGTCCTAAGAAAAAGAACCTTTTTAATGACTTCCAATCACACCACTACTTTTACATAAATATTGAAAACTCATAACATGCTTTACCTGGCATTAAATACACCTTTTTTCACAACAGAAACCAGCAAATACTCTTCAAGATGAAACACAAAGCACAGCTCTTTGTGTTTCTTCTATAAGAGACAGAAGGAGCCTGACTGGATCATTGCAGTAATGTGGTTCTCAGGGAGAGCCCCTTCCCTCTTTGGCTTACCTTTCTCCCAGTTACTTTAATGATATAAGATGCTGGGGTCTTTGAAATCTCCTTCAAGGAGAGACTGCTGACAAACCCTAGTTCCATGGTAGTTAATGATCCTGTACTTGTGGGAAACACTAAAATATCAAAGATCTGTTTTTCCCTGCCTGTTGTTGGTAATAGCTTCATTTGGCTTCACCTGCTGATGGTTTGGTGGCGATCAGGGGAGGCTCCTTCTCAGCTACCACTCACTTTATACCAGTGTTTCCTGACTTCCTTGAGCACGAGAATCCCTGGGGCCCTTGTTGAAAGCACAATCACCTGGTGCTTCCTGGAGGACTCAGCAGCAGGACCAGCAGTGTGGACTTTACATGGCACCAGGGGCTTCTTAACAGCAGCAAAGATGTAAACAAATCATTCAGACTCTGCAAATCGTGTATCTCATAAGCAGTTAATATCCAGAATATGTAGAAAACTTATACAACTGAACAGCAAACAAACAAGTACTCTGAAAAATGGACAGAAGATCTGAATAAACATTTTTCCAAAGAAGATATACAGTTGGCCAATAAGTACATGAAAAAGATGCACAACATCACTAATCATCAGGGAAGTACTCATCAAAGCCACAATGAGATTATCACCTAACGTCTATTAGAATGGCTATGATCAGGAAAAAAAAAAAAAGGAAGAAATAAATAACAAACGTTAGAGAGGATGTTAAGAAAAAGGAACCCTTGTGCATTCTTGGTAGGAATGTAATTTGAGGCAGTCACTATGGAAAACAGTATGGCATTTCCTCAAAAAATTAAAACTAGAACTACCATGTGACCCAGCAATCCTACTTCTGGTATTTGAGGAAAAGGAAAACACTAACAGGAAAAGATATATGCACCCCTATGCTGACTGCAGCGTTATTTACAATAGCCAAGATACGGAGAAAAGCCAAGTGTCCAACGATGATGATGAAGAAATTGTGGTATAGAGTCAGAGGATGGCCGCAGCCACAGCGGGTGGATCCCCAGGTCCATCCCACAGGCCCGCCAGCGCCTTAGTGCCCACCAGCCCCTCCGCAGGTGCTGCTGAGGCACAGGGACTCTTGGCACCACCAGGCCATGGTCCTTTTCCTGAACAACATCTCCCTAAATGGGTGTCCCTCAACCTGGGCCCAGGAGGCGAGAAGTCCCCACCCCCACCACTGCCACCGACAGAGGCCCACGAGCCCCATGCAACACTACCTGGACCGCCCTTCGGCATGCCCTTGCCCAATATCGTGAGCAGGGCCTAGGCATCCCCAGGGCCTGCTCAGCCCTGTGCCTGCCCCCATTAGCCTGGGCCTTGGCCGGGGCCTAGGCTTCGATGGGCAGTGCCAGAGAAGACGCATCACCTCCCAACGCTGCTCCCTCGAGTTTCTGAAAGACATAGTGGGATGTACCTCGGTTCAGCGGACAATGCACATATCTGGGTCCCTGAGACACAAAGGCCTGAAGAAGACTCACTTCATCAAGAACATGAGGCAGTACGATACCAAGAGCAGTAGGATCATACTGATTTGTTCCAAATGTTCCCTGCATGTGTCCTTCTTGGTCCTGCCCTACAGAGAAGGCTGGTGGGTCAGTGACCTGCAGGGGAACAAACAGCCAGAACCATAAGCATCCATCCGGCAACATTTTCGTGTCTTCCGAGATGGTCTTTCAGTTGAAAGGTGTGGAGCTGAGGGCAGGTGGAAAGGTTGTGTCCTACACCAAGTTCCTGTACCCCACCAAAACCCTGGTCACACTTAAGCTGGACAGCCATGGCCCATGGCCTCTACCCTGGCCCAGTGTCGTCCCCCCCGTCTGCCAAGTTCAAGATGCAAAATGGCCCCCACCAGGGTGACAGCAGCCGGCCTGGAATTATGGGCCAACATGTGGGATGCCCTTGAGTACCACCCTGACCTCCTGGACGACCCTCAGTGGCCCTGCGGGAAGTACAAACGCATCCTCATTTTTGCATCCTACAGGACCATGGTGATAGAGTATATGAAGCCCTCCAACCTGAAGAAGGACATGAACGAGAATTTCCAGAAGTTACCACACCTCAAGCTGACAGTTAGTAAAATCAGAAGTTTAAAATGAGAGTGCAGCCTGGAGCCCCTGACGGTGTCCATGGCCTACGTGCACTTCGAGAAGCTGGTCCTGCAGGGCAAGTGTAACAGGCAGACCTGCCAGCTGTGCGCAGGAACATATGTGCTGCTGGCTACCAAACTCTGCAGCGACCTGCACAGGAATGTTGTGAAGCAGCTCATTGACAAGTTCGAAAGGAGGTTTCAGTTCAACAGATCGAACCTCATCGGGTTTGAGTTCACCATGCTCATGGAACTTGCTCTGTACCTTCCCGAGAGCCAGGTGTTGCCTCATTACCGACTTCTCATGCAGCAGTTCTAGCCTGGCCCTCCTGAGCCTGGCACCCCGGCACCCCAGGGCTGCGGCATGCACGTGGCCCAGAGGTGGCTCCAGGCCCTGCAGTGTAGGCCGCCAGCCTCTCTGGCTGGTGCTGCTCTTCCTTCCCACCCTTGCTTCTTGGGGGACTCTGCTTTCACTCCAAAGCACACCACACTGCCGCGGTATTTCTGAGCATCTTCCTGCGTTATCCCAGGAACAAAATGTGGGGGTTTGTTACTGTTTCTTTTCCTCCTGTGTCTGAGACTGGTCTGGCTCCAGGACTTTGATTTGCAATGCATGGTGGTGAATCCTGACTTTGCAGCATCTTTTTCTTTCTTGGCATTCCCTGGCCTTCGGCAGACTGTTGTAGCCACTGCACTAGCATCTCAATGGTGATCTGTGTTTCCAGATCTTCCTCAACCCACTGAATTGCTGAGTTAACCTGTTGAAGCATCAATCTTGGCTAGTTCGGTGGGTGTGGAAACTGCCCTTTGGAAAACACCCACCCCAGCCCCGCCACATCGGCCTGGCTACTTCCCAGCCCAGACCCTGGGGCTTGTCAACCCACGTCCCTGCATCTCACAGGCAGAGCTCTGGTATCAGCCTCAGCCAATGAGAGCAGGCTCCAGTTTGTCTTTATCTCACCTTTTACTCTGGACCTGTTCTTCTGAGAATGGCATCACTGTGAAATCCCGATACCCCGAGTGTCACACCCCTCAACCTTGCCCACCCCATGCAGGGGCCCACCCTTCATCTTTCACCAGGAAAACCCCTCTTGCCCATGACACTTGAGACCTTCAGGTTGATGGGACTGCCAGCTCTTGATTTTCCTGAGGAATATTGTCAATAAAGCAGGTTATTTATTGTCATTTAGGATGTGAGTCTGTGTTTTGGTTTTTTTTTAAGTAAACAAAAACTGTTTAAATTAGGTCTGCTGAAGCTGTGACTTGAACCACACTTGAGCCTTGAGCAGGGAGGAGACTGACCTCACAGCCCTGCCTCCCTAAAGGGCTGGTGCCCTTGCCTTCCCCCCCCCAGGCAGGAAGGAGAAGCACCTTGGCCAGTGCAGCCCACCCTAAGTGGACCCTGAGGGTGGGTCAGTGCCCACACGTGAGCTCCTCCATACCATCTCCGCTGCTGGCCCCACGAGAAATACCAAAGATCAAGGACTGAAGTTTCTCCCTTCATGGGTCAGCTGCTCTATAAAAGGACCATACTGTCTGGGCCATTAAGCTGCTTCCCCACAGCTGTCCTATCATCCTGTCAGTGGAGAGGCCCCAGGACAGCCCACCCTACATGCCATCCATGTGGACTGGTGCTTTCGCAGCAGGGAGATGCTAGCCTGCATCACTTCACTCAACCACCAGCAACTCAGCCTAGACCCCAGAAGAGGTGCAGGGGGCCACCTGCAGACCCACTCCCACCCTGTTAGCAGCTGCTTCTCCTTCCTCAGTCTCTCAATTCCTGGGGGACTGCAGAATGGAGCATGAAGCCCAAATCTATATTCCACCCTTATTGAGGATTGCCTCTTCCTTACCTCCCCAAGATGGCCCACCAAACCCCGACATGCACCAAGAGGGGATTGGAGGATGAAGCTGCTAGGCTCCAGGCAACTCTTCTGGAAAGTGACCTGTCCTGCCACCACAGCATCTCAAGTCTTGGTGACACTCCTGTTACTAGCACTGCAAGGGGCTGACTTCCAAAACATATGTCCTGGTTTACACTTACCCTTGTGGGACACACTTGGGAATTTCTATACAAATATTAGAATGGCTGATACAGTAATTTAAGTTTGAATGTTTATGTAGTGAGATTTAGTCATTTACCAAATCTGTTTGTAACCTTCCCCTTAGTGCGTCCTTTTTTTTTAAACTATGCAACAGCTGCCACCATGTGGTACTCCAGCAAAGTGAGTATTTAAGGCAAATTTCAGCTGAAACCCTCTCCCTCTAGAGCCAGCCCAGCTGTCCATGCATCCAAGGGCCTGGTTCTATACCCTCAGCCCCCAGCAGGCACTGTGGATTTAAATGTTGAAAGCAGGCTGTTGGATCTCAATGTCAAGTTGTGTCACGGATCTGTTCACAAATAGTGATGTATTTATCCTTTAAGTTTGGTTTTGCAACATGAAAAAAATTATGGTATAGATATACAATGGAATCTTATTCAGTCAAATGAAAAAGAAATCTTACCACGTGACACCATGGAAGGAACTTTAGGACATTATGATAAGTGAAATAACCCAGACAGAGAGAGCAAATACTGCATGATCTCACTTGCACGTGGATTCATAAAAAAACAAGCAAAAAAGAAAAACAACAAAGAAACCAAATCCAAGCTGATAGATACAGAGTGGTTGCCAGAGGCAGGAGGTGGCTGGGGTGAAATGAGTGACAGTGAAAAGGTCCTAACTTCCAGTTATAATATAAATAAGTCATGGAGATTTAAGGAACATGAATACTATATTGCATATTTGAAAGTTGCTAAGAGAGGAGACCTTCAAAATTCTACAAAAGATTTTTGGATCTATGTACAGTGACAGATCTCATATAGACTTTTAATAGGGAAGAATGAATCTGACTTCATATTGGATCTGTTTCTTTCACTTTCACTTTGTATTCTGTTGCTTTTGCTATAAGGTAATCACTAAGGGGAAGTGGCCTATAGCCTGAAAAATAAAACAAGCCTGAATTCAAACTCAGGTAGGATGGTTCTTTGCAGCACTAGTCCAGCATCTTTTGCGTCTGCTGGCTTTCTGAGAAAGACGCTATTCCTTGTCCCAACAACTCATCTCTTGATTTATTGGTATGATGTGCAGTGAACAGTACAAGCCTGGACTCCATAGCAGACTTATTTTGGTGATTATGTCACAATATATGCAAATAACAGTGGGAAATGGGTGAGTGTAGGTCTGACAGTCACAACTGTGTCAATCAACAATCAGGGGTTAGTAAGAACACTGACCATGACTAATGAGAAGGCACAAGCCTCTGTGGTTCAGTGTTGTGTCCTGGCCATCACTGGCCTCCCTACCAGGGCTCAGGAAGCTGAGCTGAAGTAGGAAGTGCATAAAAATACTTATATACTAGTCATTCATATCCATCTGTGTAAGAAGAATTGCGCACCATGAACGAGTGGGAATGATTCCTGGAATGCAGGATGACTGAAACCTAGGAAAATGCATCAGTGCAATATACTACACTAACAGTGTGAAGAGAAAAACAGGATCATCTCAATTAATGCAGAGAAAGAAATTGAACAGATTCACCACCATCTTCTCAATTTCATGTAAACATGAGAGAAATTTGTGTAAATTCATGTAAACAGATGAGAAATTTAAAGGGTAATATTCACACAATTTTTTAAACATATATCTAGCCCACCTGGATAATAGCAATTGTAGAAGGATCACACCATTATATATTGCATTGTAACACAAATTCCTTCTGTTCCTCTTGCTGTGTGTCAGGCCTTTTAGAGCATCATCAGACAAAGGGCAAAATTCAGTAGGGATGATCATTGCAAAGGAAAACATATTTGCTTTATGCCATTGAGTTTAACATTGATTGTCCAAGGAAAACCAATCATTATGATAGTCATGCAGACCTGTGTTTCTCCATGTGGTTAATGATTGTAAACTCAGTCCCATCATGAAACTTTAGGTCCATAGGATCTCGTATTATGACATTGGATCCCTGAGGGAGTCAGAGGTGTTTCCTGAGACCTAGTGTGGAGAGCCACATAGTAGGATAATCAAGGAGGCTGAAGTGAGCAGAGACATGAGAGCAGATGGTGAGATGTGATGTGGGAGACCACTGGGATCAGGTGGGTCCTGGCTGAGAGGCGCTATGGAAGGTCTTCAGGTATAAAGGGCCTGGCAGGTGAGGAAGGTGCCTATTTATGATGACCTCCTGTTGGGACAGCTCCAGGAGAGTCCCCATTTCAAATACATTCACAAACCTGTCACATCTTGCTTCCCAAAAGTCTTCATTCAGCAATGCGAGCATGTCTTCTTGGCCAAGTGCTTGGCTAGAGACCTGTAATATATTCAAAAACAAGGCATAGACTCTGCTCCGAGGTGGCTGAGCATTCGTTACAACACAACACAGGAACAGCTGTTGTAGGCAGAGGACCAGGTAATTAAAATCAAAACCTGTCCCTCTCCCACATTTTATATAATCACTGTTCTTTATTCTGACCCTTTAGGATACACAGGATTTTAGCAGAGCTCCCCAGGGGAAAGCAGACCCAGTGCTCTGGGGATAGGAGAGAGTGTGGACCCAGCTTGGCTGTGCTGAGCAGGAGATCTTTCCCTTTGAGTGACTCCCACTGAGACCTACTTCCCCTCTTCAATTGTCTCCTAGGGATTCTGGGGCGATCCCTCTGTCCTGTGAGCAAACCACTTGCTACCCAAATCTACATCACACACACAAAAGGCAAGATGATTTAAAGTATCTTTACTATATTATACTGATTGTCAAAGTGTTTTATTTGAATAGATATTTACAGACAGTTGGAGGGAGAGAGGAAGGGACAGAGTTGGACACAGATAGGGGCTGGACACAGAATTATACATGTCTGGATGTCACAAGGGACAACTTCCACTCAGTGGCTCACCTTATATTTGTGACTTATAGAATATTTACATTAGCTTCTATGAGAGATTTAAAAAGAAAAGCAAATCTGTATGCCTTAAAGAAATCCTCAGTTTATAAAACGTTCTGATGAAGGCTAAATTGGAAAGGACCATATTTGAATGGAGCAGAGTGTTTGTCATAAGCGGTTACACACCTCCCTCTGGTGGCTTTATGAGGAATGGCATGTGTGTTGCTGGCCCCATGGAACTGTCAGACAAACAGGCAACTTTCACACACATCAGTCTTGCTGCTAGAAGAAAACAAATTCTATAAGGTCAAAGGTTTAGGGTTGCCTTCTATTCGAATTCCTCCTCTTGATCATGGCATGGCCAGGCACTTCCCAAGGGCAGGGTCTCTGAGTATTGGTGGAGCCCCTGACTCAGGCCCTCTGTTCACAGCAGAGAACAGAGAGGAGGTTGCTGCCTCACGGGAACTGCACGGAGAGGGTGGGAATGTGCTGTGGTCACTTGTCCACATCCAGCCCTGTGTGGTTGGTGCAGAGAAGTTAGTATATCCAAACAAAGACACATATGACACTTTGATGTTTATATTAATAATAAAACCTAAAAGCAAATTAGAAGTCTATCACACAGCATATTTATTTCAATTCATCTAAATTTATGTAGAACTTGAAAAAAATGAGATTACCATATATTACCAGGCACTTTTCCACTTCACATGAGTCATTACCGTATCCATTGAAAACTTTAGAAAACATGAATTTCAAAGCTGCATAATGTTCTTTCTGATCCCTTGTCATTAAGTGACCTGCTTCTATTGCTCCTGCTGCCAGCTTCTTCCACAACCATGTCTTGTTTGTCTCTGATAGTGGAGCCCAATCCTGTCATCCCCAGGCAGTTTCTAAATCTACGATCACTCCCTGAACTTCCCTAGCACGATCCCTGTTCTTTTCTCCTCAGAGGGCAGGCATCTCCCACCATGTCTTCTCTCTTTCTGTGGATTCAGAGTGTCTCCCAGACCAGGAAGCTCTTCAATCATTTCTCAGGCTGCTCTCTGCTCAGTGCTTGACATATAGTAAATACTCAGTAAAGATTTGGCAATGATAAATCTAAATGAGTTGCACACTACTTCTGATGTCATCCTAAAATTAGAATTAAATACTGGAAAAGAATCAGATGTCTTGAAGCAAAAGAACTGGTTTATTGTTTGCAAGGTTTGCAAACCAGAAACATAAGCCTTGGCTTATAACTGAAAGTATGTATCCAGGGGGTTGATGGGTTGAAGGATTTTTAAAAGCAAAACCTCAGAATATATAGGTGAGAGATTTGTAAGAGGATTGGAAAGCCCTTGCAGCCTGACTGCAGGTCCTCACAGTTGGACCGCAAGTTTTCTATGATTGGCTGACGTGGAAGCAGCTCCTTAGCGATTTTACCAGGTGGGACACTTAGCAGAATCAGAAGTCCTTAGAGTTTTTGTTTGTGGTTTTCGAAGACCTTGGGAGTATCTTACTGAAGCCCAGTTCTGTCATGAGCTATATAGTATCTCAAGCTTCCAAAACCTCCAAGTGGCCAATAGACGTCTGGGGCTCTGTACTGGAGGTGTTTTCTGGAGGTGAACTTGGTTCTGCAGTCAGACTTTGATGTGCTCATTTCTGGTCACATCCTACAAACCCACACAGAGGCTGTGCTCCTGAGTATCATGGGAGAGGCTCAGCCCAGGCAGCCCATCCCCTGGGTCCTCTGATCTCTGCTTCACTTGCTCCCAGTTTACTCATGGGTTTCTGTCTTTCCTCCTCAGGGAGAGCTCGGAATTTCCTCCCTGTGAGAACCTATGTTCTTCTGTGCATCGGGGGCTCAATCTCTAAGCAGAGAAGAGAGGGGTCGCTGACCGCGGCCTCCCTCAGTTACCTCAGTCCATGGCATCCCCTGACCTTATTTTGGTGGACATCATGGCTCCTCCTTCCTCCTCATTTGTGGTTTTGAGCAAAAAGCAGAGTTCCTTCCCCTGCAGAACCTGAATGACATGTCCTAGGGGCTGTAACAGGGGCACAGCAGTGGGTGTCTGCTGGGGGAGCCTGAGGGGTGCTAGGCCCTGTGAGCACCTCCCGGGCACGCTGGCCTGACTGACCTTCCTGCAGCTTCACAGGCACCTGATATGTTTTAAGATTCTTTCTGCTCATATGAGCTCAAGTGGGTGCCGCTTTTGCAATTTGAAATTCGCCTGGATGGAACACATCCAGAGCCCTGCCTTTTTTATTTATGTATTTAGTTTTATTGAAGTACAGTCAGTTACAATGTGTCAATTTCTGGTGTACAGCACAATGTCCCTGTCATGTGTATATGTAAATATATTCATTTTCATAATGATTATAAGAAGATATTCAACATAGTTCCCTGTGCTATAAGGAAGAAATTTTTTTAAATCTATTTTTTATCTAATGACTAACATTTGTAAATCTCAAACTCCCAAATTTAACCTTTCCCACCAACTTTCCCCAGTAACCATAAGATTGTTTACAATATCTGCAAGTCTGTTTCTGTTTTGTAGATGAGTTCATGGTGTCATTTCCTCTCTCTCCTTTTTTTAGATTCCACATATGAGTGATACCATATGGTATTTTTCTTTCTCTTTCTGGCTTACTTCACTTACAATGACAGTCTCTAGATACATCCATGTTGCTGCAAATGGCATTATTTTATTCTGTCTTACGCTTGAGCAGTATTCCATTGTATAAATATACCACAGCTTCTTTATCCACTCATGTGTCCATGTACATTTAGGTTGCTTCCATGGCTTGAAGTGCCTGTATCTTTTCGAATTAGAGTTCCCTCTGGATATAGTGTGGGATTGCTAGATCATACGGTAAGTCTATTTTTAGGGTTTTTTTTTTTGAGGAATCTCCATATAGTTTTCCATAATTGCTGCCCCAAACTACATTCCCACCAGCAGTGTAGGAGGATTCTAGGGATCTGCATGTAACTTGATGACATGCCTTATTTTTAATTTAAAAATTCTTTAAATTTAAACCAAAACACAATGATAATCAGTGTCCTCATACATTAGTCAGCCAGACACAACAGGCCACAAGTAACATGTTATCACCTCTAAGAATAATCAGGAATTGTAAATTCACAGACACTTCATGAACGGCGGGCGTCCCGGCACTGAAGATGAGGGCAGGCAGCAGAGCCTGACTGATACAGCACATTCCTTTGCTCTGGCTCTGGGGCTGTCACAGGCAGGAGAGCTGGAGCTGGCTCTCCATCCAGAGGTGTTTCCCCAGTGGGTTCTGGAGCTGGTGCTGTAGCTCCAAGTAGGGAAACTCTCATCAATAGGACTGCTTTCCCATGTGTCTCCAAAAGACAGGAAAGCTCTCACTGCCAATCAACAAACTCTCAGTCCAAGATTCCACCCCTAGGAAGTCTTCCCAGACTGCAGTCCAAGGGATGAGTGTTCTGAGCCTCCTTATTGCTCCTGGCCAGTTCCAGCCTCAAGAGGCTCTGCTCTGTGTGGGCCAGTGCCTTCCCTTCCCCACTCAGCCCATCACACACCCTGCATCCTGCTCACCATCACCCTCTGTGTCCCGAAACTCCAGATGCTCCAGCTCTGCCAGAAAAAAGTGGGCCCAATGCTTCAGATCTGAGCCAGGCATGCTCAGCTTTAAGTAAGTGAGCATAATCTTTAGGCAGGGAAATTATGTTAGCTGGTGGAAATCCTCTGGGTACTGATGCAACCAGGTGCCCAGGATGGAGGTCATGGCCCTGGGGGTAGTCAGGGGGACACCAGAGTCAGAGACCTGGCCTTGCCTAACACAAGGTGCTCCCAGAGCAGCCCTGCAGGGACCTGCACCAATTAGCCTTCAGCTACTCTCTATCTAGAGGGCGGTTCTGCTCAACATCCCATCTCACCTGGCAGTCTGGCCAAATGGCGGGCCTCAACACAGAGAGGGGGCTGCTACAAGCCTTCTGAAGGGACAGCCCTTGGTCAGTGGTGTGACCACCTCTCTACCTCTTCAGGGACACCTGTCACACTGTTCTGTCCCTCTCCTTGCCCCTCCCTATTGGATGACACCTTTGTGAGGACAGGCAGGCTGTCTGCTCTGGGCACTGCCCTCTCGGGAACACAGGAGCTTCTCTATAAGTGTCTGACCCAGGAGGGAACAGACAGGCTGTGTCTGCCACTCAGGCTTCCCGTGGGCCTCCTCACACCTCAGACTTTAGCTCCTGCATCTGCCTGCTGACTAATCCTCCAGGGACCCTGCCTGGGTCTCACACTGCCCCTGCCACTCACCTCCCACAGGGTGGGCTCAGTAGTCCCCTGAGGCTCACTGGGTCCCCTGAGCACCAGCTGGCCCTCACCATTGAGAATCCGTCAGATGGTGAGCAGGATGCCCGCCTCTGCCCATCCACAGAGCCTACAGCTTCACACAGTATATGGGGGAATTCTTCCCTCTTCAATCAAAGATACTCACTGTTTCAGCTGGTGCAGGAGTCCACTGTGCTCATCACTAAAAGGGAGGACACATCCATATCTAGAGGAAACAAGGAAGGCACCACATGGGCTATCCTGGGAACACTACATTAAGGTGATGTCGAGCTTCACAGTGTGACTCCTGGGAGAATGGAAGTCCTGGAAGGCAGGGCTGTTTTCTGCTCTCCACATTAAATGATGGTTGACCCTAGAAAAGCACCTGTCCCTAGGGCCCTTCCTATATATTTGAGGAAAGAATGAGCCCAACCCACCCCATCATACAGATCTGAATTGGCCTGGGACTCCACTTCTCCCTCCCAGGGATCCCTGCTCACACTCTCCTAAGACAGAGACAGCTAATGGAATCACCTATCCCCTTTGAAATGGGAAAACACTTCCAACCAAGGCCAAAGTCCCAGTGATACAGGAGGTAGAGGCTTCCTCATGGGCAGGAGGACAATGACCAGTTAGCCCAAAACAGCCCCTTCAACTGACCATTCCAGGGGCCAGGTCCCCAGAAAGCACTTTCCATGAAGGACCCACTCTGCTCCCACCCTCCTAGGGCATGATCCTCTCTTGACCCCAATGTGCAGAGGGGCAAACTGAGGCTCAGAGAGGTAGAGTGACAATGCCACATGTGACAGCTAGTAAGTGGCTGAGTCACCAATGTTCATAAGGACAGAGTACTCACCTTAGAAACAGAAGTTCCAGGACCTGCTGGGTGGTGGTGAAAGCCCTATATTTGCAGAGGAACGTGCAAGTAGAAGGGGTTGCTGCCCAGGTTTCAGGGTTCTCAGCATCACCAGTACAAGGGGTCGTGTGTGATGATTAAATGCATTAATGTCTCAGATCATTGTGTCAGCACTACAGTGCCAGCACCTCCCTACATGAACTACCTCATCCCTGTGACTGCTATCACAACATCCCATTGTAGAGATGAGAACACAGAGGCTGATCCCAGGGTGGGAGGGATCAGAATTGTGAGGCCAACGTGGACACGTGGGGATATAGGAGAAACAGGACAATCTGTAGAAAAATGCAGAAACACACTTGACTGAACATGAACTGAAATTCTGTCAAAGTCTCTGATATTCTGACTCATATGTGGGCATTGATTTTTTGCATCTGGCCAAGGCAGGGCCTGGGCTGTGAGGGGAGGTAGGAGAGATGGGGCATCATATTCCTTTGGCAGCAGGTCTCTAAGAGGGAGCCCAGGGGAGGAGCAGGGCAGCTGAGGGACCTGGGGCTTCCTGAGGGTGGAGTCTCATCACTCATACTCACCCTGAGCCCGTCCTGGACTGTGTTGTTTTTGTGGGGCACCTGCTGCTCCTGCAGGGAAATGGAGCAGGGGACTCCATGGACCAGGTCTTGTCCCATGTCCTGTGTTGTGTGGAGTCCTGCAAACACAATGCTCAGCCACCGGGCAGAAACCTCGTAGCCCCGTCTGGCTGTCTTGGCTGGCTTTCAGACCCACAATATATCTCCAGTCCAGACACACACACTCAACCCTCTGCACAAACCTTCATCAGGGACAAAAAAGCTGATGACCTGAGGGCCTTAGATTTCCATTGGCACAGATAAGAGCCCCCTCAGGAGTCCTGTTTCCCCACTGCCAGCCCTGTCCTCAGGTGTGACCATGACAGGACCACCAGGTTACCACGTGTTCAATGACCCATTCCTGCCCAAAGGGGACATGTCCCCTTAAGTCCCTCTACCCCGAGATGGAGATGATGGGAAGTGGACCTGCCCAGGGAGGGCTCCCAGAGGAGACTGGGCCAGGACTGGCCTGCTCCAGGGCACCCTGTGTTACCTTAGGTGACCTCCTCATAACAGACCAGAGGCATTGGGACTGAGGGTTCAGCCAACGCCTACAGCATCTCAGAAACCTGTCACTCCAGGGTTTCCTGGAAGAGAAGCCCCAGGAGTTCATGAAACAGAAAGAGAACATGTTTCTCTGTGAAATGTCTCCAGCCAAGTGAGCTGGCTCTGGGGCTGTCACTAGAATGTGGGTGCCTGGTAACCACTTTCTATTTCTGTTGGGGTCATTGTCAAGGAAGTGACATCAGTTCCTTTGGTCCACGTCCTTGAACCCTCTCCTCAGACAATACCCCTACATACAACTCTCTTGGCTGCTGCCTTCTCACCCCCTTCTCCATGCAAACCCACATCTTCCACAGTTACAGCAGCCCTACCTTCTCCACAGCTCCCAGGGAGGTTCTGCGTGCAGCTGTGAGGAGACGCCCTGGCTTCCAGACTCAAGTCGTTGTTCTTACCTGTTCTCAATCCTGGATTTATCCTGGTGTTTCTCCAGGATGGTCTCCCCTTCTGCACAGTAGGGTTAATTCTAGCTCGTACTTCTAGGGATGTCCTTAGGCACATGTGGGATAAGACCTGAAAAGTGTGGGAGTGGTGACACTTGTAGGTGATGCCTCCAACCCCATTTTTCTTTTTTTTGGTCTTATTACCACCCTCACATCTGTTCCTCTCCTGATCCCACCCCATAGTCCTTATTTAATATCACTGTCCATGTGTGTCTATGTGTTTGTGTGTGCTTGTGCACACGTGTAAGCCAGTGCTCAGTCTCTGTGTGGCCAGCAGAAAACTGCCCTCACATGGGAGGGCTGGGCAACAGCTTCCTGTGGTCTGATGGTTTCTAATTTCCAACGCAAACCTGAGGAAAATTGTTCAGTCCTTGGCCAGCAGGTCAGAGCACCATGACTCCAGGCCATAGAGGCAGCAGGGGCTGGATCTGGGATCACAGACTCACACAGTCAGGTTCCACTGTCCACACTCAGAACCACAGTGTTGAGGGCAGGGAGACTGTCCCCTTCATGGGCACACAGCCTGGCAGAGTAATCTTCTTTGGCTGGACACACATTGGTGCAGGGACAGATGGGCAGTTGAAGGGTTGTTGTCCCTAGAGAGATTTGACAGTCTCATTTGGTGTTCCCTCTATGTTCCCATCCTCACATGCCTCTCCCAAGTTCCAGCCCCAGTATAAACAGTCCCCTTCCCCAGGAACAAGAGGATTTTTATCCACTGGAGTGAGGAGAACCTCAGCCTCAGTGGGAATTCCCTGGGGATCAGTTTTTCCCAATGATTTCATGAGGAACGTATATCAGATTTGATCTAGTCTCGTAAGTGTGGCCCCAAACTGCCATCTGGAACTCTCTTCCCACCCCTCCCTGATCCTTACAGCAGCTCCATCTCCCCACCTGCTCAAACCAGAACCTGGGGCTCTGTCTGCTCCCTGTTTGTTCCTCACCCCACATGCAGTCAGCTCTTCCCCTGTCCCTGGGTCCCAATTCCAAATACATTCACCTCTCTGTATCACCCTCCCACTCCTGTCCAGGCCACCACTGACACTGTCCTGGATTCATTCTCGTTGCTTCCCTTTCTCACTCCCTCTGACCCAAAGGATTGATGTTTAAAATACAAATCTGTTCCTGTCACTATGCTAACACAAAGAAATCTCTCAGAGACACTTAGTGGAAAAGCCCCAATCCTAGCCAAGTCCTCAGAAGCATCCCCAGGAGGTAGCACCTTCATCCTTTGGGTTTACACAGTGCTAAAATGCAGTGATACCCAGACAGTGTAAACCAATGAAAATTTCATTTCTTTGCCACTTAAGAGAAGTTTACAGGCAAGAAAAACTGCTCATGGAAATGTTGTGTCCATGAACAGGGTGATCTGATTCATTAGGGGTTGTGTCTAGCTGGACATATGATTCTGGAGAAGGAGTTATCTGCCAGGTGAGCAAAGGCTCCAGGCAGATGCACGTCCCCTAATCCCTGAATCTGGGAATGTGGGTGTTCAGCTCTGACAGGCTGCAGGCCAGGCTGTACCCAATGTAGGATGGGATGAGATGGGAAGGGCTGAGCCTCTCACATTCATTTCACAGAGTGTCTGGGGTCTCCACTTTGTAGCTCTTACCTCAGTAGGAATGGTGACACTTGGGTATCCCATCACCGAAATGGAGCAGATGTGAGTCTGAGGTCCTGTGAGACCTGAGACCACACCTCACTTGTGGACACCTGAATCCCCATCCCTCATGAGGGCAGAAGATATGCCACTGGCACAGAGTGTGGTGTGCAGAGTCAGGGTGGGTAAGCCTCCTGTGATCTCCCTGGTGGCCAAAGGGACAGGGGCTTCACCCCTCAGTCTTGACTCTATTGCTAATTATTGGCCCTCTGGCTAACTTATGATGCCCACTAAAGACATAATGGCTTACGTGTCTCTGGCTGCCCAGGGCCACCTTAGGCCCCTGTGCTGTAGAGACATGTCTGAACAGTAGTGAACTGGCCTCAGCATTTTCTCACCAGGACCCTCCTGGCAAATTCCATCCTGGCCCCTCCACCAACTCCTCCCACATCTTGCTCTCCTCCCCTTGGTGTTTCTGTATGTGCTTCTACCTCCACACTTTACCTTTTGCTGTTTTCTCAGTTTGGGATGTGCACTTTCTTCCTTTAGTCAGCTCATGGGCTCATCACAGCCCATGTGGCACCCACTGCAGGGACCTACTGCAGCAGACGGCAGGGGAGGGAAGGCCTCTGAGCAGTGGTGGGAAGGAGAAGGAGCCACTGTGGTGCTCCACATCCTGGTTGTAGAGTCTTCACAGTGCCCGGTCAGGGTGTGAAGGCCTGAATTTTGCTCTGGAAAAAGATACCCTGGGGTTTGGCTCCCTGCTACTTGTCCTTCCTGGGGGAATTGGGAGCTCCCTCAGTGCAAAAAGGCCAGAGTCTCAGGGCCTGGGGGCCGGGGAGAGAAAGGAGAAGCCTCCTCAGGTCTTGTAGTGGGGAAGCAGGGATCCCAGCATGCAACCTGGGAAGGGCCTGGGCCAGCCTTTCGGCTCTGGAGAGATTCTTCAGGGCAGAGGTTTTCAAACTTTAGACTCTCAGCAGCAGAACCCTTTCCTTGAACACAAGGGACTTAGAGCACCCAAGTTCAAGCCTGAGGGAAGTGGGGTGGGGCTAGAGCCCTGGAAGCCAGGACCTCCTCTGAAGGACACCCTGGATCCAGGCTGGCGGACACACACACCCAGAGGGCCACTGCTGTAGGAGGAAGTTGGGACACAGGCTGCCCCTGGAGGCCTGGGACTGAGATGACAGCTCAGGGTTTTTCCTCGTAATGGAAACCTCCTCTTTTTGCTCACCTTTGGTATTTGGTAATGGCCCTCTTCAAACACTGGCCTGCCTTTTCTGTCCTTCAGAGGAGCCTATGGAAAGGATGGACCTTGCTGGGCTCCATGGGGCCAAGGAAAGCCTTGGATGTCAACATGAGAGCCACAGGTGGGCTTGAGCTGGCCTTTTGTCCTGCCAACTGCACTGTCAGGGAGGCCTGGGTCAAGGGACCAGATTTCTGAGTTTCTAGATTATTTTTTGTGGAGGAAGTAACTTCTCATATGGGTAGCATTTCAGATTATCCTGGTTCTAAGAAAACCAAACAGACTGAATTGGGCCCCAGTTTCCTGACCATAGAATGAGGATAAAGAGGTCCCTGCCCTGCAGAAGGGAGGTGCTCCTGTCTAGGGCAGATGCGCTGTGTGTGATTTCCTTCCTCCTCATTGGGCTGTGGGGCGTGGCTCCAACAAGTGGAAGCCTCCTCACCTGGCTGCCAGGCATGCGCCCCTGTACTGTGCCACTGGTGTTGGTGAGTCCAAACTCATTCTGCTAACCATGTGACAGGCCAAAAAATTCGGAGACAAGGCGTTGTGCCAAGGAGTAGCAACTTTATTCAGAAAGCCGATAGACGGAGAGGAATGGCCGACTAATGTATTTGGAGAACCATCCTGCTCTAGTCAGAATACAGGCTCCTTTTGTATGAGATAAAAAGTGTGGGGGGAAGGGGTGTGGTTGATTTTTGCAAGCTTCTTGCTGCAGGCACTCTTTGTTCTTGCAACTGTCCATGTGGGCCAGGTCCTGATGTCCCTGTAAACTTCCAATAAATCAAAAGTCATTCTCTATTTTGCAACTTGCCATCTCCACTTAACTGCAAAAGTGCTAACATCCTTCAAGGTCAGAGCCCCAAAACAGGTTCTCCTGTGTATTGCACACTAAAGGCAACATTGTTTCACAAAAGGTGCAGAGCTGGCAAGACTGAGCCTAGAAAGTAGCGCACAGTGGTTGAAACTAAAGGAACAGATCCAATACAGAGTCAAATTTGTTCCCCTCTGTTGCATTGGCAATGCAGTGGAAAGAGTACCTGGGGAGGCGGGGGTGGCCAGGGTGTTGGAGCCTACAAGTGGGTCCTGCCTTGGAGGCTGCCGCAAGGTGGGGTGCCTGGAGGGTACCTTCAGTTTCACTTGCCCAACCCCCAAGGTGGAGAAAACCAAAGGCTAAATGAATAGGAGCCTCAAATAATGGAATGAGGGCTGCACAAGATTGCTGGCCTGGGAAATTGAAAAGTAAAAACCCATGAGTCAAACCAGAGTGAAAATTAAATAAAAGGTACAGTCATATAAAAGAAGATGAAATCAAATAAACATATGCTGAGGAACAGTATAAATGAGATGGAATAGGCTGAGAAGGAGTAAGGAAATCAAAGTAGAGATGGGCAATTAATGTACAACATAAGACCAAAGGCAGTGACTGAGGAAAATAATAAAAATAATAAAAAATAAAATAATAAAAAAAGGACTAAATTCTAAACTCTGACCTTGAAGGATGTTAGCACTATATATTCTTTTAAAGAAAAAACCAGTTGGTTAAGAGAGGAAAATAGCAGTGGGATTCTCTGAGCTCAGATTCTGGCAGATGCGGGTTCTTTCGAGCCACTGGGTAGAGCCCAGCTTGGAACTGAAGATACAGGGCATAGAGCTTGGCTCTTTCTAAGATGCTGACCCCTCCTTGGAGGAGGTTGATCCCAGTACTGAGGTTGGCTTCCACCTTGTGTTCTCAGGAGCACTGGTCTTCTGTGTGAAACCCTGCAGAGAATCCCCAAGGCTAGGTCTTGCCCTATCTTGCATGTGGTAACATTTATGCAGGTCTGGGCTGAATTAGCTTAGAAATCCTGGGTTCAGGGCTCTATGCTGGGGAGGAAGGGAGAAAGGCAGTTTTTAATGGTACGCTATCTTGCTGATCTGGGGGTTTGCTTAAAGGTGCGTGATTGGAGAGGGGGTACCTCTTTAGTGCTTGGGCAATGGTGGTTCTATGTGCAGCAGACAGTGCCCAAGGGAATGTGCCAGGGCAAGAGGCTCCTGGGAATTTCAGGATTCCAACTGGTGCTCCCTCTGTCCAGTTATTGGCTGGGATGAGAAATGAGATGACAGAGAAGGGAGAGGTCTGCTTTACAGGATGACAAAATTTTAAGTGACGATCGTGGTTTCCAGGCGGACCACCAAGTTTTCTTTGCCTTGCCATTTCATCTGCAGGTTTGGTGGCAAGCTACAGGCTTGCAGTAGTGTTCCAGTTAAGATTCCTGATGGGCTCATGTTATCTCTGCACTTTCTTTCCCAAGTGGAAAATGGGAATACCATCTCCTAGTAAGATGTAGGTTCTGAGCCCCGTCCTACATATGGTAAATATTGCATAAATATAGCCAGAATTGGTATAACTGAAGGTCTTTTTAGAAAAAAACAAGGACCTGTTTGGCTAAACTGTTCAAAAGAAGGATTTACTGACCCACTTTTAATTTCTGTGACTACATCTTTGTGTCGTGAGGAGCATACCAAGAAGATTGAGTCCTGTGTCTGCCAGCAACTCACCAGGCGCCTTGGGCAAGTTACTCCTCTGAGACTCAGTTTTCCCCTCTGTGAAATGGATTTACAACATATGACCCACAGATTGTTAATCTCTCTTCTCCAGCCAGGCTGTTAGAGTTGGGGTGAACTTCATCTGGTAAAGTTGCTTCCCCAGGAGTCTGGTTTGGGGGAGACAACTTTTGCAGGCCTAGAGGTTATCAGGGCTTAAGGGACTGGGCTGGCCAAGATCAATAAGTGATTAAGGATTTGATGAGCCTGATAAAGCCCCAATAATAGCCAGTGTCCTTGGAAACTGATAATCCCAACTTCAGTGGCAGACAGGATTCAAAGATTCTTGCCTGAAGGTAGTGGGGCATAGTGTTCCAGTGATCTCTGGGCCCGCCTCCCAGCTGTAGGAGAAATGGGACCTGTGCAGAGTGCCCCTTCTGGCTAGTCAAGGGCTACCCAGGCCATTTCAGTCTAGCAGAGAAAACTGGCTTGGCTTGGGAGTGTAGGAGGAGGAGCATTCGGAGATGAGCATCTTGGGATGGGGAAGGGCCGCACACTGTGGGAGACGGAGATGAAGGTGATACTCAGGCCAAGAGCTTCCAGGGGAAAGCCAATGAGAGTCATAGCCCTCAGGTCACAAACAAGAGGGATCTCATCATCCAAACTAGAAACTGACAGGAGCCTCCTGAAAACTGTGTGTTTGTAAGTTGACTTCTTAATATTTGGAAGGGGGTCTTGAGATTGGTCTCATTGCAACCATGCTACCTTTATCTAGCATAATGTCAAGAAAAACTTCTAATTGGGTTAGAATTTTCACATGCCTACTTTACTAACATACTGCAGGTGTCCAAACAAGTATGTTTGTGGAATCCCTGACCCTGTGGCTCTTGATCTCAAGTTTGAGTCCCTAGAGGGTGAATATACTACCAGGCTTCTGAGGTGGAGACAGTCCCCACAGGAACCAAACTGTTATATAATAAAACCCATCCTTTATTTATTTCTCCTCTGTCTATAACTGTTCAGCCAGTGCACGATTGAACTTTCAGGGAATGAGAATGGAGACATGGAGAGTTTGTAGAGCCTGAGTGGGGCATGTTTTACAATTCAAGGTCAAGATAGGTTTCTTGAGGAAGTGCTTTTGTGTGAGCACCACACCCAGCTGGACAGCTCGGCCTCCTGCATGCATGGTCAGTTTTCACTTTCTGCTCATTGGCCCCTCATTTTGGAAGTCACTTTGCCAGCCCATGTGGCTCCCTGCTGTTTCTCCAAGCCAGCTTCTCCTCTCCCCTAGGCTGCCCCTGCCCAACTGAGTCAGTGCCATCAGCCACTGCAAGGGCTGCCTCACTGCTCTTCAAGCCCGCACTGGCCCCCTCTGCACAGCCTCCTCCCCTATCTTTCCAAAGTAAAATGTGCCAGTGTCTTCTGTGGCAGGCAGCTTGGGGGACACACACGCACATGCACACGCACACTAAATTCTTTTTCTTCTTGCTTTGGCTGGCTAACCAGCATTCAATGCCTGAAAGCCTCCCTTCCTCCTCCCTTGGTAACCCTCACTCAGCCTTTAGAACTTTCACCTCTTCCAGGGAGTCATACCCTGGCTCTTCCTCCCAGGCTGGGTCACAGCTCAGGATGTGCCTGTGCATACATGGCATTTGGGTTCCTTGCCATATCTTTTAATAATCTGTTTAACTATCTGCCTCTCCTCTGGGTGAGGAGATCCAGGAAAGCATCTCTGAATCTGTCATGCCCAGCACCTGATCCTGATCAAGGTAGAGGCCTTGGGGCCAGGCCAATGACAGGGCTAATAGGTACTCCTGGGCTCCCAGGATTAGACCCTGATTGGAGACTCTCCCAGGTGCTTCTAGATCAAACTTCCATGGAATCCTGGTCTGGGAAGTTCTCAGCTGTCTCCCCAAAATCTTGGGTGTGCCTTGTGGAGCCCAGTCTGTCTGAAACTTGGTGGGGGATGGGGCGATGGGGAATGGTGGCTACCCTTCAGTCTTGCCACCTCCTCCCAGGCTGGAGCCCAAATATCTTAACCCTACATCTGGTGGTGATGGCTTGCCAGAAACATTCACCTAGCGGTGGAGAGAGCCCCGCTTTCCCCTGGCTACTAAAAAGGAACTCTCAACTCTGGCTCACATGTGAAAGGCTCTGCGCAGGGTCAGAGTGTGAGCAGGCCAGCTTCTTGGAAAGCTCCTCACCTCCAGGCACTGAGGTGAGGGATGTACCGGTTTCTGGCCATGAATTTGGCTTCAGGGTCCAAGCGTCCTGCCTGACTCGCTGCTGAGCCCTGAGTTGTGGGGTAGGGGATGTGTGCGCACCGAGGTCCCTGAGGCCATCTAGGGTCCAGCCCACCGCCACAGCTTTACTCCAGATGTTTGGCCACAGTGGGTCCCTTTGCATCCTGGTGCTTGGCTCAGCATCTCTCTTCGTCTTTCTCCTGGCTGTCCTTGGCCCGGCTCCGGGAGGGGTTCTTTGCCCAGGGTGGGGGTCATGGGGCAAGGCACTCAGCAGCTGATGTTGACAATCGCCAGGGGGCTCCTGGAACCCCCAAGAGCCGTCTGAGTCCTACCCTTCTTCAGATTCAGGTCTCTAGTGAACGGGGAGCATGAGGCCCATGGCTGCCAAGTCTCTGCATGCCGCAGCCCCTGCGGTTCCCCACTGCCCTGCTGGCCTCAGATCGTCCCCCAGTTGGGAGCAAGGAGGCGCACTCTCCAAGCTGCCAGCAGGAGAGCTTTGCAGGGCAAGGCTGAGACTCCACAGTCACCTGGTCAAGAGGAGGGTGGAGGGGAGGGAGGTGGGCAGGGAGGTGGAGTGGAGCTGAGGGGGAGGGACAGGGGCATCTTCCACAGTTCGCTCCTCATGGGGGCCCAGACACTGCCAGCTGCAAGCTGCTGCGCGTGTCCGGCTGCTGCTGCCACTGTCTCCACCACCTCTGAAGCCTCAGGAGCCACGGAAAGCGCCGCCGCCTCCACCGCCAGACTCCCCAGCTGCGCCAGCCTGGGCTCAGGCTGTCACGCCACCGCAGCCACTCCTACAGTCGGAGAGCCGGGGCCTGATCACACTGTGCTGGGGTGGGCAGGGGCTGGAGTGGTGCAGGTGCTGGCAAGCTGGGGAAGATGCACGGGTAGGATCTCCTCTCCCTGGGAGCAGTCTGGGACTGCACCCGGACAGGTGCCCCCCTGCTCAGTGCTGCCCTAGGCTTCTCCCTGGCCTGGGCTGATAAGCTGCAAGCCCAGGGATCATGGAAATGCTGATGCTGTGATGTCTTTGCTGGACATGCCAATGCTTGTCGGTGCAGGTCAACGCTATCATCCACCTCGGTGAGTGCAGTGGGAGGCAGGACTGAGGATGAGCGGGGGCCCCAGTGGCACGGTGGGCAAGAGGCAACCAACCTTGGGCTTAGGGGCTTGGTGGGCGGTGCTCCCAAGAAGGGCCAGGCTGTGCTGCCCCGTGGGGGAGATGTGCATGGGCAGTATCTTGCTCCCTAGGCTCCTGCTGCTCCCCGAGTTTCCAATACCCCTGCGGGGCCTTGTGGCCTCTGTGGACACTTAGGGCCTCAGCTGTGGGGAACCCAGGGCTAGAGGCACATCTAGAACCTGGCTGGGCCTCAGGCGGGGTAGCGCTAGCCTTTACTCTAAGCTCAGAGCAGCGAGAGTCAGGGGGCAGACAGGGTCCTAGTCTCACCAAGTTGTCAGGGCAGGATCAGAGAGACCCAACCTGAACTGTGGGTGAATGTGGATGGGTGGGTGTTGTCAGTGTGTGTTGCTGTGTACATGCCTGTCACCATGTTGATGTCACTGTAAGAGAGCATTGTGGTGTGTGGGGCCATCCTAGCTTGTGTTGGTGCGTGCATGACTGTCTCTCAGCCTGTTAGAGTGGACAGAGTGTCTGCCTGTTTCCCTGGATATCTGTGTATCTCTCAGTATATGTGTGGGGCTGTGTGTGTATCTGATTGTGGCGATGCAAGCCCAACCCTGGACAGTCCCAGAGTTTCCCATGGCCCAAGTGTTGCGAGCTGGCAGATGGCCTGGGGGGTGAGAGCCAGGGGAGAAGCCTGGGCAGTGGTGTGTTGGGGGAGGGTGTGTGTTCAAGATGAGCAGTATGAGCCCAATGGAGGGAGAACCAGGAGAGGAAAGAAGAGGAGATAGAAAAGAGGAGGAAGGGGCCTGTGGATGGGGAGTGTGTGGGAGCTGGTAGCAGCATGGGGAAATCCCAGATAGTTGGGCAGGTTTTGGGGGACTGACAGGGGTTGCTTTGGGGGAGCTCTTTGGCAGTAGCCTTTATGAAAGTTGGGAAAGACCAGGGAGCCCAGAGAAACTGGGCGTTGGGAGGCGTGAGAAGACAGGAATGATGGGACGGCCAGGCAGGGGTGTGAGGTGGGTGAGGGACTAGGCCTGGGCTTGGTGCACTGCAATCCCCAGGCAGAGACCTGGCCAAGCCTGCTTCCCAGTGGTGGGTAGTGGTGTCAGTGGGGCTTGTGTCCTGAGGTCAGCGTTGCAGCTCTGGGTATAGCATGGAAGGGGACCTCCCTCCTCCTGCCCAGCTCCCAGCTCGGGGAATCATTGGGCCCAGCCCTGGGACAGTGATGACCCTCAGGGCCTGGAGAGGAGGGAGGACTCCAGAGTTGTCCAGACTGCAGAGCCAGGTTTTGGTGAGTCTGTCTGCTGTCAGGTGCAAGTGCACAGTTGGCCAATGCAAGAATGCAAAGGCCCAGCTGGAGGCCACCCTGGAGGAGCTGTTCATGGTTTAAGAATGGCCCCATCTGGACTCCTCAGCTTTGTTGTGTCAGAAGGCAAGGAGTCTGGGAACATTCTCCAAGTCCCCCTTCTGGAGACCCCCCCGCAATGTACTTGGAAGCAGAAAAAGTGGGGAGGGTTGGAGAACAGGAGGCAGAGCCCAGGCAGCCAGACTGGCACTGAGCTGCCTGTCATCAGTCATCAAAAGCCCCTACATAAAGCCCCCTGGCACGGGAAAGCCACTGCAGACCTGCTTGCTCTGCTCTAGGCCAGCAGGACAGAAGGAAGTCATTAATCGATTTTTGGGATTTGGCCCAGGGCCATTGTCCTGTGGGGAAATTTTCTGGCTCTTGGGATGGCAGTCCTGTGACCATATCAGGGCTTTTAGGTGCTGCCTGAGGTCATGCCAGCTTGACTCCATTCTGTGGGGCATGGCTCATACATGAAGTGGCTTGGTTGTGAGAGACTTGTGTGACCTGGTGGCAGCATGTGCCATGTGCATGTGTGACTCATGTCAAGTGTGTTGGCCTATGGGGTCAGGTGTATTTCTGTGCTGGTGGACCAAGGAGAACCTTAAACTATCCTATCCACCTGAAACTCCAGCCCAGAACTCCCACCACCTGGCAACCTGCAGTCCTGCCTGCACCATGACCTGAAGGCCAAGGGTTGGGGTGGGGTGGGGAAGGTGAGGCCTTCTCTAGGCCTGATCTTGACCCCTCCTGTCCTCCAGGTGCCATCTTCCAGGAGAATGTGGCCAAGGATGACAGGGCATTTCCAGCTGGCCGCACCAGACCTGAGCCTGAGCGATGACATCCTGCAGAGCTAGATCACCTACTCCATCAAGCTCATCGAGGTCAACAATCCTTGTCAGGCCCTGCAGGAAGGTGAGTGAGTGGCCTCTGTGCCCAGGGCTAACAGGGATGGGGCCTGCCAGGTGGCGCAGCACTGGGGACCAGTGTGGTTGTTACCAGCTGGGCTGCGCAGGGCCCACTGTGCCCTTGGGCAGTTGTGGTGCTATGCAAGGTACACGCTCCCTCCCTGGCCTCGCAAAGCCATGGCACAGGGAGTGCTCTGCACTGCAGGGCTGGAGTGGAGAGCTTGTGAGCAGGTGGGCTGGGCTCCTTGCAGACTACCTTGCAGGCTTATGAGGCTCATTTCCAGCTCTGAGGGCCAGTGTGTGCTCCCAACGCTTGTGGCACAGGTGTGAGTGGCTCAGGGACTTCTTTGTTGTTTTGAGTGTTTCTGGGTGGGTGTATCTATGCGCCATGTATCTGGGGTGGTGTCCCTCCCCTGACCTGGATGGGATGCTGTCTTCTTCACTGCCTATGGAGGAGCCTCTGGCACCCAGTCCTGTGATCTCCCCTCTCAGGAGCACAACCCTGGAGACAGCATTTCATGGCCTCTCTGTGCCTTGGCCTGCCTTGTATGCCCTTCTCCTCCAGGTTTAGAGGATTTGTGCTCTCTTGCCATCCCTGCCTGGGCCAGAGGTGGGCACTGTTTGACCAGGAAAGGAATGGAGTTGGGCCAGGGCAGGATGGGGGTAAGAAGAGCAGGGAAGCAGGTTGATATTGATCACATGACTCACAGGGAGGCTGCCTGGAGTCACCTGTGTGGTCCAGGGCTCTGGGAACCTGTAGCCCTTTGCTGTGTGGAACTGCACTCTTGCTGCAGCCTCACAGCTGTGAGTGCGCATCGGGGCCAGAATCCAGCCAGCCTGGCCCAGCCCCCACGCCGCTGGCTGTAGAGCCTATAACTTGCTCTATTTGTTGGGAAGGGGTCCGGCAGAGCTGGTTTCAAATCCCAGCTGTGTGACTGATCTGCTGTGTGATCTTTAAAGGTCACTTGCCCTGTCTAAGCCTCAGTTTCAGTGTCTGAAGTGGGGCTACCTCAGTGATGTGGTGGTGGATCTAGAGAGGTGATGTACACATAGCAGGCAGGAGGCTGTTGGCAAGCAGCTGTCCACTGGGGCGCCCAGTAGCGGCCTGCTGAGCCCCGTGGTGGGGTTAACGGTTTGGGTGGTGGCACATTTTACCTTAAGTGGGCCTTGGTTCTCTGTGTCCTGGCTACCATTTTCTCTGTTCTCCTATTCCCTGGACAAGTGTGCATGACAACCCTTGGTCTCTGGGCCCTTCCTGGGTCTACCAACCCCCAGGTCAGGGAAAAGACATGGACTCCGCTGGCTGGACACCATCCTCCCCAGGCCCTTGGCTAGAGCTCTTGGCTCAGTCTGTCCATGTGCCGGCCCTGACATGGCATGAGCCCCTGCAGGCTGAGACCTGGCCTGGCCGGGCAGGCTGTCTCTGTGCTCTCTCCTCCCCACACAGCCTTTCTTCTTGGTGCAAAGGCAGAGGCATTAGGTCTTGCCTTAGCTCTGCTCCTGGACTGGGGCTGGGGCCTTCTTTCCATCTTTTTGTCTCAGTATCCAGAGGCCTGGGAGGAAGGGAGGGGCCACACTCTGGAACCTAGTCTGAGCTCCAGGCCCAAAGCTCTGAGACCTGAACTCGGCACTGGGCTGGGCTCCTGGGGCTTGTCACAGAGGTGCCCATCTTGCGAGACTAGTGCCAGGTGCTGAGAGGCCTTGACTTGGCTCAGCCCTGGGGTCCTGGCTGCCTTCCCTGTCATGGCTGCAGACATCAGGTGCTGCTCCCCGTCAGTCCTGGGTGGTTCCAGGGCCCCTGCCCTCACTCACCTCTCCCTCCATCCTTGGCTCTTACTGAGGGGTTGGCCCCCCAGGGCCTCAGGGCCCACACATATGGGATGAGATCCCTGCCGCTCCGAGGGCCATTACACTAGGATACACTGACCTGAGTCTCTCTCCACCCCACACCTGTTTAAATGTTTAGACAGCCACTGTGCCCCACAGACTTTTTCAGGCTTCACATCCTGCAGCCTGAATAGTTCTCACTTGGTTCTGTTGGACTTATTCATTCTGTCCTTGACCCACTTAACACACAGCATCCCTGATGTCTCTTGACAAGGGACTTAATTTGTTGACTTCAGCTTTCCTGCCTACAAAATGGGGACAGTAGTACCTCCCTTAGCAGGTTATCTCCAGGACCAAGTGAGGTAATGTCAGTGGAGAACTAAGCTGGTGCCTGGCACTAAAGAGTTGCTCAGGAAACAGGAGCCACAGTTACTGTCATCAGGATGTCTGACCAGTGAAGAGGGGGAGGCATGGTCTCTGCTTGCCCTGGATGCTCTGCTGACACTAATGAAGCCCTAGTTAGTACTCCTGCTATGGGTTTGGGTGAGGCTCAGGTCCTCAAGCCCAGGGCTTTTGCCCAAGGGTGATGCATCAGAGAACCCCTATTGGATCCTGTGCAGGTGACTGATTCTAGTGTGTGACTTCACACCTGCTCATTTATAGTCCAGCCTGCTCAGAGCTTGTGAGTCTCAGTCATGCCTTCCAGAGGGTTGCCTCTCCTTCCCAGCCCTGAGCCAGCCCGCAGGGTGTCTGCATCTCTCTTACCCACCTCCAAAATGCTCAGTAGGCCAGGCCCAGCCTGATCCCACTGCTCAGGTCCCCAGCTTACTCCGTGTCTCCACATGGGGTCACTGGCCAGTACACAGGCAACACGGGATCTTATTTGGGGGGAATCACTGATGTACCACGAACAGCTGCATTTTTGCCCCAGACTCCATCCTGTGTTCTGCTTCTACCCATGTACACTCTTTATATATGAACTTTACAGAATCACAGCACAAGGGGTCTTCTAGGGCCTGGACCCCAGACTTTCCATTTCTCCTTCCTTCACTGTAGAAGCCTTATGGACAGTCACTGGGTGGCCCTGGGAGCCAGCCCAGGAACCTCACTGAGGGGAGAAATGCGGTGTACTTAGCAGCTGTGGTCTAGTACAGGCTCCTGGTGATGGCCTGTTAAAAAGCGGAGGCATCTCTCAATACCCAGAACCTGTGGACCCCTGTGCCCAGGTCTGTGTGAACATCATATCAGACAGCCCTGGGGAGCATGGAGGATTATACAGAGAGCAGAGGGAAGCAGTGGTTGCTTCAGAAATGTGAAGGAACCTGGGAAGCTAAGCAGGGTCTGGCCTGCTTAGTACTTGGATGGGGTAAACGTGTAGGATTGGTAGCCGAGCCAGCATTCTCCCTGTTCCTTGCCTGCCCTGCCACTATGCACATGACCCTCACCTTATCTCAGGCCTTTGTCCAGTTCTCACCACCTCCACCGCCATGTCCCCAGCCTCAGCCTGGATCCCTGTGGTCACTTATTGTTCCCCGCCTCTGCTCTCCCTCCCAGGCCTCTGTCCATGCAGCAGCCAGAGTTACCTGAAAAGTTAATTCAGGCACCTCCCTCTCCTATTGAAACCCTTCAGTGGCTCTTTGCAGTACTGAGAATAAAATCTAGACCCCTTGTCAGGGCCTGAAAGCCCCCATGTACCCACAAAAGGGCTGAGCTCACCTGCTTCACTGCCACCACGCCTCTTGACATCTCTGCTTCAGTCACGTTTCATTTCTTCCTGTATCTCCAACAGGTGAAGCAGTCTCCCACCTCTGGGCCTTTGTGCATGCTATCCACCCCTACCTGGAAGGCCCTTCACATGACAGGCTCCTCCTCAGTCTCAGCTATTCCTCAGATCTCACCTCCTCAGAGAAGCTCCCCTTGGCTCCAAGATGGGCCCCTCTCATTCCCTGACAAAGCCTTCTTTTCCTTCTTTGCCAGCTTTCTCATCGGCAATTATGTTATTAGTTTATTTGTGAGGAGCATAAGGTCTGTGAGGGCAGGGACTTGTCTGTCTCATTCACTGCTCAGTTCCTAGAGCCAAGCCTGGTGTGCTGTTGGTCATGGGTGGTCAGTAAAAGCCCCTGGATGGATAATAGGACAGATGGACACATGGGACCTCTGTTCTCTGAGACACCCCCTCAAGCTTGGGGTCATGCTCAGGACCACTCGTGGTCCCACGGCATGTGGGGCTTGTTGCATTTATAGCAGCCCCATCCTGCCACCTCATGCTGGCCTTTCCCTCATATTCAGCTTCTGGATTTGAAGGTTTCTACTGGCAAGAAATAATAGGAGGTGGTAGCACAGCCCCTTCCTGGCAGCACCCACTTCCATGGGGGATGCTAAGGCCCAGCACAAAGGCTACAGTCACATTGAGGGGGTTTCCCATGCTCACCATCTGGAGTAGGGAATAGTTTTGGGGGACTCATTTCTTGAAGGTGTTTCCCCACCTTAGCTGTTCTGTCAGGGGCTCAGGGCCACTGGCTTGTCCATCCCCTCTGAGATGTGCCTGTGGGGATGGGAGTGGGTGGTGAGGGAAGGGAGGTTCCCCAGGGGAAGTAGATGCTCACCCTGGGCTCCAGGTGCTGGACTTGGGGTCTGCGTGGCTGTGTGGGTATCGGGTATAAGCTGGAATCTGGGTTCTTCCAGATTCACTCTTTTTTTTTAATTGAAGTATAGTTGATTTATAATGTTATAATGTTGTGGTGGTTTATTTTGTACAGCACAGTGATGGAGTTATGCACATACAGATATTTTTTTCATTGTAGGCTTTTACAAGTTAGTGAGTATAGCTCCCTGTGCTCTACAGCAGGGCCTTGTTTATCTGTTCTGTATGTAGTAGTTTTTATCTGCTCATCCCACACTCTAAAGTTATCCCTTCCCTCTGCTTTCCCCCTGGTAACCATAAGTTTCTTTTCTGTGTTTGTGAGTCTCTTTCTGTTTTGTAAACATGTTCATTTGTGTCTGGGTTTCCACTGTTGTCTCCCACCTGGGAATGCTCTGGTGGGCTCAGGAGCCTGCTGACTCTGGCCTCAGTCTCCACATGTGTGAAATGGGGATGATGACTTGGGGAAGCAGAGAGAAGAGCAACTGGAGGTGTGGGGCTGGTGAGCGTAGCTGCTTGAGCTGCCAGACCCCTCGCCCCACACCCCTGCACAGTGCGTAAGCAGTGCCCATTTGCAAGAATGTATCTGCCAACTCTGCCATGTCAGCCTCTGAGGAAGCAGGAATTAGAACCCTCCAGGTGAGCCAGGGCTGAAGGGGCTTAGAAGCTCTGTAGTTAATGATGGAATCCTCATCAGGAGCACCCCGGGGAGCACAGCTCAGGGGTCTGGCTGTGTCAGGCTGCTTAGCTCCTGGAACTTCATTCAAGGGAGGACAGCAGGTCTGTGATGAGTATCAGCACCCACTGAGCAGTGCTGGTGAGTGCTCCAGGGGAGCTCCTAGATGACAGGGTGCAGCTGGACAGGGACTATGTGCCAGCTCTGCTCCAGCCTTGCCTCTGGGACAGTTTTCAGGAAGCCCTTCCTGGCTGCTCTGTTACCTGAGGGGGCTAGGGCTTTCTCATCGCAGCCATGCCATCTCGCCCACCTCCGCACATGTCTTAGGGGCCACCTGTGTGGTCTGGGAGCACAGGCACCATTTTTTCTGTGTATCAGGACACCCAGCAATGCAGGGCCAGAGCAAGTGTTTGTTGAGTGGCTGTGTGACGGTACCAATGGCGTGCACAGGTGTGGGCCTGCAAACACAAAGGAGTGCTTGCCTGTGTGTCCTAGTGAGCTCCCAGGTATAACACCTGCAGATGGTCTGAGACCCTGGTGGTGGGAGGGTCCAAGGATTATCTGCTTAGAGAGCTCATTCCTGTCAGGACCTCACTTCCATGACAAGGAGGCTGAGCTATGTGCCCTCGGTGATGTGGAGAGTTTCTGCCTCACATGTCTGAGAGGTAGCTGTTGCCCCCCTGTGTGCTTGTGGAACTGCTAAGTTGGACCATCTTAGAATACCACACCCTAGCCTCACACCAGGGAATCCTGCCGAGGGTCTGAAGTCACTCTCTGTGTTAGTTATATTAGTCATGTGGGTGTCAGGAACACCTGTACCAGCCTAAGCAAATAGGGATGTTTATCAGGCCATATAGTGGAAAAGGCCTCAGGTTGTGTAACTTCAGACATGGCTGGATCCAGGGGCCCAAATGGTATCCTTGGGACATCACCTCCTTTACCACACCCTGTCACTCCCTTCCCGGGATTGGGCCTTCCCTCCCAGGCGGCCTTATCCATTCAGAGCCCCCAGGCTGTTGCAGGCTCATGTCTAATCAGCCCAGTCCCCGTGTGCTTCACCACAGGAAGAGGGAGAGTGTTTAACAGGGGCCTCCCAAGGGTCCCAGGATCGCTGCTTATGGGCCTGGCATGGAGACAGTCTCCTCTGGATCAGTCCTGGTGCCAGAGAAGTGGGATGCCCTGGTTCCACCCCAGCCCCTGGGATGGGTGAAAGAGGCAGAGTGGACATGGGTGGTGTCACCTGAAGAAGAGAAAGGAAGCTGGGTCCACACAACAGCGTGCCCTCCGCCTTCTGTTTGCTGCCCCCGGGAAGTGAGAGTGGCCATGCAGCATGGGGCTTCTCTGCCCATCCCCAAGGTGCTCTGGGGATCGGGGTTGGGCTGGAAGCTGTGGAGCCACACCTGGTGATCAGGCCTTTCTGCACAGGTGGATTCCAGGAGACCTCAGACTTTGAGGATTTGAAAGCTCTCTTGGGCGGGCTGTGTTAGGAGGGAAGGAGCCAGGCTTTGAGCTCTGTGCTGTGCCCATGGGGTCAGGAAGGAAACCAGATGAGGCTGGGCGGTGTGGGAAGGCTTTCTGGGGGAGGAACACTTGTGCTGGCCCAAAATTCAGGAGGCATTGAGTAAAGGAAGCGAGTGTTTCAGGCATGTAGGATAGAGTGGGCTGAGGTGTTGGTGGTGTTTTGGCCAGTGAGGGAAGGATTGGGACCAGCCTGGTGGGGCATGGGCTCGGGGGGTGAGGAGAGAGAGGACCCTGGGTCTGAACCCCTCCCCACCAGGTGTCCTGAGGATCCCTGTGGATGTGGTGTGACTGGGACCTCCCTTCACACCCTTAGGTCCTGAAGGGAGGAGGACCTGATGGCCAGGAGTTGGGGCGTACTGTTCTGTGGCCTCCTGCAGGTCCTGGGGTGACTGTGGTCCTTCCCTTCACCGTGTGTGATGTCAACGTCCTGTTTCCAGGGAGGCTTAGGGCAGCGGGTCTTGGCATTACACACCGTGCCCCCACTTTAGATATAGTTACAACTCATAACCTTGGCCCCTGACTCAGCCTTTTCCACCTGGGAGGGTCTTTCCTATCCCCACACCCTGTTGTGGGCAGGGCTGTCTGCTGCCTTGGGGATGGTTCATTTGTGGTCACCCCTGAGAGTTCACCTAGGTTCCAAAGGAGGCAGAGAAATCCCAGGTTGGCAGCAGGAGACCAGGCTTTGCCCCATACCCCAGGCCAGCTCTGCTCATCCTTCTGTCTGGTGGGGACTCTGCCCCAGGCTACCGTGGACCCTGGGAGGCTGGACTGACTATGGCAGAAGGAGTGCAGGAGGGAGCTGCCTTATTGACAAGGGCTGCCACATCCTCCTGGGCAGGTCTGTCTTGCTCTGAATAATTGAATAGAAATCCTCCACACCATGAGGCAGCGCTCTCAGGCCCTGCCTAATCTCATTAAGAAGTCCCCTGATAGTCTCTTTAGGTGGCTAGATGCTCGGAGATGTTTATCTCTGCCACAGGGTGGTTAGGCCCCAAGAGTGTGGATGTTGGATCAGGCCCCTGCCCTACTGCCCTCCAAACACAGGCTGAGGCAGAAATGATGCTTCACAGCTCTGCCAGGCACCAATTGTTTTTAATCAATTATGGTTTGCTGGGCTTAATTACTTTAAAATTGTTAATTTCAGCTGGAGAAAGCAGGCAGCAGACGAGGAAGAAATGGGACCCTCCTTAGGGCCGTGAGGCTGGGGAGAGTTGATGGGATGATTTCCAGCTGGGCCAAGACCACTCTCTGGGAGAGCTCTGGCAGGCTGCCCATCCTGCCTGCCAGGTGTGGCAGGGACAGACCAGTGGGCTAAGAGTATGATCTGTGCTACAGGAGAACGTAGCCAGCCCAGGGGCCCTGGGAGCACAGATGGGGTGCCTAACGTAGTTTGAGAGCAACCATGGGAGGCATTCTGGAAGAAGTGACTCCTGAGCTGAGTCTTGAGGTGGGTATTCAGAGGCTTGATCAGACTAACGTTCAAGATGTTTGATGAGACCCTAGGTACTGATGTGCTGTTTCATCCAATGACACAAAGTCAAGTTGTCTGTCTATTTTTGAGGTGTTAGCAGCAATGATGTTCAAAGATTACATTGGTTAATCCATTTGGGGGTGAAGAAGTATGGTATTTTAATTACATCATTTCTTTTTAACTTATCAGCTGGTTTAATTTTGTAAATAGACACTTCCCTTCATCTACTGTTGGACCACTCATTTAAACAGTTCATAGAGGAAAGTCACGTTAGATGCTTCTTTCTTTTCATTCACTTATCCATTATCAAGACAATGAATTGCTGCCCTGTCATCCTGCAAAGATGATAAATTAATTTTAAAAACCAAAATGAAATCAAGGATTAAAACATATTTGATGGATTACAATGCACTGCAGTTATTGTATTTGCTGATGTTCAAACTGTCTCATCTTGTCACCAGTTGGAGCCCCTTCAGGTTAGCTCTTAAGTCCTTTTGATGTGACCCTAGTAGCCTGAAAGCTTCCTTGACATCTGGTTTGGCAAGATGTTTCAAGTTCATCTTGTATGTTTCCTGCCCAGGACTACAATCAGTCATTTCTCCAAGAAACCTTAGTTTCTTTTAGTGGGAGATAATATTGAATACTGAATATTCGACATTGGTATCCCCCTGCTTCTGGCTTGATCATTGTGTCAAGGTCATTTCAGTGGGAAGTGCTAGGTATTACATACATGAGAAAATTCTCTGTCATTTATACAGATACACCCAATTCAAATTGAGAACTGTGAGATTTTTACTTAACCTCTTCTGTGACATCTGTATCTCCTTTCTTCCTCACTGGTAAATCTGATTCTCAAAAGCACAGGGAATAATTGAATTAGAGTATCTAACAAGTCATTTATCTCACCTCAATAGATGCACACCCAAGTTCAGATGAACAATTTCCACAATACCATATAAGAGCTCAATGAGAGAAATTGAAGTCAACAGGAATAAATGGGAAGATATTCCATCCACATGGATTGAAAGAGTTAATATTGTTAAAATGTCCATATACCCAAAGCAATCTACAGACTTAGTGCAATCTTTAATATAATCCAATGGCATTCTTCACAGAAATAGTACAAACAATCCCCAAAATTGTATAGAAGCACAAAGGACACCCAACAGCAAAAACAATCTTGAGAAAGAAGAACAAAGCTGGAGACATCACATTCCCTCATGTCAAATAATATTACAAAGCTATAGTGATCAGAAACAGTATGATATTGACATAGACAGAAACCCACAGATGAATGGAACTGAATACAGAGCTCAGGAGTAAACCTATGCATATATTGTCAGTTACTTCAGTCAATTTACAACAAATGGGTAAGAATACATAATGGTTAAAGGACAATCTCTTCAGTAAATGCTGATGGAATGCTGGACAGCCACAAGCAAAATAAGGAAACTGAACCACCACCTCACACCATCCACAAAAATTAACTTAAAATGGATTAAAGCCTTGAATGTAAGATCTGAAACTATAAAGCTTCTAGGGAAAAAGGGGGGGGAGGAGTCAGCTTCTTCATGTCAGCCTTGGTGATAATGTTTTTTGGATCTGCCTATGGAGCAAAGGAAACAAAAGCAGAAATAAACAAGTGGGACTACATGACTAAAAAGCTTCTGCACAGCAAAGGAAACCATCAGCAAATGTAAAAAGCTCCCTCTGAATGGGAGAAATTGTCTGAAAATCATAGCTGACATGCGGGTAATATCCAAACCATATGAGAAATCATACAAATCAATAGGAAACAAAAAATAAGCAGTATGTTTATAAAATGGGTAGAAGATCTAAATAAATATTTTAAGGAAGATGTACAGATGGCCTATAAGTACAAGAAAAGAAGCTCAACATCACTAATCATCAAGGAAATGCTAATGAAAACCACAATGAGACATCACCTCACACTGAATACAATGGTTAATATCACACACACACACACAGACAAAAATCCCAAGACATTACAAATATTGGAGAAGATGTTGAGAATAGGGAAACCTTGTGAACTGTTGATGGGAATGTAAATTGGTGCAGTCAGTATGGAATACAGAATGGAGTTTTCTCAAAAAATTAAAAACAGTACTACCATACAACACTACTATCCACTTCTGGTTGTTATCCAAAGAAAAGGAAAACACTAACTTTAAAAAAAGAAAAATTGAAGTACAGTCAGTTACAATGTGTCAGTTGTTGGTGTACAGTTCAATGTCACAGTCATGCTTATAAGGAAAATACTTACCTGAAAAGAAATATGCACCTGTATGCTCACTGCAGCATTATTTATAACATCCAAGATACAGAAACTACCCAGGTGTTCGATGACAGATGAGTGGATAAAGAAATGATGATATAGGTGTACAATGGAATATTCGGCCAAATAAAAGAATGAAATCTTGCCATGTGGCAATGTAGAAGGACCTCGAGAGCATTATGCTCAGTGAAATAACTCAGAGAAAGGCAAATACTGGAGGATTTCACTTACATGTGGAATTTAAAAAGAGATCCAAGCTCATAGATCCAGAGAGCATATTGGTGGTTGCCAGAGGCAGGAGGTGGGTCCAGTGAAATGGGCGAAAGTGAAGAGGAACTTTCAGTTTTAATACAAATGAGGCATGGAGATGTAAGAAGCAGCATGGTGACCATAATTAATATTATATTGCATATTTGAAACTTCCTAAGAGAGTTGACCTTCAAAATTGTGATCAGAAAAAAAATTGTTTACGCATGTATGGTGATAGATGTTCATCTAGACTTCAAATAGGGAAGAACAACCTGACTCCATATTGATTGGTTTCTATTATTTTAACCTTTGTATTCTATTGGTTTTGCTACAAAGTAATCACTTAAAGAATGTTGTCTCTAGCCTGAAATATACAGGAGAGCTTATTCTCAAGACTCTGACCCTTAAAGAAAAACACCTTTCCATTCATGTAGAAATAAAAAATTGCAAAAGAGAGAAAAACCTTAGTCTTATGGAGATTTATAGAAACATTGTGACCAGATCAACAGCAGCAAAGAAAGGATTCAGGTTCCAGGAGGTTTGCCCCAACCAATGACAAATCCTTCCCTTTTAGTATAAAAGAAACCTGAATTTGAACTTGGGTAAGAAGGTTTTTTGGAACATTTGTCTGCTATTATCTCCATTTGCTGGTTTTCTGAGTAAAGTTGCTATTCCTTGTTCCAAAAACTCCTCTCTCGATTCACTGGCCTGTTACGTGGCAAACAGTACCAGCTCGGCCTCGTCAACTGATTTGTTACGATTATTTCACAGTATGCACAAGTATGGAGTCATCATGTTGCGCACTTGAAACTGACCTAATGTTGTGTGCCAACTATACCTCAAAAAAGGAAAAAGCTACAGTATCCTGAGATAAATATAATATAGAACTAGCTGTGGCTTCTGAAAAGTTAGAACTAGTTTCATCACATGTCAGTTCTCTCCTTCCCCTTTCCTGTTTTGTCTGTACCATTTCTACATTCTCAGAACATAAAGCCATTAGGAGACAGGCTGGAACCTGGGACCCTTTCCCCGAGTGCTTGTGTTGATTTTGTGGTGGAAAAGTGCAGTGACCCCATGTTTGCTCCAAGGCCAGGTGTTGTCTGTCCTCTGTCTAGGTAGGATATGTATTCTGTATTTTGATTATTCTTTATGATTTTATTTTTTTTAATGAGATAATTTTATAAGGCACCAAAGTAAGGTGGAAACAGTTGACCTTTTTCTCATTTCTCTAGTCTCCTACAAAAGCTCTATATAATGCCAGATGTTGGAACCATCCAGACTCAGAACTACCTGGGCCACCCGTAGTAAACCTCAGAGTGTCATGGTAAGTGAGCTGTGCTTTGCCATTTCATGTTTGTGTAATGAATTATAAATTAATTAATCAGTTGCTGTCTTCATTCATAATTTGAAAGTCTCTGGCTTTCCTAATAGTTTATTTGTGACTCCCTCACTAAAATTTAGGGGCTTTAATTTTATTCATTGGAAAAGTACAGATTGTGGACAGAATAACAGAAATTCTGGTGTTACTCGGTTATAAATGAAAGCCTCAAAAAAATATTAGACTACTCCTGACCCACACTTTATGGAAATTATGCACTATTATGTATTTCATATTTGTATTAAGAGCTATATTATAAACTACATTAATCTTAAAGTGGCTTTGAGTGATTAATTTGCTTTCAGAGCAGAACTTTTCCTGCATTCCACTAATACCTTTCAATTCAAAACACATTTGAAAAAGATTCTTATCAAATTATTTTCTTCAGAATAACTGATAGGACCATACATTAATACTTCTGATTAATGGTGACAACCTGAGCCATCTGGAGCAATCAAAGAATGAGTACTTTAGAATAACAAAAGTAAGCATAGAAATCATTCTAAAATACAATGTACAGTTCCTTGTCTTCTTAAGTTGATATATTATACTCCTTTTACTAGTATAGAAACATTGTGCATTTGATGGCTATTTTTTCCTACCGTAAAATACAGATGCCTCTACTTTAAAAATCCTTTCATCCATCTGTTTTAGTTTTCCTGTCCATCCTGAGCTGCTTATAAGTGCTATTTATGTATGTAATTTTGTTCCTTCTAATGGTCTTGGGGACAAATAATAACTTGAATGAAATGTAGGATTAAAAAGACCAGAAGGAATTCCTGAGTGGTTCTTTTGTGAATAAAGCATTTTGAGTCTTACCTTGTAGGGCATAAAATTTTTAAAGTATCCCTAGTGATCTTTCAGAGGCCTCCTCCTTTCTTCAGCAGGGGGAGAGGGGATTATTATTCTTAAGCTAAATTTGCCATTTAGATGAGATGTTGCTATTTTTATATATTTATTTAGAACAGCTAATTTAATACCTTTATTAATATGTGAGGCTTCAAAGGAATCAAGTCAAAAAGATGATGGAGTTTTTAAATCTCCTGCACCACCACCCAATATGATAAACACTGTGATAAATACTGTGACAATACCTGCTCAGCCCTACCAAGATATTGTTACTGCACTGAAATGCAGAGAAGAAGACAAAGAAGTAAGCAGTCATATACACTTTTACTGCACATGGGTAGAATTTTGTGTGTAATAGCCTTTTAATGTCCTGAACACAAATTAGTACCCTGGTGCTCAGCGTTGAACCATGAACTTATCCTACTACTACCAGTGTTTTTACAGCATTTAATTTGGTGGCCATCTGACAAACTGTACACTTTTAAATAGAGCCCAGCAAACCCATAGATTTAAATATGCTACTTCAGGGTTACCAAAGAAGTGGACTTCTGTTTTCTTGGCAGTTAGATACTGTTGTTCAGCATGTGAAGCACTTCAATGATGTAGTGGAATTTGGTGAAAATCAATAGTTCACTGATGATATTGCGTACTTGTTAAGTGGCTTAAAGTGCACTCAGCCTCTAAACACACGAGGCCTTAGGTAAGATCTTATTTTTATATTTGGTAATTGTATGCCTCCTCTTTCATTAAAATTTCCTCAGTGGGTAGTGCTAAACATTTGTGGTTTTGTTATCATAGGTGTAGGTTATAGAGATGTTAAAATGGGATTGATTTAAGAGACTTAATTCTACATGGATGAAGGAAAGTTGAATGATAAGACCTTTTAAAAGTATAGAATAGGATTCAGCTTCCAGATGCTTAACAGAAGTGTTATGCTAAAGAATCTTTTCAGTTCTTCCTTAGCCCCAAATTTTACACATGCAAATGGTAAATTTGATTGAAGTACATTTTGCTTTGGATCATCTCTTATATACTATAATGGATGGAATGTCTTGATTTAATTGAATTATCCAGACATTTGGAGTATGTCCCAGTAGATATTTATAATCTTTATGAATCAGAAGCATTATGAAAGATAGCTGAGTTTTTTTTTTTTTTGCCTTTTATTTAATGGTAGTAATAATGTAAGAAATACACTACAGGCGATTATGTGTTATTTATATTTTTTTAATATAGCACGCATAATCACATACTATACATCGGTAAGTTCTTAATAATTTGGCTTACCCATGTTTTTTATATTGTGATCTGTATGAGCAATGCTTTGACATCTCCTCACCCCAGCGCATGTCCTTTTGCTTGTTTTGGTACTATGTAAACAAAATACTAAGGTACTAGGAATTTTCAGTCCCCTAACCTAGTCTCCTCTCTTCTAGTGTTATGAGCTTGACTACTAAATGTACCATGCCCTGTTTTATAATGTACCTGAGAGCACATGGGATGCTAGCAATGGTCTTTAACACCTTGGATGATTCCCAGCATCATCAGGGATTTAAGTTTCTGGGATTGAGAAGCGTTATTTAAAAATTCTACTTTATTTGGCTATTAAAAAAATACCTTCATTCATCTATAAATATTTCCTAATTATGGGTTGAGTTAGTATTATTTGCTAAATATTTAGAGCTTAATGCCCCAAATTTTCTCTTAATAAATTAAGTAAGGTTATTTTCTAATGACCTTTTTCCCCCTAAACTTGTCAGTTTATACTATTAAAACACTACTTAGTTATCATAGGTAGCATACCATACTGGAGATTCAATTCTGTAAGTATTGATTTTCTCTAGTCAAAAAGTACTAAAAATTTATTTATTTTTGATGTTAATAGTGTGGAAAAAAGTAAAAAGATACTAAAAAATGTTTTTGACATTTTGTCTGGATGTTGAATATAGGACATAGACCATTATGAAAAAGAATCTATTCCTCATTTTCATTATGATTTTGACACTTTCTCTTAAAAGTAAAGCATATATATAAAAGCTGGGGTTAACATTTTCAAAGTTAGGAAAAAAGTCATTATTAATCATGATCAGTAGTGGTATTTTGAGATGGATTTATTTTTGTTCAAGGAAATATCCCAATACCTATGCCATTTTAATTTCCAGAAATCGTTTGCTCTGTAAACATTTAGTTACCTAGTCAGAATTTTGAGGATTCAAAGCTTAAGTGTTTAGATAATTGATTGTGTTTCTTTGCACTGAAATAAGTGTTAAATACAGAATATTCCACATGTTAGAATATCCCAGCATACACCTTTTTGTTATATTAATGCTTACCTACATCACCTTCAATACTAGTAGATTTTATTATAAGCAGAGTGTGCTAACTCTATCTGATATGAATGATTTTGAGAATATATTAATGGTTCTCTAAAAATTACTTGCTTCAGCTGGACCTGATAGGTTTATTGTAAAGAAACGAGTGTGAATATGCTTCTTTGAGCATCCTAGCTTTATATATTGACACAAACTCAGTTGTGTTTATTTCACATGAAAAATAGCTGTTTCTGATACAGATTTTACACATACACCATTGCATTTGGTTACTGATTGTAAACTAAAACTTTACTGTATCATAAAGAACACAGAGTGAAGGGTATTTTAAAATAGGATTATATTTAGCTGAAAAACTATTTTGTAAACCCTTCATTTAGCACTTGAATGCCCCAGAGCTAGAAGCATTTATGTAGGAAAGTTCTGAAGAAAGGAACATTTTAAGCAGCAGTGCTTTATTTATGTATTTATTTAATTCACATTTCCCTAGAATATTTAAAGAGGGGAGTTTTCACTGAATAAATCATTTTCAAGCTTTCTAAAATATGAACAAATGTCAAAATGATCTTATCCCCTGAAAGTACCCCTAATAGCTGACTTTTTTTTCTTTTTGTCTGTTGAAGAATCTGTTCCTTTGTACAGCTGCCCTCATGTACATACTGAGTAGAGATCTTTTGAACATGGGTCCTGATAAAGCTAGCCTAGATCAAATGATTTGACTTTTAGAACTGGAACAAGATGCTTCTTGAGCTAAGCTGTTGAATGAAAAAGACATGAATAAAATTAAAGAAAAAATTCAGACAGTGTGTGAAACTGTGCATAACAAGCACCTTGACCTGGAAAGTACAATGGTGGTTTCCTTCTTTCCATTATAAAATAAAAATTATTTTCAGGAAGTTTTTAGTCATAGTTGTTGTGTGACTTTCAATGAATCATTTAAACCCTTGTTTATAATTTGGTACATTCTTGTGAGATTTTGCTCAACATAATTCTGTTCCCTGCCTGATGTTCCTAAACTGGCCCATCAGTATTTAGTTTAGATTTGTTGTGTATTTCCTGGTAAGAATTTTTATTGTATTTTGCCTAATCCTTTTCCTTTTTGTTGTTGTTGTTTTGTTGTTTGTTTGTTTTTAATGTAACTACATTGAGGCTACTAGGGATCTGAATTCTTACTCTTTGTAGGTTTCAGGGATAAAGATTCAAAGGATTTTCAAAAGCCATTTTCTGTGAGCATTCACTTATTCCAGAGTATCTCAGGATGTCTGATTAACTTCTATAAGAGATCAAGACTTGGAAGGAAGATTCCTGGGCATCAGCCCTTCTATGGAGCAATGTCTCTTATACTGGGGGTCATGGCTGTGGCTACCTTTATGCTCAATGCAACTCCCTAAGTTAAGATGACTATGTTGCTTTTGGTTGATATTATTTCTACTTTCTTCTGGCTTCTTTTAAAGAAGCTTTAAGCTTTTCTTAAAGATTGGTAGGCCAGTAGAAGATAATTGGACTTGTCACTGAAAAAAAAATATATTAAATATTCCAAACTTTCATATATTTCCAACATCTGAACTATGGAAGCATTGGTTTTTCTACTGCCCAAAAAACTGAAGACTGCAGCATTTGCCTCAAAAATTGCAGAAGGCTTTGTGTTAGCCACATATGACTTAGGGTTATTGTTGTGTTTAGTTAAGATAGAGCAGGGAATAGATTCATATTGAGTGGGGTTTGAGAGGGAAAATGAGTTACCATTAAAAGGGAGAATACAAAATTGATGTGTACTCAGGCCTTTCAATTATGAAAATTAGAAAAGCGGTAAGATTGTAGATAAGTAATCCTTCTACCTTCTACCAAAACATCTGTATGCTATTTTTGAAACGTATTTTCTTTTAAAAGTACTTTTAATATTTTTACATATACTAATTTTTAATGGTAGAAATTTGAGCCTGTAATTTTTATTTGCAGCATGATTGAATAAATATACCTTTATTACTATTTTGTCTCCCATACTGTTGTACTTTTCAATGCTTTCCAGGCGTTTTCTCTTGAATAACATGATGATAAACATGTTCCTTGAATTTTCTCCATCATTCATTGAATTTATTAGGATGGTAAATACCATTATAACTTTGTTATATTGTGTTAAAGAGTTAACCACATGATTAAAACCAAACACAGTTGCTAATGTTAGGATGCATCTTTTTACACCACCCCCACTTCAACTATTCTTGAATTTGGTGTGTGTTTTAAATCTTACAATAGACATTGCTTTATAGAGTGACTATCCCCTACACATAAGTGTTGATTCTTTTATTAGTGGTTTGACCTCTTCCTTGAAATACATGACTACTCCTGATGTGCTGTGGAAAGATAACTTAAAATATTAATATTATTAAAATAATAAATATAATTCAAATATCCAAGAGCTCACAGATGCTGAGTAGTATTCTTATTAATGATTTGGTTGTGCTTTTAACTTTTTGAGGACTATTCCAGTTTCAAATGAAGTGTTTGAACTGTAGGCTACTTTTAAATACTAGCTTATAGTATACTGAATATAGCATACAGCCCTTTTTTGCCTGTAGAAACAAACAATAAATTTCCTTTTTTGCATAAAATCTTGTGAATCTTTGCTATATTAACACCAAATTACTATGTACTCTCTTTTCTAAATGAAGAAAGCCTCATTAGACTTCAGCTACACTACTGTGACTCATGAGCTGACTTACCTGAACTGATCTCATTACATTACTCTTTCAGGGCCTTAGAATGAGAATTGGGTGAAATTTAATCTGTTTTTATAGTATTGAATTCTAGTTTTATGTTTATTACCTTGCACATCAACCTTGCTTTTTTTATAAAGAATAAAATAAAGTCTTTAGATCTCTTCTAATCTAATAATACTAAGATTTTTGTTGATTAGATTTTTTTTACATTTCTAAATATCTAAGTTATATTCAGTTTCAAATAGGTCAGGAAAACTTAAAGTTGCTTCTTTCAAAGGAAAGACACTTTGGGAAGAAAATCAGGTCTTTTCAGCTTTGCTAATTAAAGCCTTTCTTTTGATAATCTAAAGCTTCTTTATTTCAGCAGGAACCAGGTTGCCCTTTATTGGAGTGTGGCTATGTGTGTTTTTTAAAAATACAATAAAAAAAGGAAAAAAAATTAAAGGAAAATGAAGAAAAAGGAAAAGTAGACTGGTTTATAAATAAGGTTCTGAGTGCTCTGTGCTCCCTCTACTGGTGGCCCTCAGTCATCATTTGTGTATAATACTGTCATGGTGGTCACATGATGGGTATTCAAGCTGCTGCCGCTGCGGTGTAAAGTTTAAAACTGGTGAATCTGAAGCCCTAAAGATAACAGGATTTTTATTCAGAATAGATAAGAACGTATATAGAACAATGTGGAAGAAGACAAGAAACTTTGCTGGAAAATAAGGAAGGAATATTTGACGGGGGCTTACAGTAGAAGAAATACAGTTAAGTGATAAATACATGAAAACAGGCTTATTTTAAAAATAGAAAAATATAAAGCATAGCAGTAAGAGACGTTTTTACCATCAGGCAAAAGTTTAGATACACCCACACCCTGTTCATGCAGTGTTGCTTGTTACAACTTTTGTGGTAAATTAATTCAATATATTGATCTGTAGTTGAAATACATGTAGCCTTTGGTTTGTCAGTCTCACCCTTGAGCCTCTATATGGTAGAAATAACAGTAGCAATATGTATTTTATTGAACTAGCAAATGATCAACTACTGGAAATAATGGATTTTCTGTGAAATAAGACAATGGTAAAAAAAAATTTCTACAGTTCAAGACTTTTCTGATACCAATTTAAATAAGTTTAGGTTAACAGAAAAAGGCATTTACTGTGTTATAAAAATGCTATGGTGTTTTAGCTTAGTGGTAGAAAACATGCTTAGCTTGCATGAGGTCCTGGGTTCAATCCCCAGTACCTCCATTGAAAAAGAAATTAAAAGTAAACAACAAACAAACCTAATTACACAACCGCCCAAAATACTATGGGCTGGTAGCATGCAGTATTTTTTTTAAATAAAAATCTCTAGAGTTGTTGCTTCAGAATTCTTGTTGTGCATCAATAATCATTAATGGTGTTTCTGATTTTCAGGCTGGACATTTAGCTCTGGACACGTTACTGTCCCTTAGTTCTAAATGAGCAGGAGACTTGTTTAAAGAGGAACTCTGGCTCTTGGAGTGGTCTAGATCATATTATAAAGGTAATATATATATATATGTAATGAGATTATATATATATATATATATATATATATATAAAACATTTTATATATATTACTTAAAGCCTGAAGAAAATTCATGTACTTCAAAGAATAATGACGTCAGTTTGAAAAGATCTGTTCTTTTTAGTAGCATCTTGAAAATCTTTTAAAAATAAAGCCATTAACAGTTTGATATGGGGGAGTTATGGAAATAAAAAAATAAATTACAGTCTCATATTTTAACATCTCACAGAATAAAACTTAGAATAAATAGTATTCAGAGAAGTTCTAGCATATTCATAGCATGTGTACAGATGGCTTTTATATGTTAGTTAAGGGGATAAGTATTGAAGTGATGAGACATGCTAATGTATATTCATTTCTTTTCTCCTAGTGAAAGATGTGTGGACCATTTATGTAGAGATGAAGATGAACAGAAACTAATGGCTTCATTATGGGGAGCAGAGAGATGTTTATGAGTTTAAGAAAGTATAAGTATGAACAAATATTGGGGGAAATTACTTAATCTTAAATATGACTCTGTGTGTGAGACTGTCATAGTTTTATATTAAACATCCCTTGAGTTTTATTTTGCTAATCCAAGTTGAAATTGTAATGCATTCTTTGAGCAACCAAAGTTAACGTGTTAAATGAGCAGTGTAGTTTTTTTAAGTTTGTTGCACCGTATGAAATCATGCATGTCAAGTTTGTTCATATTGCCATATGTTATAGTTCTTTCCTTAATGTGGACTTCTGCTTAATAACTTGTTTGTAGAAGATAATAGTTAAATGCAGTCAGGGTTTTGTTTAATTTTTTATAATAAGAACTTTCTTGAGGTAACTACTGTTTCAGTCACATTGTTTATGATCACCGTTTATAATAATATTTGGTTTTGAAGAGTACTACTGAACTGTATGCCATAAGTATATTTGTTTTTTGACTTTTCTGAATGACTGAAGCAAGTTCAGAGTAGATCAGAATTTATGCTGGCAGTGAATTTCAAGACATATAGGCTGTGTGTTGGCCAGACTGGATTAGCAAGGGATTTTTTTTTGAAAAATCAATGGGAAAATGATCTAGTGTAAATGAAAAGTTTCTGGCATAGATGAAATGGAAATTATTCCTTGGCTCTTCTAGAGTGCTTCAAGTACATTTGGTAAATATATAATTTTTAAGAATTCTAGATGAATCTACGTTAAGAACTTTAATAGTTTGTTTATTAAAATAGTGATTGTTCTTTTCTGACCTATAAAGTGCTTGGTAACTGATTACCAGGAATTTATAGCACCGAATATGTTAATTATGAACACACAGTTATAACAGTGATGTTTTAATTTGGTAGTAAAGCAATAGATGTACTATTTTCAATTAAGGACACATGGGTTGTTATTCCCTTAGAAGACAAGGGCTGATCATCCTTCCTGATTTTTATGTCTTCTGGAGCACTGTGTGTTATGTGTGAATGAATGAATGAATGAAAGTTATGGATTGCCACAAAATTTCAGAATTTTTCCTTTTAGGTAATGGTGCATAATCCAGAGAATCAAAGCTACTTGAGAGCATACAAAGATTCACAACTCATTGTTTCATCAGCTGAGTAAGTTTTTCTGAAACGTCATGCTTTCTTTTCCTTTCCTTTCAAATTGATGTACAGTGTTGTGTTTTTAGTGTCCAGCATTGTGATTCAGTTATAGATAGATAGATATCAATTCATAGATTCTTTTTCATCACAGGTTACTACAAGCTAGTGAATATAGTTCCCTGTGCTATACAGTAGGACCTTGTTGTTTATTGATTTTGTTTATAGTAGTTTGTATCTGCTAATCCCAAACTCCTAATTTATGACTCCCACTTCCCCTTCCCCTTTTGGTAACTACATGTTACCAAAGACATAAGTTTCTATGTCTGTTAGTTTCTGTGAGTAATTATTGTTTTGTAAATAGGCTCACGTCATCTTTTTAGGTTCCCCATATAAGTGGTATCATTGTATTTGTCTTTCTCCTTCTGGCTTACTTCCCTTAATATGATAATGTCTAGGTCCATCTGTGTGGCTGCAAATAGCCTTATTTTATCCTCCTCAGTGCATGTAAAATGTCCAAGTATATCTCCAGCCCTGGTTCTAGCTCATTATAGCAGCTTCTTCCTAACATCTCTATCCCAGTTGTTGATATTGCTGCCCTGGTCCTCTGGTCTCTAGCCTGTCCAGTACAATACCAGTACCTCAGGGATTAACCTTCCAAGGATCTCTGTTTTGTAAAAAGAACCCCAACCTTCAAATCTGTGTGATTCCTTATTGTCTTTGGATATATGTTCAACAGCCTTAGTATAGTAGGAAATACCCACTTCAGCCTGACTCAAGTTTATCTGTTTTTAGCCCCTTATTTTAAAGAATTTCAGATGGAGATAAAAGTAAACAGTAGCATCATAACCCCTGTTTTACATGCTATTCAGCTTGAATAACCAGCAGTCATGGCCGGTCCTGTTTCCATGTATTACCCTTCCATTCCCTCTCTATATTATTTTGAAACAAATTATAGATTTCAAATCATTTAATCCATAAATAAGTATACTCTAAAAGAGGACTCTTAAAATATAACCACAATATCATTCTCATATCTTATAAATTATTAATTGCTTGATATTATCATATGTGCAGTCATTATTCAGATTTCCAATAGTCTCAAACTTCTAGTAGTCTCTAGTTACTAATAGATTTGCTTTTTATCTGTAGGATTCCTTGTCATCTATTTTTGTCTTATATTTGTAAATTACATCACACTTAGTACCGTTAAAGCATATTGTTCTGTAATCAAGTTTACCCTCCCTTACCAAAGTGCATTCTTGCAAGTTAAAATCTATTTCTTTGTTTGAAAATGTCTTTTGTATACTTCATGACCCCTGACACATACCTTCTAAGAGGAGGTGGTTAGGAACCTTTGTAATTAGGACCTTTGCATCAGATGTCTTAGAGGTTGCAGTAAAGGTCAGAATTGGATGTTTGTGAAAGACCAGTCATCTGGCTTTTTGAAATTTTCAGCAGAACCCTGATAAATGCAAGGATAGCATATTAAAGAGTTAAATATTCTCCTGCTGTTCCCACCTCACCTCCCAGCAGATTTATTAGCTCAGTGCTCCTTAAAGCCTGTGAGTTAACAGTAACAGCGTGGTCATTCTGGTGAACATCCCCAAACATCTAAAGAACAAATTATTTCATGTTAGACACAAGAAACCACTTCTTAACCAGAGAGTATGTTTTAAGGAGCAGCTGGAGAGCAATGAGATATAGTACAGTTTTCTTTAAGGGTTTTGTGTGGTGTATGATACATGAAGGTTTGGCCGACAGAGTCAGCTTAGTTTGTCTCTCATAGACGTTTTAAAATCAATGGACATGGCAATTTAAAGAGCATTTTCAGAAATACTAGACCCACTTAAAGATGACATTACCTTGTTATTTTGGGTAGCATCTTGAGAATCCTTGGGTATAGATGATGCCAGGAGACATGTCAGTTCAATGACCTCATGTTAAAAAATATGATGTGGGGTTGAGTATAGCTCAGTGCAGTGCACACACTTAACATGCACAAGGTCCTGGGTTCAATCCCCAGTACCTCCATAAAAATTATGATTTGTTCTGATGTTTAGGAAGTATTTAATATTTATCTATACAAGGTTATTATGCAATATTAATATAAATAATATTCTTTACCTAAGCTAGGAGCTTATATTTGAAATGAGAAAAACATCTAAATGAAATTCAGAAGTGCCCAGTGTTAGCTTTTAAAGGTGTAACTTGTTTGGGGATGGGTTGTGGGAGGTTGTTATGCTGGAGACTTTGGTAAAATGGGGGCAGCTGTGGGTAGTAAAGTTATAAACCTCTGCATTGAGTTTATAATTTCAACTTTGCTTGGAAAAATTAATAGTATCAAGTTTTCATAAAATCTGTGCACCTAGTGTGATTGCCAGACATGTTTGGTACACAGTTGAGTAGATAATACATTATAAGTTCTTTAATAGAAAAGAAATTAATTTAGCAGCATTTATGACAAGTCTAAAACAGTAAGGTCCAAGTAGGTAGAAATTCTTAGTGTAACTATGTTTGTTTAGCAGAATAATCTTTATTTTGATTTGTCCAAAGAGCATTACAACATTGTGAAGAACTCATTAAGCAGTATAACCGTGCTGAGAACAGTACATGTTTACCTGACAGTCAGCCTCTGCCTCTCCAGAATATCACTAATCACGTGGGCAAAGCAGTGGAAGACGGCATGAGGGACATCATTGGGGTGATGCTCAATTTAACTAATGATAAACATCAGTCATATTTTCTACATATGTTCTCACTGAAAGATTGTATTACATGTAAAAATAAACTTATCGCCTTGTTTCTTCTTTTCTTAATGTAGTCATTTTTACATTGCCATCATGTAATTCACTTACTCATGTATAGATTTAACTGCTTTTAGCAGTTGATATTTTAAAAACCAGCCTAGTAGCTCAGCTCAGAAATACTGTCAACAGTGTATCTCAATAAAGGAATAGCTATACATTTTTAATTTTTAATATTTGTGTTAATACATATTAGTTGTCAGTGTCATAAAAATGATAACAACATTTATCCTGTTCCCAATCCCTGTTTCAGAATGGGACAGCACCACAACAGGAGAGCAGGATGGCGTGATGGGCACAGTGATGAACTGTGTGCTTCGGGTTCCAAAGTGCCTACCTGAGAGGCAGAGATTTGATATTCAAGAGCTGGTGAGATCAAATGACTATTTCAGAAATGAGTACTTGATCTATTAAGATGATAAAAACTTCATCTTAGTTTTGAATTTAAGAACCAGTTGTTCAATATACTTTGGGTTTCAGTTGACTCCCTATGAACATACCTCTTACAGTACAGAAGGGAACCATGAAGGGCCATGTGTAAAAATAAAAAATATGAGAACTAAAAGTGGTGAAATCATTCTTTGGAATGACCATTATTTATAGTTATAAAGTGGTTAACCATTTTGAAGCTCATAGCATACTGATTAGTTTTCTAGCTGTCAATAAAATTTGTATATTGTATTCACTTGTTTTAATTCTCACCTGTGGTAACAGGCATGTTTTACCTTTTGTAGGCTTTAGGATTACTGGTAAATCTAGTTGAGTATAATGCTCAGAATTGGCAATGTCTTGTCAACATGGAAGCATCATGTTCTTTTGATTCTTCTTTCTGTAGTGGAGAAGGAGGTGGTAGTTTAAGGATGGCTGAACAGGTCCATGCAATTCAGGCTTTAGTGCAGGTAAGCCACAAGTTAAAAACAAACTAACACCTTCAGGTTTTACATCTGTCCAGTTTCTTTATCAGGTGTTACCTTCTCTCCTTCCTACCTTCCCTCCCCTCCTCTTCTTCTTCCTCTTCCTCTCTCACCTGGTCAGTGAGAGGTACGCTGGGGTAGAATGTGTGCCATTACTTATTCTGCTGACTGTTTTCAACTACTGTAATCACTCCTTAGGCATTCTTAGCAAAAAGCAGAAACAAGGCCTCTTCATATATGAATCAAAAGTAGATTATTAACAACAAATTACAAATCAAGTTTTAGCTTTATCCCTTCTGATTCAAGTCCTCCAGCATTACTTAGTGGTCTGATCTATGCCCAAGACTGTGTGTACCTAAATATTGGGGCATGCCTTTGAAAGTATATATGTCTTTGGAGTAATTTCCTGGCTTAGAAATTGTGTCACAGTATGTATATTTAAAATTGATGTCCCCAACTTGCCCCACCCCAATCACATACTCCCTCATCAGTTGATTTTTACTCCCCTGTAAAACTGTATGTGAGTTTTTGCTTCTTGACAGTACTGGGTGTTAGTATTTTTTTACTTTTCCCCATATAATACTTTCTGCCAGTTCCTAGCTACCTTTGTCATTTCCTTAAGTGACAGTTTGCCCATGTTCAGAAGTGATCATGAACCTTTTCTTTTTTTTTCCATTTTTTCCAAAGCCTTTGCTATCCTGTTAATGCTTTTGGCCTTTCTGAAACTAGATGTGCTTGATCTGTGTCTTCAGGTAGTAACCTGCAACAACTTGTCATTTTCTTCAGTCATAACTAGGAGCCTAATCATTCCTTTTCAAATATTTGGATTTCAGGACTTCTTTATTCTGTATAATTTTATGTGATATAAAGTATACATTATAATAATTATTAGGCATACTAAGTAACTTTTGTTTATGTGTGGTTTATCTATTGATAAGTTAGGAGTCAAAACAAAAAGTTGTAAAATTCAAGTACTCATTCTATTAGCCATTGATAAATAAACATAATCACATGGCATGTAGATTCTGGAAAACTCCCACCGTATAGTTGTGAGAGAATGAAAGGAGTCAGTTGACCTTTCAGTATACATATGAATGCAGTTTTGAGCTCACACATTCCCTGAAAGGATTTGGGGGGGCCCCTAGGGAACCTGGAACCAATTTTAAGAAACACTGCTTCATATAAAGCTGAAATTTTATTTTCTTGAGGGTGTTAAATTTTATATACCATGCTTGTATATATTTAGCAAATTTTTGAGATCCCCTTGGCCTGTGGTTTTCAGGTATCTGTCATTAGTAACTTTGGGTTTCCCCAGTCATATCAGTGAGTATATGAAATGCTTTCTGTACATTCAACTCTGCACCAGCATATGAAAATAAAGGAGTGAAGGCAAGAGATTTAGTGGGTTCCCTTTTAGAGTTTTTGGTGTGTCCTTCCATTGACAATTGTACTTCCATTGTCAAGTATTCCAGTTGAGATCCATTTCTAGGTGTTTCTCTGAGAACTAGCTTTTTACTTTTACTTGTTCTTGCTTATCTCCTTATCCCTTTAAATTCCTTTTAAAGAAGCCACGTTGCTTTCCCCCAAGATTATGTTTTATTCAGTGTACCTTCTTCCTTGCAGTTAATTTATCCAGGCTGCTAGAATTTAAAAATTGTTTAATTCTTTTAACTTTTCACTTGTATTTTTTGCTTGAATTTCCTCTCAGTATTATCCAAATTAAGAAAAATGTTTTGATTCTCAGTCTTATAAACAGAATGCCTGCATCATTAGTAGATACACTTAATTTGCTTGATTGAATTTCAGCAGCTCTTATACTTTTTTTTTGGCCTTCAGTTGGATAAAGACCAAGGGCTTTTATTGATATTTACTCTTGTTTACCAGACAACATGCTTCTTAGGATTAGTAATATTTAAAAGCAAATTGAGACAAATTTGCATATATACATGCTGGTTGGTGATCTCTCTTAATGATCTTCAAAAATCATCTTTATCAGCTATTCCCTGAGTGAGAGAGAGCAGCCCAGTTGGCAGAAAGTAAAACAGATGAGTTGATCAGAGATGCTCCCACCACTCAGCATGATAAGAGTGGAGAGAGGCAAGAAACAAGTGGAAAAATATGGTGGGTGTCAACTGAGAAGACGGATGGTACAGAAGAGAAACAGTAGGAGGAGAAAAATGATGAAGAACTTGACCTCAATACAGGTGTCTTTATTTTGATGTATTCAAATTAAATATGTGTTCTTTTTCCTCCAAAACATGTTTAATTCATGTATTGTTACAATGTTGCTATGTTTATGGCCTCTCTAGTGCAGTGCAGACAAGCTTTGATATTTTAGTGCTTGTAGGAGTTCTTCACAGGCTTCCTAGCAGTGAGGAAGGTATGTGTCCAATGCAGGCAATGTCTGCTTTCCTTTCCTGGCTCTTTCTTTACTTATCTGTAAGGAGAAGCAGTTGAATAATATGACCCCTAAAGGTCTTTATAGTTCTAAAACTTGGGGATTCTTTTATTGGCCTCACTTTGTAAACTGAGAGCTACTGTCATAAATTACAGTAATAGTTCTCAAAGACTTCTGCCCATATTTTTAACTAAGTTGTCATTTTTTGGTTGAGTGTACAATTCTATTTATTTTAGTGACTTGATTCTTATCAAATATGTGATTTGCAGATAAATTCTGTGAGTTGTCTTCACTTTTTTGATGGTGTCTTTTGAAATAAAAAGCTTTAAGTTTGATGAAGTCCAACTTACCTATTTTTTATTTTGTCACTTGTGGTTTTGTTGTTGTGCTTAAGAAACCATTTCCTAACCCAAGGTCACAAAGATTTAGTCCTGTGTTTTCTCCTAAGGGATTTATGATTTGGCTCTTATATTAAGGTCCTCTTCAATTTGTGTTGTTTTTTGTTGATATGTGTGGATATTCCATTTTCCTAGCATCATTTATTGATGTTTAGCCATTCTGAAGAAAAGATGACTAACAGAGTTGTTGGTTTCTTGGATGATTTTGTGTGTCTGTGTGTGCATGTGTGTTTTAATGTACTGTTACAGTTTTTGGTTTAAATATTTTCAGCTGTTCAGCATGCTGGCAAACACATGGAGGATTGCATCATGGCCTCATACACAGCACTACTTCTTGGGTGTCTTTGCCAAGAGAGTCCAGTAAGTAATAGTTCAGTGTTGTTTTATGTGTCTTAATAAGATTCCATTGTGACAACTTCTTATCATTATGTAATTAACTTACGACTTTTGCTTACCCCCTTACATTTGGTGAAGTTTAGAAGATACTTTTCAAAGTAAGAATATATTGGGCTTAATGAGGAAACTCCCAGGCTAATGGAGGAATGGATTCACTGTGCCCTTGGTTGAAGTCAAAGATAGCATCAGCTACAACCTGTGCTCAACTGGCTTCAGGTGCAAAAGTCCAGCATCAGTGAGAGCATCAAAGACTCAATTTCTGTCTTTACACTCTGCTGTCCCCTGCATGTCATCGTGTCTTTTGCTAGCTGTCTTCACGACCCTGTGCAGACTCTAGCTACATGACTTGTCTACTTAACTAATGTCCAGTGGAAGAAGGTGGCCTCTTCCCATATGTTTATTTGTAAGAGCAATGGTTTCTTTCCCCTAGGACCCCTGCACACCCACTGCAAAAAGTAGGCTTCCCCTCACCTTGGCCAAGATTGGCTCACTTGCTTTAGTTTGATCTACCCACTGGCCAGGGAAATGGGATTACTACGTGAGATTTAGATCATCATGATTTAACTATGAGAAGTATGTGAGTGTCTAGATATTTGGGCTGAATCAGCACAGAAGTGGACAGGTTCTGGCTATTGGGATGGTCTCCTTTTAAAGGGGAAACATATGGATATTTTTTAACAGAAAAGCCCAGTAGAAGAGCCAGATTTTAAAATAAAAGGGAGGGTTTTTTTCCCATCAGCTACTAGGGGCAATCAGGTTGCAAGAAAGAGTGGAGAGAGGTCTGTTGTATAGGGGGTGGTTAGTTTTTCTTCTCTGAGGCTGGAGGACTAGAAGTAAAGACCATAATCTGAAGGGCCTCTATCAACCCTCTCACATTTCTTCACTTTTGCCATCGACTTTTCTACATTGCCTTGCTTTCTCCCTGTATCCATTTGTCTTGAATCCTGTGTATTTTTCTGAATCCTTCTTGTCCATCTCTTCATATTTGTGTTGTAGTCAAGCGCTGATCTAAATGCACACTTGCCCACTTCATCTTGGCCCTTGGTGGCACCAGCACTTTCAGGATCAAGGCCAGTGTTTTTAGTATGGCTTTGGCGACCCTGCAAGTTCTTTATTCCCCTTCCAGTATGTGATCTTTTCAGCTCAGCTCTTTTTCTTATTTCCTTAAAATCCAGAGATTTTTAAGGGCAAATGAGAAACACATGCCAAGCAAATGGAAAGAAGAAGATACTCCTTCAGTAGTACCCCCCACCCCCAAAAGAACCTGATGGGCATGCTATTTAAATTAAAGATTTTTAGATATTGTGTTATGCACACACCCAGATTTCGGTCATGGTCTTTCTTAAATAATGGTTCTTAAAATTAATTGAGTTATTATCAAATGTGACTTATTTTGGGCTGTCTTTCCTATGTTAATAAATTCCTATCCATTTATGTCTCTCTTCCCTCTAAAGAGATCATAAGGTCCTTAGGTTGTGGAAAGTGTTGTGAATTCATAGAATCTAAGATGTCTTTGTTGCCTTGGGGATGATTATGACTAACCTCAAAAAGCTAGCTGAAAAAACAAAATGTAAAGGAAATTGGTTTGCCCGATTCTTAAGTGGAAAAGAAACAGAACATCAGGTGATTCTGGGCAGTAAGTGCTGCTCTGTGGTGAGGGCAGCCTGCCTGGGAGCCCGGCAGACACTGGTGTCATTTCCCATCACCCCCCGGACACCTGATGTCCTGCAGGGCTCAGTCTCCTCTCTGCCCTTCCTGTCCTTGTTGCTCTCGTGACTCCCCATTCCTTAAGTCCTGCACGCCACCGCAACCACAGCTAGCTTCCTTAAGAGCACATCTGATCCCATAACTCCTCTCTCACCAGTCTTTCTTAACTTACCACCATTTAGGGAATGATGACTTTATTGCTACAAGACCCCAAACTTAAAATTACATTCTCCAAATTTTAACCCTGCCAGACCCCTTGGGCACTTCCTAAATTTCCCAAATTGGCCACGCTGTTTCCCATCTTTTCTGTTTGTACCTGCTGCAGGCTGCTTAGAAATAAATGCTGTGACTCCCTCTGCTGCCCCGCCGCCACTCACGATGTTGGGTCTGCGGTGTGGGGACAGAGGAGGATGGGCTTGCCCTTTTGAGAGGCTTTCACTCAGCCCCGGATCTGGTCCCTTACCCTGTGTGATGGGCGTGCGCTTCTCCACTGTGCAGCCCACACGGACCCCTCGGCCCCCTCTCTCCCCACTGCTGTGGTCTCAGCCCCTTCCCTAGAAATTGGTTAAAGATGTTCTTAAATCCGGCTTTCCTTTCCCTCTGCAGTGACCGTAGCTATTGCCCTTACAGCATATTCTCCACTTTCCAGTATATTTTTGAAATACAGACATTTAAAGATTGACAAATCTCTCAGTATTTTAGCTGCAAGACTTGTTAACTCAGTAGGAGTAGCTTGTGCTCCACCTCCCAGCTGGGGGCCTGTGGTGGCTTTTGGTGGGAAGGGTCACTTAGACTGGGTGATTGACAGTGTGTACCTTAGCACACAGTTATGTTGGCAATGCATTTGTTAGATCTTTTCTGAAATTCTATTCATATCATTATTTTTCTTATAATTCCAAAAATACCTTGACAGGAATAAAGAAGAGGGAGGGGGCTGGCTGCATATTTCCTAAGAGGGGCAATGTGTACTCTTTCCTCTCCTGCCCCGTGAAGAAAAATCAAGTCAGGAACTTCCCTGTTCCTCCTCCTCTCATGGCAATGTATTTTCTTTTGTGTTTTTTATTATAAGTGAGCACCCTTAGAGGAGATTTCTCTTTTATTCTTTTTGAACTTCTAGGTCATTTTTAAAATATGTTGAAATAGAACAGGTTTTAGACAGGCCATGTACTTTTCTTCTAACAGATAAGTTTATATATAGTCTGGCTGCTTCTTGCTAATTAATGAAGGGAAACATCTTAAGTTTAAGCAAAACTGGAATCTCTACATCAGTCAATCTAGATAAAAACAAAGTTGTTAAGAGAGAAATGGAGACAAATTGTATAAATCTAACTTTATGAACCTTTTAAAGTCAGAAAAATGGGTGATAAATTGAAGGAAAGCTCTGAAAGGGTGCTTGAAAACAGAGTCCACGAGGGGAAGCTGAGCTCTGAGAAGAATGACAGCTCCCTTGGTGGTGTGGCACCATCAGGGACCAAGCCATCTTCTAGGCTTTCCTCCTGTATAGCTGTGATTGCAGCCCTCAGTGCTAAAAAACCCCTTTCAATCCTCTAAAGAACCAGTGACCAATTCCAGGGAGTCCTCTCTGTTACCCAAAGAAGTAAATGACAGCCCTAGAGCCATTGAACATTCTCCTGAATCCCAGAGTCTCATCAAAGGGATGAAAAAACCACCCTTCAAGCAGCCAGATAGTCCCTGGAGCATCTCCAGTGAGAACAGTAGGGAGGGATCACCCTCCTCTCCTGCAGGGTCGACACCAGCAATCCTCAAAGTCCGCATCAAAACCAAGACATCTTCTGGGGAGATCAAGGGGATGGTGATGAGGGGGTTGCCAGAAGATAATCTTGATGCTGAAAAAAAGCGTTCAGAGCAGATGGGGTCCATGGTGGTGTCTGTGATGTTGCTTCTGTTGTCTCCAGCCTCAGCCACTGTCCTTTCCTTCCAGCCTCAGGGCACCTGTGCAGTCAGTGGTCATCACCAACACTGTTGCCCCTGCCGAGCTGATGCCCAAATAGGTCATGATCAAGCCTGTGATGACCACATTCCTCCTGGTGTCAGCTGTGAAGATGGCTGCTCGCAAGTCATTAATGTGAAGCTCACCAACAACACAATGGTGAAAGACACTGTCATATCTGCTGCCTTCATTCAGAGCACCAGCAGCGCCATCATTAAAGCCGCCAGTGCCACCCAGCAGCAAACTGTCTTTGTGCTGGGCTCCAGCCTGGCCAATGCCAAACTTGTGCCAAAGACTCTGCACCTTGCCAACTTAACCTTCTGCCTCAAGGCACTCAGGCCATGTCTGAGCTCTGCCAAGTACTCACCACACCTCAGCAGCAAATAAAGCAGGTAATAATCAATGCCGTGGCCTCGCAGCCACCCAAAAAGTTGTCATGGGTCCAGGTGGTGTCCTCCCTGCAGAGTTCTGTGATGGAAGCTTTCACCAAGGTGCTGCGCAGCATCAGCCCAGTCCCAGCTTACATCCCCAACCTCAGTCCTCCTGCCAACACGAGCATCACATTATAAACCCGTGGGTACAAGTGCTTGGAGTATGGGGACTCCTTTGCCCTGGAAAGAGCCTGACCCAACACTAAGACAGATGCAGTGTGTGCACTGAAGTAACATGCAACCACTGTAGTAAGAACCTGATTACTGACAACAAGTGAAGCCTCCTGTCCCATGCCCGTGGGCACAAGGAGAAGGGAGAGGTGATGCAGGGCTCCCACTTGATTGTGAAGCCGGTCCCAGGAGATCAAATGATCGTTTCTTCATCAAGCAGTATCCTGCTTCATCTTCCACTCTCCTGAGCTCCGTGGGGCCAGCACACACACTGTAACATAAATTCAGTCTGGCAAAGTGGGACAGTCACATCAGCCCCTTAAGGCACAGCCATCCTTCCAGCTATGCCTCGGGATGAAGACCCATCCAAGCTCTGTAGGCATAGTCTGAAATGTTTGCAGTGAAATGAAGTTTTCCAGGATGAGACATGGCTGGCTACCCACGTCCAGCAGGCTGCAGACAGCAGTGGACAAAAGACTTGCGCTGTCTGCCAGATGCTGTTTCCTAACCCGTGCAGCTCTGCCTCCCACCAGAGAATCCATCAGCACAAATCTCCCTGCGCCTGCCCCGAGTGCAGGGCCATCTGCAGCTTGGTGCACTTCCAGACCCACGTCACCAAGAACTGTCTACACTACATGTGAGAGTTGGTTTTCGATGTTCATATTGCAATGTTGTCTCCTCTGACATGGCCACGCTGAAGTCTCACACTCAAGTTTCTCACTGTGAAGTCTTCTACAAGTGTCCTGTCTATCCAGTGGCATTTAAGTCTGCCCCAAGTGCACATTCACATGTGTAGACACAGCACCCCGGCATCAGGATCAGAGAGCCAAGAATAATATATAAGTGTTCCATGTTCGACACTGTATTCACCCTGCAAATCCTGCCGTATCGCCACTTTGACCAGCACGTTGAAAACCAGGTGTCTGTTTTCAAGTGTCTAGACTGTTCTCTTTTACATGCACAGAAGCAACTCATGATGAACCATATCAAGTCTATGCGTGGAACACTGAAAAGCATGGAAGGGCCTCCAAACTTGGGTATAGACTTGCCTTTGAGCATTAAGCCTGGAACTCAAAATTCAGCAAATCAAAACACAGAAGACACCAGATCCATGAATGGGAAAGAGAAATTGGAAAAGAAATCCCCATCACCTGCGAAGAAATCAGTGGAAAAAAAAAAAGTGGCTAGTCCTGGGTGAATGTGTTGAGGGTGTGACCACCTGTTCACACAGAGAGACGTTAACATTTCCCTCATGAGGAAGGAGCATGGGAAGCAAATGAAGAATCACCCCTGTCACCAGTGTGAAAAATCTTTCAGCTCATCCCTCAGCCTCTGCCATCACAACCAGGTCAAACACAAAGGCATCAGGAAAGTTTACACCTGCTCACACTGCCCAGACTCCAGATGGACCTTCATGAAATGACTGATGCTGGAGAAACATATCCAGCTCACACATGATATTAAGGATCCTGACTTGAAAGGAAAGACAGAAGCCACCAATGTGTAGGAAATGGAAATAAAAGAAGATGCCAAGATTCCCAGCCCCAAGTGGAAGATAGAAGAACCTGTTCTAGAGTTCAGACTGCCTAGAGGATCCATCACCCGACCCCTGAGGAAGCTGAAGACAAACAACCATTGCAGTAGTCATGCACAGCTGCATTACTCCATGTGGTTATTGATTTGTTAATTTAGTCCCAGCAAGGAACTTTAGGACCATATGATCTATTTTTATGATATTGGATCCCTGAGGGAATTAAAGGTGTCCTCTGAGACCTAAGGGACAATCAAGGGGGGGGGAGTGAGAACAGAAGCAAGAGCATATGGTGAGATGTGACCTGGGAGACCCCTGGGATCAGGTGGCTCCTGGCTGAGAGGTGCTCTAGGAAGGTCTTCAGGGGTAAAGGGCCTGACAAGGTGAGGAAGGTGCCTATGTATGATGACCTCTTGTCTGGACAGCTCCAGGACTGTCTCTATTTCAAATACATTTGCAAATCTGTCCTATCTTCCCTCCTAAGTGTATTCATTCAGAAGTGCAAGCTTGTCTTCTTGGCCAAACGCTGGACTAGAGACCTGTAATATACTGGAAAACAAGGCCTAGACTCTACTCCCAGGTGGCTGAGCATTGGTTAGAACACAATACAGGGAAAGCTGCTGTAGGCAGAGGATCAGGTAATTAAAATCATAACCTGTCCCTCTCCCAAGTTTGCTATCATCACTGTTCATGATTCTGACCGTGATGCTCCTTCAGGATACACAGGGTATTTTGCAGAGCTCCCCAGGGGAAAGCAGACTTAAGTGCTGTGAGCATAGGAGGCAGTGTGGACCCACCTTGGCTGTGCTAAGCAGGAGATCTTTCCTGGTGAGTGACTCCCACTGAGGCCTACTGCCCCCCTTCAATTGTCTCCTAGGGATCCATGGACAACAACACTGTCCTGTGAGCAGAGAACTTGCACTCAATGATCCACATCACACACATACAAAAGACAACACAATTTAAATATCTTTACAGCATTAAACTGATTGTCAAAGTGTTTTATTGAAATCAATATGTACAGATGGCTGGAGGGAGAGAGGAAGGGACAGAGATGGACACACATGGGAGCTGGAAACAGAAGGAGACACGTCTATGTATCCCAAGGGACAGTTTCCACTCTGGCTCACCTTCTTTTTGTGAATTGGAGTAAATTTATGTTAGCTTCCAAACAAGGTGGAAGAAGAAAAGCAAATCCCTATAGCTTAAAGATTAAGCCTCAGTTTCTAAAACATCTGAGGAAGGCTAAAGTGGAAGGGACCACTTTGGAATGGTGCAGCGTGTTTCTCAGAAGCAGTGACAAATGTCCCTCTGGTGGCCATATGAGGAATGGCATGGGAGCCGCTGTCTCCATGGATGGCAAACAGGCAACATTCACACAAACACAACATCCGTCTTGCTGTTAGGAGAAAGCCAATTCCATAAGATCAAAGTCTTGGCTGTGCCTTCTAGTGCAAGTCCTCATCTTGATCATGACATGACCAGGCACTTCCCAAGGGTGGGGTCTCAGGGAGTGTTGATGGAGCCACTGAGCTGGGCCCCATCCACAGCAGAGAACAGAAAGGAGGTCGATGCCTCACAGGACCTGCAGGGAGAGAGTGGGAACATGCTTGGGTCACGTGTCCACATCCCAACCCTGTGTTCCTGGTGCAGAGAAGTGAGTCTGTCCAAAGACATGCATGGCCCTTTGCTGTCCACATTAGCAATAAAATGTCAATGCAGTTTTGAAATGTATCACACAGCGTCTTTGTCCCATTGCATCTAAAATGATGTTGAACTTGAAAAAATGAGATGACCCTCTATTACCTGTCACTTTGTCACTTACCAGATGTAATGATCATAGCCACTGACAATGTTAGAAAACATGACTTTCAAAGCTGCGTCATGTTCCTTCTGATCCCTTGCCCTTAAAGGACCTGCTTCTATTGCTCCTGCTGCCAGCTTCCTCCACAACGATGTCTTCTTCATCTCTGAAAGTGGAGCCCAATGCTATCCTCCCCAGGAAGCTTCTAAATCTAGGATCCTTCCCTGAACTTCCCGAGCACGAGCCCTGTCCATTTTCCTAGGATGGCAGTCACTTCCCAGCATGTCATCTCTCCTGTGGATTCTGAGCTTCTCCCAGACCAGGAAGCTCCTCAGTCAGTTCTCAGTCTGCTCTCTGCTCAGTGCTTGACCTAAGTTAAATATTCAATCAAGATTTGGACATCATTCATTTGAACAAGTTATGCACTGTTTCTGATGTCATCCTAAAGTTATAATGAAATCCCAGAAAAGAATCAGGATGTCTTGAAGCAAAAGGGCTAGTTTGTTGTTTATAAGGTCTGCAAAGCAGGAACACACAGTTTTTACCTGAAATTGACAGTATGAACCCTGGGGCTTGATGGGTTGAAGAATTTCTCAAAGCAAAACTACGAAACGTAGAGGTGGGTGACTTGCAAGGGTCTTCGATGGCCCTTGCAGCCTGACTACGGATCCTTGCAGCTGAGCTGCAAGTTTCCCATGACTGGCTGACATTGGAGCATCTCCTTAGAGGTTTGACAAGAATCAGAAGTCTGATAGGTGTTGTATGTGATTTTCTGAGAACTTGGAAGCATGTGAGTTAACCCCAGGTCCATCATGAGCTACAAAGGATCTCTAGCTTCCAAAACTTCCAAGTGGACAAGGGATATCTGGGCTTCTGTACTGAAGGTGTTCTGTTGAGGTGAATTTGGTTTTGCCTTCAGACTTGGGTGTGATCATTTCTGACCACGTCCTACAAACCGACACTGAGCCTGTGCTCCTAAGCATCAAGGCCGAGCCTCAGCCCAGGCGGCCCTTCCCCTGGGTCCTCTGATCTCTCTTTTGTGTGCTCCCAGTTGAAACAGGGGCTTCTGTCTTACCCGCTCCAGGAAGAGCTCAGAATCTCCTCCCTGTGAGGACCTATGTTGTGTGCATGGGGGCATCCATCTTCAGGCAGAGAAGAGAGAGGTCGCTGACCATGGCCTCACTCAGACACCTCCAATCACGGGATTGCTGGACTTTACTCTGATGGACACCATCGGCCCCCTTCATCCCCTATTTCTGGTTTTGGGGGAAAGGCAGAGGTACTTCCCCTGCAGAAGCTGAATGCAAGGTTGCCAGTCCTGAGGACAGGACATGGGCAGGGCAGTGGGTCCCTGATGGGGGAGCCTGAGAGGTGGGAGGGCCTGTGAGCACCTCCCAGGGTGCCTAGCCTGAGGCTCGGACCGTCCTGCAGCTTCTCTGGCACCTGATATGTTTGGGAAGACACTTTCTGCACATCTGAGCTCAAGTGGGTGCCCCTGTTGCAAATCAAAATTCCCCTGCAGGGAACATATCCAGGACCCAGCATAAAGACAATGTCCTGGCTTATTTTTAATTTTTAAATATGTAAAATTTAAACCAAAAAACAGTGATGATCATTGTCTTCATCCATTACTCAGCCAGACACAATAGGTCCCAAGTAATATGTTATCACCTCTGAGAATTATCAGGAGTTGTTAATTCAGACACCTCAGGAATGGTGGGCATCTCAGCCCTGAAGGGGAGGGCAGGCAGCAGAGCCTGACTGATACTTACAGCAAGTCACTCTGCTCTGGCTTTGGCGCTGTCGCAGGCAGGAGAGCTAGAGCTGGCTCTCCATCCAGAGGGGTTTCCCCAGCGGGTTCTGGAGCTGGTGCTGTGGCTCCAAGAAGGGAAACTCTCATCAATAGTACTGCTTTCCCACGTGTCCCCCAAAGCCAGGGGAGCCCTCACTGCTACTCAGTAAACTCCCAGTCCCTATTCCACCGTCAGGGAGTCTTCCCAGGCTCTGCTTTGTGTGGTCCAGTGCCTTCCCCTCCCCGCTCAGCCTGTCACCACCCTGCATCCTCCTCACCATCACTGTCTGCCTCTGGGAATTCCAGTTGCTCCAGCTGTGCCAGTAGGAGGTTGGCCTGCTGCTCCAGGTCTGAGCCAGGCATGCTCAGCTCTATGTAAGCCAGCACGGTCTTAAGGCCTGGAAATTCTGGAGGCTGATGGAAATCATCTGGGTACTGGAGCCGCCAGGTGCCCAGGATGGACAACTAGGTCCTGGAGGTAGTCAGGGGGACACCAGAGTCAGAGGCTTGGCCTTTCCTACCACATTGGGCTCCCAGGGTAGCCCTGCAGGGACCTGGGCCTTTTTGCCTTTGGCTCCTGCCCATCCAGAGGTCGGCTCTGCTCCATGTCCCATCTCAGCTGGCAGTGTGGGCAGAGGCGGGCTTGGACACAGAGGAGGGGCTGCTACAAGCCTTCTGAAGGGACAGCCCTGGCTCAATGGCATGACCACCTGTCCACCGCTTCAGGGACACCTGTCACACTGCTATGTCCCTCTCCCTGCCCCTCCCCACTGGATGGCACGTCTGTGAGGACAGGCAGGCTGTGTGCTCTGCGCACTGCCCTCTAAGGGACACGGGAGCTGCTCTATGAGTGCCTGAGCCAGGAGGGAACAGACAGGCTGTGTCAGTCGCCCAGCCTGCCCGTGGGCCTCCTCTCACCTCAGCCTTAAGCTCCTGCACCTGCTGGTTGCATAAACCCCCAGGGACCCTTCCTGGGTCTCCTTCTGCCCCTGTCACTCAGCATCATCAGGATGGGCTCAGCTGTCCCCTGAGGCTCATTGGGTCCCCTAAGCACCACCTGAATCTCCACCATTGAGGCTACACTAGATTGTGGGCGGGACGCTCTCCTCTCCTTGTGTTCTGTGTCTCCCAAAGGGCGTGTGGGCAGTGATGGGATAGATAGGGGTTCGATGTGGGATTTCTTAGGGGTTGACACTCTCCTCTGACCTCCCAGATGCCCTTCACAGCGCCACAGTCCCATCCACATCTCTCTGGGTCTCCTCTCCTCTTTGCCGGGGGGAGCCCTAAGACTTCTGCTGTGAAGCCAGAATCACTGGGTATGTGGGATCCAGGATGCTGCCCACCTCTGCCTAACCAGAGAGCCCACAGCTTCACACACTATTTGGGGAAGGAGTCCCTCCCCCTTCAATCCAAGAGACTCACTCTTTCAGATGGTGCAGGGGTCCCCCGTCCTCTTCAGTAAAAGGGAGGATGCATCAGTATCTAGAGGAGAGCAGGAAGGCATCACATGGACTGTCCTGAGCACACTAGCTGGATGTGCTGTCTAGTGTGACAGTGTGACTCCCAGGAGAATGCAAGCCCTGGAGGGCAAAGCTGTTGTCTGCTCAATGCATTAAATGATGGTTGTTCCTAGAAAAGCCCCTGTCCCTGGGGGCCCTTCCTATACATTTGAAGAATGAGTGAGCCCACCTACCCCCATAGCACACATCTGAGTGGGCCTGGGACACCACTTGTCCCTCCCAGGGATTCCTGCTCTCACTCTCCCAGGGCAGGGACAGCTAATGGCGTCACAGGTCCCCTTTGAAATGGGAAAACACTTCCACCCAAGGCCAAAGTCCCAGTGACACAGGAGGCAGGGGCTTCTTCATGGGTAGGATGACAATGACAAATTCACACAACCACAGCCCTGCCAGCTGACCTTTCCGTGAGCCAGGTCCCCAGAAAGCAATATCCATGAAGGCCTCCCTCTGTTCCTACCCTCCTAGGCCTGATCCTCTATTGACCCCAGTGTGCAGGGGGGCAAACTGAGGCTTTGAGAGGTAGAGGAACAATGCCTTATGTCTCTGCTGGTAGGTGGCTGAGTCACCAATGTCCCATGAATACAGAGTGCTCACGTTTGGAACAGATGTTCCAGCACCTGCTGGGCGGTGGCAAAATTTCGATAATTGCCTAGAAATGTGTTCAGATAGGAGGGGTGGCCACCCAGGATGGCAGGTACCAGCTTTGCCACCAGCTTCTCCAGCCTGTGTCACTGGAGGCTCCACAGCCTGTAGTCCTCTTCCCTGCTGCCTGATGGTCCAGCTCCCCCCTGGGGTGGAAAGAGGAGAGACATGAGTCAGAGGCAGCACTGGGGACCCCCAGGAGCTTGGGGCTGAAGACCAGACTGACTCCTCAAGCCTCAGGGTCCTGTGCATGAGGGGGAACCAGGGGAGCCTTGAGCAGATTCAAGGTTCTTGGCATCACCACTAAAGGGGGCGAAGGGCAATGATGAAACGCATTAGTGTCTCAGATCCCTGTGTCAGCACTACAGTGCCAGCAACTCCCTGCATGCAGTACATCACCTCTGTGACTGCTGTCACAACATTCCATTCTAGAGATGAGAACACAGTGGCTGAGCCTGGGGTAGGAGGGCTCAGGATCTTCAGGTCAATGTGGACACGTGGGGACGGAGGAGAAACAGGACAGTGTGTAGAAAAATGCAGAAACACCATTGACTTTACATGAACTGAAGTTCTGTCAAAGTCTCTGAGATTCAGACTCATATGTGGTCACTGACTTGCATGTGGCCACAGCTGGGCCTGGGCTGTGAGGGCAGGTAGGGGAGATGGGGCATCAGATTCCTTTGCCAGCAGGTCTCTAAGAGGCAGCCTAGGGGAGGAGCGGGGCAGCTATTGGGCCCAGAGCTTCCTGGGTGTGGAATCTTCTTGCTGGCACTCACCCTGAGCACGTCCTGGGCTCTGCTGCTGTCGTGGGGCACCTGCCTCCCAGCAGGGAGGTGGAGCGGGGATCTCCATGGACCAGGTCCTGTCCCATCTCCTGTATGGAGTCCTGCAAACACAGTGCCCAGTGGTCAGGCAGAGACCTCAGAGCCCTTTCTGGTTCTCTTGGTGGTTCTCCAACCCATAAGACATCTCCAGTCCTGACACACATACACCACTGTCTGCACAAACCTCCTTCAGGGACAAAAAAGCTGACAAAGTGGGGGCCTTGTATTCCCATTGACACAGATATGATGCCCCTCAGGAGTCCTCTTTCCCCCTTATCAGCCCTGTCCTTGGGTGTGGCCGTGTTACCAAGTGCTCAACAACCTATTCCTGCCCAGAAGGGACACATCCCCTCAAGTCCACCTTCCCCGACATGGAGATGAGGGGAAGTGGGCCTGCCCAGGGAGGGCCCCCAGTGGAGGCTGGTCCCAGACTGGCCTTCTCCAGGCCACCCTGTTTTACCTCAGGCAGCCTCCTCAAAATAGGCCAGAGTCATCTGTGTTGAGGGTTCCACAGATGCCTACAGACATTGAACAACCTCTCAGTCCAGAGTTTCCTGGTGGAGAAGCCCCGAGAGACTGGGAAACAAGAAGAGAGCATGTTTCTTCTGTAACTGTCTCCAGCCAAGTGAGCTGGCTCTGGGGCCATCACTAGAATGTGGGTGCCTGGTAACCAGGTTCCATTTCTGTTGGGGTCTGTTAAGGATGTGATGTCACTTCCTGGGGTCCACTTCCTGGAACCCCCTCCTCAGACAACACCTCCACACACAGCCCTCTGGGCTGTTGCCTGCTCACCCCCTTCTCCAAACAAACCCACCTCTTCCACAGTTACAGCTGCCCTGCCCTCTCCACGGCTCCTGGGGAGGGTCTGTGTGCAGCTGTAAGAAGATGTCCTGGTTTCCAGACTCAGCTCCTCATCCTTACCTGTTTTCCATCCTGGATAAGTCCTGGTGTCTGTCCAGGTCTGTGTCTCCCCACCTGCACAATGGAAATGATTCTAGCAGATACTTCTAGGAATGTCCTCAGGTGTAAGTGGAATAAGGCCTAAACAATGGGGGAGTGATATCACCTGTAGGTGGTGACTTCAACCCATGTTTTTCTTTCTCTAGCTTCCTCCTCCATGTCTGTTCCTCTTCTGACCCCACCCCATAATCCTTATTCAATGTACAGTGGTGCACAGATGTCTATGTGTTTGTGTGTGTGTGTGTGTGTGTGTGTGTGTGTGTCTAAGCTGTGCTCACAGTGTGTGGCCAACAGAAAACTGCCCCCACACAAAAGGGATGGGCAAGAGCATCCTGAGGTCTGAGGGTTTCTAATTTCCATAGCAAACTCAAGAGGGGATGAGGCCCTAGCTAAAATCTCAGAGCACATGACTCAAGGCCATGCAGGTAGCAGGGCTGGAGATGAGATCAAACACAGTCTGGTGCTACTGTCCACTCTCATTACCATGGTGCTGGAGGCAGGAGACTGTCCCCTTCAGCAGTCACACATCCTGGCCAGCTGGATTTCTCTGGCTGTACCCACAGTGGCCCAGGGATTGACAGGAAGATGATGGCTGCCATCACCATTGGGCTTGTCAATGTTATTTGCTCCTTCCTTCATGTTCCTGCTCTTAAATGACTCTCCCCAAAACTCAGGCTTGCTGTCAGGTTTTATCCAGTTCTAACTGCAGTAAAAACAGCTTCTGGGTCATCATGAACAGAGTATTTTTCATCAGCTTTGTACTGCCACTTGGTTGAAACCCCCTGGGAAGCAGTTTTTCCCCGTGGTTTCATTATAAGGTCATATTAGTTTTGCCATTTGTTTAGATTCCTCATATTAATTATATCACTTATTATTTGTCTTTGACTTACTTCACATAGTATGATAATTTCTAGTTTTCCCAGACATATTCCTCAATGTTTACAGCAGCTCTATTTACAACAGCCAAGATGTGGAAGCAAAGTACATGTCCATCAACAGATGAATGGATAAGGAAGATGTCACCTGTATACACCATGGATTACTATAAAAAGTTAATGAGGTAATGTTATTTACAGGTAAATGGAATGGATGCAGAGATTATCATACTTAGTGAAGTAATTCAGACAGAAAGATAAATTTATAACTTATATGTGGAAATAAACAAACAAAAAAGTGATTCAAATGACCTTATTTAGAAAACAGAAACAGACTCAGAGACAGAAAACCATCTATGGTTACCAGGGGGTAAAGTGGTTTTTGGGGAGGGATAAATTAGGAGTGTGGGATTACAGATACTCAATAGTATGTACAAAATTGATAAACAACAAAGACCTACTGTATAACACAGGGAAATATATCCAGTAACTTGTTATAACCTATGATGGAATAGAACATGAGAATGAACATATATACAAGTATAACTGAAGCATTATGTTGTACACCAGGAACATATACAACACTGTAAATCAAATATACTTCCATGAAATAATAAAGTGTATCAGAACTGATCTAATCTCATAAGTGTCCAAGGTTTAAGAGGCCCCAGGCTGCCTTCTGGAACTCTCTTCTCACTGCTCCCCCTATCCTTGCAGCAGCTCCATCCCCCAATGGGCTCAAACCAGAACCTGGGACTCTGTCTGCTCCCTCTTTCTTCCTCACTCCACATGCAGTTGGATCCTCCCCTGTCCCTGGGTCCCAACTTCAAATGCTTTCATCACCTCTCTGAATGTCCCTCCCCCATCCTTTCCAGGCCACCACTGACATTGTCCCAGATTCATGTTCTTTTCTTCCATTTCTCGCTGCCTCTGATCCAATACAGGGATGTTGAAAAGATACATCTGTTTGGGTCTCTGTGCTAACATGCAAGAAATCTCTCAGGGGCATTTGGGAACAAGCCCCAATCCTCAGCCAGACCTGAAGGCCCTCCTCCTGCCAACAGCCCACCTGGACTTTCTCCCCTTGGTCCAGTCAGGCTAGGCTCTGTCTGTTCTGCCCAGGACCACCTCCTTCCCGACCTTCAAAAGCCCCAGGCTGGGAGCCCATTGAACTCTTTACCCGGATGTCTCCTTGAGGTATACGTCAAATACTGGAGGTTGCTCTGCCCTGGGCACTCATTTCCTCCCCCAGGGCTCTTTCCATAGCCGCAGGAGATGCAGTCTGGCCTTGTGGGCCCCAGTACTTGCCTGGGAAGTGGTAGGAAGCTGGGACTCTAGGAAACCTCAGGTCCCCAGTCCCATGATTCATCCTGCAACTGGCTTGTAGGTGAGACCAGCTGGCTCTATAGCCCTTTAGTGACTCCAGGAAAAGAGCCCCCAACCCTTGGGAACTCTGCCCCACTGCTGGTTTTCCAGGTGGTATTTAGAGAAGAAGGAAGTGAGCCAAAAATATAGTGACCCAAAGATATTGTCATATAAGCAGATACACAGATCAGTGAAACAGAATACAGAGCCCAGAAATAAATCCTCACATGTATGGTCAAGAAATTTGCAAGAGAGAAGCCTAAAGTGCACAGTAGGGGAAAGGACAGTCTCTACAATAAACTGTGTGGGAAAACTGGACAGCTACATGCAAAAGAATCCCACTGGACTGCTATCTTATATCATATACAGAAAGGAAGTCAAAATGTGTCAAAGCCTTGAATAGAAGACCTGAAACCATATAACCCCAAGAAAGACTAGGCAGTGAGCTCCTTAACGTCAGATTTAGTTTTAAATTGTTGGCGCTGACTCCAAAAAGCAGAAGAGATGAAAGCAAAAATTGACAACTGAGACTACATCAAACTGAAAATCTACACAGCAAAGGAAACGATGCACAAACTGAAAAGGTGAGGAATGAAATGGGAGGAAATATCTGCAATTCAGATCTGATTAGGGGTAATTTCCAAAATATATAAAGAGCTCACACAACTCAATAACAAACAAACAAATCCTCATTAAAAAATTGGCACGGGGTCTGAATAGTCATTTTTCTAAAAATGACCTCCAGATGGCCAATAGGCACATGAACAGGTGCTAAACATCATTAATCATCTGAGAAATTCACATCAAAACCCCAATGAGATAGCAATCACTTTTGCCAGAGTGGTCATCATCAAAAAGATCACAAATAACAAATGATTGTGAGGAAGTGGAAAAAAGGGAACCCTTTTACACCATTAATGGGAATGTAAATTGTTGCAGCCAGTGTGGAAAACAATATGAAGATTCCTCAAAAACTAAAAATAAACCTATTCTATGATCCAGAAATTCCACATCTGGATATATATTTGAAGAAAAGATAAACACCAATTGAAAAAGATAGCTGTACCCCAATGTTTATAAAAGTATTATTTAGAAAAGCCCCAAAAGGAAGCAATCTGTCCAGTAGTAGATGAATAAATAAAAGGATACATATAATGTATTTTTTTTTGTGTGCACACACACACACACACACACGATGGAATACTACTCAGCCATAAAAAATTGACATTTTCCCATTTGAAACAACATGGAATGACCTGGAGGATATTATGCTTACAGGAATAGGTCATCCAGAGAAGACAAATACTGGATGTTATCACTTATATGTGGAATCTGAAATACAAAACAAGTGAACATATGTAATAAAACCAAGATAGTCTCACAGATAATAGAGAACAAACTTGTTTCTTGTGGTGAGAGGGAAGAGGGGAGGGCCAAGAAGGGGTAAAGGATTAAGAGACACAAACTACTACATATAAAATAAAATAAAATAAATAAGCTCTGTGTCTATAGGAGTGTTTCCTTGTGTGTTTTAAACTTAAACGAGCCCCAGTTTCATCCTGTGGTGTTGGTGGATGCTGGGGTGAGGTGAAGCTACCTTTCTAAAATAGTTGCCAAGCTTTCCAGAAATTCAAAAACATCAGCTCCTCGGGCCACCCTGAGGTGAATGTGTGACCAAATTCTTCAGTTCTTTCAAGAAAGATATATTTTCATGGAGTTTTATATTTTCTAGATTTAATTTTGGTGACTTTTATTTTCCAGAAAATTATTCATGTAGCCTAACGTGGCCTGTATATAGCTATGAAGTTTTCATTATCTTTTTTAGAATACTTTTTGCTACAATATTTCTTCTCTTATTCATAATAAACTGACATAATAAAATTGCCTTGACAGGGTTCATCTATTTTCAATTAGAAAAACAGTATTTTCCTTTTCCAAAAACCAGCATTTATTTGTGTCCATCAAGCAGAGTGTTTGCTTTCCAACTGATTATTTTAGGTTTTTTATATTGAATTCCTCCTCCATTTCCAATGTTTAAAATTTTGTTTTCAATTCCTAGGTTGAATGCATGCTTTGTATAATTTCAAACTTGCTAAGTAAATTAAAAAGTTCAAATTTTTTACTGAAAAAATGGAAGCAAAGCTGCCATAAAGGGAAACAGACACCAAAAAGAAGTTATAGTGAGTAACAAAGGGAAGAATACATTTTTAGCATTGATAAGACAAAGAGTTAAAATCAGTTCAATACAGAGAATACCACAAATTAATTAAAAATATATAGAAAAACTGACAAAGGGCATAATAAAAAACTCACTTCTTAGGAACTGCAATGTTCAGTGAATCTCAAAAGGCAACCATGGCTTTACCTAGTTCTAAGAAAAAGAACCTTTTTAATGACTTCCAATCACACCATTACTTTTGTATAAATACTCAAAAATTATAGCATACTTTATGTAGCAATAAAGGCACCTTTTCCCCCCATAACAGAAACCAATAAGTGCCGTTCAAAGTGAACTGCTAAGCACAGCTCTTTGTGTTTCTTTTATAGAAGACAGGATCCTGATTTGTTAATTGCAATAACCTGGCTCTCAGCGGGAGCCACTTCCCCCATTGGCTTAGCTTTCTCCCAGTTACTTCAATGAGATGCTGGGGGGCTTTGAAAACTCCTTCAATGAGAGACTGGTGACAAACCTTCATTCCATGGTAGTTAATGATCCTGCACTTGTAGGAAACACTAGGAAATCAAAGATATGTTTCCCCCTGTCTGTTGTTGGTAGTAGCTTCATTTGGCTTCACCTGATGATGGCCTGGTGGAGGATGAGGGAAGGCTCCTTCTCAGCCACCACTCACTTTATACCAGTGTATCCTGACCTCTCTGAGCACAAGAATTCCTGGGACTTTTATTGAAAGCACAATTCACCTGGTGCTACCTAGGGGACTCAGCAGCAGGACTAGGAGTATGGAGTTTCCACAGCACCAAGGGCTTCTTAACAGCAGCAAAGATGGGGGAAACAAACCATTCAGACTGTTCTTCCTTTTTCACAGCTTCATGGATGTATAAACGAGGTACAAAACACTGCACAGTTTTAAAGTGTACATTTCACTCATGTATATACTCAGAAAACCATCAACCTAATTAAGATTTAAAATATACACAAGAGGATTCTTCATTCCTCTTTGTAATCCACACATCCCTCCCTCCCCCCTGTCTTCAGGCAAACACTAATCTGCTTTCTTCCACTATAGATAACATGGCATTTAATATGAATGACATCTTTCTGTACTGCAGAAAGCATCTGGTTGCTTTCACTGAGCATACATATTTTGAGATTTAAAAATAAATAAATAAGCTACAAAGATACACTGCACAACACAGGGAATATAGACTATTTCAAATAACTTTAAATGAAGTATAATCTATAAAATTCTGAATCCCTATGACGGACACTTGAAACTACTAAAATATTGTACCTCAACTATACCTCAGTTAAAAAAAGAACACTTGTAACCACCATCCAGGCCAGCCAACTGTACTTTTCCAGCCAACCTAGCACACCCTCCCTGTGCCCCATCCCAATCTCAACCAGCTCCTTCCTACCAAAAGTACTCACTGTCCTGACATTTATACTCATCACTCTGAGTTTCTTTATTGTTCTTTTCACCCAAGTGTGCCTCTCTAGGCCCTGTAGGTGACGCTTGCTCATTGTGTTGATATCCTTGTAGTCTAAGTTCCTTCTCCATCCCTTTCTCTTTCTTATATATCCATGGAAGACCCTGAGCCCTTCCACCTATAGAAATTTCCAGAATGTACTTTGCACATTGTGTTCTCAGGTGCAGTTCAGTACATCCCTCCCTTCTTTCCATTTCCTGCAGATTTTCAGCTGTATTCAGAGGCTTGATCAGACTCAGGATCAAGATTTTTGAAGAGACCCTAGATACTGATGTGCCATTTCATTAAGGGACACATAATGTCATGTTGTCTGTCTATTTTTGAGATGTTAGCAGCAATGATGTTCAATGCTTACATTGGTTAATCCATTTGGGGTGATCAATGATGACATTCTAGTTACTTCATTTCTTTTTCATTTATCAGCCGGTTTAATTTTGAAGAGACACTTCCCTTCATTTACTATTTGGTCACCCATTGAAACAGTTCATGGAGGAAAACCAGGTTAGATGCTTCTTTCTTTTCATTTATTTATCCATCATCAAGATAATGGAGGGTTCAGCCAAGATGGTGGAGTAGAAGGAGGCTCGTAGCTCACCCTCTCCCACAAATACACCAAAACTCTTATCCACAAACCCACCCGGCCAAACAGAGCACCAGCTGGACTCTCACAGAACGTCGCTTTCTTTAAAAGACAAAGACGCCACAAATCTAGGAGAAAAGGAAAAAAGAAAAGAAGAAAAAGCAAAACACTGTGGGACTGGTCCAATGGGGAGGGAGCAGCAAAGGAGAAATAGCACTTGTTTGCTGGGTCTCCCTATCTCCAACAGAGAGGTCAGTGGGATGGAGGGGAACTTCCGAGCCTTGGATCTGTACAGAGCAGCCCTTGACTGACAGAACTAAGTTAAATGGGCACAGAGGGTCTCTGCAACCCCTAGCCCTAGAGGCAAAGAAGCAGGTGGGGAATGGGAAAGGCTGCCCCAGCCAGGCAGAGGACTGGGGCAGGCTGCACAGAGGCAACCCCAGGGGACTATAGTCTGCTGTGCACCATGGCTGAGAGGGTATACAGAGCAGAACAACCTGGGCCTTCCATATAATATGAAAGAAAAAAAAGCAATATGGCTGGTGTGTCAAGGGGGGAAGTGTGCAATAGCCCTGTCTCTGAAAACCCACTGAGCAAGTTTTTGGGAGAAGAGAGGCTGGGTTTAGACACAGCCACCATATCCTCTGGTGCTTAGCACCCAGGCAGGGGCGGGGTCAAAACCTGAATTTGTACCTTAGGGCTTAGCAGCCTCAAAGGCAAGATAAAGACTTGTTTACAGCTTGAGGCAGATACGATCATTCTGCCCTGGTGCCTCTGAGAACTCATGCCTCCAATACAAATTAACAAGGGGCTGAGTTCTAACATGTTCAGGGGCAAGTGCCATTCTTCCATTTTCCCTGAGCCCACCTACACAGTGCGGACACAAGGCAGAGTGGGCAGCTGCACAAAGCAGGGAGTGACTAGTGTTGGGAGGTGGCAGGTAGCCGCCCACATTCCCTGCAGGAGTGCAGCACCTGACTGTGGTGCTGGGAGGGGGTGTGACCTGCCTGCCTACCATGCCCAAGCACAGCACATGACCGTGGCATCAGAAGTGTGTGTGACCCACCCATGCACTGTGTCAGAGTGCAGAACCTGACCAACAGGGTTGGGAGGGGGCATGATCTGCTTGCTGACTGGCACCGGGAGTACCACAGAACAGGGGTGCCAGTGGAGGGCCTCTGAAAGTAGTGAGCTGAGTTTTCACAGCAGGGCGAGGACAGAAGCAGTGCCAACCCAAAAGACAAAAAAGGAAGCACAATTTGATAACAAGTGCAGGCTCTGACTATCAGGTCAATGGCCACACTGCTAACAAAAGTGAAGTAAGACTTGAAATCTACTTCAGGATGACACCTGCACTCCAATGTTCATAGCAGCACTATTTACAATAGCCAAAACATGGAAACAGCCTAAATGTCCATCAACAGGTGACTGGATAAAGAAGATGTGGTATATTTATATAATGGAATACTACTCAGCCATAAAAACCGACAACATAATGCCATTTGCAGCAACATGGATGCTCCTAGAATGTCATTCTAAGTGAAGTAAGCCAGAAAGAGAAAGAAAAATACCATATGAGATCGCTCATATGTGGAATCTAAAGACTCATGGACAGAGAATACAGACTTGTGGTTACCAGGGTGGTAGAGGGTGGGAAGGGATAGACTGGGATTTCAAAATTGTAGAATAGATAAACAAGATTACACTGTATAGCACAGGGAAATATACACAAAATGTTATGATAAATCACAGAGAAAAAAATGTGACAATGAGTGTGTATATGTCCATGAATGACTGAAAAATTGTGCTGAACACTGGAATTTGACACAACATTGTAAAATGATTATAAATCAATAAAAAATATTAAAAAAAAGGCTTGACAACTAATCATACTTAAGAAAGACCTCTCAATAAAATCTTTCAGAGTGCACAGTCTCCACAGGAACATATCCACTTTATTTTTCTTTTTTCCTTTGTTCAATTTTCTTTTACTTTTTCAATTTTTACTTTTTAAACAATTGTATATGTCTTTATTTTTAACCCTTTAAATTTTTTTTAAAATATTTTTATTATTACTATTTTTAAAAATTTGCCTCAGTTTCATTTTCATTTCTCTTGACTTTGTTCTCCTGTTATTGATTATACTCAGTTTTCAATTTTTTTGTTCTTTTCCCATCTTTTAAGGTTTTTAAAATATGTCTCAATTTGATTTTTATTTTGCTTCAATTTGTTCTTCTGTTATTGATTATACTGTTTCAAACCTCTTTTTCCCCTTCTTTTAAAATTTTCTCTCTCTTTTTTAAAGCTTTATTTCCACATACACTTTAGATAAATAAATTAACTCCTTAACGACCACAATAGATAACTGACACACCATAAGCCGCAGTGCCAGAGAGATATGAGCAAGAAGAAGCAGCAGAGGAACTGCTCCCAACTAAAAGAACAAGAGAAATCCCCTGAAAGAACTATCAATGAAATAGACAATGATAGCCAACTAGATCAAGATTTCAAAAAAGGAGTGATCAAAGTACTGAAGGAACTAAAAGAAATAGTGTCTACAGATATGAAATATGTCAAAAATGAAATTGAAACTATAAAGAAGTGCCAAGTAAAACTGGTAAACTCATTGGCCGAGATGAGAACTGATCTAAAGGCTGTATAAAGCAAGCTACATAATGCAGAGGAATGAATAAGTGACCTAGAAGACAGGACAACAGAAAACACCCAATCAGAATAGCTGAGAGAAAAACAAATAAACAACAATGAAAAAACATAAGGGACCCATGGGATTCTATAAAGCATGCCAATCTATGCATAATAGGGGTTTCAGAGGAGGAAGAAAAAACAAAGGGTATTGAAAAGGTAATTGAAGAAATCATGACTGAAAACTTCCCAAACCTAAAGAAGGAATCAGATATCCAAGTAGAGGAAGCTCAGAGTGTCCCAACCAGGAAGAACCTAAACAGACCCACAAAAAGACATATCATAATCAAGATGGCCAGTGTCAAGGATAAAGAAATGATCCTAAAGGCAGCAAGAGAAAAGCAAAGAGTGAGTTACAAGGGAACCCCCATAAGGGTCTCAGCTGATTTCTCTGCACAAACACTACAGGCCAGAAGGGAGTGGCAAGATATATTCAAAGTCCTGAATGAAAAAAAGATGCAGCCTAGGATACTCTATCCAGCAAAGTTATCCTTTAGAATAGAAGGAGAGATAAAGATCTTCACAGACAAGCAAAAACTAGAAGAGTTTAGCAACGCTAAGCCCATGCTGACAGAAATTATGAAAGGACTACTCTAAATAGAACAGAAGCAGGATGCTACAGAAACAAGAAAACCATAACTGGAAAGGTGATAACTACCATGAATTACAAATAGAATAAACGTGAAATTGTAAAGGAAGACATCTAAATCATTAAGAGTGGGAGAGGGAAGCAAGAAAATATAGAGTTTTTTTTTTCTCTTTAAAAAATTTTTGTTCTCAGTAGGATGCATTTGAGCTTATATTACTATCTATTTAATACCAACAGTTATAGTATTGGGTTAATAGACTTACAAAAAAGGTAACCATAAGCCAAAAACTTACAATTGAGTCACAAAATATAAATAAAATCCAATACAAAGGAAAATTATCAAACCACAAAAGGAAGAAGAAAGGAACAAAGAGGAAGCACAAAATCAACTGCAAATCTAAATACAAAATGGTAATAGACACACATCTATCATTAATTACTGTGTTAATGGACTAAATGCTTCAATCAAAAGTCATAGGGTGGCAGACTGCATAATAAAGCAAGAATCGTCAATATTCTGCATACAAGATACCCATTTTAGGGAGAAGGACCCATATAGATTAGTGAGATGATGGAAAAGGATATTTCATGCAAATGTAAATGACAAGAAAGCAGGAGTAGCAATACTGATTTCAGACAAAATAGAATTTAAAACAAAGTCCATAAAGAATAATAAAAAAGGACTTTAATAATGATTAAAGGAGTAATACAAGATGAGGATATTATACATATTAATATCTATGCACCCAATATAGGAGCACCTAAGTACATAAAGCAATTACTAACAGAGATAAAGGGGGAAAGTGATGGGAATACAATCATTCTGGACACTTTAACACCACATTAATATCACTGGACAGATCTTCCAGACAGAAAATAAATAAGGCAACAGAGAAATTAAATGATACAACAGAAAACTAAGACTTGGTGGATATTTTCACAAAATTACACACCCCCAGAATAGAACATACATTCTTTTCAAGTGCACATGGAACATTTTCTAGGATTCATCATGTACTTGGGCACAAAAGAAGCCTCATCAATTTTAAGAAGATAGGAATTATCTCAAGCATCTTTTTGACCACAGTGCCATGAAACTAGAAATCATCTACAGAAAAACAAAGGAGAAAACAATGACAGCATGGAGATTAAAACACATGTTACTAAAAAAACAGTGGGTTAATGAAATCAAAGCTGAAATTTAAAAAAATACTTTGAGATAAATGATAATGAAAACAGTCACACAAAATTTATGGGATGCTGCAAAGGCAGAGCTAAGAGGGAAGTTTATAGTGATATAGGCCTTCCTCTAGAAAGAAGAACAATCACAAATAAACAATCTAATGCTCCAGCTAAAAGAATTAGAAAAAGGAGAGAAAAACAAACAAACAAACAAACAAACAAAAAACCCCAAAAGTCATAGAAGGAAGGAAATAATAAAGATCAGGGAGGAAATAAAATAGAGATTTAAAAAATAGAAAAAAATCAGTCAAACCAAGAGCTGTTTTTTTAGAAAGAGTAAATAAAATCAACAAACCTCTGGCCAAGCTCACAAAGAAAAAAGAGAGCACAAATAAGCAAAATAAGAAAGGAAAATGGAGAAATTACAAAAAAATCATAGAAATACAGAATATCATACAAGAATACTATGAACAACTATATGGAAACAAAACGAATAATCTAGAGGAGATGGACAAGTTTCTGGAAACATACAGGCCACCAAGACTGAATCAAGAAGAAACTGACCACTTGAAAAAACTAATCACTAGAAATGAAATCGAATTAGCAATACAAAACCTCCCTAAATATAAAAGTCCAGGGCCAGTTGGTTTCACTGGGGAATTCTAACAAACACACAAAGAAGAACTCATACAAGTACTTCTCAAATTCTTCCAGAAGACTGAAAAGGAAGGAGTACTCCCAAACTCATTCTATGAAGCCACCACCACCCTGATACCAAAACCAGGCAAGGACACTACCAAAAAAGAGGATTATAGGCCAATAACACTGATGAACATAGATGCCAAAATCCTCACCAAAATATTAGCAAATAGAATCCAACAACGCATAAAAAAGATTATACACCATGATCAAGCTGGGTTCATCCCAGGTACACAAGGATGGTTCAACATACGCAAATGAATCAATGTAATACATCACATCAACGAGAGAAAGGACAAAAACCACATGATCATCTCAAAAGATGCAGAAAAAGCATTTAATAAAATTCAACACCCATTTATGTTAAAAACTCTCACCAAAGTAGGTATAGAGGGAACATATCTCAACATAATAAAAACTATATATGACAAACCTACAGACAGCATAGTACTTAATGGTGAAAAACTCAAACCTTCCCACTAAAATCTGGGACTAGTCAAGGCTGTCAACTCTCATCACTCCTATTCAATATAGTCTTGGAAGGCCTAGCAAGAGCAATCAGGTAAAAGAGAGAAATACAAGCAATCCAAATTGGAAAACAAGATGTAAAATTGTCACTATATACAGATGACACAATACTATATAGAGAAAACCCTAAAAGGGCCACAGAAAAATTACTAGAACTAATTGAAGAATTCAGCAATGTAGCAGGTTACAAGATTAACATACAAACATCAGTTGCATTTCTTTACACTAATGATGAGTCAACAGGAAAAGAAATTAAAGAAACAATCCCCTTTAAAATAGCACCCAAAGTAATAAAATACCTAGGAATAAATCTAACCAAGGAGGTGTAAGACTTATACATGGAAAACTATAAAACACTGATTAAGGAAATCAAGAAGACTTTAAAAAATGGAAAGATATGGAATGCTCTTGGATTGGAAGAATCAATATTGTTAAAATGGTCACACTGCCCAAGGCAATCTACAGATTTAATGCAATCTCGATCAAATTACTCAGGACATTTTTCACAGAGCTAAAACAAATCATAATAAAATTTATATGGAACCATAAAATACCTACAATTGCCAAAACATTACTAAACAAAAAGAAAGGAGCTGGAGGAATAACTCTCCCAGACTTTAGACAATGGTACAGAGCTGCAGTCATCAAAACAACATGGTATTGGTACAAAAACAGACATATGGACCAATGAAACAGAATAGAGAGCTCAGAAATGAACCTACAAATTTTTGGTCAACTAATCTTTGACAAAGGAGGCAAGAACTTACAATGGAATAAAGGCAGTCTCTTCAGCAAATGGTGTTGGGAAAACTGAACAGCAGCATGCAAATCAATGAAGCTAGAACACTCCAACACACTATATATAAAAATAAACCCAAAATGGATCAAAGACTTAAACATAAGACAAGTTACAATAAACTTTCTAGAAGAAAACATAAGCAAAACATTATCTCACATACATCTCAAAAATGTTCTTCTTGGTCAGTCTACCCAAGCAATAGAAATAAAAGCAAGAATAAACAAATGGGACCTAATTAAACTTACAGGCTTTTGCATAGCAAAGGAAACCATAAGCAAAACAAACTGACAACCTATGGAATGGGAGGAAATTTTTGCAAAAGATGAAACTGACAAAAGCTTGATCTCCAGAATATTTAAGCAGCTCACACGATGTAATAAGAAAAAAAACCAAACAACCCAATTCAAAAATGGGTAGAAGACATAAACAGTCAATTCTCCAATGAAGAAATATAAATGATCAATAGGCACATGATAAATAGCTCAATATCACTAATTATCAGAGAAATGCAAATCAAAACTACAATGAGGTATCACCTCACACCAGTCAGAATGGCCGTCATTCAAAAGTCAACAAATGACAAATGCTGGAGTGGCTCTGGAGAAAAGGGAACCCCCCTACACTGCTGGTGGGAATGCAGATTGGTGCAGCCACTATGGAAAATAATATGGAGATTCCTCAAAAGACTAGGAATAGACTTACCATGTGACCCAGGTATCCCATTCCTGGGCATATATCCAGAAGGAACCCTACTTCAAAATGACACTTGCACCCCAATGTTCATAGCAGCAATATTTACAATAGCCAAGACATGGAAATAGCCTAAATGTCCATCGACAGATGACTGGATAAAGAAGATGTGATATATTTAAACAATGAAATCTATTCAGTCATATGAAATGACATCATAATGCCATTTGCAGCAACATGGATGTTCCTGGAGAATGTCATTCTAAGTGAAATAAAAGAGAAATGAAATTACCATATGACATCACTCATATGTGAAGTCTGGAAAAAAAAAAAAACCTTTTCCAAGGGAAGGCGTGAGAGACTAGGGATAGGATGTGGGAGGAGGGGAGTGGCTGACTACAGCATTGTCTGCAGTTTCCACAAGAGCCTGGGCCTTGGCTGCTGGCCCTGACCCCTCTGCCACACTCCTCGTATAACTCACACCACTTCATTTATCCTTCCATTTCCTCCATCTGCAAGACTTGTTCTTCCCAAACACACCCTCCATTCAAGTCTTTGTTCAAGTATCATCTTCTCATTGACCACTTATTTAAACTAAATAACCTCCCTCCAACCACACACTCATCCACTAGTCCCTAATCCTGCTTTATTTGACCTCATAAGACTTATTGCTATGTGTAATTAAATTGTATACACACACACTGTAAAAAAGATATACAGATAGATGTTGATATAAAGGTTTAGGTATAGATATAGATACTTTTTTGCTCTCCTTTGACTGTAAGCTTCACAGACAAACATTTTATCTCATTCCATTTTTTATTTCCCTAATGCCTTCACTAGCTTCCAAATATCAAAGTGCTCAGTAAATACACATTGAAGGAACAGTGTTCCCTTTGCCCCCACATCTCATATATGGTGGCCAACTATGTGGTGCCGATATCACATAAATGGAAGTACCCTCTCTTGGTGACTGCTCTCTGTGCCTTGCTCTCCACAGCAGCCCAACTGTATTCTGAGCAAAGGGTGAGGCCATGGTTGCAGCTTCCCAGGATAATTGGAAACAGACTCAGCAACTGCACACACGAAAGTTAGGAAAGTCATTGTTTGGAGAATGGTAGAGCTCTCAGTGCCTTTGTACTATTGTTGAGCAATCTGACCTGCTGGGCATATTTCTTGCAAAGGGTCAGCATCATACATCCTGAGAACTCCACTTGAGAAATAGTAGATGAACAGAGGTCAAGATAATTTGAGTCCACGTGGAGCTCTCTAGTACAGGAAACTGGTGTAAAACTTTGTAAAGTGTTCTCATGGGCTTGTGTATAGTCAAGAGTCAAAAATTCCCAGTGTTTGGTTCACATGTGATTTCCTTATTTTATATCAGATTACTGCAACTCCAAGGCATCAGTCTGAGGGTCTCATTGCAGTTGGGGGAGCTCAACTGGTCTGTCCCAGTTCTGGGAGGTAATGTTAAATTTTACCTTTCAATCCACTTGTGGCTCAAGTAACTAACTCATTTGATCTTTACCATGATTCATTGAGTCAGACAGGGCAGACTTTATAAGTGTTCCCTTTGGCAGATGTGGGAAAGATGGCAGATGTCACTTGCTCATTTGCTAGTGTCATCTTTAGTGGGATAATTGCCCTATGTGGCCAGATGCACTTATGGGGTCACCACCTGTTGAGATCAGAGGGCTGGTTCAACTGGGCCTCAAACCCTTCCATTTTTAGAAAGCAATAAAATCCTTAATAGTTAATACATTTTTCCATTTTCTTACCCACTCTGTCCTTCCCCTTCATATTCTGGCCCCTAGAATTTGTGTATTTATATTCGGAGAGCTCCTACAGTCCCCCTAAGCCTGGATCATTTTAAAACAAGACAAAACAGGAATGAAAAGAGCAGACAGAGAATCTCACTTTTCAATAAAATCCCAGCCTTATTCTTAGTGAGTATATCTGGTTGCCATTTATTTTCATGGCTTTGCCAAATAGCTATGTGGCTAATACCCTGGAGCCAGCAAAGTTTCCCAAAGTGCATAAAATCTCACTAGATGCCATGAATTGGTGGGTGTTTGACTTCATAATGCACACCTGGGCTCCTTGACTGTGTCTATAAAGACTCTTTTAACATTTTCATAATCAATTTCCTTAAAATATCAATTCTTTCTTCTCATATTGTTATGTTCCAATTGTTCAAACAGACAGTCTTATCTAGATATTCCTGTCAATAGGGCAATATAAATCCCTTTTAGTTCATTAAAATTTAGTTCATTCATTAGTATTATTCTTTGACTGATCTAGGCCTGCCCAGCTCTGGGCTGGTATGATCTGTAGTTCATAGGTAGGCCCAACAACTTTTGAGATTGCAAAAACCCCAGTGTGTTTGTAACTTACTGGACATCAGCAGGAAGCCACTGAAATTGGTCTTGCTGCCCTGAGCCTTGTGTCTGTGCCTTTCAAGAGCCTCTGTTGCCATGTTGTGCAGACTTCACTAAGCCCTGTTTGCCCAGCTCTCATGCTTTGGTTTCCAGATTAGAGTCAAATTCCTCCATTGGTATTATAACTCTTGACTTAGAAGGTCATTTTCATTAGGTCTCAAGGTGCCTTTCCAATGCCTGCCTTCTCCACATCCTGGGCCCAGTTTCTTCCACTGAAAGTCAGATTATGGAAATATAACTTCACATAAGCCCTTGGCCTGTGCCCAGAGATGCCTGCTCCTGTAGCCTTCACACCCATTGTGTAGAGCTCCTGAGATACCAGCTCCATTCTGGACCAGTCATGTCCTTTTCAAAATTGTGATATGAGCTATTGAGCTTTTGGATATTGCCTTTACGTGTAGGAGACAGACCTACAGCCAAAACTGTTCTCTCAACTCTGGATGCATTTACTCCAGCTTGCTCTGAAGCCCAACATGCCTCATAGATGAACCCATATCTGTCATAACAACAGCATCCTGCCCCATTCTCCTGCTGCCTGTGGAAACACCATCCACCGTAAAGCCCCTTGCCAAACTCACCTCATCGAGGGTGCTGCTGGATTCTCTGGCTATTCTAAAACATTATAGCCATTGAGTGGTAACTTTGTCCTCCTTAGATTGTAGTCACTTATCATACACTTTGCTTGATCACCTGACATGAGAATAAGGACTCTTGTTTTTCCAAGTGATGCCCTGTGTTTGTCTCATCTTGGCTATTCCTAATTAATGCCCTGATACTTTGGCCTGCCTCATCTTTTGGTGAAAAGCAATGAAAGGGCACTGGGTTAGTATAGAAGAGTCCTCACCCTGATTAAAGATGGTGGTTTGAGTGTTTCATGATGTCTTAGTTGGTGCAGCCGCCATAAGAAATACCACAGATAAGGGGCTTAAACAACAGACATTTATTCCTCACCTTCTGGATGCTGGGGTGCCTGAGATCAAAGCACTGACAGATCTGGAATCTGGTGGGAGCCTGCTTCTTGGTTTGCAGATGGCCACCTTCTCATTGTTTCCTCACATGGTAGAGAGCACAAAAGAGAAAAATCCTGTGTCTCCTACTCTTTTTATAAGGGCATTAATGGCCACTCATGATGACTGTACCTTCATGACTTACTGTTTCTAAGAGGCCTGACTCCAATACCATCACTTTGGTGATTAGGTCTCAACATATGAGTTTGGGGTCTGGGGAGAAGTAAGGACTTCCAGTTCATTGTACATGATTTCCAGGCACTTAGATGTAAATCTGGGGTGTCACTATTCCCTGGAAAACCACATGGGGGTGAGACTACCCATCAAGTCATGTGTTCAAGGTTATGTGAGTGCAGAAAACATTTAGCACACACCTTACTCTGTATTCTGTGCCTTACTGGGTGCTGTGAATACAGAAACACACTGCAAGTGGTCTCACCGTTACTATAGGACACAGATAACCCTCACTATGATACTGTATGTGCAAAATAGAGAATATATATGGGGATATGGTTGGAGCAGAGAGAGAAGGAGCATTTAGTCCACCTGTAAGTTTGGGAATGCATTCTGGAAGAAGTGACACCAGAAGTGAGGTTTCCCAGGATGATTAAAAGTTAAACAGAGAAAGAAAAATGAGGGTAGCATTGTGAAAAGAAATGTGTCCAGCTTGCTCTGGGTTGATTGTGTTGTCCCCAGAAAGAGATGTTGGAGGCACAGATGGGACCTGTGCCTCCCACCACCTGCCCGACTTGCCCTAGTTTTGGCATATCTCTTTTGGACCCTATCTTGCCTGAGGCCCCTCCCTGGCTTCTATTGTTGTTGGGTTTTCTTCATTTGTTTGTTTTGCTCCATTTCTTTCCCCGCAGCCTCATCCCTCTTACAGCCCCCTCAAGAATATTGTATGGAATGGTGCAGGCTGAGTGCCTGGGGAGAAGTCACTGAACAGAGCTGAAGAATTGCTAAGATACTATCACAGACCAGAGTCAGCATTCAATCATTCCTAATCCGAGTTCCTTCCTCATTCCCATTTTTCTTATCTACTCACATACACAGCAGTGGAAAGCACTTAGCACCTTGTACAAAATATTCTGATGGAGAATATTCAGCTTTTAAGCTTATGCCCTGGGACCAGATCCTGTTCTTGAGAAAGATGACAAATTCAGGATGCTGTTATCTATGGGTTTTGGCCCCTTAATCTGATCTTTTTTATTAACTTTAGAAAGCTGGAAATGAATACGCAAACATGTCTGTTCCTACTTAGAGCTGGATGAGCTACTTTGAGCTCTGTAAAACAGCCCACCAGCTATTCTTCTTTTACTTTGAGGTACTTAGGGAGCAGCGAGGCATTTCTCCATCATAAAATCAAACCGCCTGACTCTTCCTGCTGGGTCTGCAGGCCACAACAATAGGGACTCTGAAGGGGAGCTGCTCCTTTGCCCTAATTCTCCGCTTGACTCATCTTCACCATGCACATCAGCAATTCATTAACAGGGGACATGGGCTGTTGATAAAAAGAGCAGGTTGAAAGGTTGCCACTCATCTCCATAAGTGCAGTAATGGGAGTGTCCATTGTGTGTGTGTGTGCTTCACCCAGCACGGCCCATCCATCAGCTGTGGGCTGATGCCCATGGGCTTTCATGATGAGAGGATATCTCTGGTGGACGAAGTGCTCTTTGTTCTCCCAGCCCCCAACACTGGCTCACCCAGCCAGGCTGTTATTTCATATGCCTGATCCTAACACTTCTTACCCTCTGTTTTCAGTCCTAACCCCACTGCTTGTTTGGCTGCTAATGTAGATCCTTCCAGTTCATCCTCAAAGCTTCAGAAGCCTCTGCCCTTCCTGCTCTGCCACCCAGCATGAGACCTCAGCTCAGATGGCAGCACCAGCCCTCTCTGGCCATGCCCAGCTCTAGATAGGGGTTGACCAGTAGGCCACTCCCTCATGTTCCATGTTTCTAGGAGTTTCCCATTACTAAGGAAATGTGATTTGAGTAGTATTTCTCAAATTTTTTCTTTTTGGCCACAGATTTTATACATCTTTTGAAAAGCTATTTCTTTTATTTTGCTTTTTAAATGATTACTTTTCCTATTAGATGTGTAATATAGGAATATACTTTTGTGTTACATCTCCAGACCTGAATACAATCTTCCATAGATGATTTATTATGCATATATGTGGATTTTCAGCTATGTTAACCTCCATTAGGGAGCCATTTAGTCACATACAATTTTTCAAATGTAAATGATTTTTAATTAAATAAAATTTGAAATTCAGCTCCTTAGTCACAGTTGCCTCATTTCACATGCTTCAAGCCACATGTGGCTAGTGGCTGCTGTATTAGACAGTACAGGTTATAGGACATTTCCAACATCAGAAAGTTCTATTGGACAGCACTGATCTATAGATATATATGGCTCTATGCTTATGCAATGCTGGTCTGTTTTTGTTTTATATCAATTTACCACACTTCACATACTGTGTTGTAGCTTTTTTGTACTAAATAATGTGTCCTGAAGATCTTTTAATGCCACTGAATATATACCTCCCTGTGTTTTTAGCACCTGCTATTTCTGTATCGATGGAGTTTAGATTGTTCCATTTTGATTTTATTTTGTTTGCTACTACAAATAATGTTACAGTGAACATTCCTGTACCTGCCTTTTCATGAAGCTAAGTGATTATTTTTCTAGGAGAGTTAACAAGAAGTAGAATTTCTAAGTCACAGAGTTTGTCCATTTTTGGTTATTACAAGTTACTAAAAATTGTCTTTCTAGCAGCTATATCAATGTGTAGTCCCACTAAACCTATTACCCTGCTATCAACAATTTTGTCAAACTTTGAAAATTTCACTATGGTCATGGTTTTTAAGTGACATCATTGCTACATTAAATGGCACTTCCAGATAAGAAATTAACTATCAGTGAGTACAAATTACTGGCAATTCATATTTCCTTGACTGTAAACAGCCACTTCAAATATTTTGATGGTTTTTCTTTTTATGTTTGTCTTTTATTGAATAAAGGAGATCTTCATATATTTAGGATATTGGTCTTATATCTATTATATATGGTATTAATATGTTCTTACAACTTTTTAAAGTAATGTCTATACTTTGTTAATGTTTTTAAAATATTTTTGATTTTACAGTTTTAAATGTTGATTTAATCATATTTATCAGTCTTTATGAGTTTACCCTGTATTTCTCATTTTAGGCCTTTCCTATTCCTAAGTCATAAACATCCTCTCTTCTAATATTTATTTTAGCTTTTTAAATTATTTTTGTTTAATTCTATAACCCATCTGGATCTTATTTTTATGAGTAGTATGTAAGGTAGAGATCTAACTTTTCCCCACATTTATAGCTAAAAGTTTACACACAGTTATATTAGGCAGCCCACTCCTCTCCATTGACTTAAATAGTACTGTTATCCTGTGTTAACCTCCCACACAAATGTGAAAATGCCTATACTTTCTATTCCTTGATATGTCTGTCTATTCTTGCATATTGTTTTACAGTCCTTGCCTTTATATTAGATGATAATAAGCAATAAGGAAAATGGTTACTTATTTTCCTTCTTCAAATTGTCTCAGTCATAATAATCAGAATTAGAATTTCACATTCCATTAAAATATTGAACTATTCTAATGAGTATTGAATTGAAAGGATAGATTTCTTAAGGAGGCATTGACATATTTATAGTATTGACTTTTTCTATCAGTGAAAATCATTTATCTCTTCATGTATTTATCTTTATTTATGTGCAGATATAATTTCATTTATGAATAATTATATCCATAAAGATCTGATATTTCTCACTAGAGCTATTCCTGGCTGTTGTATACATTTTGTTGTTACTGGAAATTAATTATATTTAAATGATATATTTGTAAATTGATTACTATAGGCATATTGAAATACCACAGATGCATGTTTTTTTCTATTAGATAGTGAACATAAGTGGGTCATTAGGACTGATGGCAAGTGTGGCCCATCAGATTTTACCCATTAGTTCTCAATCTTTATAATCTAGCTGGGGGCATGGAACTATAATGAGGTCATTGGTTTACATAAATATTATAGTTTGAAGTATATATCATTCTCACAATGAATTGTGTCCAAACTTATGCCTCAGCTATGTTTCTAAGGGTTATTTCTCTGCTCACCATGAAAATGGTTTCTGCAGTTTGGGGTGTGTGAAAGGACCCACTTCACTGAAAAGTGAGTTGCTTATCTGAAGTGATGTACAGAAATCCATGTAGATGGATCTAACACTGTAAGCCTCAGATAGTGATGATGACCAAGACCCTGGAGGCAGAAAAGACAAATCAATACTCAGAATATATGTCAATTACAGTCAGGATGATGCTTTGCCCTTTCCAGCGTAGGGAAGCCTGATATAATCCACTTGCTACCACGCAGCTACGCGGTCTTCTTAATGGAGGGTTCTGGTGCCACACTGTGGGTTCAGTGTTAGTCTGTTACTGGCAGCTTGGCATCAGCTAGATCAGCCCTGGTAAATAGGAGCCCATGCTTTGCGGTTGATTCCTCCAGAACCTCCATCCTTGCTACCATAACCACTCTGCTCATATATCCATTGTGCCAGCACTATGGTTGCTAAACACATAAGCTGTTTGATCTCAGCTGGCTGAGTCATTTTCACTACATCGCTGTTTGTGCCTTTTCCATTGTGAGTGCTCTCAGTGGGCAGTAACATGTGATACAAGACCTCACATTTTCCTTTTCCATGGTTCCACCCACGTGCATGTTCCCCCACACCTTCTTATTTCAGAATTTTCAAGCTTTCTCTGTCTAGGCCCTTGAATAACAAGCCAAGAAAGTTGACATGTTCATGAGTTTATCTCTACCTAGGATGACTGCTCTTTCTACACATAATGTGCAACAAGGTTTACTGTCCAAAACTCTGCCCATTTGGAGGGTTTTCCCTCACCATTGTCTTTCAGGGCTACTTTGAGAGGAGCTGTGATACAGCAGCAGTTCATTTGAGGTTTTAACAAACATATCAAGCTGGCCTGTCTGTGAACCAGCTTTATTTCTTCCTCTGTTGTTAGTCATAAGCGACCTTCCTCCAAGCAGCCATGCATGTGAGCTAAGAGAGTGGCACCAGGGTACAAGCCGTAGATGACACAGAGGTCTGTAACCTCTGGCCATGCTGCCAACATGTACTTTCTGGCTCTACTCATGTTCAATCCCATATGTGTTGCTGCATCTTACAGTGAATTGCCACTTGGGTGACTCTGCCACACAGTAACTTGATATTCCATGGTCAGATACTCCTCCTCAACCTGGGCCCAGAAGTAAACCCAAAGCTGTGCTTTGTACACAGTTATTTCTTTGCTAAAGATGGCAGAGCTTTGCTCCAGACTTCTGGAGTCTCCTTTGTGACTCTCCAGTTGGGGCTTTCCATGAATTCCACGTGGTATCTTTTCCCACTAAAGATACTTCTGGTACAGAAGGCGCTACTGAGTTGCATGACCCAAGGAGAAAAAAATGCATGTTACAGAAACATTTATTGTCCTAGATCCCTTCAAAGTTGGAAAGCTTTTATGCCACCAATAAGTGGATTGGAGCAGTATTTCAAATGTGCTGCAAGCTGTGGAATCCAAAGAGACCTAACAAGCATTATGCTTCTTTCTTGTTTGTGAGAGATTCAAAGTACATTAACTTATCCTTTACTTTGGAGGACATGTTCTGGCATGCCCTAGGCCATGAGACCCCTACACACTTCATTGATATTTACTGAATTTTCTCAGGGCTTATCTCTCATCCTCTGGAATTTTTATATCTCACTAAAACCTACAATGTAATTGTCACTTCCTGCTTATCAGTTTATTAAGATGATGTCATTGATATAATACGATGCTCCTATCCAGACTGGCTAAGTGTCTCTGGAATGTACTATCATAGAGGGTGAGAGAGTCAACCTAGCCCTGGGGTGAGACCATAAATATACACTATTTTCTTTCCCATGTGGATGTGAGCAACTTTTAATATACCTGTTGGCATTTGCATGTCTTTTTTGGGGAAAAAAAAAAGTCTACTCAAATACTCTATCCATTTTAAATTAATTTTTTTTTTGCTGTTAAGCTGTATGAGTAATTTGTATATTTTTGTTATCAACTCCTTATCAGACACACGATTTGCAAATATTTTCTCTTATTCCATAGATTTTATTGCTGTTCACAGTAGTCTCTCATAATTCTTTGTATTCTGTTGCATCAGTTGTAATGTCTCTTCTTTCATTTATAATTTTACTTATTTGGTTCCTTCTATCTTGTTTTTCTTGGTTAGTTTAGCCTAAAGTTTGTCAACTTTATCTTTTCAAAGAAGGTTCTTTTTTTAATGTTTTCTATTGTGCTTCCATTTACATTTTAAACTATTTAAAAATTTTTCTTCTTTGATCCATTGGTTTTTCTGGATTGTCTTGTTTAATTTTCACATATTTGTGATTTTTTCCACTTTCTGCCTGTTACTGATTTCTAGTATCATACCACTGTGTTCAGAAAAGATACTTGATGTGATTTCAATCTTGAATTAGCTAATATTTGTTTTGTGACCTATTATATAATTTATCCCAAGGAATGTTCCATAAGCTTGTGAAGAATGTGTGTTCTGCTGCTGTTAGATGGAATTTTCTGTATATGTCTTTTAGGTCCATTTGGTTTAAAGTATGTTTCAATTACAATGTTTCCTTGTTCATTTTCTGTCTGGACAATATATCCATCCTGAAAGTGGAGTATTGATGCCCCTAATATTATTGTATTGTTCTCCATTTCTCCCTCCATATATGTATTTGCATAATATATTTAGGTGCTCTAATGTTGAATGGAAATATATTTATGATTATTGTATCTTCTTGATAAATTGACCCCCTTATCATTATATAATAATCTTGTTTGTCTCTTGTTATCATTTTTGGCTAAGGCCCATTGTCTGATGTAACTATAGCCACCTCTGCTTTCTTTTGGTTTCCATTTGCATAAAATATCTTTTTCCATCCCTTCACTTTGAGTGTATGTGTGTCTTTAATGTTGATGTGAGTCTCTTATATGCAGCATATAGTTGAGTCTTATTTTCCTTTAATCCATCCAGAGTCTGTATCTCTTGATTGGGAAATTCAATTTGTTTATATTTAGTGTAATTATCAATACCATGGACTTAAACAAATGCCATGTAAGTAATTTTTTCCTAACTCATTTGTAGTTCCCTTGTTCCTTTCTTTCTCTCTTTCTGCCTTCCTTTGTGAAGTGATAACGTTCTATAGTGCTGTGCTTTGATTCCCTTCTCTTTATCTCTTGTGAATCTACTGTAGCAACCACAGCTTTTAGTATTTTTGTTCCTTAACCCTTATACTAGGGTTAATTAGTTAACATACCACCATATTATTGTTTTAGAGTATTCTGAATCTAACTATATACTTAGCTTTACCAGTGTGCTATATATTTTCAAGTGTTTTCATGTTACTAATTAGTGTCCATCCTATTTTTTTTTACCTTGAAAAATTTCTTTCAGTATTTTTTTGTAAAGCAGGTTTAGCAGTGATGAATTCCCTCAGTTGTTGTTGATTGGGGAGAGTCTTTATCTCACCTTCATTTCTAAAGGGCAACTTCGCTGTGCAAAGTGTTTTGGTTGGCAGGTTTTTTGTTTGTTTTTTTGTTTGTTTTCAGCATTTTAAATATATGATCCCATTTTCTCCTGGCCTGCAAGTTCTGCTGAGAAATCTGCTGATAGCCTTATGGTGGTTTCTTGTATAAGATAATCATTTTTTTTAATTCCTCCTTCTGCCTTTGAAATCCCCTCTTTGTCTTTGATTTTAAACAGTTTTATTGTAATGTGTCTTGGAAAAGGTAAATTTGGTTATGGGGGTGGGGGAAAAGGAGGGAAGGGATAAATTGGGAGTTTGAGATTTGCAGATACTAACTACTAAATATAAAATAGATAAACAAGTTTATACTGTATAGCACAGGGAACTATATTCAAAATCTTGTAGTAACATGGTGAAAAAGAATATGAAATGAATATATATATGTTCATGTATGACTGAAGCATTATGCTGTACCCTAGAAATTGACACAACATTGTAAACTGACTATACTTCAATAAAAATACATATATAGAAAAAATAAAAATAATAATTTTGGATTGAAATTTTGGGGTTATCTACTAACTTCATTAACTTAGATTTCCAAATATCTCCCCAGGTTTTGAAAGTTCTCAGCTTTTCTTTCTTTTTTAATTGAATGAAAGATTCTTTAAATTTATAGTGCTTTACAGTTTTCAAGTTTCATACACATGATTTCATATAAACGTATAATAAGCCATTTTTCACCCTACCCTTATATTGCCCCTCCCTTCTTTCCTCTCCCCACTTGCAGCCAACCACTAGTTTGTTCTCTATATCTTTGTCTGCTTCTTGTTTTATTCACTAGTTTGTTGTATTTTTTTTTAGATTCTAAATATAAGTGATATTATATGTCATTTGTCTTTCTCTGTCTAGCTTATTTCACTCAGCAAAAGACCCTCCAGGTACATTTTGTCATTCGTGTTCTTTTTGATGATAACCATTCTGACAAGTATGATATTGTGGTTTTAATTTGCATTTCTCTGGTAATTCCACATGATTTTTTCCCCTTTGGAAAAAAAATAGTCTATTCAGATCTTCTGCCCAATTTTTAAAGTTTTGTTGTTGTTGTTGTTGTTGAGTTGTATGAGTTGTTTATATATGTTGGATATTAACTCCTTATCAGTCATATCATTTGCAAATATCCTTCTCCAATCAGTAGGTTGTCTTTTCATTTTGTCAATGGTCGATGGTCTCCTTTGCTGTGCAAAAGCTTTAAAGCTTAATTAGGTCCCATTTGTTTATTTTTGCTTTGTTTCCTTTACTTTAGGTGACAGATCCAAAATATATATATGTATATATTGCTGTCGTTTACATCAAAGAATATTCTGCTTATGTTTTCCTCTAAGAGTTTTATACTATCCATTCTTGCATTTAGGTCTTTAATCCATTTTGAGTTTATTTTTGTATAGGGTGTTAGAGAATGTTTGAATTTTGTTATTTTACATGTGGCTGTCTAATTTTTCCTAGCACCACTTATTGAAGAAACTGTCTTTTCTTCATTGTATATATTTGCCCCCTCTGTCAGAGATTAATTAACTGTAAGTGTGAGGGTTTATTTCTGGGCTCTCTACTCTGTTCCATTGATCTATGTGTCTGTTTTTGTGCCAGCATCGTGCTGTTTTGTTTACTGTAGTTTTGTAGTATAGCCTGAAGCAGCAAATATGATTCCTCTAGCTCTTGTTCTTCTTTCTCAAGATTGTTTTGGCTATTCAGAGCCTTTTGTGTTTCCATACAAATTTTAAAATTATGTCGTCTAGTTCTGTGAAAAAATGCCATTGGTATTTTGATATGGAATACATTGAATCTATAGATTGCTTTGGGGAATATGGACATTTTTAACAACATCGATTCTTCCAATCCAAGAATACAGTATATCTTTCCATCTGTTTGCATCATCTTCAATTTCTTTCATCAGTGTCTTACAGTTTTCCAAACATATTTTTACTTCCTTAGGTAGGTTTATTTCTAGGTATTTTATTCTTTTTGATGCAATGGTAAATGGGATTGTTTCCATAATTTCTCTTTCTGATAGTCTGTTGTTAGTGTATAGAAATGCAATACATGTCTGTATATTAATTTTGTAACCTGAAGCTTTTCCAAATTCATTGATGTGCTTTAGTAGATTTCTGGTGGCATCTTTAGGTTTTTCATGTATGGTATCATGTCTTTGGCAAACAATGAGTTTTACTTCTCCGTTTCCAATTTCAGCCATTATTTCTTTAAATAAAGATTCTTCTCCTTGTTCCCTCTCTTCTCCTACATTGTTTATCTTGCTAGTGTCCCAAAAGTCCTGTAGGCTTTCCTTATTCCTTTTCAGTCTTTTTTTCTTTCTTTCCCTCTTAAATTTTCTTCTTGTTCCACTTCAATTGACCTATTGTATAACTTGCTGATTCTTTCTTCTGCTTGGTCAACTCTGCTGTTGAAGCTCTCTATTGAATTATTTACTTCAGTGGTTGTATTCTTCAGCCACAAAATGTTTTATGCTTTCTATCTCTTTTTTAAACTTCTTATTTTATTCTTGTGTTGCTTTTCTGATATCATTAAAGTGTTTTCCTACATTTTCTTGTAGTTCTCTGAGAGTTTTTAGAGCAATTATTTTGAATTCTCTGTTGGGCAGTTCCTGGATCTCCATTTCTTTGGGGCCAGTTACTGGAGGTGTTCCTTTAGTAAAATCATGTTCTCTGGTTCTTCATGATCTCTATAGCCTTCTGTAGGTATCTGCATATTTGTAGAAACAATAACTTCCTCCAGATTTAAAGGACTGATGTTAATGAAGGAAGACTTTTGTGTGTGGGTGTGGTATGCTGGAGTGTGCTGTGGCCCCAGGTTTAGTGATGCAGAGCATCAAATGCAAGAACCTGTGATGGCATCAGGTCCAAGGAGGGGTGTGATATCTCTTTGCTCCAGGACACTGGGGTCCACAGCAATGATAACTGTAGGGGCCTTGTCAAGCACTGGGAGAGGAGGGGGTTTTCAGTGACTGTAGATGCTGTTGGAATTCTCAGCAGCACCTGCAGATCCAGTGGCTAGGGACAAGGGCAGGCATCAGTGGTGGCTGGAGCTGGTAGTCTGCATATGCTGAGCTGTGGGGGCCAGCTGCAGAGGCTTATGTAGGGACAATGGCCAGTTTACAGACACTTACTCAGTGGTTTGAGCCAGGGCAAGCAGCAAGGATTAGGGACAACTTAGGACTTGCTGGCAACCATGGGGACCCTGGCTGTTAGTGTGCTCTCCCATGGATGCATAATCTTCCCCTGGCATGTGCACTGCAGTGAAGGCCAGTGACAGGTATCAGGTTAGGGGTGTGCAGGTGCACATCTGGAGGGGCTAGCTACAGATGAATGCAGTGGTGCCCACCAGTGACAGGTGACAGGGCCTGATCCAGGCCCACAAACAGTTGTAGGGGCTATGGCTGTAGGCATGCTCTCCCATGGCTGCACACTCTCCCCTTGCCAGGTGCTTGTACTGCCAATAGTGGGGATCAGGCTGGCAACATGCAAGTACACAGCTGGGGAGGTTGGCTCCAAGTGCACACACAGCAGGAGGAGTGTCTAGGCTGGCATCTTGCACTCAAGGAGCTGCAGAGGCCTGAGTTCACTGCCAGTGTAGTTTTCAGGCTCTGATCGGGGCAGGGGAGGTTCAGGCAGCTGGCATCAGTGAACAGGCATACCTGTAGGGAGGAGGCTGGTGAAATCTGCAGGAGTTCTGCAGCAGATGTGCTGACCATTGGTTTCATCAGTGGTAAAGTCTGCTGAACTCGTCTGTGAACCAGGTCACTGTGAACTGTAGTTGCTCCCTCTGAATGGCTGCTGAATGCCTCTCTGCTTTTCTTCCTTATTTCTAGCCATCTCTATATTTCTCAGCTTTCCCAGTCAGGACATGGTGAAACTGAAGAGAGACCTTTGTGCCATGCCCTGAAAGGCTGGAAGAGCTGTTTGTTTACCTACTCTTCCTTTCTCAGTGAGGTGAATGCTTTCTAGCTGAGAAGTTCTGTCTTGGTATTAACAGTGCCAGCTTGGGTGATAGAATGGTGCAGGTAAAATAAAGCTGTCTTCCTTGTCTTCTTCTGCAATTTTTTCAAGCTTTTTTGTTCCACCATATGGCAAAAATTTCTTAGATGGACTCCAGAGCTCTCCGAGAACTGTTTTTGTTCATGAATAGCTGTCTAATTGTTGATATCTGTTGGGGTACAGGGAGGCTGGAGGTTCCTATGTTATCAATTTTGGTGATGTCCTCTCTGCCATTCCCTTTATTAAATGAATCACTCGTGCTCAGTAGCAGCCATCCAACTTCTTAGGACTAATAGTTATCATTGCTATTACACTTCTTAAATGCCAGAGATATTGTGCTCACTGGTGCATCACCTTCAAATGGCATCACATCCCAGTTCACCACAAGTGGGGACTTTAATAATTGCTTCAATTTAGCCTTCCTGGGACTGTCAACACCTCACTACCACCTCATTGACAGCCAGCCTGTGAATGAACCAGCTTCCACATCCTGCTGTGGGGTCTCATTTCTAGAACCAATCACAGTTCCAACAATATCAGGTTGGATTCCCAGGAAACAGACTCTGAGATGAGATCTGCATGCAAAACATTCACTGAGAATGGTTCTCAGGATGGACACCTGCAATAAAATGAAGAAAGCAGGAATGTAAGAGGGAGAGACTAGAACTCAAGGCACTTGCATCTGAGGCCGTGTCCTTCCCTGTGGGTGCTCCAGAGCTGAGACGGCCCTTTAGAGTCCCCCCAAATGCAGGCAAGGTGGCAGAGCTTTGAACCTCCACAGAGGCCGGGCATTAGCCGTGATCTGCCTCCCTGAGAGGGCAAAGGCATTTCCCAGTGAGGGAGTGCAACACAGGCTCCTGGGACAGCAGAGTGACTTTAGGGGAAAAGCTGATGGGATTCAAATAAGTTCTGCACACTAATTAGTAGTATTGTATGAGAATTTGCTTCTTAGTTTTGATCAATGTTCTATGGTTATGTACGATGTTAACACAGAGGAAGCTGGATAAAGAGTAAGGAAAGTGGACTATTTTGCCACTCTCTGTATGCCTAAAATTATTTCAACATAAAAAATAATGATAAAATAAATTGAAAGGGGAAATGAATCAATGAGAGAATGCCATAATGGATTTACATGCATGATGAGAAAAGATATGATAGAACATATCTTCTCCAAGAAAATGGGCATACATAAGGAATCAAATGTGACAATGCAGTAAATAATGTAGTCCTCAAAGATATTAATAGGGTAGTTTTAGTGGTTCAGGGATGCTTAAATCAAATCTTTACTGAGTTGTAAAATGAAAGGAGGTCTCTTTGGGGGCACTATATAAAGGAAGAGCAGAAGTAATAGAGTTAAATGAAATATTGTGCACAGACCTGAATTCTACAAGATAGTCTAAATGCAGGAAATGATGAAGAAACTTAATGATGGATACAAAGTATGCAATTTTAACATCTGTCTTTAAAATTCATTTCTTTTTTTTTTGTAAACTTTATTGTTATTGAAGTACAGTCAGTTACAATTGTGTCAATTTCTGGTGTACAGTACAATGTCCCTGTCATGATATACATACATTTGTTTTCATATTCTTTTTCATTAAAGGTTGTTACAAGGCATTGAATATAGTCCCCTGTGCTATACAGAATAAATTTGGTGGTTTTTTATCTATTTTTATATATTGTGGCTAACATTTGTAAATATTAAACTCCCAAATTTATCCTTACCCACTCCCATTCCCCCAGTAACTGTAAGATTGTTTACTATGTCCATGGGTCTGTTTCTCTTTTCTAGATGAGTTCACTAAAGTCATCTTTTCTTCTTTTATTTTATATTTCACATATAAGTGATCTCATATGGCATTTTTCTTTCTCTTTCTGGCTTACTTCACTAAAAATGATGATCTCTAGTTCCATCCATGTTGCTGAAAATGGAATTATTTTACTCTTTTTATGGCTGAGTAGTATTCCACTGTATAATTATACCACAACTTCTTTATGCAGTCATCTGTTGATGGATATTTAAGTTGTTCCCATGTCTTGGTTATTGTATACAGTGCTGCTATTAACATTGGGGTGTTTGGCGGGGAATTTCCTGATGTGATGTATCTTTAATAAAGGTACATCAAAAGGAAATCAAAAGAAAATTTGGATTTCCTCCACATAAGTTTGATATGAACATTCTGTACTTAATCTGTGTTTTCTTAAAGTTCTCCCATTAAGCCAATTATAATAATAGCTTAATAATAAGTGTTACAATAATAGCTAACCTTTACTAAGATTTTGCTCTGTGTCAGGACTGTGCTAAATATCTTAAATGCATTATTTGGGAGAAATACAGGAAGCTTCCAAATGAAAAAGATAGGGCAGAATAAACAATTACCTCTGGATCATGTGACTTTATAAAGAGAAAAGGCATTTCTGTAGCCTCTCTGATGAGTGGGAGATTGGAATAAGAACCCCATTAGAAATCACAAATCACATCTAGTAACAAGAGACCTTCATAAGACTCATGTCCTCAGGAAGACTGCTTTATTTCCCTTTATTAAATGCAGCTTTCCCTTCTGGAGAAACTGTGCAGGGAATTGCACACATGGAATTTGTTTTTCTCGCCTCCTATTACACGGAATACCTTAGGAAAACAGCCAGATTTTATGATATGTGAGGGTACATACATATAAGAACTACCTGGATTCTGAGTTAGGTGGTGCACTTGAAATTCACTCTGAGGGGATCTTGGTGCATTTCTAAAAACAGACTCAGACTTCAGAGCAGCAAAAACATAGGCACAGGCATAAACGGTGCACAAGGTAAGTAGCAGAATGAATTTTATCAGTACTAGTTAATGTGTCTCTTGAACCATGCTAGGTAAAACAATGACTTGGTATATATAATTCTGGAATTATATTTCCATCTTGCTCCATTCCTTCAAACTAAAAAGAGCTTCCAACTCCTGGAGAGAGGCGAATAGAGAAGAAATTTCACACAATTCATATCACATTGCTTCTGTCTAATAGGCTGAGGAAAGCAAGAAAGGGTCTCTCTTCCTTGAAGGAAGAACATTTCAGAAGAGTCACTGACCTGCCTTGGGGTAAAGGCAGACTGAAAGATAGTTGTATGCTGGGAGTTTCAGAATCCAAAAAGGAAATAGATTAGATACAGCACAACTCCACAGCAAATAGAGAGATAGCTTTTACATGAGTATTGATAAACAGAGCACATGGGAGAGCCACCTGAACCAAGGAATTACACCTGGTTCCATCTCACCTGTCTTAGATTTCTGCCCAAGACCACCACAAGAAATTGCCACAATCTAAGGGGCTTAAAACAACACAAATGTGTCATTTTGCACCTCTGTAGGTTGGAAATCTGACATGGGCCTCACTGGGATAAAATCAAGGTGTCAGCAGGACAGTAGTCCTTCTGGGGGCTCTAAAGGAAGATCCATTTCCTTGCTTGGATCCGTTTTCCAGGTTTTGGAGGATGCCCTTGGCTAGGGGCCCCTTCCTTTATCTTCAAGGCTTATAAGGTTTCACTTTTGAACCTGTTCCCCTGATACTACACCTAGCATCGCATTTCTTTTTCTTACCACAGCCAGGAAGTTCTCCAATTTTAGGACTCCTGTGATGACTTTGGGCTTACCTAGAAAATCCAAATAATCTGCCCATCCCAAGATTCTTAATCACAGCTGGGAAGTGCCTTTTGCCATGAAGATAATATATTTGTAGGTTCCAAGAATCAGGACATGGACACTTGAGGACACTTTTCTGCCTACCACATCACCCAATGTGATATATCATAAGGAGTTTGTGGTGAGAGTGAAAAGTGAGATAATTACATTTTAAAAACAAATAACTCTGTGCCTTGGTTTTATTTACACCTGAACTAAAGATGTCCATTGAGTGGTCAGGGTTCATGCAATGCACACCTATGGCAGTACATTGTCGGGAGCTATCTGTCTGGGGAGGGACCAGCTGAGTTTCTCCTACAAAGGGGTCACTCTTGGTGGAAAGCGGGCAGTGTAAGGCAACAGCATGGAGATGTAGTGAAATGAGGTGTGTTCTACTGTCTTCTACCATCTGCTCCTACCGACTTGTTTATATCATTAGAATGGTCACAGGCAAAGCTGTCAGTTGGACATCGGTGACTCTGAACACAACCACATCCTTCCCTGAGTCCAACTTTCTCCACTGGCAGCGGACTTCAGACACACACGAGCTGTCCTCTGTTGACTTGCCCCATTCTCGGACTAAGAACATTGGCATTTCTGTATTTCTACTTGGTTCTGCCCTTAAGCCACTGACTAACAGATAGCATCACCTCACAAGCAAATCAGGTTCCAAATAAAATCTGATTTCCTATAGACATATCATGTGTACATCGGAACATTTAACATCATTGCTAGGTACTAACCTTTCTCTTATGATAATTCCATCAATGTGATTAACATTATTCCTGGCCAGTGTGTGAGACCTTCGCAAAGAAGAGAAGGGAAGAGAAGAAGGAAGTGAAACTCTAATATGTCTTCAGTCCAGCCATGCTTTGACATGGCGGGGGCCATACACTGATGTTTTTCATTCAGTGCTGTCAGTTTGGAAGATGCTTACTCTGCACAGGGAATTCATATTGGACACATTACCAGCTGGAGTTTTTGTACAGACTCTGATGAAATGATCACAGGACACTTGCACAGGAGCTCGGCTTAATTAACTTTATTTCCATGCCAACCACACAAGACAGTCATGCCTGGATAATAAGAAATGACTTCTCCAGCCATAGATGGATGGTGGCTGGTAAAAAGGCTCCCCAGGGAGGTATGCAGTGTGTCACCAAGAGGAAGCAGAGAGAGAGAACTAAATTTTAAAAAATAAAAAACATAAAAGATCTGAAATGTCAGGCATTCACTTTCTCTTAGAGTCTTTATGTTTCTCAAGGCCACTCACTCACAAAATGCAAAAAAAAAGTGGAATAAATGTATACAGGTCAGAGCTGGTTACCTTGCAAACAATCCACAAAATGTGTTTCCTCCCACCCCATAACCAAAATTTCCTGATGCTCCTCTGCACATTGTTCTGGTTTTGTGATCAGGAACTCTCTATCAAGAAGTAATCAGGAACTCTACAAGGAAGTAATCAGGAACTCTATGAGGAAGTAATCAGGAACTCTCTATCAGGAAGTCATCAGGGTGTCTCTATCAGGAAGTAATCAGGAACTCTCTATCAGGAAGTAATCAGGAAGTAATCAGGAACTCTCTATCAGGAAGTAATCAGGAAGTAATCAGGAACTCAATCAGGAGTAATAAGGAATTCTATCAGAAAGTAATCAGGAACTCTCTATCAGGAAGTCATCAGGAACTCAATCAGGAAGTCATCAGGAACTCTCTATCAGGAAGTAATCAGAAACTCTATCAGGAAGTAATCAGGAAATCCTCTATCAGGGAGTAATCAGGGCCTCTCTACCAGGAAGTAATCCTTAAAGGAAGCATGGAAGCCTTTCTCTCCACACACAAACAACGGCGTGCCCTTATCCAGCCCCCTCTGGTTTCTGTTGGATATTCTGATTTGCTGACCCATGGTGTTGATTTAGTGCATGACAGTAGACCCTTCAGACCTCCTCCAGTGCTCACAACACTTGAGATTAGCAGGAAATTGCCCTAGCTGACCACTACTCCAACACTCAACCCCATCTCCTTCCACGCCTGGATCACAATATTTTAGCTGTCCAGTCCCTAGGGAATTACTGCTCCCGCATTTAGATGATCCTCTGTGGGCCAAGTGACAATGTCTGCATTAGTCCCAAAACAAATGATAGAAGAATGATGCTGTGATCAAAGAGACCTCTATGGTTTCAAGCTTCAGAATATTTTTTTTTTTTGAAAATATAGAAAGAACTGTGTTCACCACCTGGAAAGCTTAGGAAAAATAAATTTCCCAAAATAAATTGCAGAAGTCAAATAATGAGTCACTCCTAATGGAACTGTCCTCTTATTCTGTAAATTAGCACTAAGGAATCCTTAATCACAACCATCCGAAAAAAGGAGAAAAAGAATAAAATAGGAAAACGAAGCCGTAGCTCATTTATAGATACAGTGAGACCCAGGAAATAAATGCAGCAGACATTATCCTTTTTAGAATTTATCAAGGCAAATAAACATTGCTCAAGTAAATGTATTTTAAGGGTTAGTTCGCCCTCTAGACAAGTTTTACGTTCACTGCCTTGTGAGTAGTTAACGTTAATGGCTTCTATTTTGTGCCACCAGAGCACTTGATGTGAATTACTACACACATCCTACAAAATGAAGACAGGTGCACGCATCTCACTGGGTTTCCGGACAGGATCATATGGCATAAAGAAGAGGAAACACTCAGTATATAGAAACGACCATTCGTCAATATTATTATCTCATACATGAAAAATTTAAAGCTTAAGGGAAGTAAATAACCAAAGGCTTATTATTAGAAAACAGAAAAGTCACGAATAACACAGAAAATTTCTTACTGTCAAATTCGATGGCTGTGGTAGCTATGCTATGATTTCTGGGTAATTTATATATATTTATATATATATTTTTATATATATAATTTATATATATTTATATATAATATTTATATATATTGATATATAATATTTATATATATATTTATATATATTTATATATAATATTTATATATATTTATATATGTTTATATATATAATATTTATATATATATAATGTTTATATATATAATATTTATATAATATTTATATATATTTATATGTAAATATATATAAATTACCCAGAAATCATAGCATAGCTACCACAGCCATAGAATTTGACAGTAAGAAATTTTCTGTGTTATTTGTGATTTTCTGTTTTCTAATAATATATATATATATATATTTGTTTTTCTTTTCTACCTGCCCTGTTTCACTTCATGGCCAACATGGGTCATGGAACCTTTTCCCACCTCAGGATGGGAAATATAAGAGTGTGACTTGAAAACAAAGGTTGTAAATTTTAATCTCTGATGCTTGTATCTGGGGGTACGTTGGTAACAAAAAACAATTTAAGAACCAGTTGTGATGTCATACAATTTTCTATGGTCTGCTGGGAAGGGAACCAGGGAGACCCGCAGAAGAGAATCAACGCATGGAGAGAGATCTCGGGGGGTTGGTCATGACAGTGATGACTCTTGCGGGAAGGCGTGGTAAGAATTCTCGCTCTCTCTTTGGGGTTGGGGATATGTGGGGCAGTCTTGGTTACTGAGGTGGTCCAGCAGATGGAAATCCAAGAGATGTCTCTTGTGTGCATGGCATTATTGACATATTGTGCGAGTGGTGAAGGAAAAGTCTAGACTTGTGAGGGCTGGAGGCAACACCCTTACTCATCCTCACGAGTTAACACAGCATCGTTCTTTTGGCCTTTAACTCCACGATTAGCTGAGACAAAGCTGTTGACATGTCCGCTGGCCTGGACAAGGGACTATTGGATCGGGAGTGGGTGGGTGGGACATTATGGAATATCCCAAAGACTTGAGTGTAACCCAGGAGACACTGGTGATACATGTAAGGGCTACACAAGTCAGCGTCCACGTGGAGGAGTGAGGTCACAGATGAGTGAGACCCCACAGACTGAGAGTTGGTGAGATCGTCCCTACAGGTGGTGAGGTGACAGGTGGCTAAACACCTGGACAGATGACAATTTGAAAGAGCTGAGAAATCTCTGAGTTTGATTGCATTTTCTTAGAAAAGTCTTGGCTCGTGAAAAAAACAAAATAGAGGCTCATGACAGTCTAATTATAGAGAGAGAGAAAAAAAAAACATAGCTTGTTGAATAACTGAGTTCGAACCATGCCCATTCTTCCATTCTTCTTCCTTTTTTTGGAAACTCTGGCTCAAGTTGGGTCATAATGGAGTTTATCAATAACACTGAATAAAAATCTGAATATTTAAGTTTCCACTTGAAAATTCCTTCTTTCTTATCCTCAGGCAGAAAGAGGGAAAAAAAAGTAACCCTGCAGTTTGTCTTTGAATATGTTTGATATGGTAATTTACAGCGACTAGCTGGGGCTATCTTACCTTCTCGAAGCTTTGAAGCGTGAAGAATCTTTGAATATTTCAACATTTTTTTTCTCTCCCGCACAGAAGAGGAAAATCTGATTTCCAGAGGCCGAGGAAAGAGAGTCCCTTCAGCTCTTGGGTGATATTTAATTTCACAGAAACTAGAAATGTATACAGCCCTTGGAAAGGGATTGTTACAATAGCAAAAAAAAAAAAAAAAAGTGAAATTCGACCCCCCGATCAGCTAAACAAAATGGATTTTTGGTGTATATTGTTGAGAAAAGACATCATTGCCGATGAAAATCTTAGGATTAATTTTAAACATGTGATCATTAAGATTCCAATCAATATGTTGGACTATTTCTTAAGGGTCAAATATTTGGGAATTTTTCTGTTTTCTATTTTTTTTTAATGTTTATTTTTGCTTTTGTTGCTAATCCTGGTATGAAATCTCCCACTGACATAAAACTCTGTATTTTGAAATGCAGAGAGAACGAGAATGTATCCTTAATCACCCAATATGTATAGTTCAAATGAAAAAAGAAAGAGTCTAAAAAGTTGCTTGGAAGGAAACCACTGTGCTCAGTTTTCAGTTGCATGAGTCAGACAGAGGAATTTACTGGCAAAAATCTCAGAGTTGTCACCAGTTATTATAAACCTCTGAGTAGCAGCATTTTACAAAATTTTGACAATGAAATGGGCTTAAAAAAAAAGGGACATTTATTCAGTTCTTGAATAATAGTGTTTCTTGGAATGTCTTTTTGGGCAACACTTAGAGGAATTTGTAAAAACAGACTCAGAAAGCAACCTGTTACCTCTTTTTTTTTTTTTTTTCATTTTTCAGAAACGTTCACCTGTGGGGGAAAAAGGAGAATACTTGATTTTTGCAATACATATAATTGTTAATATATAAGAAATTGACACAATGTTGTAAAATGACTATAACTCAATAAAAAATGTAAAAAAAAAATACATATAAGAGCTAAACTGAACAAAAGACGTCTACAGAGTGAAATTTATATTCATGGCTAGCATCTCGCACTCCATCTTCTAACCTTTTAGGATAATTTGTATCATTTACAAATGATTGGGAAAGCTCTACAAAATATATTAAATTAACGGTATATTTTTGACACATATACTAGTCACATAAAATATTTTTAAATGAATCTGCAGTGAAAACAGCAGGGAAGGGAATGCAATTCTCATAATCAGAAGCGCATTTACATTTTCATATAACTGTTACGGCTGGATGGGCCAACGTGCATATCTTAGCCTGATGGAAGTCCATTTCAAATGAATGAGACTAAACATGTTTTAAGGAGTGAATGGTCAAAGAATGTGTATAAAAGGGATCTGAGAATGCGCTGGCAAGTAACTGAGATCGACTTAGAATGCAAAGTTTAACAAAGACATTCTCTAAATGCAGGATTAAATGGTTTTAATGAAAGGATGCAGATTTGTAATTTCACTGTGAAATTAACCCCAAATTTCTCCATGAGTCAGAAGGAGGTTGGTTTTCTAAGTTGGAATTAAAAATATATAGTTTTATATATACGTTTGTTTATCTTTTTTTTTTTTTAGATTCCACACCAGAAATTGACACAACATGGTAAGCTGACTATACCACAATAAAAAAAAAGTTATTTTTAACTCAAAACCAGCTACTTAGTTATGATAAATATGTCAAATTATATGAGAGAGGACTAAAGCTAAATTTTCAGCCACAGGGCCAGACTCATATTGTAGAGAATAGAGAAGCTTTTGCTGCAAAAGACACAGAAGCATCACATAAGCCCCTTGAAAAAAAATCAAGTAAAATTAGCATCATTTCCAACTATGGAGCCGATTCTAGCTGCATCAGCCAGGTTTTTGGAAGCAGCCCAGAAGACCATCCACTGGGACATTTCCAATAAAGCATGGAAGTTCATCCAATGAAGTACTTCATGGCCTTCAAAAATATAAGGATTATTTCTATGCCCCTTCATTAAGCAAAGCAGAGAAAGATGTGGGTGGGACAAGGGTGGAGAGCATTACATTTATAGAAGAAACCGCGGGGAAAATGAAAACGTGAACGTTTATTCGTTGATTTGCTCTCAAAGTGATGAAGATTTCATCAACACCGATTGATAGGATTACAGACTAAGGGAGAGTTGGAATAGAAGTGATAAATCGAAGACCGAAACCCCGCTGAGGATGCAATTCCTAGAGAGCTGCCTTTTGGAACGTGTAAATGTGTGATGTATTCAACAGTATGAAACAGCCAATCCCCAAACAGAAAGAAGCAAGTCAACTTAATGCTACATCAGATAAGGAACCTATCTACCCCTCTGGTAGGAAAAAAATGATTCCAAGGAAGTGAATAAACACACGCCCATCCTTAGCAGGTGTGTTTCCAAGAATAGGAAGAAACGCAAATGAATCTGACTCTCCACCCAGAAGGTCTTCTGGGCGAATCCCATCACTACATTGAATGATAAAGCACGAAAGAAAATGCATCAGTGCTGTTAGAGGCCAAGGTCTCCCTCTAGCAGAAAAGTTACAAAATATAAAATCAAAATGTTAAGAAAAAAAAAAACACAGTAAATAGTAAATTCAAATTTCAAACTTTATTACCCATTTATGATTAAAAAAAAATACATATTTTCGTGCCAACCAACAGACTATATACAGCATCCTGCATGCCCAAAGCCTCATTCCTTAATCTTAATTTCTAAATCTCACCGAAAGGAAACAGGCTCTGTTGGCGAATTACTTTATTTTTTTATTCTTTGTCACTTCAACTCGAATTATTCCGTGGGTTCCTTTTTTTCCTCCAAGTCATTTTCAGTTTCTTTAGGTTTTGGAGACTCCTCTCACCTCCCTTCTTTATTAAGACAAGACGTAACTTTATAGAACTTACGTGGAAAACACATAAAAAACAGATGTTTCACAATAAAATGTTTGACAGTCTATCCCTTAAGGATGAATATGCCATAGTTAAAAATAAATGTTATGTAGATTAAACATAAAAAGGAAGGAAAATCTACAAAATTATTAGATGAAAACACATGATTTTTTTTTCTTAAATCTGTGGATTCATAGAGCTTTGTGAAGCCAGAGATAGAGCTGAGGAGAAATATTAGAATTATTAACAACTTTAAATGATGTCAAAGGTAAGAAATTATGAACACATTTAAAAGATTCGGATAAAATGTTTTCTGTAGAAAAAAACGTGGGTAGAATTCATATGCAAAATGTTTTCAAAGACCTTAGAAATTAGTAAGGAAAACATAATCAACCCAAGGGGGGAAAAATGGAAAAAGGATATGGCCATTCAATTCAGAGCAAAAAAAAAAATACAAATGAATAATACAAGATGAATTACTCAATCTCTCCATTTATCAAGGCAATTCAAACTAAAACAATGGGAAATCAGGGTCATTTTTGCTTATTTAATCAGCCAACGTTTTTAAAAAAATATTAATCATGTAAATCTTGGAGAGGACGTGGGGAGGCATTCATTAATAGGGCAATGATAAAACTATACATGGGGAATGTCTAACAAAAATAAAAAGGGAGGTATTTTTAAACCAGCAAAGTTATCCAGCAGGAGTTTCCTGTGTTACAGAACGATCAGTCATGTGATATCAAAGATGCTATAAACTGGAGAGAAGAGCTTGGCCCAATTCGGTGAACTGGGAATTTGCATTCCCTGTTAAATGTCAGGGACCATCACGGTGCGTGTCCCAGAGCAGCAGCTCTCAGCCTGTGCGCCCCTGAGTATCCCCAAGTCCTTCTGAGCTGCGGTCGCAGCCAAACTCAGATGTCTCATTCTACTTTCTTCACTATGTTAGCATGTGGCCTCTTTGTGCAAAAGTGATGTGGCCAACGCTGCTGGCCCCTGAGCAAAAATGAAGCCACTGTCACCAATCTGGGCTAGTCAGTCGCTGTTCCAGTCACGACCACACTTTTAGTTGGGAAATAAAAATTCCTTGATAAGGATCTCCAAGATGAAGAAGCAAAAACAACTAATTTTATGAAACACCTTTAATGTCTTGCAGACCTAAAGATGGAATTATTTGAGTTGCAAGCTGGGCTAGATGTTTTTTTTTTTACAGGAACGTTATTTTGGCTGGAAAGAATGACTGACAGCTAAACTAATGGTTTAGCAGATAGTTTCATAAAACTTAGCAGAGTGAGCCTGTCATTTCAAGAAAGGCACTTGACAGCATTTGTTGCCATGATAAAGTATGGGCTTTCAAATGATAATTAAAATTTTGAGAAACATATATCCATCATTGTGAACTCAGTATCTTCCCTACACTTAAAGACTTATGCGATCAGTAGAGATACTAACAAATTTGATCTGTTAAAAATATTTGTCAATAAAACGTGACAACGCTTTTTTGAGTCATGGGTAGGAATGTGCAGTTTGGGGAGTACAGGTTGAGGATCATGTAATATCTTTGTATGGTGGCATGTGGTACCTAGACTTTGGTGATCATTTTGAGAGATATAATAAAATAGAATCATTAGTTCTAGAACAGAAACTTGCAGAGTGTCGTAGCTCAATTATACTTCAAAAGCAAACAGACTAATAGGAAAAAAAGATCAGAATTGTTGTTACCAGAGGTGGGTGTGGGGGGAAGAGCACTGGATGTCAAAATGTATAAAATTCTAGTTATAAGACAACGAGTTCGAGGGATGTTATGCAAATTAACACAGTTAATTCTGCTATATGTTAAATATGAAGTAGTTAAAAGATTAAGTCCTGAGTTTTTATCACAAGAAAAAAATATATATATATGTTTCTATTTCTTTAATTTGATGGATATTCACTAAACTTACTGTGGTAATCATTTCATGATGCACGTAAATCAATTCAAGACTCTGACCTTTAAGGATATTAACACTTTTGCACTTATATAAAGATAACAAGTTGCAGAATGAAAAAATAACGATTGTTTTGTTGGAGGTTTGCAGGGGCACCATGACCTGACCCACAGGGACAGCTGCAAGAACAAAGGATTCCTGCACCAAGAAGTTTGCAACAACCAGCCACACCCCCTCCCCTTTTTTCATATAAAAGGAGCCTGAATTCTGACTATAATGAGGTTGGAAATAAGGAGATGAATGGAAGCTTGTTACCAAGCTGCAGAGGCTTTTTTGAAAGGAATTACCAGGTAACTACACACCAAGGAATTGAGTTGGGAAGCCAACAAGAAATTTGAGTGTAAAAAAGTACCTGGGAGGTATTTCCTGGCAAGATCATTCATGGTTCCCCAGGAGCAGCTGGGTGTCATGGATCTGCTTGGGAGGTAACAAATATTGAGAAGCAACTCAAGATTCTTGATGTTGGCAAAATTAATATTCTTACTTTAGAAATGGGAAGATGGCTTATGCATTTAAACAAAATGAGAAGCTGAGTGATAAATGTCCTATGTCAGTTGCTCTTAAACATTTTGGATTCAGGAACCTTTTCCTCTCTTTAAAAACAAACAAACAAACAAAAACAAGGGTACATCCATCCAAGTTAACCATATTAGAAATTAAAATGAGAAATTTTGACTGCACATGTGAAAAATTGTATTTTAAAATAATAACAAACTCATTAAAGGAGAGCACAGTTTACACAAATCAGCTTTATGACCAAAGTGAAAATATGTATCAAGAGGAATAACATTGCTTTACACACACTTCACAAATCTGGCTTCATCAGATTCTCAGATTTGCTTCTGTCGCCAAGCTGTTGAAGCAGGATGCGTCATACCCTTGAGAAATGCCACCATTCACTTGTAGAAGATGGAGAGAGAGAAATAAAACAAAACAAAACAAAAAGAACAAAATAACTTTTATTATTTTGAAAGTAGCTTTGCCATAGCAGACTTCTGGGAAGGTTCTTGGAGACCCCAGACCCGCTAGGTACACGCGGAGAATTGATGCTCAGTGTTGCTGGAGCAGAAGGGGTAGAAACTTGAATGGTGTCCACGGCTCGTCTATGGATCTGCATGGAAATTCAGCACCTTGTGCTTGAATCTCCTTCAAGACAGATTCCGCATCTGATGGAGAAATAAGTAAGAAGAGAAAGACGCAAGGGCACTGGTAAGTCGAAGCGGGATTCTAGACTACTTTCTGGCCAGATATGATGGAAGGCCACTCACACAGCCTTTCTTCTGTCTGCCTAATTATTTTCCACTGTTCAGTGTGTCTGTGAGGGGCTAAGCTTCTGTCTCAGGCTTCCTCCCTGTCAATGAGCCGTCTAAGATGATGAAGTAGCCTTGTTTCCAGAATGAACTTAACAGATCCCTCCATTTCCTTCCTCTGATACGTTCCCCCGGCGGTTGAGGGCAATCAGACGTGTATTTCATAGAACCTCATCAGTACACAGAGTTGACACAAAAAAGGCAAAGAAATATTCACAGCTCGCTTCTTGGTCAGGAGCGCCATCCCTGCGAATGTATCATTTACAAAATCATGGAAGTGAAGTGTACATTGTTGTTCTTGTGGCTTCAGGAGGCATGAGCCGGGGCTTGGGTTCTGACTGGCCAGATATGAGGAAACGGTAGAAAATCCATGCTGCCGGGTGCCCTGCAGGGAGGGAGTGAATGGAGGCCAGGTGGTTCCCCCCAGGTGTGACCCCGCAGGTTGATGGTGACGGAACTGAGTACCAATGTCATTCTCTTGAAATGATTTGTCTTTTTCTTTTTCCCCTTTCAATATAAAAAGACATTCGGACATCCATTCTAAGTGAAGGAAGCCAGGAAGAGAAAGAAAAATACCATATGAGATCGCTCAGATGTGGAATCTAAAAAAAAAAAAAGAAAGGCAAATGAATTTATTTACAAAACAGAAACAGAATCACAGACAGAAATTAAACTTATGGTTACCAGTGGGGAGGGGATGGGACGGGACAGACTGGGAGCTCGAGATTTGCAGATACTGACTGATATACATAAAACAGATAAACAAGTTTACACTGTAGAGCACAGGAAAATATATTCAATATCTTGTAATAGCTCACGGTGAAAAAGAATATGCAAATGAATATATGCATATTCATGTAAGACTGAAGCATTGTGCTGGCCACCAGCAATTGACATGACGGTGGAAACTGACTATACGTCAATTAAAAAAATACAAAAAAAAAAAAAACTAAATGAAAAAAAAGGCATTTGGAAATTGTGGAGGGGAAAACTTGATTATTTTAGTTTACTTTCTTTCTAAATGTTCCTGTACAAGGATCTGGGGAAAATGGGGTCGTTTAGAATGGTCTTCAAGAATATTACTTTTTTTTTTTCCACTGATCTTACGCAGAGTTCATGAAAGATCAAAATGAAGCCAGGTATTCTCATCCGTCACCTTCTCACATTTAATTGGCCCTTTAGGAACCAGATGAGCAATTTCTACATAGAAAATTGTCCTAACGGATATTAAAAGTTACAACACAACTAAAGAGGGAATGTCTGGGCTTTGAGAATTCGAGTCAACGACCAAAGTTGTTGTTGTGTGTGTAGCCTGACCTCTCTGACCTCAATTTATTTTTCTCCAAAATGAACTTGTCATGATATTAATGACAGTAATAATACCGACCACATTTTGTCGCCTTGGTGGTTTAGGCAAAACTCATTTGCCTTGGCGTGCGGTGTGGACTGACTGCACAACTGGGCAGAAAGTGTGAGCCGTGCCACGACCATGAGCACGCTGGTTGTAGTCACGACACCCAGAGTGGCGAGTCTGTCATGCCATCCAGCAGGTGTAAGCCGCTGTGAACGCCACGGTGCACAAGGGAGGTGCCACTTCGTAAGGTGACACTCCGTGAGGGGCCCCTACTTGGAAGCCCAGCCATCTCCCGGGCACAAACCCCAGATTCCAGAATAAGGGCATCTCACTAACTGCTAATGTAGGACTTTCCCTTAGATCTAAATCTCGGTGTGGCCTCACAGAGATGGTTGAGCTGGACCAGTCCAGACATGACGTCTACTCCAAGGTGAACCATGGAAGGAGTTAATTATTAACAGTGACATGCAGGTGCTCTCCTGAGAGAAGTCACCCGTCCATCTGCCTGAAAAGGGTCTGATGGCAAAAAGCAGGGGCGTCTGCATCCTGGGGGCTTGTTCATTCTGCACATCGTCTGCCCCGCCCAGGATCCGCTGAATGAGAACTCTGGAAATGAAGCTTTAAAATTGGGGTGATCCTAACCTCAGTCTCAGTTTAAAAAAAAATGAAAGGAAGGAAGGGATAAAGACAAAGAAATGAATCAGGCACAACAGAAAATGCCACAAACCCAGGATCAGGCTGACTCAGAAAAACGTTACACTCAGAGCAGAGGTTCGCAAACAGGAGCCATTTTGCTTGTCCCAGAGGGGACATTCGACAATGTCTGAAGACCCTTTGGGTTGTCACAACTGGGAGGGAGGAGATGTTACTGGAATCTTGTGGGTGGAGACCAGAGACGCGGCTTTGCACCCAGAATGCACAGCACAGCCCCGCCACAGAGAGTGAGTTATCTGGCCCAAAATATGAACAGCACTAAGGCTGAGAAAAACCTCACCTACTTGCCCATATGTGATAAGTAGATGCATTTAATTTTGCCATTTGATCCAGAATCTATAGTTCTTTTAAATCATTCCAAGATATTTCCATCTCAATTTGCAGCCTACTGTGAGTTTCATAGACGGATTTCTAGAACGTTCATAATAATATAATTAATTGGCAAAGGCAATTTGAATCATTTAAGTAGGTGCCAGTATTAGTAAAAGATCACTTGTCTGTGCAGCGTGGCTGGAACCTGAAGACCTTTTCTTTTTCTTCCATTTGCTCCTGGACGTAAAATCATGACCTGAGAGGCAGTCCTCACTGTCCAGGGGATCAGTTTGGGAGCAAGAATGGAAGGGCTTGGAAAAGCATCCATTGGTGTGTGTCTGACTTTTTTTTATCTGCTGCTCATTTAGCTTCAGCAAAGACAGGGACAAAAGAGGGAGCAGGGACTTACTGACTGCAGCCCCGGACTGTCTGGCTTCCCCGGTCTCACAAAAATTGACTTTTAGCCCATGTTTCACTCCTGCTGGCTGCAATTACACAGGAATTAATTTTGCCTGGCAGGGTTAGTCGGCGCACACTCAGGGTACCATCCTCTAAGATTTTAGCAGTAATTCATTTATACTGTGTCGATTAAATAGACTTAAAGCTCTCCTGAATTTAATTGGTGGGCCAATTTTTTAGACCACTGGCTGGTGAATCACCGTGTCCTTGTTTCAGTAAGTTGAAACACATCATATCAATGTTACAAATAATTTCAAAACACATCCTATCAATGTTACATCTTATCAATCTTACATCTTATTAATGTTATATCTTATCAATGTTACAGGTCCTTTCCTGATGCTCTGGAGGAGAACAGTAAACAAGAAAAAAACTATCACAAAATGTCTCAAAATAAGTATTTCTCTAAATAGCTAACTGTCACTCAGGGGCTTTTTTTGAAAAAAAAAAGTTATAAATATCAGATGTTCATGGCACATTTTTTGCATGGGCCATCTTATTTCCCAATGAGTGGGTTAAACCACATTTTTGATGTCACTTCTTTGGAACTGAAATTCCATGACCCCTTGCCTCTATGAATCTCACATACATATATTCACATATATTTCATTATGTATAATCTCTTATACATTGTGTCACATATGCTTATGAAACTATAATATACTATAGATTTCAAAATATAATATACACACTAAATGTATTATAATTAATGAGACTCCAAACATACAAATAATAAACAATAAAATACTGATAGTTTTCCAAAGTGCATAATTATTCCTTCATCTATACACAAAATTTCAAGATCTATTGCATAGGCACCAATGTGAACTTCGTTTCATTTATTGTTTTTCCGAGTAATTCCATAATTTTATTTTTGGTGGGTGAAATAAATAGCCACATGTCATCTATGTGACACCCTCTCCCCTCGCACAAACACACAAGAATGTTTGCATTTCTGTATTATATAGAAGAATATTATTTCCAGGAACTTTTTCACCAGGACAGAGGCAAGGCTTTCAAATGTCGAGAAGCAGATGCTAAGAGAATGCAATCCATGGGTTTGGATGGAAAGTTTGCCCAGCCACTATGTTTTGGTTACTTTCAGTCTTTTAGCAGAGCAAGTGTGTAGCACACTGCTATTTTATACTGATTTTGAGATAAAACAATGAACATTTAAAAAAAATCTATATTGGGAGTCATTTAAAAATACAAACATATTGAAAGATTTTGAAATGTTGACGATTTTCCACTTAACTTGGTTACTGATTTCTAGCTTAATCCCCCGATGATCAAACAAAATACAGTGAATTCATTTAATTTTTGAAATTTATTGAGACTTGCTTCATTTGGGCCAAATTTAATAAAGTCCCACGAGCACTTCAAACTGTGTATTCCACCATTGTTGGTTTTAGATCATGGTCAGGTTGATGGCTGATGGATAGGAGGCTAGAATTTTAGATTTTGTACTACATTTATAAATAATATAAATATGTTATAAGGATGGCACTTATTCTTGGACCTCCTTTGCATTTTGATGTCTCGTCCCTTGTTGATGTAATTAACCCAGGGGGACATCAGCCTGAGGTGGCCCTGACACCTTGGTCCCCTTGTTATGAAGAGCAGCCAATCGCAAGCAGCCGACAAGGCTTTAAAAATTGGGCAAAAGCTTAAGCTTTACAATCCAAATAGACATCAGAAACTCTTACAGCTGAAGAATGGTTTCGCTCTTAATGTCTTTCTTTTTTTCTTTTGTCAGTACTCACCCATACGTGATTTAGTAAAATGAAATTATACTAGACAGCTTTTTTTAAACAGTGTCATCACAATTATAACGCTGTGAATATATTCCAGTGCAACCTAGGTTCGTGTGATCTTCTGTAAAGGTCACTTGATATTATTCCATGTGAACTTAACGCTATATTCTCAAGATGTATAAAAAAACCAAAGAACGATGGAAAGTGATCCTTAAGACACAGGATCGCATGTGTGTGTGCAGGGTGTGTGTGTGTGTGTGTGTAATTCCACACTGTTATTTGCAACAAAGCCCTTTGGAAAATGATAAAAATTGTTATTTCCATCCTCTGATCTCCCTTAAGATAAGTAATATTCTTACAAAATCCACATTTGCATGGAATGCTGCATTTGACTATTCAAGGGTGTGTTAAATCTCCATCTAGGAGAAAAAAATAATTGTATTTTCTGCAGACACTTAAGTTATGGCGACTCCCTGTTCCTTTGCGTGGGTCTACTGTGAAGACAGTTCATTTCAGAGTTAATTCTGCAGGGAAAAGAAGCGGTTTAAGAAAAGCATCACTGAAGGCTTTATTTGGTTTTGACTCTCTGTTGCTGAATGGTAATTCCATCTTGCCTTTCCTGGAAGCTCCTTCTGGGCTCGGAGAAGACGCGTGTGTCCCTGGAAGACATTGCACACCAGTGACTGATGGGGGCCCGGATGACTCTTTCCACATGCCATGAAACAAACTTACCTTTTTTCGCATTGTCAAAAGAGAACCGAGTGCATGAATTATCCTAAAAATACCACAGAGTACAAAGGTTCTTTGGAGAAAAAATTCTCTTTAGTTTTATGAGAAATGACAAATGTCCTTTAAGGAAAAGTTTATATATTTGAAACTCTGATCATTAAATATTGTTATTTATTGGAATGCTAGTATTTAATCTATTTATTATAATTTTAGTATGTTATTAGCTGTTGAAAATAGACATACTAATGAATTCAATTTAAAATATTAAGTTGGCTACTAGCTACTGAAGAAGAATGCACTGTAAGATAGTGTTAACTTCAATCCAGAAAGGAAACATTTTTTATATATATATTTATACTTATTTATATTTATATTTATGCATATTTATATGTATGCATATTTATATTTATATATATTTATATTTATACATATTTATATATATTTATATTTACTTATATATAAAAATATATTTCATATATTTATATTTATATATATTTATATACATTTATATTTATTTATGTATATATATTTATATATATTTATAATTTATATATTTATATTTATATATATTTATATTTATGCATATTTATATATTTATATTTATATTTATACATATTTATATTTACACATATTTATATTTATTTATATATATTTATACATATTTATATTATATGTATTTATATTTATATATATGTCAAAATTCATACTCAAAAATGGTTTACATAGTTTTGAATTATGAAACATTTCACTGTCACTCGGACTTTTTGTGGTCAAACTGAATTGATTTTGAAGACAACACTTGCTCAGCTACCTATGAAAATAAGTATTTTGCATATCACTCGACCTAGATTTGCGAGAAATTTAATGTGGAGCAAAATGACAACTCGTGACCAGAAAATGTCGGTAGACATGTTATGTTATGAATAGGTTATTGGACATATTTTATATTAAAATGTCTTAAAAATACTTTCAATCGTTCAGTCATAGTGAATATGGTTGTGGAATGACATAAGCCAAGAGTTGAAGACGTTAAATTCCCACTAAAAAAAAATGAAGTCTTTGGTTCCTGAGTTCAAATACAATGTCTATAAATTACCAGGCAGCATAGTTTTGTGTCTGTCAAACTTAAAAGTCATGGTCACATAAAATAATGCAGAATATAGCGACAGGTTATCAAATAGGGAAGCGTATACAGAGAGGCAGACGGACGTGGAAGAGGACTGGGTACAAACTCATGTTCCCCCTTCCCTGGCTGGCACGCACTGTGGCTTGCTCTTTAAGTCGTCTTTCTCCATCCTGATAATGCCATTTCTGTCTCTGAGTGCCTACAGTTGTCACTCTTTCAGAGAAGACGATGCTGGTTAATGTGGGATGTTAACTCTTGCCGGCAGGATGCATGAGGACTTCCTAAAGTTGGTACCAGCCCAGAGAGCTGTCTGTACACGGCTCCAACTTTTTGAACGTGTATTTTATCCACTATACCAATGGCAAGACTCACGTTATGAAATAAATAAACAACGGTGCAAGGAAAAGAGGAAAACCTGTGTGCATGGCTGCAGGTGAGGACCCAGGATGAACACAGAACCCGGATTGGAGGCAAGGATTAGCTCGGCAGGTGTGGGGTTCTTAATGCTGAACATTTCCAAGAAATGCCTGTTTTCAGGACTGGCCCTTGGGAACTGAGTTCCTGGCATGTTCTGTTTGAGAAAACTACTCGCAGGGTGGACAATCTCTGCCACACGGTACCAGTGCGCCCAGATGTCTGTGATGACTGTGTTTTCCCTGCGAGGGTCAAGCTCAGGGAACTGAGGTCAGCCACAAGGGTGCTGTGTGCCTACGTGACTGACTCCCCATAAAACCTGGGCGCCACGTCTTAGGTGAGCCCCTCTGGTTGGCAACACGCCGTATGTGCTGCTCTGTATCATTTTGCCATAATAAACTGTATGCATAAGTTGAAAAACTTCTGAGTCTTATTGATTCTGGTTAATCCCTCAGCCCAACTGTATTCTTTGGGAGCCCAACCCAGAGGGTCTGTCCATATTCTCTACCAGCTCTGTTGAGGCTCACTGTGCTCTCATACCAACATATTTTCTCTTTATTTTTCACTTTGTTGTTATTGAAGTGCAGTCAGTTACAATGTGTCCATTTCCGGTGCACAGCACGCTGTCCCAGTCATGCATATACACACATAGATTCATTTTCATATTCTTTTTCATTCAAAGTTATTACAAGATATTAAATATAGTTCCCTGTGCTGTACACAAGAAATTTGTCTCTTTATCTGTTTTTATATATAGTGGTTATCATTTTCAAATCTTGAACTCCCAAATTTGTCCCTTCCCACCTACTTTTCCCAGTAACCTTGTTTACTGTGTCTGCAAATCTGTTTCTCTCTTGTAGTTAAGTTCATTAGTGTCCTCTTTTACCTTTTTCTTTTTTTTAATTCCATATATGAGCGATCTCATATGGTATTTTTCTTTCTCTTTCTGGCTTACTTCACTTAGAATGACATTCTCCAGCAGCATCCATGTTCCTGCAAGTGGCATTATTTTATCATTTTTCATGGCTGAGTAGTTATTCCATTGTATAAATATACCACCTCTTCTTTATCCAGTCACCTGTTGATGGACGTTTAGGTTGCTTCCGTGTCTTGACTATTGTAAATAGTGCTGCTGTGAACATTGGGATGCAGGAGTCTCCAGCATACTTTACTATTTCATTTCTTTTTAGTCTTGAGCTTTCTTTCTCTCTCTCTCTCTTTTTTTTTTTTTTTGCTTAGATTCTTATTGAGCACTCAAGGTAACCCATGAATTAATACCCAGTGCTGGAAATAAGTTATTAATGTAATAATATATAATGCTGAAGATAATGCATTAGAAATAGAGGTCATAAACTTTGGGCATGACAATAAATTGTTAATTTTTAGTTCTCCATGTTACTTGCCTTAATATTGCTCATGTGCATTTTCATTAATGTGAACTATATAGATTTATATATATTATTATATATTATACAATATATTATATATAATTATATTATATAATTATATATTATTATATACTATATACACTTTTATAAACATTATATATTATACAATATATATTATAATTATATAATTATATATACATATGTAATGTATAATGTAACTATAATTTACAGGTTATATGCATTATATGTCTTATACCTTCGTACTACAGTTTTCCTTGTTGACCATAGCTCCGTTTTTCTAAGGTTTGAATACAGTATATCAGAAACATAAATAAATAGTTCTGAATAATGAGTAATGCTGTAATCTTATTTATTTCCAAGGAGATCCAGTTTTCCCAGCACCATTTATCAAAGAGGTTATCCTTTCTCCACTGAATCTTCTGGGCTCCTGTGTCAAAGGTTGGTTGACTATATATACACATGGCTTTATTTCTGGGTTCTTCATTTTGTCCCATGGATTTATTTATCTGCTTTGAGAACAGGACCATATGATTTTGATTACCGTATACAAATATACTGTAGTATACGGGCTCCTTTCCTTTTTTGCTTGTGGAAATTCAGTGAATATTATGGTTAATTTGACCTTACGTGTAGTAGTCATTCCAAGATGATAATGTGTATATTTATAGCTATGTCTACTTTAATTGATACATTTTAGTGTTTGATTGAACCATAATGCTTTATCTACATTTTCTTTACCCTCTTCAACACCGAGATGAACGCATCTTAATCTCTGGTTCACATACGAGGAGAAGCCAAGTTATTTACCATTCATCCTGCAGCTAACAATAGGCAAACTTGCGTTTCCTCTTTTGTACACTGTTATCTTCTCTTGAGTTCATGTGTACTCCTCTGAAATCTCCCAGGAGGGGAGGGGAATAAATAAATCTGTTTTTCACACATGTACCTTTGGCAGAGAGAGCAAAACTTGGAAGACTGGTGGGATGTGTGAAAGTTAACACTTACATAAAATTTACTCAGTCTTTTAAATGCTTTTAAATAACTCATCCAGGTCTCCCAGTAACTGTGAGTCAGGTCCTGTTCTGCCTCTATTGTAGAGAAGGGCAGTGAGGACCAATATCAGTGGTCGCCAGAGCTGGATAGACCCAGGATTCACTCCAAAGACCATAGTGTGTGCCATGATGGCCCAAGATTTACCAACGTCCATCCTTAAACAGAACATCGAAACACAAGAACATAAATACTTTGGGAAAGACTCGTAAAACTCACATTCTTCATTCAGCAAATATTTATTGAGTACCTATTAGAATTTACAGACTGCTCAAATCATGGATTGCTATGGTTAAAAAATGCAAAATTTCTACATTCATTATCATTTTGCAGGAAGAGGGCAAATAGGCAAGATGAGTGAGAAATCAGAGAATATTCAAAGATGATAAATGTTATAAAGAAAAATGAAATGGGCAAATTAAAAAAAAATTTGCAGTTAATGTTGTTGGAAACATCTTTTTGAGAAAGTGTTGTCTGACCCAAAATTTGTACCATATGTATCTCAGAAGAATGTTGTTTCTGAAGAGAAGAGAGCAGGTGCAAAGGTCCCGAGGTAGCCTGGCCTGGAGTGTCTGAAGAAGGGCCAGGAGGCTGATGTCATAAAGATGAGTTGGTGAGGCAGACAGTGGCAGGAGATGCCGCCAGATGGATAACGGGTCACCGGGTTATCAAAGATTTTTATTCTATTGTATACAAGTTGCCTTTTCCTCTGGTGAAGCAGGAGGCCATGAGGTTATTTTCAGCAGAGAATTGTCATGATCTGTCTATATTTTGAAAAGCTTGCTCAGTCGTCCTACCGAAAATGTGCTGTAGGAATGCAGGAACAGATGGGCAGGAGGCGGTGCACAGTGACCACAGTCAGGTTGCATTTTCAAAATGGAACCAAAAACTGGGATGGCAAATCTCCTCTGTGTGTAAGAAAAATAAATATATTCAAGGAGTAAAAACAATCTTTAAATTTTTTTTTCCACAACAGCGATGGATGGGTATTTATTTTAAAAGAAGTCAGGGAAGACCATGAGTGGAGCAGACCTTGGTGCTGGGCTCAAGTTGAGGTGACGATGTTGAAAGGCAGTGTCTGAAAATGTTCAATGCATGGGTCCAGAGTCTAAGGGGGTGGTCTGGGATGAAGTACGCATTTTAGAGCATGGTTGATGTTTCAAGTGTGGGATTTCATAGCTCATGAATGAAGTGTTGAAGGAAAGAGTTTCAAGGACTGAGATCTGGGGCAATGCACGTTGGGGGCATAACGAGAAACAAGAAAAAGAAGCCACAGTAGAGAAGCCAAGAGAATGTGGTGTCCCAGAACACCAAGAAAGGGGTTTTTTAAAAAAAGAAGATGATCGACTGCATCAGATGTTATTAAAAGATTGGGTGGGACGAAAATGGAAAATGATCGACTGACTTCAACCTGGAGAGGTGGTGTCAGTGGATGGTGCTTTTGGAACACGGATTTGAATGAGGTTCAGAGGAAATGGATTTTGTGGGTTTGGAGACAAGGAGACAATTCAAGACAATTGAAAATAATTCAAATTTTCAAAAGATTTGCTGTCAGCGGAGGTCAACTAAATAGCATGCTTATTGTATGCTGGAAATGTGGTCAACTCAGATTTTTTTCCTCTTTTCATGATGGGGGAAGAAGCTAAGTGTTAGTATACCACTGGGAATTAACAATAGAGATGTGAAAATCAATGTCTCCCAAAAGAGAGGTGGGGGCAATTGATGAAGCTGTATCTTTGGGAGGCAGGAAGATTTGGAGTCTAGCACATAAATGAGAGCTTATTCTTGGAAGGAGCTGAGTATTGATGGCTGGGTGCTGGCAGGCAGGGAGACCTGCTGGTGGGAACTTGCTGGAAGGTTCTGTGAGAATTAAGGAGTAAGGGGAATGTAGGAGGTATCAGAGCTGGGAGAGTGAAGAGAGAATGCAGTTTAAATGGACTGGGGCATGGAGGTGTTAGAAAACATAATACTGAAAGCTGTGACAATGTATTGTCAATAAAAATACTTTTTTACTTTACCATATCATCTAGAGACATTCTACGTGCAACTTTAAACATCTTCCATTAGGACATATCAGACCCTTTTTTCATACAAGAACCTTCCTCTATGACAAAAATTTGTGGATTTATTAAGGTTTCTGGCTCTCATTAAAAATAATAAACTAACTATTTATAGTAGCCAATAAATGGAAACAACCTAAATATCCATCGACAGATGACTAGATAAAGAAGCTGTGGTATGTTTGTACAATGGAGTACTACACAGTCATAAAAAATGATAAAATAATGCCATTTGCAGCAACATGAGAGGATCTGGAGAATGTCATTCTAAGTGAAGTAAGCCAGAAAGAGAAAGAAAAATACCATATGAGATTGCTTATATGTGGAATCAAAAAAGAAAAGACAAGTGAACTTATTTACAAACCAGAAACAGACTCAGAGACATAGAAAACAAACTTATGCTTACAGTGGGAGGAGGAGGTGGGAAGGGATAAACTGAGAGTTTGAGATTGGCAGATACTGACTAATATATTTAAAATAGATAAACAAGTTTATACTGTGCAGCACAGGGAAATATATTCAATATCTTGTAGTAGCTCACGGTGAAAAAGAATATGCAAATGAATATATGCATATTCATGTGTGACTGAAGCATTGTGCTGGGCACCAGAAAATGACACAACACTGTAAACTGACTAGACTTCAATTAAAAAAAAATCCAGCTGCCATATTCCTTACGTTCTGTTAAACTCCCATAACCATTGTTAATAATTATGTTTAAAAGTGGTCCAGTTATTCAGCCATCAAACTGAAATAAAATCCCAGTCAAATTTCTTCCGCTCCACTTTGCCTTTTCATAACGTTTTGCCAGGAAAAGTCTGATGTGACTGTAGGATCTGGGCAGGTCATCCTGAATATCCTGTGAACACATTAGGCAAAATAAAATAAGAAGAATTTATGTTTCCCTCTCTCAGGAAAATTTAAAAATTAACAATAATTGAAATACCTCCAGCACAAATTATGGGCAGTAAATTGGACTTGAAAGGGGCAGATTTCTGAAAATGACGTTATCTAAACAATACCGAATAACGAGCTATTTCTTTCTTGGCAGGAGCATGTTGGCAGGGAACACAGACATCTTTCTGGAAGGCATGGAAGCAAAATCAATGCAGTGAAACACAGAAGTTCCCATACAGTAATTTTCACATAAATCAGAATTTGTGAAACACACAAATGAAGTCAGTATTACAGTCACAAGATTTTACATAGTTAACTTATACTGTGATATAACTTTGAAATCACGTCTTTTCCCTTGGCAACATAAGGGTCTAACGAATGTACAGTGTGTTTTTCCACAACCTATGATTTGAGAGTTACACATAATTTCATGAAATTATGTAGTCTATTTCTGGGTTGAATTTTACATCGCTTCCATTTTTTTTAAAACTTCAAATTCTGCATTAGTTAAAACAATAGTTGTATCGCTACTGACAATGCTTCTTTCAAATGTGCCTCTTTAAATTGCTAAATCAGCATGGAGTGCAGAAAAGGTGGTTTCCATGAAAATTAGCATTTTTACAAATGACAGAAGTGTCAGAAGGTAAACATCTTCTTTTAAACGTAAATGCCTTTGATTCTTCGTGTTTGAGGCCAGTATTGCTGGCTTCTGTCTGTGCAGAATTGAAATTCTTACCAAGCCCTTGACTTTTTTGTGGAAGATATGGAATAATGTGGAAATCTGCTACTTCCATCCCAAGTCACTGAGAAAAGCATTTTCCTATTAGGGTTGTCACATATTTCACAGCGATGTTTACAAACACATATAATCACCATATCATTCTTATCTTGTTGGGTAGAATTCATTTCTCCCTGAATTCTAGCAAGATTACAAAGTAGATTTTTTCTATAATGTAATTCCTTTCCCTGAAGCAAAACTATATAATGGAAACTTCTCTTTCTCTGTATTATTTCACTTCCGTTGTATTTTGTTGGCTTCAAGATGTCATTTTTTTCTTGTTTGCTCACCTTTTTATGGACTTTTCGCTAGTGTTGAAATTGACTGTTAATGCCACTAAATGAGCCAATTCGAACATCCCCCTTGGTTGCTGACAGAATTCACTCCCCACTTTTTCAATTTGAGATTGTATGTGATACGCACAGCTTGCAGCCAAGATTTTGTCGGCTTCTAATCTTGCATGTCGTTGTATGTTTTTGCATCACGGGTTGTCTGCTCACCTTGCCGCCTAGTCTGATAAACATTTCTCTCTAAAAAGCCTGGTATCTTTTCAGACGGCATTTACCAGAATGAAATTTTGCTTGCATCTCCTTCTCCAGATCCATCTCAAATGAGATCCCGGCCAGGAGCCTAATTGGAAGAGATTCTATCCCATGCTTGAGATTTTGCTGCAAAGGGATGTAGGGAAGTTAAGTCTCTGGCTTACAAGGCAGTGGAGATGAAAAGATGTTCTGTGGCCAAACAAAACAAAATGGAACAAAACAAAAACAGCCATTTGTCAAATACTTACAAATTAAAAGAGTGGCTCTCTTCTTGCTAAAATAAATGAAACATCCAATCTCTAACTACTATTCTTTCTCATTTTTCGGAAGATGGTCTGCTTCCAACTTTACACTTTAGAGCATAGTTTCCATCCACTTTTGCAACACAGGGAGTCACTTTCCATCAAATGGTTATCTTGCAGAAAATCAAAGCAAGGGGTTGCTCTGGCTGATGGAGAAAGCACACCTCTTCATGGTGGTCCTCGCATCAAAACCCTCTGGAGGGCGAATGACTCTGTTTGTGTGTTAGGCTTCTAGCTAAGTGTGAGTTCTGCAGCCAGATGCTTCGTTTCTGGTTTTATCGCTTCCCCACTCTGTGAACCTAGTGAGCTCCTTAACTTCTCTTTACTGATTAGTGACTTGGGTGTAATAACAAACAGTTCCTACCTAATTAGGTTGAGAGAGGATGGAATGCACTTAACACGGTGCTGGGCACACAGTGAGAATCCCATAACTCTTCATTAAACATATTATTATTACAGAAAGCAGCTGAATCCAAACTTTCTACTATTTCCCACTGTGTGCCCCAAATACAGTTACCTCAGAACCACATACAATGCCTTAACCCACGAAAATATTCAAAGAACTTGATGGATCAAGGATTAATATCATTAGATGCAGTGGATCCTAAATCCTTGTATATTGTCCTGCATATTTCTGTGTGGATGTAATAAAACAATAAGCAATGCATTTTTACCTTCAGTGAGATTTTAAGTCTTTTTACTGCCCAATGACTTCTCATGGATCATATACATTCTCCTCATGTCTGATTTACTGATTCTATGTATTTAACTTTTAGGATAATGGTTATAAAGGAACAAGCGTGTGAATGGGAGTAATTCTTTATCTACAGTGCATGGACCATTTTTGTTCAGTAATGCTTTTGCTGGACCTGGCCTGGGCGTACATGGGTCCACCCAGTTGCATGGCTGACAGTTAAAAATGACTAGATTGTCTGTTATTGATCCCAACATCAAGGATTTGCAGGTGACATTCGAGGACACAACCATGACACCATTAGAATGAACGAATTTCCCGTTATTATCCATTTCCCAATCAAGATTTATACATATGTAGCTGTCACAGAATGTAATTGTGACTCATAGCTCTATGTGAAACGTTGAATGGGTGAGGACAATCTTTCTTGTAAATATGGACAAACCAGCAACGTCTCTGGAGTTTAGTTCTGAGTTAATATCTATGCACTATTTTCCCCTTCTCATCTCTCTCCAGGCCCCAAAGTGCCCCGGGAGTCTCTTGGAAGTATCGACTCCCAGATTAAGGTCTTGCCCTGGCTTTTTTACTAGCAGGGTGAGACGCATCATGGGATCAGGGCTGGGCATCTTCTGTAGAGCCCTTTTCCATGACAACGTTCCATCAGCTACTGAGCAACAGGTGCCCAGACATACCTCTTTCTCACGTGGAACCCTAAGGGTTTGGCCCTTGTACATGTATTTACTAAACACTTGTTCAGAAATCTCGTCTCTGAGTTACTGACCCTTTTAAAGCCACCAACTTATGCCTTAATCAGGGCAAATCTTCACTGCTCCAGTTTGAGCATTTTGCCCACCACAATGTGTCTACATTTAGTGTCTCTGGATTTCCTACATGAACACCTCCATCTGCTCAATATACTTAAAAGAAAGGTAAATTGCACCCTAAAATTGCATTTTTGTATTGTATATTTTGCACAGGGTTTATTAAAAGTATTTCACATCAGGCATAAAAAAAGTCCCTGATACTGATCGATAAAAAATACTAAAAAATCACTGTGTTGTTTGTGTTTTTGAGTTTTCTTTATATTATGGTGTTTTGACATCTTAACGACATTTACGGCTGGGAGAGTGCCCCTTCCAGGACTAGTCAGTTCTTAGAAACAGCAAAGGGCTTCGCTGAAACAGACCTTTGATGTACAAAGCAAGCAAGATGGAGCCAGATCTCTCGTCCTTGGTCCATACCTCCCACCCCAAGGAGGCAATATTCCTCTGCCTCAATTATTCATGGCCAGATATCAAACAGACATCATCCCCATGATTTAGAGTCCTCTGGAACTATTCAAACTAGCAAGTCATAAGCTGTTTATCTGCCTTCCTTTCCCAAGGAAACTGCAGTAAATGTTTTGGAGCCCCCTCCACCCTGCCCCTTCTTGTTCATGACCAGGGCTGGTGTTTCCCCAAATGGCCCTGCATGTATGCCGTACCTCCTGTTTCTAGGACCCATGAATGCAATCATCTGTTTACCAGAGCCATTCGTGCATCTCCTCTTGTGGCTTGTACCTGACGCTCCATCACCGTATTGAGGAAAACCTTAATTATTAGAGAAAAGTTATATATGCACAGTTCATATGCACTTCAAAGCCTGAAATAAGGGAGAAAATTAACATCTGCCTTTCTGATTAACTTCATTCTTCATAAGAAAACATACATGTAGCATTCATTACTTACTAAGATGTGAAATAACCAACAACCTTTGCCTCTAAACTTGTCTTTGCCTTTGATTGGCCTATATTTGCTATTATAAGTGTGAAGGAGCCAGCAGCCCTGAAAAATCAGTTTTCTCATTCTAAAATTGTTTTTAGCCTGAAGAAAAATCCCATTAAAAAGTTAAGCTGAGATATTCCTTTGGGTGTAAAACCATTACTATGGCTCGCTAAGAATCTTAAAATCTTGGAAAACATCTTTTTATTCAACAAGGATAGAGTTCTCTAAATATAATGTTTTAAGAGATACTGTTTGCAAAGAAGAATGTTGAGAAAAAAACTACATACAATCTTAAATAAACATAATTTACTTAGACATCACATTTATTCTTTTATGATATTTATTTGCTGAAATCCATGCATTCTTATAATTCAATAGTGGGTTGTAAGCGGCTATTTAACTATCCCTAATTAGCAATTCCTCATGTTTCATTTTATTCTACCATCATTGTCAGTCTGTCTACACCTTCAAACAAAAGAATGAAAACTGACTATTTAACTCCATTTATCCCAATATTTTATCAGTATGCAGACATTTTAAAATATAATTATATAGGGTTTTTTTTCACTTTGTCCCATTCATCCCAAAGAATAATTGCACATCTCACCTTTTCCCAAATCTGCTCAGTATAAAATCTAACCGTCAAGTCCAGCATCATTCTTCCGTGTTTTCCTGATGCTGCACACAAAGGGCTACAACCAAAACAGGTGGTATCTGGGTAGAAGATAGCACTGAATGTAAAGAATCAGCAATGAAACGAAGTAATTGCTGTTTTACTGCAGGGTTTTATCGCAGAGTTTTATCGTACTTACTCCAAAACCGCTATTTTAGAAAATTTTAAACAATACATATCAAAGGATTGATTGCTTTTCATGGCTTACTGCTTATAATAGATTCTTATGTTCAAATATCTGAACTAAAAATTAATTTGAACATTTGTAATAAGCCAAAACGAGACTCAAACTGGAAGACTGTGTCACAGACGTTGCATGGTGACTTCTAATAATGTGTTAATGCTCAGTAACCATATCCAAAATAATTGAAGATCCTGTCAAATGTTCTGATTTTGTTTCAGGTGCATTTTCTTAAAAGATTCCAGACATTTCCTACATAAAAACCAGTTTGATGATTTATGTTCTTCAAACAATAATAGACTATTCTACAGAAAATGATAAAATAGCTTGTGTTTCCTATTAAAAGTAACATTTAATCTTGAAATTTTGTGGATCTAAACTTAGATTTATAGTATCTTATATAATTATATTGGTTTGTTATCCAAGAACTTGGTCATTTACAGACTGAAATTCATTTTCCAGTGACAATTGAAAGTGCACGGCCACCTTAATGTTTACTGTGTTGCCAATTTTACCTAAAAACAATTCTGAAATTCTCTCATAAGGTACGTAATGTCAGTGCGTATATTTATCACTGAAGGATGTTCACTTGTGTGAAAACTTAGACCAACAATAATAAACATTAACTCCATCACTTATGTTTCTAAAATTTTTAGATATTATATTTTTGCAATCACAATTGGAAGTTTGTATTTAGAAAAATGTCTCATTTCTGTTTTAGAAAAATAATGATTAATTTGTTGGGTCCCTAAAGGACAGGTCCTATAACTAATTAATAAAAATAACCAGCTTCCAATGTTATTTCCAGACTCCAAAGTCGACAGTGGAAATATCCTCACAGTATTCCTGGAATTCATAGGCTAGTCTTGGAATTTTTAACTATTGGCTTATTCTAACAAAAATATTTGTTTGAGTTTATGAAAACTGCAGATCACAAAATTTTTAAAAAGAGCAGTCAAAACATACTCAATGGATAACATAAAAGTATGCTTAGTTTGAAAGAGATTTACTGAGCTGGATTATAGGTCAAGCCTTTGCCAGCATGAACACAAAGATCTGAGATAATAAATTTGAGAAACAGAGGTTAAGAAATATGGAAACAAGGACAGAAGTGTAACATACAGTTCTACAGAAAGACAACAGTTATCAGGGTAAACATCTGAAAACATAATGGCTGAGAAATTTCTAGAATTAATGACAAACTGAGTTTACAGGCACAGGAAACACAACGTGTACCAGTAGAATAAATAACACATCAATGTAAAATTGAAAAAAAAAGTGACACAAAATGCAAATGAGGGAAAGACGCAATGTTTAAAATTATCTGAGATGAAATTACAATAAATAAATGTGTCTGTGTGTATTGGAGTCAAGGGGGAGTGGAAAGATATATTCACTGTGTTGATGGAACATTACTCTCATTTAAGAAATGTGTAGCAAAATAATATTCTAAAAATTAGGGCAAAATAAAGATACTTTCAGAAAAAAAATTTACAAACAGAATTGACTTTCAAATTAATCTTACTGAAGAATTTCCAAAATTGTATTTTAGCAAGTACAAACTTCCACAGAAAATTTTGAAATAAAGGAAAAGATGAAAAAAATGGGCTAATATAAACATAAACATATAGAAAATAATACACTTCTCCCCAAAATTGGAAGCTACAGCAAATATAAAATTAAAATATGGAGCAAAAACATGGTAAAGTACATTGTATATACAACGGTATACTAAGTTCATAGTTTTTAATATACAAATTAACATTTTCAAGCTTACTACTAGAATAACAGTCATAGAATATTTAACTCCAAAGCTGATAGAGGAGGAAAACTGCAATAATGTGCAAATCATCACTAGCCAAAAGGAAATGAAAGAAATAATAAAGGAAAGAGGGTAGAAGAAAAAAAAAAGAAGAGAAAGAAGGTAAGAAGAGAAACCAAAGAGATAAAATGTTATATAATATATTCAAAGAAGGCCAAAAAGGAGGAAAAAAAAAAAGCTTAAAGCAAGCTCCACGTAATAAAAAAAAAATAAAGTGGATTCAAATATATTATCACTAATCATAAATATAAATGGATAGACTACTCAGAAAATAAAAGCTAAAATGGATAAAAGAGTGTATTGCTTATAGAAAAATTTAAATGAGCAAAACATATTCATATTTTATAAATGATACTTAAGCAAAACATACCTATGCATATAAAACAGATTTAGAACAAAATATTTTTATAGGAAAAATTATTATAGAAACATAAAAAATACATATGTTATAGGAAGACAAATGATACAGTCCAGAAAATCCAGAGAGAGGGGAATCCCACAATGGTAACATTTTCATATATAAGAGCAGTTAAATTGCATGCCCATGGCAGAAAAACTGCTTCTTCAATAAATGCGCAAGGTAAATTTATTATTTGTATGAAAATGAAATCAAATCTCTACTTCACAACAAAATGAAGTTGGTCTATAAAATCTAAGTTAAAAGTTCACAGGCAAATGGCAGGTTTTAGATGACACTTGTGGTGGTTAGTTTGGGTGAGAATGTGGAGAAAAGGGAACCATGGCGGATTGTTGGCAGGGATGTAAATTTGTGCAGCCACAAGGGAAAAACAGTATGGAGGTTCCTTAAAAAATTGAAAATAGAACTACCATGTGAGCCAGCAATTTCATGTCTGGGCATTTTAGCAAAGACAACAAAACATTACTTTGAAAAACATATGGACCCTATGTTTATTCCAGCATTATTTATAATATCCAAAATATGGAAGCACTGTCAACATATGAATGGATTAAGAAGGTGTAGCATGTATATACTTATGCATATGTAAATATTTCTCAGCCAGAAAAATGAAATCTTGCCATTTGTGACCACATGGTTAGACTCCAGGAGGGTATTATGCTAAGCAAAAGAAGTCAGATAGAGAAATACAAATATCATATGATTTCACTTATGTCTGGAATCTGAAAAGCAAAGCAAGTGCACAGGGCAACACAGAACAGACTCACGGATCCAGAGAACAAACAGCTATTTAGCGGAGAGAAAGCAGGTTGAAGGATAAATAGGGGAGGGAGACTGAGGTACAAACTTTCAGTTACAGAATAAATGAATCATGGGATGAAACAAACAGTATAGGGACTAGACAAGGCCAGTTACATTGTAATAACTTTGTATGGTGACAGTAACATCACTTTGTAATGTATAGAAACATTGAATCATTATGTTGTACACCTTGAACTAACAATTCAATTACACCTCAATTAAAAAATGCATGTAGACACCGGAAGGAGATGCCACAAAATGCCCATGACAGTTATCTCCTGGTGTGGGGATAACGGCTGATGGCTAAATTTTACTTTACGCTTTTATGTATATTTTAGTTGCCTGCAATAGAGATGCATTGTTTGTAAAAATGAGAAGTAAAACATTAAACACAGTTAAAAATGAAAAAAAAATCAGTTATGGCAATTTCAAATTATTCCACAGTGTAGATTTTATAAGAATAATGTGGTTGCTTCTAAGTAAAAATCAACTATCTTTCTTTCTATCAATCTATCTATCCATCCATCCAACTATTTATCTATCTATCCATCCATCCATCCAACATCTATCTATCTGTCCATCCATCCGTCAGTCCATCCATCATCTGTCTGTCTATCTATCCATCTATCTATTTATCTATCTATCTATCTATCTATCTATCTATCTATCTATCTATCTATCTGGTAATCCAAATAAAAATTAAACTAAGACACTTGTCTTTGTACCAGGATACAATTTTCTAAGGATACACAGGCATTTAAAGAGGAGAAAACCAAATACTTGATTTCAATCTCATATTTTAATAATATCACATGGAAAAGTCGTTTATTTTCAAATGTCCAAATCCCAGACTTTCTATTCAGTGTTTCAGGAAAGCTGCTTTGTAAGTCTCTTTATCTTTAATTGGAGAACATGTTTTCTTACTTTTTGATATGATAAGCACATATGAGAATCCTAATTCACAAAGGGTTGTATTTGAAAAGATTATTTTAAATAAATTGAATGTTTGAAGCCTGTGATGATTTCTCATAGGGACGAGTTTTAAAATGATGCTCGATTCCTGTATCAATCACTAAAGAATACATTTTAACCACTAAAGAATATATTTTATCCACTGTGGCTAAATCACTACAAAAAGGAGAATGTAAAATTGTATTTAAGATACATTTTGTATCTTACTTGATAAACAATTTACTTCATTTTGTTCCAATAGGATTTTTCATTAAGTAAGTATGTATTCTGAAAATATAAACATAAAAGGGGCATAGTCAGTGCCCTGAGGAGTTTACCTCCTGCCTACTTATTTGTTATTAGAGGATTGCAATGTGTTGATGTAGATTATTTCCCCAGACCCAGGCTCTAAGTCAGCACGCAGCTTTGTTTCAGTCTGAGTCTTCAGAGAGTCACACAAAGTCTGCAAGTGTTTGGAATAACTGACTTCATCAATCTTATCTCAACAGTACTGGGTCCCTCCAGATGCTCTGCGCAGCTCACTTGTTTTCTGGCTCAATTCCCTCTGCCTGGTGATCACGATAATTAAATTTCTTCTCTATTAATCATTTACTCCGGGACACCCTAACAACCGGCAATGATGCGAAGGCAGTGAGTACAGATTAGAAGTGTTCAATTGTCTACCGATCTGATCTTTGCTTCTAATTTCTTAGAGGGAGAATGGGGCTGCCCACAAGAGACCAGACAGGAAGCCCCCAGCAGGGAGGGGTGGACCCTTGACCGGCAGAAACAGGAGGACCCCCTTCCACCACTCACTCTAAGTCTGAAATAAACCTGAAGCTGGGAGCTGGTGGGGTTGGAGGCCAAGATGGGGAAAAGCTTTACCTGGATGAAGACTTGTAGTTACACAATTGTCGAGTTAGACCTCACCTCCCTTTATCTGAGAGTGAGCAGAAAAGGCGACTGGCTGTCTGAGTGTGCCTGGAAGATGTCTGGTACCTCCAGGAAATCCAATCAGAAGCAAAGAGAAGATGGAGAAAGTTGAAAGAGAGCCAGTGTCGGGAAGGACAAGCTATTTGGGCATTTAAGGCCCTTCATCGTTGCCCTAGCTTATTATTCTTTGGTATTTATATGGATAATTCCTTTTATATTCTAACCTTGCAGTACCTCTAGGCTGTTACATAATATTTAATCCCATTGTTAGGAAATTCAGAGAATCCAAAAAGTCAAGAGTTCCAGTTGCATAGACATTTTCTAGCTGAATTACTCTTGGTGTCTGCCAAACTTCCCTCTTTAAAATCGATGACATGACAAATTTTAAGTTCTATTAAGCTGTACCACTGCGCTACACCCTCCTCCCCATTATCATATTTAATTACTCACTGTCTATCCTCCCAGAATGGACATTCCACAAAGGGTCTCTTGGCTTCTCATTAGACCCCTAGTACACAGTGCCATGATTTGCATACTGTTGGCAGCCCATACATGCTTATTGGATACGTTAAATGATGGAAAACGAGAAAAGCAATGAAAGCCAAGCTTTAGATAATCATTTCTCGGGCTATTCAAATGAAGTTTGATAGTTGGAGACTTGCAATGTAATATACAGAGTTCATGTGTCTATTTTAAGATATATTTCTTACGCTATCCATCCTGTGCAATTAAGTTATCAAACTGCCCATGAGGAGTAGAGAAAGAAACACTGGAACATAATAGCGATGATCTGGCGTCTTTAGGATAATCATCTGAAATCCTTCACTTTGACTATGAGAAAATGGATTCCTAGAAACACAGCTGGCCCATTTTTAAGGCTGTTGGGAGGCAGAGCCCAAATCTCCTGATGCCATTCTGCGAGTAGCTTCTGCTGGAATAAATTGAATTTACATCAAACATCCAGAGTTTTGTCTTAGTTTGAATTATATTGTTATTGATGCTAAGATTTAGAACCTTCTCTTCTTCACACTGCTTTTTCCACTTTTCCTTTTCTCTTCTAGGTGATGCCCTTGTGAACGAAAAATATTGCAAACCAGATCAGTAAACAAACAATGCTGAAGCCATCAAGCCATCAGTGGCTGCCACCCCCCCCCATTGGGGACAGACCTGCAGACCAGCCTCTGCAGCCACTCACAAGGGTGCACCCTGAGCGGACACGGAATAAGAAAGGACAGGACACCGGCCCTGGATAGCTGGGTGCTTGTCAAAGGAATGAATACAATGAGCCCAAATGTTTGCTTCCTCCATCATAGAAAAGCACTGAATTCTTTAACTTGAGATGCCTGGTTATCTTTAGATAACAAGCAATCTTTTATTGTTCCAAGTACCTGGTCTTTGTTATAAAGCTCCTATACATCCTGGCTCCCCTCCTACCTCTTAGGAGCAGCCCCTCAGAGCATCTGAGAGGCTGTCATCCCAGCTCGAGTCCTCCCGCCAAATAAAACGTAACTCTTTTAAACTGCACGTTTATTTCAGTCGACACCCTTCTTGTCTGTATCCAGTGCATAGTAAATGTCCTTTCCACGTAACTCATCGGCAATAATCTTCTTCTCCCAAAAGAACAATATGGATTTGCTCCTATGTTCCAAATTCAAAATAAACAATGGATTCAACTGCTGTGGACTGCTATAATTTAATGAAAAAAAAAACTTACATTTGTCATGTCTGTTTTCTGATCATCTACCATGTTTAGGGACCGTACAAGCATCACTCCATTTATTTCTCAATCCAGCTCTGCAGTGATTACATAACCTCGTACGAGGCACAGATGGGCTCATTGCAATTCAGGCAGCACTTAACTTGCAATAAGATTCCGGAAACTGGCATCGGTCTTTGTATTAATTACAGAATTTGAAATTGTCCTTCTTAAAGTCATATTAGGAAAGACGAGAGCCTATCTGGGACAGAGGCAAGTCTTAAGCGTCAGGTAAAAGTCAGAAATCTTTGTTCTCATTACTCGCTGAGAAATTTGTGGCTGGAATTCTCTCAGGCTTAAGTCCCAAATCTTAACTTCCGGTTTCTCCTGGGTCACAAATTGTGCATCCAAGGCTCATGGCTAAATCTAAGTGTAGATACATGGCAGATCTTCCCACCCATCCTCATCTTAAGTTTAATTAAAAATTAAATTTAATGTTCCCTCCCTATTCTTCTGACACCAATTTCCAGGTCCCGTTTCTCTATTCTAGGTTTTGCAATAAAAAATAAAATAAAATAAGTTATAAACCAAGGTCCCCTACACAGTCTACTTCCAGTGTGTTGAATAGAAAGAAAATGCCCAGCCCATAATGGACTTCAATTATTCAGCCAACATCCAATTTTAAATAAAATATGATAACTCTCCAGTTTCATGGCACTTCAAAAATCATGGAAAATTGTATTTCCATAAAATTAGTCAATGGGTTACCTTCCTTCTCATCCAAGAATTAAGATTTTTGATGGACATCCTTTCTTTGAGTGCTTTTCAAGACATAGAATAAATATTTCAATTGGTTTCCACCCTCCCTTACTCAACCCTCCCCAGAACCACTTACCTGAACTTCGTTAACTGATCTTTCTCTCACTCTTCTAAGTCGGTTCCCTTTTCTTCTCACCCCCAATTAATGAGCACATATAATGCACATACACCCTCACAGCGGCAATAAAACTCAGAAGTGTTTATAAAAAGCTCCCGATTCATTACAGCTCAGACTTACGTGAACATTGCCTACATGCTTCTGACTCTCAGACTGTGCGTCTAGGCTGGCTGAGCACTGTGAGTGAAGATCATTGCATCCTTGTTTTGTCTACAGATTATATATTCGATCGATGAACTGTGGTCACTGCCCAAAACCTTTTTCTAGAAACACGTATCTCTCAGACTTTCTAAATTGAACCCGAAATTCCCTTATTTTCCCCAATGTTGTTCTGGGTCCAACTTTTTCTAACCCAGAACAGATAATGTACTTTTTTTTTTTAACCCCTGAAGCCAAAGGTGAGAACCACTACGTTTGTTAATTTATATTTCATTGAATGGACACCGGAGAGCCCATTTGCGCCGTGGTTCTTTCTCTCATTAAGCTTTCACCTTGGCCTAGGTCTTTTTTTACCTCTGACCTGAGAAGAAACCATCCCAGTCAGTGTTGTAAAAATTAAATCTGTTTGGCACAATGCCTACAACTTCTGCGTGGAAGTGCCCCACCTTAGCCACCCCCCTTACGGCCAACAGAGTGTGTGCGCAGTGGTGGGGCATCCTGGAAGGTGTGAATCCTTGTAAAGGGAAGCAAACATCATCAAAATCAAATTTGGCATGATCATATTCTGGACCTGAAAAATAACAGAGAATCTCAGTGGTCGACCAATTAAAAGTAGAAGATGTTTAAGTCTGAGGTTATATGGAGACGCACTTAAATGATATGAAATGGGGGTTTTCCTCAGACAACAGGGTTAACTCAATTCTCCTTCTTGGCTTTAAGCATTTGCAGCACCTCTAGCTTCTGGTCACAACACAGAAGACTAGAATAAACATCATTTCCCTGCTTATACAAACACAACAAGAAAGCTGGGTAATCTACAAAATCATAACTTTCTTCCACCTCCGAGACAGGACCAGCACCTAAGGAAACACAGAACCAAGCACGTGCTTACCTGGAGCAGACATGGGACAGTGTGCAAGCTGGTGAAAAGAATTCTGCTAAAATGCTAAGACACAAAGTGAATTGTTTACTTACGGCCAAGTGAGGACCAGGGTGAGAGTGTAGATATTCCAGGCATTGCAATCACAAGGGAATTTCATAACTTCTCATGGCCTTTTTTTTTTCCCCTACAGACCTCATGACATACTTCGTGAGTAAGAGTGGAGGCAGAGTGAGCTATGAAAACCAAATCCTCTTCTGGGGATGGAAGTGTCAAGGAAGGGAGAACCAGCACCCATGGGGGAAACCAGAGCCCCACAAGGTCCTCACTCTTCTTCCTCCGATGATTCAAAAGCCCAACGATTGTTGGGGGAAAGTTTCAAACCAGTTCTTCCCACTGAAAATTCTATTGTCATTGTGGTAAGTGATGGGGTGGGAGAGAGATTGAGAGAAAGGAGGGAGGGATGGAGGGAGGGAGGGAGGGACGTAAGAAGGAAGGAGGGAAGGAAGGAGGGATGGAAGGAAGGACAGAAGGAAGGAAGTATGGAAGGAAGGAAGGACAGAAGGAAGGAGGGATGGAAGGAATGAAGGACAGAAGGAAGGAAGGAAGAAAGGATGGAAGGATGGAAGGAAGGACAGAAGGAAGGAAGGATGGAAGGAATGAAGGACAGAAGGAAGGAAGGATGGAAGGAAGGAAGGATGGAAGGAAGGACGGAAGGAAGGAAGGAAGGAAAGAAGAAGAGTTGGAGGGACAACTCTACTCTTGGCAAAATACAGAAAAACATCCAGATTCTTACACCCCCCATTTACCTGCTGAATTCTAAGAAAACAAAGGAGAAAGGAATATATTAATAAAAATAATCCCTTCTTTTCTTTGTTCGCTTCCCTTCCACCAACACGTGTGTGCCTGAGAATCCCACCAGGGAAGGGCGGCAGCAAGCCAAGACTGCTCCCTCCTCAGACCCCTCCCCTTGGTGCTTTGTCCTGCAGCAGACACACCTGTTCGATTCTTATAAACAAGCCGTCAGCAAGGGGCAGTTTATTAAGACCTGCTGTGTGGGATGTGCCCAGAACATAACGATAAGCAGAGCTAATGAAATGAGACAAGATGTAGTTATAAATCATCCAATATCCAGAGACCTCACGCTGAGGCACGAGAGACAGATGGAAAGCACTCTCCCCTCGATGACATCAATGAGCAGCTGAATTTACCCACATGACATCTAATCTACGTCCAGATTGCGTACAGTGTGACTTAGCACATATATGTTATCATCTATGTATTTTATATCTAATTTAATTTCAGCTGGATAGTCTCTTATCTGAGTGCAAAATACCCTGGGTGACACAGAGTGACTTTAATTCTATGCTTGCCTAGACTTTCTTTGTCCTGACTTGGGAACCACATAATGTCTCTTAGCCCAAGGGAAACTCTTATCTTTGCAGCAGCCAGAATTTCAAGATGAGCCCAGGATCATGGCCCACTAGTGTCCACAGTTGCATAATCATTTGTCCCTAAGGATGAGTAGGAAGGATGAACACAGTGGGATTGGCACCCCCTTCCACAGATCACGTTCCAGAAGACTCTCTCGTGGTGGAACACAGGGATGCTTTCCATTGACTTTCACGAAGTAAGTTACCGTACTGTAAAGAGGTGCACGGGGCTAGGATCTGAGGACAATTTCTGGGTCACGAGAGTGATCTCCAGCTGAAAGCCAAGGAGGAAACAGGGTTCTCAGCTGTACCCCTGCAAGGGACTGAATTTTGCCAACAACCTAAGTGAGCTTGACAGAGGACTGGGAGCTGAAATGAGATTCCAAGTTCTGGCTAACACCTTGATTTTAGCCTGGTGACAAACTGAACAGAAGACCCAGTTAGTCTACACCCGAAACCTGACTGTTGGAAACCGTGAAGGCAATAAGTGTGTACTGTGTTGTTCTTAAGCATCTACATTTGTGGTGGTTTGTTGCATAACAACACAAAAGCAATATAATATTCCTCCACTGTACTAGAATTACCTACTGTAAATTCTAGATAAATAGCACCAACACCCATGAATGTAAAATGTCCATCCAGCATCAGTGAATTTACAAAAAACTCATGTGACAATATCCTTTCAGAGTATGTAGAAATCTCAAACACTTAGAACAATGAAAACTGAGTATAATCAGTGGCAATTTGGCGCTAAACGCCACGATCTTGTTAACATTTATTTACTCATTTGATATTTTATACGTTTATTTAAAGTTCTTTAACAGTTTACCTCTACAGTTTCAACCTGTTTACATACATGTGGTTTTTCCTATTTTAAAATTCAACTAGTAAAGTCCTAATTCAAGTATAAAATAACAAAACTAATGCCACCTACTATTTTGACATCCCTAAGCAAATGTAGATGACAGGTGTAGAGATTGCATGACTAATGCAGATGGTAAGGGGTTGAAAAAACCATATACCCGTTGGCCCATAAGATATTTCCATCTCATTCAATTCAGATCTCATAGACCCCAGAATCACCTTTTATTAGCAAAATGTTTGAGGACAGTTAGAGCTTTGAGTATGTGGCCAAGCAATTTGTCAAGATCAAAATGGATTTCCTCTTTTCCTACAAAGGCATTTAAAACCTTCTTGCATGTTTATATTCATCAACTTTGCTCCATGGGCATAGCGTGATAAAACACCGGGAACACAAAATAAAATATTTAATAAGTACTTTAAAACGTTTGCACGCCATACATTAAATTATGCCTTGAAAGTTTCTCTGATTATGAAAGGAAATAAATCACCTACTCTACAGCAAATGTGGAAAATATAAATAAAATTAAAAGACAGCATTGTTTCTAGAATTCATCTTTAAACATTCTTAGTAATTTAGACTCTAACACATTTGAAGATAAATGATCATTGGGTTAAAAATAAAGCCATTTGTTTCCATTGGCATAGTTTTGATTAATGGTAAAACTGAATATTTGTATGTAATATAAGCATTTTTCATTTTACCCTACTGCATATATTGGCAAAAATGTTGAAATATTTTACTTCTTCTGGTGTGGTATTTATTATAAAACATGTAAGAATATTTCCTAGCCATTTTACAACAGGAAAGAAGGGGACAGGACATGGCCGTTAAAGGAATGACACAGCGATTTGTAGCAAGATGGCGGGAAAGTCCACTTCCAATAAACTTCGAGGCCCAAGATGGCGAGAGATTTGACCTTCAGTGGACCTTGAGCTTCATTGTACACACTGTTATGTACCAGCCTTGTGAATGACACACCTACAGGCGCCATGACAGTTCAGAGGTTGACCATGAAAGGTCAAAGAGAGGGCAGTGGCCCAGTTCCTGGGAATCCCCACCCCTTCTCCAAAGTAGCTTGAATAATCTCACTTGTTAGCATGTAAATTCTAGTAACACCAAATGCCTTGTGGAAGCTCTCTCTCTTGCCTTCTGAGATGGCCCAGATTTTATAGAATTTGTATCTACTTTGACTTTAAATACCCAACTCTTCATCTCATGGCCTTTCTCTTGCCTTCTGAGATGACCTGCACTCTGTCTTTGGCAGGTGCATCTCTCTAAATAAAGCTACCTTTACTCAACAGTGGCTCACTCTTGAATCCTTTCCTTGTGTGAACCAAAGGACCCTCTCTTGGCAGGGTGCATCCCAGAGTCTCATCTGGGACCTGGGACATGGCCATCCTCTCCTGCTCCCCCATTTTTTTCCTGTATCAGTTTTCCTTTTTGTTGTTGTTTTAATATGTGTGCATTTCTCTCTCTCTGTGTGTGTGTGTGTGTGTGTGTGTGTGTGTGTGTGTGTTGACATTTACAAGTTTAAAATGCCCATGTAGAAAAAAGCAACAAACTTAAGACTTTCCGATTTTTTGCCTTTGGTTATACTTAGAAAAACTTTCTCCATCACAAAAGTACATAAAACATCGTAGCGTCCCTGAAAAGGCAATCAGCACATAGAAATCCCTTGAAAAACCCTCACTGACCATTTAACTAGTCCAATTCCATCAAAATATTTGCAAGAATTTTCAGTAGGAATGGAGCTTGCAACGGTGTCCCTAAGAAGTGAATTACAAACTTGTCATCATTTTTTTTTCTTTTTTTTTTGTTGCACTTTTTCTTTAATCTTTAAGTCATTGATGAATCTGGAACTGAATTTGTGGATTTTTTTTTTTAAGTAGTGAACTAAGTTTTCCCCACACAATATATTTGCTTCTATTTTTGTTTGTTTAAGGAAAGATTAACTTCTAAATACCTTTATCATTTAAATTCACCGAGTATTGGGGAAGGCTTAATATTCTGATTTTCTATTTATTTTTAATGTATGCTATTGCAGAATAAAATTTGCCACCCCCTAAGTGTCTCATTGGCGTGCAGATTACTTCAAGCTGAAAATAATTAAGTCCCCAAAGATCCAGAAATTGTTCATCTTCCCCCTTTTCTGACTAAAGAATGTAGGTAGAGGACCTATTCTGGGATGGGAGCTGTCACCATAGATAACCATTAGTAGGAGCTAGGTGTTTAGTCAGGGAAAAACTTAGGAAATCTGTTAAAATTCCTCTCTGGTTCCGATTGTTTCCACATTGGCTCAGCAATCATCTGTTCTCCAAACATTTGCCTTTCCAACCCCATGTGAACTCCCTTCCTCCACTTCGAGGTTCCAAATCGTGACCCTCAACATATTCTCTTGGGTTTACCTGAAGGTGGTATTTAAATTGTCACATGTTTCAGTGACAGGCTCAGGTTTTCTGGGTCTTTCCCATGTATAAATGTTATTTATCTTATGTTTGATTTTCTTCTGTTTTTCTGTCTCAAAGCAACTTGTTAGAGCAGGCAGGCAGCTAGATACTAGCTGAGAAGTGGGGACTGGGGCCAAATGGCAGAAAGCCATACATCTTGTGACTAACCAGGGTCCTTGAACAGACCTAGAAACACAGGAGCCTCTGAATTGATAAGAAACCACACATTCTGGGTTGGCAAGTGTCCTGCAGGCAAACGAAGACAGATGGGACAATAGACAAATCTCTGAATGTAACCTTTTGTTCGCTATGATCCTGTCTGACTTCCCTATCAAGAATAAATAAGGCCCCCCCAAAAAAAAGCCCTCCTCCCCATCCAGCAGGGAGGTGGAGCTGGGATGAAAATCAGGAAAGATGACCCCCAACCCCTTCCCGCCCCCTGCCAGTGAATATGCCACCCATTAATTTTTACACCCAGAAAACCAGCTTGCCAAAGAAACTCAGGGCAGCTACCCACCTGAGTCTGCCCGCTCTCCCCTTGAGCGTGAAGTATCCATCCCTCAGTAAATCCTTACTTTGCTTTCTTGACATCCATGTCTCATTTCTGAGTTCCTTCTGCAAGGAGACAGGAACCTGCTTTCTAGAAACAAATTCAATTCTTACACAAGCCAGAAGAACCTAGAAGAACAGAGAAAAACTTCTTTCTCTCTGACACTTTCTAAATATTTTATTGAATCAGCAGTATTTGAGGAGCTATTAAAACAATGCCAAATAACTCTGTTCTAAATCAAAGAGCTGTTTAGAAGACATACAGCCCTAATTTTTGACCCCAGGTCACATAGACACAGCAGAAGCCCAGCAAATCTCTTAGAATCATGTTGGAATGAGGCTCAGAAAAAAGGACGTAAGTATTCTGAGTAATCCATCAGCTCTCTGACGGTGGTTTTATTTAAAAAGTTCTTAATTTTAATGTTCTTAGTATAAGAATAAAACTCTAAGCACATTGCATGACCCACAATAACTCTGTAAAATACAATAAAAGGAAACTCTAAGAGACTTCTTTTTTTTTTTTTTGAATGAGTATAATCAGCTTACAATGTTGTGCCCATTTCTGGAGCACAACACAATGCTTCAGTCATACATGAATATACATATATTCATTTTCATATTCTTTTTCACTGTGAGCTGTGATAAGGTCTTGAATATAATCCCCTGTGCTGTACAGCATAAACTTGTTTATCTATTTTATATATACCACTCAGTATCTGCAAATCTCAAACTCCCAGTTAATCTCTTCCTATTCTCCTCCCCCTCCGGCAACCACAAGACTGTATTCTATGTCTGTGAGTCTGTTTCTGTTTTATATATAAGCTCATTTGTCTTTTCTTTTTTTTTTTTTTTTAGATTCCACATATGAGTGATCTCATATGGTATTTTTCTTTTTCTTTCTGGCTTGTTTCACTTAGAATGACAGTCTCCATGTCCATCCATGTCTCTGCAAATGGCGTTATTTTATCCTTTTTATGGCTGAGTAGTATTCCATTGTATAAATATACCACAGCTTTTTTATCCATTCATCTGTCAATGGACATTTAGGTTGCTTCCATGTCTTGGCTACTGTAAATAGTGTTGCTGTGAACATTGGGGTGCAGGTGTCTTTTTGAAGTAGGGTTCCCTCTGGATATATGCCCAGGGGTGGGATTGTTGGATCATATGGTAAGTCTATTCCTAGTCTTTTGAGGAATCTCCATACTGTTTTCCATAGTGGCTGCACCAAACTGCATTCCCACCAAGAGTGTAGGAGGGTTCCCTTTTCTCCACAGCCTCTCCAGCATTTATCATTTGTGGTGAAGTCCAGGGGCATTTGAACACCTCCTATGGGAGAATCATCTCAAAGAAGGAAATATCCACAATTTGCCTCCAACCCCCATTCTCAATGACGCAACAGGAAAGCCATTTATAGTAGGTGCAGCCAGGTCTGTCCAGGGGGCTAAATGCAGCTGAAGAGTAATTAAGCAACATGGAATTTACCACTAGACCATGCACTTTTAGGAATCAAGGAATTACCAGATTCAGTTTTGAAGCAGCTGTTGCCTTGTTACAAATGAATGCACACCCAACATTCCTGGGTTTGATGTAGGAATGAGATGGCAGAAAGCAAGCTAAGCTATTCCATGAAAATCTGAGCTGGAGGAAATCAATATTAAATTATGTTCAGGGGAGAAAATAAGTTGTTTTGTCAGAGAAAATGTGCAAGGGACTTGAACATAAGGGAAATATTGAGTGTGACTGATAGGATATAATATTATGTGAGCACGTGAAGGAAGAGAAGAAATTTTATGGATTAAGACAGATAATGTAAATGAAATAGACTGTCAAAGCTATTGATAAATTAACCCAGTGGTAGTGGAAAATATGAGAAGTTTCTGCCCATGAATAGGTTTTTATTCAGCTACATCATTTGATATAAAATTTATATTGAACCTAATCCGATGCCTAAGAATTTATTTGAATTAAGTAATGAAGTAAGATGAGAATGAATAGCATTGTAAAGAATATCTTTTTATCCTCTCCTCCAGGGTCTTAAACATAGAAGGTGTGAACAGCTGACAAGTCAAAAAGGAAAATAAAAACAAAGAAATACCATGTAGACTCAGATAAACGGACTCCTCTGTGGTGTCCATGGATGGATGCATGGAAGTCCTACGTGAGGTCATTGAAACAAGACAAACTCAACTAGATGGGACATTTATGGTTTTATCTGTCAACATAATTTAATGTATTCTTTAAAGCTTTCATTCTCCAGAGCCTAACAAAATGAAATGTACCCATTAATTATATGAGTATTTCATTTCTTTTAAAAGGTCAGAAGTTGGAAAACATGAGTGTCACTCTTTTACCCAGAACGCAACCCTGAAGTGCTCACAGTAAACTGAACAAAAAAATAAAAATTCAAAATACATATGAGTCATTCATAGATGGTACTGCCATCCTTCCCAAGTTAACTCTATAAACACCCAAGATGTTTAAAATCTGCGCTGATCCCTGTTTATTTTGTGTCTGGTGGAGATACTTTGTATGTTTCCAGCTCCACGTGTTTCCTCGTGCTCTTATCTGGTCATGTGATTGCCTCGTGTGCTTCTCAGTGCTATCTGATACTGCTCATCATTTGAGGCCCAGCGGAAACATGACACACGGAATGTCCTCTGACCTCAGGAAGGATTAATTCCACCAAGGCAGAGATACTTTTTTATTCTCTCCAAATTCCAGTTTGGGGCAGGGATAATGAACTCACTACATAACTACACAGTCAATTTAATTAAAAATACATTTTCCTAATTGACTTTTCTAATTTTTTTTTTCCTTCCTGTCTTCTGCAATGAAAAATAAAACAGTTTAATCTTTTTTTTTTTTTTAAGATTTGGAACGTCATTACAAATGTCTCAAGTTGCTATCTTCCAGACGAAACACATTCATTTGTCTTTGTGACATGCTTTATAGACTTTTCAATTCCTGATCACCATCTTCTTAATGTACTGTAATTATGTTCATCTGGTGTAATAAAATAGTGTGGACCTTTCTGACGATGCGATTACATGGAGAAATATAACAAGTTTATGAACGGGAAGTGTAATATTATTATAAAAACATCAAACTCACCCACATTCAAGTCAAATTTCAGTAAAATTATTATTCAATATGTGATCATACAATTGAGATGGAGCGATAAATAGTCAAGAAAAACTGACATTTTTAAAGGAAGAGCAAATGATGGTGTCCAGATACCACCAAATTCTCATAATTAAAACGGTTCAGAAATATACAAAGAGTTAAATTGTATGTATGTATAATATTATGTGTCTGTTTATCTATATTAATATGAAAAAAGGTATTTCAAGTCAGTTGCAAAAGGAAATATTGCTATCTAAATAGTGTTAAAATATTGACTATTTGAAAAGTAAATAGAATTTGATTTGGAATTCATCCTACTCAAACAAATAAATTTCACAGTACATAAAAACCTACATATAAAAAGGAAACCATCCCAAGACAGTATAATTGTATCAGTTCAGTCCTTTAGTTTGCATCTTTAATCTTTTGTCTTTTCAAGGTTTCATGGACTTTGTTACTGCAGTTAAGGTCTTCTTTTTGCTAGATTGTCACTGTCACTATAAAAGTCTGACTCTTGTCATGTATTTAATGTCTTCCCTTAAACCCTCAGTTCCTCCATTACCTTCTGTTTACTTTCTCCCAGTTAAAAGTATAACATCTTTAAAACTTTCTGTATCCCTGCCTCCAATTCCACAGCACCCATTTTCTCTTCAACTCCTTTGAGTGTATATTTTATTCCATTTGCTGCTTTGAAATTGTTTTCTAGATATGGGTCATCATGGCCTATCGTGTGCCAAGAACGTTGGTCATGACTCTGCCCTCACTGTAACCAGCATCTCAGCAACCACTGGCACGGTTCACCATTCTCCTGTTGATCACTCCCTTCCCCACTTTTCCACGACCCAGACTCACCTAGCTTTCCTCCTGATATTTTGACTGCCTTGACCTCCTTCATCAGAGCTTCAAATTTGCTATTCCCCTCGACTTTATTCTTCCTTCTTTTCTTTCTTTATGAGCATATTCTTTCTAGGTGATTGTCAGTCTCATGGTTTTAAATATCCCATTGACACCAGATACCTTGACTTCAATCTTGTCTCTTAGGCATCTTCAACTTAACAATGACTCTCTGTTCTGTCGGGGCAAAAGCCACTAAGGGGACAAGCAAGACCTCCCAGGCAGGGCCATGGCTTTCCTGCTTTTGCACTTCTGTAAAACCAGGCTTGCTTCTAGGAAAAAAAACTTGCCTCTAAAATTCCATTGGTTCCAGACGGCTCACTCCTGATTGGCCCATTTGTAATACCTCATTTGCATAAAGCTCACTCAGATTGGCCCATTTCTAAAAAGCTCATTCTTGATTGGTCCACTTTGTTACACCTTATTTGCATATGGTACAAACATAATCGAATCCTAAAACCTTAGAAAAGCCTGTATAAACTGACAGACGGGGTCCAGAGCTTGGAGTGTTAACTCCTCTGGGCCCGCTGGCATATTAACCCGAGTTCTCCAACCCTCCTAGTGTCGCTTGGTCTCTCGACAGGATTCAGGTTGCTGTCACAGTTCCATTCTACAAACACACTTCTCTCAGTGTTTCTTATCTGTATCATGCAATCCCTCATCCACTATTAAGTCATGCTCTCAATTTAATAATCTCTCAGGGTTATTGTTTTCTTCTCATAGTATACTCAAATATGACAAAAGCCTATTTACTATTCTAGATAAAACAGTCCTTAAGCCTAGCTCACCTTCCAAGCTCTACAACTAAAACCTAGACTCAGCCACCATCCGTCAAGGACTCTGAGATGAGGAACGGAGACGTCTCTGATGGGAAAGTTAGCGTAGCATCGTTTCTGAAAGCACTGATGCTGAAGCCAGATGCCTGGATTCAAAAACAGACTTTGCGAATCACTAAGTGTGTTAGGTGAGGAGCATTCACGTTCTACTTCTTTGTGCCTGTATCTCTGTGTGTCTATTGCTTCAGCCATTAATATGAGGGTAGTGATAATGCCTACCTCATTAGGTAATTTGAAGTACTACCTATACATATATATATATATATATATATATATATATATATATATATACACTAATGCATTTATGTAAGTATATACATTTGCATATATTTGTATATAAAGTTTATCGAATATATACACACACTACATGATTTTGTGCTATACAAAGGGGAATTCTGTAAATGTCACCACTTTAAAATTAGCATTCCTATATCATAACCTAGTTAAAACAAATCAAGAATAATAGTTATAGAATATGGATATTAGTTAATCGATAATAGTTAAAATAAGGATACAGAATTTAAGAGAGGGTCACACTGGAGCAACAGAAACAGAAATTCAAATTCAGATTCTGATGTATAAGAGAGATGACTGATTTATAAAAATGAAGTAAGGAATCCATTGGCCATCTGGTCTTAAGGAGAATGAGCAAAGGAAAAAAAAATTTCTTTCTCAGAACAGCAATGAAAATAGATGGTCTGTTAAATAAATAAATGACACTGGAGCAATTGGATATTTAGATTGAAAAGAATCTCTTAATTACTTACCCACAAGACACACAAAAATCAATTCCAGATGGATTGTAAATTTAAATAAAATAAAAGATCACTTTTGGAAGATAATGTAAGGGAATATATTAATGCCAGTGAAGGAGATAAAAGATTTCTAAACCTGGTTGCAAAAATACTAACCACAAAAGAAAATAATTATATTTATTAAGAAATTATATTCATAAAAAGCATACAATTAAGCAAGCCACTGAGTGAAGTGGAAGTGAATATTCACATATATGAAGCTGACAAAGAGCTCATAACCATAATATATAAAGAACGCAAATAAACCAGTAAAAGAGAAAGACAAACCAATAAAGTGGAAAGAAATACTTTAAAAAGGCACTTGGCAAAAGAGGATACTTAAATTGACAATAAATACAAGGAAAAGGTGCTAAAAATTATGAGACACCAAGGGAATGCAATTGTAATGTAACGTGCAGTCCGTGTGCATCTTCCAGAGAGAATAAAATGAAAGAGGCAAAAAATGTAAAGTATTTGGTAAAAGTGGTGACATTTATTAATGCTGAATATATGCTTTTCTACGACCCAGTACTTCCGCTCAGCATATACGTAAAAACCCACGGGAAAGGATTTTCACAATGGCTTTATTTGCATCAGTCACACACTGGAAGAAGGAATAGTGCCTATTTTTAGTCTTTTGAGTAATCTCCATACTGTTTTCCACAGTGTCTGCACCAAACTGCATTCCCACCAGCAGTGTAGGAGGGTTCCCTTTTCTCCACAGCCTCTCCAGCATTTGTCCTTTGTGGACTTTTGAATAAAAATAAAGTTAGCTTTTGATCCAACCATCCCAGTCCTGGGCATATATCTGGAGGAAACTCTAATGTGAAAAGACACCTGCACCCCAGTGTTATAGCAGCACTATTTACAACAGCCAAGACATGGAAACAGCCTACATGTCCATTGACAGATGATTGGATAAAGAAGTTGTGGTCTATTTATACAATGGAATACTACTCAGCCATAAAAAAGAATATAATAATGCCATTTGCAGCAACATGGGTGGACCTGGAGATCGTCATTCTAAGTGAAGTAAACCAGAAGAGAAAGAAAAATGCCATATGATATCACTTATATGTGGAATCTAAAAAAAAAAGACAAATGAACTTATATATAAAACAGAAACAGACTCACAGACATAGAATACAGACTTGTGGTTGTCAAGGGGGAAGAGGGGTGGGAAGGGACAGACTGGGAGTTCGAGATTTGCAGATACTGACTGGTGTATATAAAATAGATAAAGAAGTTTACACTGTACAGCACAGGGAAATATATTCAGTATCTTGTAGTAGCTCACTGTAAAGAAGAATATGGAAATGCATATATGTACGTTCATGTATGACTGAAGCATTGACACAACATTGTAAATGGACTATAACTCAATAGGAAAAAGAAAAGGATAATGCATATATATTCAGAGAATAGGTAAGTGAAAGGCATGCTTTTTACACAAGCAAATAAAAAAGATGTAAATACACACAGGGTCAATGTCTCAATCTTAAAAAAATGAAGGAAAACTCCAAATCAAAGAGTTCACGTGGACATAACTGCAAACTTCTATAACTTACAAACGCAGATCACAAAAACCAAAGTCGGATGGTTACTCTCGGAAAGACAAGTGATCATTAACTCCAGAGGGACCTTTGGGTGTTGCTAATGTGCTATTTCTCCTTGGGTGAGTTGTACACATGAGATTTTCTTGGGCTGCACGCTTGATAATATGCACAAACAGAACAAAATGCATTTCAAAAATAAAGTGAATGATAAATGAGCAACTGAAGACAGTACGGGTGGATGGAGGACTTCTGAATGTTTGGCTGAGAACGTAAGTAAAGAAATGGAATTGCATCAGCTGCAGAGGGGGTACTTTCCAGAGATCGGCCATTGAAAGAAGAAAGGACATTTTTATGAATCGGCAGAAGAAGGAGAGAACGCATACAACTTATATAAATTAATATAAAATGTTGCCTCCTGAGAGAGGTTTTTAATTCAAAATATTTTATTATGTAAAAAGACTTTGGTGTAAATGAACACTGCCTTGAAACTCATCTAAACAAAATTATTCCTTGAGGTTTACGTGTGTGTTTTTTTAACCTGATTTCACATAACGGACATGGTTCCAACATGCAGTGCAGTGGCAAAAAAAAAAAAAAAATTAGCATAGAATAGAGGAAGGTAGAAAATTCAGTTACATAAATCTCTGACTTCCAATGAATAAAATTAAACAACTCCTATTATAAAAAAATGAACATAAAAATAAATAAAATAAAATGCAATGGCCTGCAAGAAGAGTATAAAACTGACCCATTCAGCTAAATGAATTATTTATTCATTTAAGGCATTCTTCAGTTAGTATGTTTCCGTTTGTTTGTTTTTCCTTTTTATGCACAGAGTAATCTGTGGAACACTGGAGTTTTCTTTGAAGATATTCTGACCCGCACTTATTTCCAAAATTCTCACCCCATTTTTTCTAAATTTCAACTGGAAACAATTATAATTTCCTTTGATTTACTTAACCCACCTGTCAGTTACCTAATTCAATGGCTAGATGATTTTGTCCTTCTGTCTTCCATGACAGATCAACTCCCTTCTGACCATTCTAGAAATTTCTTTATTATTCCAAACCATTGTGTCATCCTGTCATCTGTATTCATCATTTTTCTGCCAAATTTCATTTTTTTTATCTAAAGTTCACCCTGAAAAACCTAAGATGTCGGTCAACTGGACTTGCAGGCTGGAAGGCATATCTAAGTTTTGCCAAGTTTGATTTTAAATATTGTCTTAACACTATTGTCAGAATTTCCTAATGCAAGTGTCTGGTGCCTTCTTGATAAATTAGAATTCTTTCTTCCTAATTAATCTCTGTCTACAGAACAGATTAATGCTATTCATACTTTGAAAAAAAATTCTTTACAATGCTTTCTTTGTGAATTATAATTTGAGCAAAGCGTTTTTCTTTTCTTTTCTTTTCTTTTCTTTCTTTTTCTTTCTTTCTTTCTTTCTTTCTTTCTTTCTTTCTTTCTTTCTTTCTTTCTTTCTTTCTTTCTTTCTTTCTTTCTTTTTCTTTCTTCCTTCCTTCCCTTTCTTCCTTTCCTTCCCTCCTTCCTTCCCTCCTTCCTTTCTTTCTTTCTTTCTTTCTTTCTTTCTTTCTTTCTTTCTTTCTTTCTTTCTTTCTTTCTTTCTTTCATTCTTCCTCTTTCTTTCATTCTTCCTCTTTCTTTCTTTTTCTTTCTTTCTTTCTTTTCTTTCTTTCTTTCTCTCTTTCTTTCTCTTTCTTTCTTTCTGCATCCTGTACTACAAATCCTGCTATAAAATTATCCCAAGACTCAAACTGTTTATATTTCTAAAACTAGGACTTTCTCATAGCTACAAAATAGTTCACGAGCAGCCTGTTGGTATCATTGGCTGTTGAAACGTTGTCCTGTCCACTTGTGAGACATTTCAAAATAAACAGCATAATTAGGGAAATGAAATGTGTGTGCTTTCAAGGAAGGCAGAGCCCATGAACCTACAAGGACTCTGGAAATCAGGGAAAAAAATTTTGCAAATGAAAATGGCAGACCTGGGTAATTTAACGTATCACAAGTGAACCTTCCTTTTGGTAAATGATGGTCGTGCCCTCGGAGTGGCGAAGCCCAGGATCGGATGGTGGCAGAAGCAGGAACAGAAAACGTGGCAGCTGGTACCCAGCTAGGAAGCATCCATCAGGTCCCATGTCTGCATCTTCCTCCTTCCTTCATCCCCCTTTATTTGTCGTTCATGTCTTAACTTCAAGCCCTGGGTAGTCTACAGTATTTTATTTCGTATTTACACATTTCCCTCCTATTCTCACATATCAGCAAGAAAAGCCATCACAGATGGAGTATGTATGGAACTTCACACCAAGCGTACTGTTCTCATAAACAGCTTTTTTGATTTCCTGAATTCCCTCTGAAATGGGTTAGACTTGGGAGGAACGACAAAATATAACAGAAAACAAAAACCAAACCAAACAAACAAAAATCCTTTGTCTAAAGTATTGATCTTGGTTGATGCTAATGTGAAAAAAAAATTCTGTAATTTGGGCTTGAAGAAGAGTTAAGTTAAATAATTTGAACCTGGGTGGTGCAGTGAGCATAGCCATATGTTTCAAGGATAAATCACAAAAGAAATAAGAAAGAATTATGTGTAAATTCTCATGCACAGGGTTTTGTGCCATATTGAGTCCCAGTTGAAATAAAATTATTTTTTTTGTTACCATTCTAAATGAAGAAATGTAAAAGTAAATTTTTTTACTTTAAATATGTGCACTCTTGAAGAATGTTATAGAATATATTAACTTTAAATAGTTATTTTGTACTTACACTAAATTAAAGGCAGAATTTCTAACTCCAGGACACTCATGACTGGGTGGCCGTGAAGACAAGGCTGTTAATCCGAATAAAAGCAATTTTCCTGATGGATGAGAGAGCAAGAAATACATAGCATTTAATTTTTTATTTGAAACATGCATTTTACACATTATGATCTAAATATTCTCCTAGGTCCATCAAATACATATTTTAATTATTCTTTAATGCATACTTAAAATGTTTAAACTCTTCCCAGCCATTTAGATGAGCACAAAGCAGTTGGTACTTTAAAAAAGCTTTTATATAATTTGAAGCAAGATATAACTGATTGAAACTACATAATGAATTTGGACACTAGTGATTAAAAATACATGACTCAGTGGAAAGCAGTTTGGATATGCTAATTAAGTTTGATGATTAAGCGAATTAAAATAAATTCAGACTTCAAAGTGTCTCAACATGAAAGTATTTTTCTGGGCTTTTGAATTATAATTTAAAGGTTAAACTACTCTGTTAATAATTTATAATTTTGTATGAGATTCTTGGAGGAAAATGAGCTTGAAATAATTATGTTTTTCATACATACACATTTGTATACACATGTTATACATATAGAATATAAGTTTATATTTTATAAGTATACACAAGTTTCTGTGTTAGTACTTATAATATGTAGCACATACTTTATAATATTTATAAATATTATTTATGTTACCATATATAACATATAAAATGCTTTTTCCACCTGACAGCTACGTATGGTTATATTTGCAAGGCCTCTAAGATGTAAAAACGAACAAATTCGTAATTAGTAAAATGTTGAAAATATATATCAAGAATTTAAACATATATCAATAATTTAAACTTTAGAGTAGAAAAAAAAATTTTTTCAAATGCAAAGCAGTGTGCGGGTTGGAGGGAAAAGCTGAAAATATTTCTTGCATACAAAATTTTAGTTTGAAGAAACAGGAGGGTTTTTTGACCATTGACTTTTAAAATAATTTCTGGGAAGTAGTAAGCTTTCAATCCACTTCACTGTGGTTCATTTTGTATTTTCAGGTTGGTTTTTCATATATATAATTTCCTTCATTTCTCATTGTAAACTGTTTTCCTTAGATCAATGGACTAATAGTTATAACTCGCTGAGAATTACTTAGCTTGGTGAACACATGCAGTCCATTCAGAGAATAAAACTCGTACAGCATAGGATCAAAGAACTATGATTATTTGCATTTTTATGATTCTATTCTGATGCTTTTGGTTTCCAGGATTCATCAAACATCATTCTTTTAAAGCCCATGGAAGGGACAATTCTTTGCCCTGTTTTTGTCAAGCTGGCTTGCAAAGCTGAGTGAGGTCTGAAAGAGACTCTGTCACATTGAGGGAGCAATCTCCGTGGCATGTCCCTTCTCGTGAACAGTCCTCAGATGCAGAGAAGCCATTGGTTGTCTGGACTTTCTGCAGAAAAGCTTTGACAAGGGACCTCGTTCCTTCCTCCGAAACTCATTACTACATGTCCTTAGGCAAGACCTTCAGCGTGTTTCCACTGAAGTCACTACCCAAACATGCAGAGGTTAGACTAACTAATTCTCTAGCCGCATCTCTGCAGAAAAGGCTTTCCTTTACCCGGGAGCACAGACCTGGGGCAAGTCATAGTCAAGGGGAGGTAAGGCTCCCACCCGAGACATTAAGTCCATCAGTGTCCAAGTTATCCGGTGATGGTCATGTAGGTTGTTTCCATAACTTCTTTAGAACCTAATTTCTCTGAAACCATTCTCTTTGTTTCATGTCTAAACTGCAGTGTGTGGTGGGCATAAGAACACTCATTTAACCTTTCTGTCGAAGTTATGAAATCCTCAGAACCGTCTACAATCTCCTCTCTAGGCAGAGACATGGAAGAAAAAGTTCTGAGATCCCAAACTTTCTCTCTCCCATGGTTTCCTGATGCCTCTGGCTTCTCAGTCCTTCTCTGTTATATTAGCCCAAGTGATCTTTATTATTTTGGGACATTGTCTGTGCTGCAGTTGTCCTACTGTGCGCACATGACAGCCTCACCCAGGCCCTAGGGAACCTCTATGCTTGGGCTGTTTCCTAAAGATGGCCAACGCCATGGATACAGGTTGCCTCTTGTGTGATCTGTTTCTCCAATTTCTGTTTCGCATCCTTAGCCTTTTTTAACTCCTGGCCATTCCAACTTCGCCAACTGTGTTCATTCCACTTATCAGCGGCGATCCAGTTAACGCTGAGGTGTTCCTGTCTCCTGGTCCACCTGCTTTTGTAGTTTCATCATAAAACTGGACAACTTTGGTGTCCCAAGTTGGATTAAAGCAACCAGGAGTAGCTGGAAATGTGAGCGGGAACTCAGTAAGCAAGCATGGACCAGACCTTCTTTCCTTGGGTCCCGTCACCCCATCCCTAGTTCGTCACAAATACAGGGAATGCCTCTTCCCACAATTTCACTACCAATTTCTTGTTTTTTTCCAACAATTTCTCTTCCACTCGCGTTACACTTCAGCTCAGACACCCACATGGACATTTCAACAACATATTTGCAAGTATTCTGGTTTTTGGCTAAAAGTGCATGAGTTTGCCTAACTCATAAAAGTAACATTTTACTTAAAATTGTATTATTATTAAACAAGTCATCTGAAACATTAAAGCATCAGATTATTTATTATGTGTTGACGCACGCAGGTGTTAGAAAAGAGGAAACAGATTGTTGAACCACGGGAAGGATTTGCAAGGACTGAGTGAATCAGTTTTATTATAATGGGACACCATAGCCCCTGTCATCTTTATCCCAACAGTAGTCAATTCTGAAGCAGCGATGTCTTTGACCAGCTGGGCACATTTCATGGCAATTTCCTGAACATTTAAAAACAGGCTGTTTTAACGCTTAGGACTTGGACTGTATTCAGAGTTCCTTTTAACTAGAGAGACAGATTCATCTCTTTACTTAAACAGATGCATGTGTCTGAACAACCACCGATTTCAAAGTTATTTCCTGCACTTATTTATAAACGTTCTGAACACATTCCTCAGTGCTCCCATGGCATTGCTATAAAGCTAAAAATAAGAAGGGAGGAAATTTTCCAGATGCTGCAGACTCTTTAAGCAGAGCTTAAAAAAAAATTGCAAATGAAGATGGTGGACCTGGCTAATTTAACGTATCACAGATGAGCCTTCCTTTTCGTAAATGATGGTTATCCCTTTGGAGTGGCGAAGACCAGGATAGGATGGTGGCAGAAGCAGGAACAGAAAACGTGGTGGCTGGTACACATCTAAGAATGGTTTTCAATGAGTCTTGTGAAACATGCTACCCATCGGAAGATTAACTGAAATTAAACAGTAAAAAAAAAAAATCTGTTATGAGGATTGTCACAAATCAAAATGTGAGTTGTTACTATTTTTTTATAGGAAACAGAAAACACAGTTAGCAATGTGATCTAAATAATTCACATTTCCTCAAGTTCCAATGTATCTTTGTGTAGTATCTTGCTTTCAACTACAGGTGTTCAGGAAATTCAGATTTTTCAAAGCTGACCTGTTCCGCTGTGCTTTAGTTTCTAGAAATGGCTTGAATCAGTTTAGCACAGTCTAAATTTTTGTATTCTACTTACATGATGACAATGCAACACATAAAAAACATCCTTCTGTTTAAGTGAATACTGACATTATTGCCATGAAACTGTGAGCAGTAAGTGTTCACTGCTACTCCCATGAGCATTTGCACATAAAGTAAATGAGAAAGAAAATGTTTTATTCTGTTATCTGTTACAGACTGACGCCTGATTGTGGGTTCTCATTTCAGAATGCCAGCCAGATCATAACCAGCTCAAAAATACACACTCAGAGCTATATAAAATTATGTTTATACACACATGCATGCACACAAAGGCATGTTTTAAAATCTCCAAAATGCGTGCACTGCATTTGGAAGTCACTTTGGCTCTGAATGTTATTATATCAGAAGGAAAAGGGGAAATTTGTTACACAGCTGTAACAGTGGGCTAATCTCGTAATTAGGAAAGGCATTCCTGCCTTGGAGTAAATAGTCATGACTTTTGGAATCAATCAGAGAATCATGTTTATTTTAAAAGGAAGATGGAATTTTTTTGAAGTTGGGCATAATCCAGGTAGCTCACGAGAAAGTATTCTTTTTTGTTTTTCACTTATAAACAGTGCTATAAAATGATTTTACTAAGTTGTTTTCATTTCTTAAACTTAGAAAATTTCACTGAGACATTTACCATAGAACTCACCCTGAAAATTCTGCATTTCATAAATAAGTACATTTTAAATCCTATGGGCTTTGCTCATCCCTTTTATTTCTCTAAAATCTTTTTTCTATTTTTTTAAATTACCATTTTAAAAGACATCCTCAAGTTTTACACATAATGAGAGCTGGCTGAAATTGAGCACCATCTCTGCCAAAAAAAAATGACAAAAGCATTATACACTTATATCATGTTATTCAAAAAAGAATACTAGTCATCTTGATTTAAAAAAATAAATAAAAAGGAAAGACCATAAAGATTTAATAACGTTCCCTAGTTACATACTTCAATTTTATCAAAGTGTTAGATTATAAACCCAAATCTGCTAGTTTCAAAAGCCTGTGTTCTTTTTTTTAAATACATATATTAGCTTTCATATTCTTTTTCATTAAAAGTTATTACAAGATATTAAATATAGTTCCCTGTGCTGTACAGAAGAAACCTGTTTTTTAAAGCTTATGTTCTTAAGCATTACAAAATATTACAATATCATTTATTTTGCTCACTCTACTGCATGTGCTAAATGACAAAATGACTTCTTCATAAGTGAATTTGCAAAAATTGAACAAGATTTGGAAAGCAAATAAATTATGAACTTTGTTAATAAAGAAACTACAGCCAAAAATGTCAAATTAATCAAGCAAGAGAGTTCATTGAATCTCTCATGATGGTAATATTATGATTTATTTATGATTCCTTATTTTTACAGGACAGGAAGCAAATTCTTTGATAAGGACAAAACCTCACAGAGAAATTTGTAACCAAACCCATTCTCCTTTTCTGGATCCCAGAGAAATACTGCCAGCAGAAAATGTTGCTCTTGAAAGGAATTCTTATAAATTTTTTCTAACTATATGGTCTTAAATAACAGGCTTGTGACCAAGTTAACTTTGTATCCTCAGGGCTTTCTCAATGTCTTGTGCAGAGTGGGTGCTCAGTGTATGCTTGTCTGTTGAAAAATTAAGCAGTCAACAAACAGGTGTTTCAGTCAAACAAAATAATCATTAATTCCATCATGGCAGAGAGCTCTAAGTCTTCCCCAAATCCGTATTCCTTCTGTCCTGTCTGCACAGTTAGACTAGTTTTTTATTACGGTGTGAGTGGTCCATGTTCTCATTAAGGAAGAAAGCCACAGAAGTTAAATAAAAGTCATGTATGTCTTTTCAAAACAATAGCTTTATGATCTCTCCCAGCCTCCTTTTCTCTCTCTGTGTCTTTATTTCTGGTCCTGATACAAGAGGGTATAATTATCAATAATTTGCCTTCACCTAGATGGAATTTCCAAATGTTTGCTTGCTGTATCTTGCCCGTTTCCAGGTAAGCTCAAAGTGGACCAACTGAAGTCAAATGGACATACACTCAGGTTACATCGGTTTTCTGTGTTCCACATAGTTTTATATATAAGGGAAATGTAAAATGTATTCAAATTATTAGAGAAGCAATCCCACTATATAAATAATAAACAAACATGATTTAAAGAAAAAAAAATCGGCTGGAAGGCAGTATGTGAAATGGGATAAAATGATGGTTTGAGTTACTTTTAATCATTCTTAAATTATTCTTAGATATGGTGTTCAAGTCTCAATGCATAACATATAAAAATAAGGTTAAATATAGAGCATCATATAAAAAGAAAAAGCTAAATGGAAATATTTAGAGACACTCTTACCTGCTATGACATGTGTTCCAGATTTGAGATACACTTTATTTTGAAACTCAGGGACTTTCTATACCTTTACTAACACATTTTTCTCATATAAATTGTTAACTCCATAAGCCAGAACTATTGAGACCCCAACCCATGATTATTAGTGAACTCTGTTGGATATATAGCACTGTGGGGCAGCAAGAACTTGGCATTGCTTTATTTGCTTTATAATAAATAAATTTTGATTTTGAAGTAAACTATTAAATGCAGACGTTTGCAAAGGTAACAGGAGAATTGCATGCACCCATTCTCTGTGTCCTCCACAGCACACCGGACACAACAAATTAAACAAATTTGGCACATAATTAAGCAAAGTTTCTACTGTATTAAGAATTTCTTAGTTTTTACCTAATATCCATGTGTTCTTAATATAAAAATATGCAAACAGATCAATGCAACAGCATAGAGAGTCCAGAACCAGATCTCCCTCCATTTGAACAACTGATTTTTGACATAAGTACCAATTTCAATTTAACGAACAAAGGATAGTTTCTTTAATAAATGATGCTGGGACAACTGGATATCCATATGCAAGCAATCAAAAACATAAACAAATAAGATGTCATTAATCCACATGCAAATATGAAGTCAAAATATCTGAGGTCCAAATGTAAAAACTAAGAGAGCTAAATTTCTAGAATATATAGAAGAAAATTTTATGACAGGTATGAAATATATCATTCATATCCGTCAAGCAAATGGGCAAAGCTATTTTATTAAAATTAATTTTCTAATTTGCTAAATAAGAAAAATATGCTCTATATAAGAGATTAACCAATGACAAGTAATTCAGAAACCCAAATGAGTGAGATGGACAAATACGCTTAGCACGTGCAAACATTAAGCAATTATTCACAGGAAATCTGATATCAAAGTTGAAATTATTAAATGAGAAAAAAGGACATGTGCCAATGCTAAAACGTAGAGTTCCACTCGCTGTATATCTATACACAAAATCAATGGAGAATACATAATGTGATTATTAGTTAGTTGTTGAAAGACTTTAGAAGAAAATCAACAATTATTTCCATTAAAAGCATTTAATAAAACAGGAGCTGATGAGCTATTACATAACATATACCTCATCTCCAAACTCAGGAACAATCACTATTTAATTACAAAGTTTTCCCACTAATTTAGAACCAACGAAAGCCTGCTTCACCATATTTAAAAAAAAAATTTACTAGAAATTTTATCTAACGCAATGAGTTTCTAGGAAAAAATAGAAGAAAGATAATTGGAAAATAGTGTAAAAGTTTATGTCAGAAGAAGTACTTCAGGTAACTGTGAAGGTGAAAATGATCATTTTTCTTAAGTGTACAAATCTGAGCATTCAATTTTTTTATGTTTGAATTATTTCATAATGTGTTTTTGAAAGAAACAGTTTAAAAATACAATAGGCAAGGTATTAAAAGGTTTCTGGGCCAAAATAAGATCATATTTTTAAAGATTATTGGAGAGCATGCTTACTGGGAAGTAATTGGAATGTTTTAAAAATCAGGGCTCTTAATCCTTGACCAGCATTCTTTCTTTCACACACAAGCTAGATGCAGGAAAAGCTAGAAAAAAACAAAAAAGAATTTTCCATTTAATTCTTATTCTTGGACTTCCTTTAGTTTGAGCTTTTAAACCATAAATAAATTTAGTCGATGTATACATCTCACTCATAGAAATGCTCTTTTGTGAGTGCGAGAACTTCTGAAAATGCTGAAAGGTACAACTGTAAATTACAAAAAAAAAATTAATGTGGAATCAGGCATTCGTTCCTGGAATAAATTGCCCTTTGTCATAATTTTAATATCCTGCTGAGTCTGATTTGCTGGAATTAAATTGGCAACTCTTTTCGGCTGGGAGATCTATCTGTGGAGTTTCATTGTTCACCCTGTCAGTGTTGGGCATCAAGGTTATTCCAGTATTCCTTAATGAACTAGGACATTTTCCAACTTTCCAAGGATACAGAACATTTTGCTTATAACCTGAGAATTTTGTAGAGTCTCCTCTGTAGACAATCAGAACTTTCTATATATGAAATCATGCCATTTGTAAGTAAGCTGTCTCTTCACTGAGCAGTATGCTGTTCTTCGTTTCTTGGTTTCTTTCCCCTTCTGCTCTACAGAGGACCCGTGGACCAGTGTGAATAAAGCAGTGACAGCAGATGTCCTTCCCTTTTTCCTGTCTTAAGAGAAAAGCATTTAGTCTTTGTCACTCTATATGGTGAAATCGGTACGTATCTTGTTGGTGGCTTTTTATCATATTGAGGAAATTTCCTCCTATTCCTAGTGTGCTGAGATTTCTATCATAAATGGGTATTTAATTTTATCAGATTCTTTATCTGAATCGATTGAGACGATCATACCATTTTCCTGTCTTTAGTTTGTGAATGGCGAATTTCATCGGTTGATTTTTCGAATGCCCAACCAATCTCATTCCTGGAATAAACTCCCCTTGGTCATGGCATATACCTTTTTTTATACATCATTTCATTTATCGTGCTAATAATGTGTTAATGACATTACATCTCTCAATATATTTCCACAGGCTACCGTGATTCTGTTTTTCTTATTTCAAGTCTATTTTTCTATCTTGTTGCTTCATCTTCAATATTTTTCATCACGATTTCTTCAAGAACACTAATTTTTTCTTTTGTATTTTCCAATCTAATGCTATTCGCATGCAGTATTTCTTTCTCTAATTTAGAAATTCCACTTTTACATCTTCCAATTCCCTCCTTACTATGTTTATATTTGATTATACATTATGGTGTCTATTTATAATAATTATTCTAAAATTCTCATCTCATCTCTTTTATTTTTGAGTCTATTTGTATGGACTTTTTTTTCTCCTAATTATGGATTACATTTTGGAGTTTCTTTGTAAGTTTAGAAAATTTTGAGTGGATGCCAAATATTTTGAACACTCTGCATTTTGTTGTCTCCCTTTAAGGGGCGTTGAAGTTTGTTTTAACAGGAAGCTGATTTACCTCCAGATTATCTCGGTCATTTGTGTTAACATTTATTCTAAGGCTAGCTTTTTCCTACTTTTAAGACATGACCTTTCTTGATTCTCTTTTAAATGTAGGTGTTCAATGAGGGAAATTATTCTCTGGTTGGTAGGGTCTTGAATGTCTTCCAGCCTTGGGTGAATTGGGGGAATATTAACTTAAAGCTCTGCCATCCATCTTCCCTGAGCTTTAGTGTTTCATGTGATGCATGAATAGCTTTTACTCAGTCATATAGTGAAGAGGGGTCCTAGGTGGATGCTTGAAAATTATCTTCTATCTGGCTTCCTCCTCTCTGGTTCTCCACCCACAGCTTTCAGCCATCATGGTCTTCCCTGTAGTTCAACTCCATCCCCTGAAATCACCACAAACAATATATTTTTCTTAGATTTTCTCTCTCTCCCCTCATGACTCGATAATGGTTCTAGACAGAACACTCCTCTTCATTGTGCAAAGAATTGTTTCAAATGATCTGTCAAGATTTCTAAATTTTTATGGCTAGAGGCTAAATTCAATTTGGCCCTCCATCCTGGCCAAAGGCATATGCTCTAACATGTGCTATTTCCCCTCAGTATTAATACTGTTTATTGTTTTAATTGAATAAAATTGCTACTTCTGGAACTGTATACCCAGTTCAAGCCCTTTTTTCCAAAGTGGCTTACAAATTTCTGACCAACGATAAGGCCTGACTTGATGAGGGGTAAGCAAAACGGGTGAAGTTCTCCAAAAACTGCAGACGTCTGGTTATTAAAAAAAAAAAAAATCCTGGGGAAATAATATAGGATGTGGTGACTATAGTAAATAATACCGTATTGTTTATTTGAAAGTTGTTAAAAGAATAAATCTTAAACGTTTTTATCAGAAGAAAAAATTACGAGTATGTATGATGATGGATGTTAACTAGATTTATTATGGTGATCAATTTGGCAACATAAACTTTCATCAACTTATTATATTGCACATCTGAAGCTAATATAATGTTATATGTCTATCAATATCTCAATAAAATATATATATTACAGTGTTATTATATATAACTTTTTGGTATCTATTTGCTCAATCAAATACAAGACAGTTAGCCTAAGATCTTCGGTCTCCCCTTTTGTGCTTTATCTCCACCTATGAACAAGATTAAACATTAAAAAGCATGGTTTTGTGGGTAAGACCATGGATTCTGACACTTTGCAGCCAAAATTCAAATCTCAGCTCTGCTTCTCACCAGGTCCCATGTCATTAGAAAAATGTTTTAAGCTCTCAATATACGTTTTTTTCATCTGCAAATGTGTTGACAGTAATAATATGATTATTTCCCTGAACAAATAAGTGCATGTTGATAAATCAAAGAGACTCCTGCCTGGGAAAGTATAATAAACCACTGTGGATTATAAAAACATTTAAAAATGCACTTTTACTTTCTATAAATCGTTTTCTGCTGTTGACACCTACATTCAAAACCATTACACTCTTATGTGACTTTCACAATTGGTCTTCCTAGCACCAAAATGTCCCCACCTTTTCTCTAACTTTGCTATCATACTGCATTAAAATGATTTTTGTTTTGTTTTGGTTTTTTGATGGGGGGAGTTATTTAAGTTTATTCATTGATTTATTCTTAGAGGAGGTGCTGAGGATTGAACCCAGGACCTCAGGCATGCTAAGCATGCGCTCTATCACTTGAGCTATACCTTCCCCCCTTAAAATGATTTTTAATTAAATACAAGTCCCCTGTTTATTACACTTAATGATTTTATATTCTGACATCCCTAAATTTCTTAGCCATGACATACTTGTGTGTAATTTCACCTCTATGTCTTCTCCAAGATGCACTGAATATTCATTTCGCTTTTTCTGTGTATATCAAATTATTTGCAGTTCTTAAACTATAACACACACTCTCATGCCTCTGTGTATTTGTACTTATTTTTTATTTGCTCTTTCATTTACCCAGTAATTGCAATTACTTTTCAAATCTTAGCATAGCCATTATACCTGCTCTGTAGTCTTCTTGATTGTTGAATTCCAATAATAATTTTTTATCAGATGCAACTTTTTCTCTTGCATCCAAAACACATTTCTATATTGCTTATCACTACATATAAACCCCTATAATATATACTTGAGTTATTTGATTATCGTTTATAGTAAAGAATGTATTTCTTGAGTGTTCAGACTTTTACTTATCCTTCCACTGTTTATAATGAACTCTTAAGTTAACTGAATTTCCAATAAATTAATAAATGGAAGGATAAAGTTTGGGATGATAAAGGGTGTTCAGAAAATAGTTATTATTTATCACAAGATGAGAGCTATTACGGGTAGTTCACTAGAAATTATCAGGTTATCTCGGCAAAGGAACATCCCCTCAGTTGTGATCATGAGATTTATAAATGTACACACACATCTCACACACACACGGACATGCAGATGCAACCATAAGCAAAGGAGTTTTTCTGTTTTGTTGTTTTTTTAATGATCAGGTATCTCATGTGGATGAATATTTGTTATTTTGTACACGTTCTCTGATATTTTAATCACCTTCAATTATATTATAAGAATTCTTAGGAGGTTGGCGACATGGGACATTAAAACTATCCAATACAGCCCGACTCAGCAGAGTGGAAATTTTTTTAATAGCAACCCCTAAGTAATCACTCCATGGTAAAACATGGAAACGTAAAGATTACATTTGTAACAAGGTGCTGCTGACCATTACATAAACCTAGTGATTTGACTAATTACATTTCTTTTGGTAAACTAGCGGAAATTTGAGTGGAAAAACAAGTAACACTGTTTCCCCAATAAGCACAAATATGATTCATCAAACCAGTCTGCGAGGTGGTATTTATATGGAACATTATGCTTCCAGAAAAGTAAATGGCGGTCTTCACAAATTCCTCCTGTCCCTGCTTGGACTCAGCCATAATTATCACAAAACTAACCCTGAATGTCTCACTCGGTTCCCTGGAGGAAGTGACGTGGCGTTATGTTGTTACCTTTTTATGACTGGGTAAGTACACTTCCTTTTTCAGTGTCACAGTGAAATATACAGATCAATGTGTCCGACTTAGATGCCATGATTTCAGTTTGACTAAAACCTGTTTAATACTAAGGATAATTTCGTGAACACCATCATTGCAATGAACACAGGGATAAATCATCCCTTAGTGTATCTTCCTCACTAATTACAATCATGATTATGACATTGTATAGAAAGAAATTGAGACACTGAGACATTGAGAAACCAGTTTTGGTCACTAGTGGATGGAGGCCTTCCTGTGAAACCAGATAATGGTGGTTCAAAGCTCATGGCTGCAGACCAGTTCACTGTATTGTCATTTAATAAGCTGCTCACATAGATAAATCACACAGTAGATGATAGTATTAAAGCTAGTATTAAGCATTGGGAAGAAAACAGAGTTAGGAGGGAATTTTGCTTTTTCAGAGGAATCAAAGGTGGAAATCATGACCGAGAAACTGGAAAATAAATGCGGTACTTTTCTGAATTTTGGGAAATGGGATCATAGAAGTCCCTGTAGTCACAACCACATCTTAAAAGAGGAGCATAAAGCAGCCTCACTGATGACACAGAGACTCAATATAACTGGGGGGAAAATGCAATAACTCTGAATTCTCGGTTGTGTATTATTTCCTCTACTCTGTATCACACGTGACTAGCAGCTCGTAATATGGCTTTATGATCAAAGAGTTACTAAGTTACACAGAGGTAAATATATATCCCCTGGGGGGAAATTTGTATATATATTTTGTTTACCATTGTGTTTACCAAAAGAAATGTAATTAATATATATATCCCCTGGGAAAGGCATGTTGATCAAGGAATCTGATATTCAATCAGGAAAGAGGCTATTCAAGACAGTTGGCTCAGAATCCTTCATTCCTGAAAATGCCGGGACAGGATTTCAGCATGGACTGCCTGCTATCTGAGAGGCTTCTTCTCAGAGAAGTTCTTGTGTGATGGTTATAGCATTAGAGTTCATTTAGAACATGAGCTAAATGCACCATGAAGTTATCTATTTGAACATTTTTACTTGAAATCATTTTTACTTTACAATGTCTTGTTTGGCTTGGCCGTGTTGGGAACCATCAGGCATGTGGCACCCACGTCTGGCTCTGTGATGTCATGCATGTTGGTCCTGTGACCCTGGCCATTTTTCTGCATCAAAGTGGTCACCCCAGGTGGAAAGCAACCAGGAGTCACACAGTGGGCTGGATTATACGTCCATCCATTCGTGAATCAGAGACACTCATTTAGCGAGTCACCCAAGGAAAGATCATGGCAAGGTAGTGAGGTTTAATTTTAGTGAATTTTAGATTTTCAGTTTCCACACAGAACCTTCATATGGTCCATTGAAGTTGATCTTTGGATAACATCGAAAAAGATTTATTGAACACAGTGCCATCCATTATACAACTTACTATAAACCTCTAAATGACCAGCATATAGAAAGAAAAAAATGGAAAATTCATGGCACATTTTGCTAATGAAATGTTAGACTATCCTGGTTTGATGAGTTAAGTAGTTATAAAAAAAAACAAAAGCACATTTTCTGTAACATGGATGGACCTAGAGATTATCATATTAAGTGAAGTAAGTCAGACAAGAGAAGGGCAAATATCACATATCATTTATATTGGAATCTAACCAAAAATGATGCAAATTCTATTTACAAACCCCAAATAGACTCATAGTCACAGAAAACAAGCTATGGTTACCAAAGGGGAAAGGGCAGGGGAGGATAAATTAGGATTTGGGATTAACAGACACACACTACTGTATATAAAATAGATAAACAACAAGGACCTACTGTAAAGCACAGGGAACTATATTCAATTTCTTGTAATAACCTGCAATGGAAGAGAATCTGAAAAAAAATACATATATATGTATATATATAGCTGAATTACTCTGTTGTACTCCTGAAATTAACATTGTGAATCGACTAAATTTCAATAAATTTTTTTTAATAAAAGCAGAACAACAATATATCTTACTGTGAAGCTTGTATAAATTTATTTAACATACTTTATTGGACAACACTGTTCACATACAAGACTACTTCCCATGAGGAAATACAGGATCAGATACAATCTTTTCTGTGTTACAGGTAGATGCGATTTAAAAAATAGTTTACATTTTATATTTGGTTTTTGAATAAAGTTAATCAAATCTACATGCAAACACAGAGACCAGATGCATTTTATTGTCTGTATTGATCATGTTTTTAACGAGAAACAACTATTTCAATAATAATATATTTTAATTAACTTCCTTTCGTGGAACGCCATCTACCTTGGAAAGGTCAACTCTTAACATTTTAGAAATAATTATTATTTACTGAAGACACCTGAAACTAATTACTTCAACTTCTCTATCATTTATTTTGGGATTTAGGATTAGGAGAATTGCCTACTTTTGCAGAAATTGGAGTATCAGTGTATTATCTTGAATTTAAGGGGAACTCAGATTTTCACCCTGAATCCCACTTCAGTAATTACAAAGTGATTATTTTGAACTTTTCCATGGAAATAAAACTTAGAGTCTCATCTTGTGAAAGCAATTATAACACCCTAGAAAATTCACCACCTTTAAGAATTGGGAGACGTTATTAGGTAATTTCACACTCCTGTAAGTAAAACTCTATCTTTTCCATTTGAAACAGGATCTGAATTTAATTAGATGAGTGTATGCCTAGACTCTCCAGGGCAGAAGTTTCATTTAAAATAAATTAGGTAACTGAGACTCGAAATCTACTTGGTCGGAATGTACATCGTGTGTCATTTCAATGTAAAAAATGGGAGGAAGTAGCGAAGTTACAAAAAGAAACCAATGAAGTGACTTTATTGTAGAAAAAATCAATTATAATTAATGTTAATATGTTTTGTCACAATATATAATGACTTTCTGAACTTAAAATTAATGACACTTTCAAAGAAATCTGCATTTTAAAATAATACCAACACAAAACAATCTAAGAAATCATTTTTTTTCTTTATAAAAAGGATGTATAATTTACCTGGATGGCAACTTCATTCATTGATTGAGTCCTTATTGAGTGTCTCCTATGAGGACAGAGATCCAGCAAACATTTAAGATTTATGAATCAGTTGAGTTTTTCAACACGGTCTTCTCCCCATTGGAGCTCTATCAGTTAATACCTTTCATCACTAAACCATGGAATTATAACCCTACTTCTTGAGCTAATGGCTCTGAAAGTTCCCCACTTTTTATTCTTTTCCAATCAGGACAGTGTTTTCATATCTACACATATCTTGAAAGACACTTATTCTTTATATTTATGGTTTTGTATTTTTCTCTGCATTTGCATGTTGGGCTTTTAGTAGACATTACGAAATGAAAAAGTCATGCCATCTATTTTTAAATATGTTTTCTAATTTGTTTTCATTCTCAGTCTGAGTTTGCGTTCAGGTTCTGTCTTCTACACTTTATTAAGCAGGAATTGCATTGTGCCACATCCCCGAAGCTTGTAAGAGGTCAGTGGCAGACAATAAAGAGCACATACTACAGACTCCTGCAGATGCAAAGTAAATTCTAAATAATGTACATTCATCAATAAAAATGAATTCCAAAACAGCAAGAAAAAAATACTTTTTTTAAACTTCAACTCTGACAAAACCGAAGGGAGCAAAGCAAAAATTTTAGAGAGTTTTAAAGAAGATTCTGTTATGGAGAATTCCAAAACAAGTCAAGTTGTTACAGCAGAACACAAGGGGAAGTCAGTCTCATATAAACTTCTACAATGAGGCATCTTAAAATCTTTCAAGAATTGTAAAGTCATGTTGTAAAATTATATATTGGCATGAAATAGCTAGCTAAAAATAAGAGCACCAATTGACAATTGTAAACACACCTGAAAATGAATACAAATAAAAGAATAATTATTAAAATGTATAATAAAAGTGCCAGGAGTATAAAGGATACAGTGCACACATTTAACATTACTAGAAATTAATATATATATATATATATATATATATATATATATATATATACTTGGCAAAATGTTTTAATAAAGAAAAAATAAGACAGCAAAGGAAAAACAAAACATTGACTAAAACTTAGATGTAATGCACAACATAGCAGTTTAACTAGAGATTTGTTCAACTTTAACTGGAGATTAAACTTTCCTATTATAAACAAAAACCATGGTTCTCCTATTTGGTCAATCAAAATATCCACCTAGATTTTGTGTAAAAAGTACACACCTAAACATGTAACCAATTAACTGACATTAAAAGGTTGGACAATAAAAGTAAAAAATATTATATTGAAATTTTTCTAACATTAGGAAAGTAAGGTTGAAGAACCGAAGAGCAGTAAATATTATGATGAGAATCAGTCACAATCTGGGCTCTACAGTCAATGAAGGACCACAAATATTGATACGTTAATGAAACATTGAAAATTATTTTCCATAAGGACAACTAATGGAATAAAGATTTACACATCGTCTTTTCTCTACTTTGGATGATAAAGTAAGTGAAAAGTAAATGAGATTTTCATAAAAGAGGTATTATATATATATAATATATATTATTTTAACATATACTAATATGATACTATATGTTTGAATTCATAATAAATATTATATTATATGACATACCTGCTAAATATATACTACTGTTTAAAGATCTGTGGAAACTTATGCACAGAATGGTTAAGTAACTTGCTCATGGTCACACAGCCAACATTGGAGGGGTTATAATTTGAGACCATAGTAATCATTTTCAGAGTCTGTGCTTTTGTAATCATGTAGGGATCTTAATAAATTTGCTGATAGAAAAGCTCTCACGTCAACAAATACTGCAAATAACTTATTTTATCCAGAAATCTATGAAAGCAACTCAGTGAAAGTAGAGATAAAATGAGGAAGAATGTGAAAACAAAACAAAAAAAACACAAACAACTTCAATCCCTGAAGAGTTATCCATAGTTCTGGAAGACTTGATTGATTTATTTTGTATTCATTTTTTTTCCATTCTTCTTAGTTTTCTTGAATTTGCAAAAGAAATATCATTAATGCAGTACACAATGAAGTTGGAAGAAACAGAAATCACATGTATTTCCATGAGTCACCGTTTGTCACTGCAATGGGCAGTGGTGAGTCTTTAGAGCACTCTTTGGAGTGTTTTTTCTGGCATCTTATGAATGACATCAAACCAGACTTGATACATCCAGGGTCTGCCTCTCACGTGGATGTGCTTAAGCATGTTACATATAAATGTACATACATACATACATATGTAAATAATATGCACATATGTTTGTGCAGACACACACATATACATGGACCTTTTGTAAACTGTCCTCTACAACCATAGACTTCCCATGGTTGTATCCTATTCTATCGCGTACCTGTCGGAGATGAGAGCCAAAAATAGAGTGATACCAACAGATGTTATTCTGTAATTACTGACTGTAGGGAAAACAGTTGCGTTTCATTCTGATTTGTGCAGAGGTGGCTGGAAGTCTTAAACGCAGGAGTGGGGGGGATTGGTGGGGATGTGCAGAATCACGGAGGTTAAAAAAAATTACAAAGAGTGAGTGGGGGAGGTTGGTCTGTGTGAAAGCCATGTGACATTGCTAACTGGAGCCTGGAAGTCCTGCTCCTCCCCTCTCCGAGTCTAGGATACAGGGCCCATCTGTTGACTGGAACAAAGAGTAAATTCTCTGGCAGCCTTGGTTTCTCAGGCGGGCACTTTAAGGGGGGGTGAGGACACTTGAGGGACAGTCTTGTTAATATTTGTCCACATCTTCACAGGCTAAGGTGGACGCCTCATGGAAAAGAAGAACCCAGCTAGAGTTTGGCCAAGGGCGGACTCTTTGTCATGACTATGAACTATTTTACATTAAGTAAAATATTCAACTTTTAGACACACAATTTTAGATTTCCTGTTTTATTACCAATTACCCTCCAGATCAATTATACTAATGTGAGTGCCAATAGTGGCTTGTGAACATTTTTTATTTCCCTCATTACCTTTTCCTTATTAATTAGCTCATATATTAGGGGCAGTTTTTCTTTTATATGTTTCCTATAATATTGCTAGAAATGATTTTTGTTTATGATTTCCCATTTGCCTTTTTATTACTACACCAATTTTTCATAAAGCTGGTGCTGTGGACTGAATTGTGTTCCACTCTCCCTAAGTTCATATAAAGCCTTAGTGCCTAATGTGGCTGGATTTGGAGATAAGGACCTATAAAAATATTAATTCAGGTTAAATGAGTTTATAAAGGTGAGACCCAGATCCGATAGGGGCAGTCTTCTTATGAGAAGAGACACTAGAGAACCTTCTCTACCTCTGTCTCTCTGTCTCTCTGTCTCTTTCTTTTCCCACCTTGTGAAGACACAGGAAGAAGGTGACTGCCTTCAAGCCAGGAGGAGAGCTCTCACCAGAAATTAAATCCCATTGGACCTTAATCTTGGACCCAGTCATCTACAAAACTAATGAGAAAATAAATTTCTGTTTTATAATCTGTGCAAACTGTGGCATTCTGTATGGTGGGGTAGCAGATTAAGACAGTTGGTAATTTTCATGTGTTTTAATTTATCAATATTATTTTTTACTATTTATGTTATGACTGTTGGGGGTATAAATCAAAAGATTAAACAGATGGGATGAATGTATTAATAAACAGTTAATAAATTGATACCCCATTATGGTAAAATTGATAAACCTGAAACATTGCCCTACTGTATTAAAATAGGGTTTTCTCACACATACACTAAAGTTTGTCCCTGGGTTACTGTTTTAGTTAAATGATCAAACCATTCTGCCATTTCTACATCGTTTCATGTTGTTACTTTATCATCTGTTTCAAAATATGAAGGTTCAAATCCATTTCTGTTGTCTATGGTCAATCTACCCCAGTACTGTCCTATAAATATAGAACCCAAAACACATATGCAATTCTAAATTTTGCCTTAGTCACAAAAAGCAAAAAGGAAATATTAAAATGAATGTTAATGATATGTAAAAAGTACAATGAAATATTAAAAAAGTAAAAGGGAATGTTACAATGAATGTAAAAGTTAACAAAGGAAATATTAAAATTAATGTTAATTATGGGTATTTTAAATAATAATTTTTTTCAATTTGTAATTAACATAAAAATTTCAATCAGATATTTCATGCCCTTTTTGGGTACAAGACAAATCTGGAGTGTATTTTACACTTACTATATACACAGTTATTGTGTGTGTCTGAATATGCAGACTACTCATATTTTAAGTGCTTGACAGCCACAAGGAGCTAGCAGTTATTTTATTAGAAAGTGCAGTTCAAACACTCTATTTTAAAAATGAACATTAAAATCATACTGCCCGGCGGTAGAAATATTGTTAATGAAATTATGTTAGCGTTATAGATGAATTTCGAAGAGATTTATACATTTACACAATTTCTTGACATGGAATTACTTGATTAATTGCAGACCTGGGTTAGACACATCCACATAAAAAACAATGCTTCATTCTAAAATGATAATATTAAATTCAAAGTTTTGTACCTTTCTGTAAGTTACTAATGTTTCTGTGTAGTTAGGTAAAGAGCATAGGTAGACAATATAAGTGTTTGGGGACGGATCACTGATTTTCCAGCAAGGAATTAGGGTCGTAATTGAGACAGTAAATTCTAGGCGAAAACTTTTCGCAACTACAGCAAAACTAAAATAAACAGTAACGAAACACCTGCAGCCAACAAAACACCATACAAGATGCTATGCAATAGATTAATGTAGACTCACTTCATTGTCATCTAATTATACAAGTATTTGGAGTAACTCATGCTGTCAATAACCTGAGTGTAGAAATCTAGCCCTGAAAAGAACTGGAGTTGCATTTTTAAGTAGAAGTATTAAATACTGGGCCAGCAAAGTCACACGAACTAAAGACACCTACAACTTAGCCAAGAGCATAAATTTATGTTGACAAGGTTACCATTATTCATGAACTGTGATGTTTAATTTTCATGACATAAGCAAGATTTGGGGAATCAAACCCACTACACCAGTCTTTGCAGTGGTATGTGTTGCCTCGCCATGAGTTTTAGGCTGTTTCCCAGTCAAAGAGCCAACAGATAATATTGATTAGCCAAACAGGGTTTAAAATAGAACTCTATTTTGAAATGCTTGGTTAGTGATCTTATAGAGAATATTGTCTATTTCACCATAAAAACTGAACTGAAAAATAAAGCCAAAACATCAGACACGTTGGCTGCACATTTTTCATTATTAAGCTATTTTTACTTTCCCATTAGATCTTTAGAAAGTTTCCATTTTACATCTTGATTGTGCTTTTGTGGACTAAGACTCTGGGCGCTGTTGTATGTCGCCGCGGGGCCATTTTTCACGTGATCAATGCTTTCACGGGTCTTTTCACAATTGATTTTTACACAGCCAATTGGACAGATCATGCAGTTAGTAAAATTTAGTCTAGGTAGTAGACAAAAGAGCACCTGCAACATTCCATCATCCAATATTATGTTTTTATTGGAGATAGAAATATAGCTGTTCTGTCATCTTGCTTCCCACTTACTCTCTTAGAAACAGGTCACCATGAGTCATAGTTTGCTTTCATTGTCCCCAAACTTTTTCAACCCATATTAACAGTGGTTTAGCCCTTCACCGAGCTCTGTTAACATTTTTTTGTATCTTTAGAGCTAGGTTATTAGTCAAAGTTTGTTTATTCGTATCTCTGGTCATTTTAAAAATATCATTTATTTTATGTCCCCAGTGCCTAGGACAATGTCCTGCATATAAACGTTGTTTAAAAATGAGTGAATGAATGAAAAATCAACCAATACAAAGGGGCTTGTTAAAAAAAAATGACACAATGTGTCAAGTAAGTATATGGTCTACCAGTTAGCCAATTTTAGATCTATTATAATTGACAGGAAGAGCTTTCTCCCATCTAATCTTTGCAGCTAATTCTGTGCTAGATCAGCCTCTGTTGCTAATATTCTCTCACATTCAGCCAGAAAACCCTATTGACCCACTGACTTACTGTCCTTCCAACCAGAGAATACGTTTTCCCTGTGTCCTCCACACGGCAGGTAAGTTAACCTTCACACAGAGACACATGACCTTTGAAAGCATCATTAATTGCTCTGCTTGGATGGGAACCTGTTGATCATGGTGGATAACACATGTCACAGAGGATTCCACTTGCCTCTCTGGCCTCAGCTACCACGACCCCAGAACAAAGTACCCAAGGCACAATGTATCACCTAACATTTACAGCATTCAGGGGATGCTCCAGTTGGTTAGATGAATTTCAGCATGGAATTCTTCTCCTCCACTCACAGACCCCAATGGCCAACAGAGCTTGCATGCGTGATGGTAGACACACAGAATTTCCATTTTTCTCTTTTTTGGTTGAATAAATTGATTGATAAATTATACATTTCCAGGGAAATGATAACTAAATTTATCTTCTTTTTTTCCAGAAAACTGCATGACCCATGCCTCCCTCCCACAAAGCCCCACACCGTTATTCATTCAGCCCATAGTCACTGAGAACCTGTGATGTGCCAGGACAGCTAACAGAGGTGGGACAGACCAAGTTCCTACTTTGATGGAACTTGCTTTCTCAGGACAGAGGGGGAGGGGTGGGGATCAATAATAAACCAGCAAATCAATAAATCAATGATGCAATTTCAGAGGTCATATCTTTGCCGACCCCTGACTGAAGAGGAGACTTTTATGGGGTAATCCGAGAATGAGTGTGAAAAGAGATGGAAAAATGAAAAAAACCACCTGTGTGAGATCAAACATAGAGCATGTACGAAATTTCAAAATCAGGGCTGCAATAAGGGTGAGGAGAGTGAGGCACATACTTGCCTCGGGAATGAAATTTAAGGGGATTAAAAAAAATCAATATTCCAGATAAATCATGTGTGTAATATTTTAAGACAGAAAGACAAAATTCATACTAAGTGTCTATGGTGAATAGAATATAAGGATCTTATAAAGATAGTCTGTTGTTTGTCTTGTGACCCTGTTATGGTGCAAAGGGGACAGCCCTTCCCCATCAAACACGGTCCCCAGGTGCATGTCTGGACTGCCCTCTACTGCGTACGTTCATGAAGGCAGGGGGACAGATTAGACAGGAGTGAGACTTAACAGAGAGCTTTTATTCATTCTTCCGCTTGGTCCAAGGTATCATAGGACATTTGGATAAATGTATACGGTGAGGAGAATTTATTTCCCTTTGTCTCTGGCTCCAGTGTGACTTAGCAGCTCAAGGGAACATCACGTGGGAGGTGAAGAGTCATAAGGAGGCAGGTGCAGGCACAGAAGTCCAGACAGAAACACATTATTAGGAATTCAGAGGAATCTTACCTTCCGATCTGCCCCAGTACATTTAGAGAGTAAAGATGAAATGAGTTTTGTCTGTGAAGGTTGCTGCTTTAGTTGATGTTCAGTGTTCCTCTGTTTTGATTCTATTTTATATTGTATTTTATTTTATTTTACTTTATTTTATTATTTTATTTTATTTTAATTTTATCGTATCTTATCTTACCTTATCTTACCTTATCTTATCTTATTTTGTTTTACATTTTAAAATCATAGCAATGCTCGTTGGCTAGTTCAGAACGTAATGTTATTTTGTCCCGTATCTCCTATTACCTTTGACTTGCATTCAATACTAAATCTTTTCAAAAGATGTTATATATGGTTACAATCATACCTCTGAGGTCTTTATAATCATCACATCAGCTTAAAACTATGCTGACAATGTTAGGGGTTAAAATACTTTAATAAATTTATACTTTAGCTCTCTTTTATTTAACTAATGCATAAATAAAACATTTTTGTTGCCTAAATTTTTAAAGCTAAAATGTGGGGTTTATTAAGTGATGGTGTTGACCACTCTTGGAAAGTCCTTTTCAGCCCAGAAGTATTTCTTATTCAACAATACATCTGAAGTCATCTCGTTACATAAATGCTTTGAATCACAAAGAGTACACTCGCTTAATTGGCTCAGGCCACTGAGAATAGTAAGGAAGATTGGAACACACTCTTTACTCTCTGAAACATGATGCTGGAGATCTCCATTCTGATTTCATTTGATAAACGGTCACCTATGAAAATTAAAATGCGACCTCTGTCACCTCCATCACAGAGAAGGGAGATGCTTCAACTTTCCCAACCAGACATAAGTGTGTGGAGAGTCACACAATCTGAAATCTAATTAGCATTTAATAAGCCATTTGAAATGATGCCATCCAACTCTTACAAATTAATCCTGCTCTTTTAACACCTGCTGGTGTTTTGCAACAGTAATTATTTCATGACACAAAGAGGCCCGAATTAACACAGCCATCTCCCCCACGTCTCTCTGTGAGATGCTAATAAACTACCCCTGGCCGGACAGAAAAGAAGCTGCTTCAGACATAATGAGTCTTGCTCGAAATGGAAGACAGTTTACTCTTTAAAATACAATTTCAAAAGGTCCACGGAAGAAAAAAATATTTTCCAAACTACTCAGAATCTTTCAAAGATTCCTTAACCCAAAAAATAGACCTGTGTTGATGGTATAATAGACAAGGAAACTTAATTTTTAAAAAAAGTATTCTTTCACACACACAAAAAAGGGAACATTTTTAAATGAAATAGAATATCTTCTTTAAAATAAATTAAACCCTGATACCACTAAAATTGTCACATTATTGTCAAATCATCCCTGAGCTGACGTGTGACATCTCAGAAGAGCTGACTGCTTTGGTTTAACTTCAATTCAACTGAGTTGTTACCATGTCATTATGAGCAGTTTTGGTGACAAAGTTACCAGTGGCAAGAGAAGAAAAATGCTTATTTCTCTAAGTCTCTGCGATTGTTAGTCAAAGTTATGTGTGTGAGAATTCCTCCCACATGGTAATCATTCAAAAAACTGTGTGTGTTTTCCTTTCTTACGCCCAGCACTGCTGAAGAAGTTCCAGAAACCTACAGAATTAAGACAAATATTAGAGGCAATCCAAGTCCACGCACATCTCTGCACAAAAACTCTTTATTTGCAAGAAAATGCTTAGCATAGATTGTTAATCACGAGTTCTAAAATATCACATTTCTCATTTGAGTGATTTTCCTAATTCATTTTTTTTCAGGTAAAGATGAATGTGTGTTTGTATCACGCCACTAATCTCATTTGATCGTTTTTCCATGTTCTGAGACCCATAATCAGTTACCTTCAGTCAAAAGAAATGATTCTTCTACAGCCTAGGTTTTTATTTCCAATATGTTTCTGGTATCAATTCCTTTTTTTTTTTTAAGTCACACAGAGGAAGTCCTATGTCTTATCATTGACATCTTCATAAATGACTAAATAAAATGGGAAAAGAAATATTTTACAAAAGACGTTTTTGCTGTAAAGATAAAGACTTGGTAGAATGCATTTTGAAGTCTGTTCTCCAACAGAAAATTGAAAATATTTCTATATGCTGTCAAATGGTAGGTGATCCTGTTGGGTAAGTCAATGAGGGGCCATCGACTGTGTGTGTGTATCTGTGTGTGGGCTAAAACTTTGTGGAGATGTGGTAGAAACTGCTATTTTCCAAGCTGATATTAACTTTTTCCCATATTTTATTCTCAAGATCTTGATTTTGTAAAGCATGATAACTTTCCTGATTTCCCTTGAAGCTAAGGGCAGTGGATAAATAGTTTAATGGATGTAGGAAGAAGACACAGATCTTTAAAAGGTAATGGTTACCACTCCTTGCATATTTTCTTGTCTTGACTTCTCTAAAGTTTTTTTAAATTTTTTTCCTTTAAATTGAAAACACTTTAAAATCCATTAAATATTTTTTATTAAAAGAGAGAGATGGAAATTACTACCTAAGATACTCTACAGAAAGGTATAAGACCCTTTAACCAAATTTGAAATCATACTGGAGATGTTAATTTTATAAAATAAACCCCTCTCGTCTCCATCTTTCATTCTTTTCCCTTTTTGGTTTAGGTCATATTACTGATGACTTAATAGAGCAAATACAAATTGACAAAATTCACAAGACAAAACCATAGCACTACGTTTGCTTCAAGCAAGTTTTGGATTTTCAAGACCGATATTTCAGAGATGCATGCATACATAAAATAGATATGAAGGTATATCTTGTTATACTTTATATGCTATGTATAAATACAGCTATTATTCTTAGAGCGTGCCCACTGTATTTCTTTAGAAATTCTTAGAACTCTGTATAGATATGCCATTGGGTAGTTATAATTGCTCCATTAATTAAGATTTTCTCAATGTTTTGGCCTTACGATTAGCACTACACATTCTAGGTTCATAAATGTGCCATTCCATAGGTATTTTACTAGCAGAGTTAATTCCATTACAGTCAAGTTTTACTAGAATTTTAGATTTTTTTATTTTCACTTTATTAAGGCATATGTGACAAAAAATTGTCATACATTTAACACGCAACTACGTGATGATTTGATATATGTATACATTGTGAAAGGATTCCCACAGTCAAGTTAATTAAAGCATCTATCACCTAAAAACTTTTTTTCATGCTTGAGGACATTTCAATTATACAATATAGTGTTTCAACCATATTCAACATGCCAGACATCAGATTCGCTGACTATTCATCTTATAACAGAGCTGACATTTTACCAAACTTTTGTGACCCTTAGTGTTTTTGTGTTATCAATTCTCATATCTCCTCTTTCATTTATTTTTATTTATTTGAACCTTATCTCATTTATTCTTAGTCTAGCTAAAGGTTTCTCAATTCTATTTATCTTTTCAAAAATAGCTGTTAGTTTCACTGAAATTTTCTATTCCTTTTTTTAGTCTCTCATTTTTTTTTCTGCTCTAATCTTTGTTTTTTTTTCCCTTTTCTTGTACTATCTCTGAGTTGTTTTTATGAGATCTGACTTTTTTTCTTAATGTAGGTGTTTACTGCTGTAAGCTTCCCTCTTGAAATTGGTTTTGCTTTTTTTAAGTTTTGATATGTTGTGTTTTCATTTTTTTTGTCTCAAGATGATTTTTTTAAATTTCCCTTTTTATTTCTTCTTTAACCACTGGTTGCTCGGGAGCACCTTGTTTTATCTCCACCTACGTGTAAAATTTCTTGTTTTTCTTTGTAATGGATTTCTAGCCTCATTCTACTGTAGTCGGAAAAGAAGCTTTATGTAATTTCAATAGTTTTAAATTTCTTGAGATTTGTGGCCTAAGGTATGATCTATTCTAGTGAATGTTCCCTGTGTGCTTGAGAAGAATGTGTCTTCTGCTACTATTGAATGCAATGTTCTTTTATGTTTCTTGTTACTAAACTAATGTGTGGTTCAAGTGCAATATCTCCTTATTGATTTCTTGTCTTATTACTCTATCCATCATCACAAGTTTGTTATTGAAGTCCCCATTATAATTGTATTGCTGTCTGTTTCTGTGTTATACTGTGCATTTTGGGGAGTAGTTCCCATGGCACAATTGTCTCTCCATCCACAGACTCAGAACTTTACAAGACACAAGACAGGTGATAAACACGTAGCTGACAAATAAAATCTCTTGACACGACTTCATAATCCACTGATGAGACTCTTCTTCATTTATATTTTTATGAGAGTTGGATATCATTTTAAAATTTAGATGTAACTAATTCATTGTTTTTTTCTTTATCAGCTTCCTACCACATTAACTTTTAACTTATTCTTGTTAAATGTAACTCTTTATTCAATATGACAATTTGGTGATCTTACTTTTCAAAAAATTTCTGACAAGTAGTAGAAACCGCTGCTAGGTTAGCACCTTCTTAAAAGCAACCAGAATTCCCAGGAAGTTTGCTATTTTAAATATTAAATCACTGTTGCAATAACATAGGATGCCACGGAGCACTGAGTGTGTGTGTGTGGAAGCTGAGTGCACATGCATGTGGCATGGAGTCCCTCCATCACAGGAGGGCATGGATGCTGAATTTCCAGCATACTCATGGAAACAACAGTGTAAAAACATGAATGACTGCATACATATGTATTTTTTCCTGCAAGTAGGCAAATGTTTATCACATTTTAATTGATTTTTTTAAGAGTCTGTCACCATCTATAAGAGATAACAGTCTCATGGAAAAGATCATGTCATATTTTCCATGATTTTCTCCTAAATATTTGACACATGGAATATATTCCTTAAAAAATCTTCTATGTAAAAGGTGCAATCTGTTCTTTCCAGAACTTTCTTCTAAACCTTTTTCTTCAAATTGAACACATATAACATAGGATGCAGTGTGTAAAGGAATACTAACTCTTTCCTACAATTTAGTGATGGGATGAGATTGATGAATGAATGAAGGTTTTTTTTTTTTTGGAAGAAAATTATTCCATCAATTACTTTATGTTTGTTTACTATAGCAACGTTTGGTTTATCTTTGGTGGCCCTTAGGTAACATTTCAATTTCTGTTGTCTCATTTATATGTCTGAATTTGTGGGGAGATTACCCACCTCAATTGCAGCCCCTAAGCTAAGAAACAGGATCTTTTTGGACAGGAGATGGTGTCAGATCAGCAGAAATCAGCCATTGTCTCAAGCACTGGGACTTTGTTCCTGGATTACTGTCCTTACTGTTCAGAGACAGCAAGACATATTTGTACGACAAATGACAAAATCAAAAGAATATTGGTTTTTAAAAATAGAAATGCTTTTAAATCCTTTTTGATAAAAAAGAAAAAATAGTTTTTATGGGGGTGAGTTGTAAAGGGGTTGGTAAATAGTTCTAGATTCAATTATTAAATTATTTATTTGCACAGGCCTTTTGAGTTCTGCTATGCAGTTTTTTGGTTTTCTTGAAACATTGACAGAGCTCTTAAATTCATAGATTTTCTGAATTGTGACAACGCTTGTGGCAAAACTGAGGAGTGCAAACTCCTTTTTCCTAGTCCAGAATCAGAGATGCTTTCTTCAAAGGACCATATACATTGGCTGCATTCAAATTCTAGCTGCATCCGAATTCTACTGTTAATGTAAGACTCACCCGGAGTCATCTCAGTGGAGAACCAATGTATCATTTTTGACCAGAAACTTAATTATTGCAGCCGACTTTCACAGTTAGCTGTTTCTTCTGTCCAGCAGAAACTTTCCAAAAAGTCTTGAAATACTGATTAAAATGGCATTCCATCTAATGAAAATCATTCCGTGTAGGCTGTGTGGGAGGCATGGCCATTGATCTTCCGGGCTGCTGGCTTTGATAGCACAGCATATTTTTAAAAATGGGACCTATTTGTCAAAGGCAGGACTTCTGTCCACCTTTTCAGATCCTCAACTACCCAGCTTGGATGATGGCTGTGAAATGAAAATTGAGTGCAGTGTATTTTATTCCATTTCATCATGTCAATTCCCTTTTTCCCAAAACAATCTTTTCCAGGCACTGTAATGAGCAGTATCACTTGGAATCACTTAGGGAAGCTGACAGGAAAGAACTCCAAGCTCTTTCAAAAAGCCCTTTTTCTTGACCAATTCTCAAAATATGCAGCTGTCTACACCTACAGTGGCTGAGAATTATTACTCTAACAAATACAGCTACGATCTCACACAATTTGTTAATTTGTCTTTCTCCTTTGTTTGTTATGTCTTTTTATTTATTTTTTCTTCTCTTCTTGTAACAGCCAATAACCAAGACTCCTGGAGCTTTTAAATACATTTGACATTAAGATTGAATTAAATTATCTGAATAAAGACAATTCAACACGGTGAGAAATCATAACCGTTATGTTAAACTACATATTCTCATCTACCAAACTCCCAGCAAAAATCAGCCTCCCACACCCACCCGATCAGGAGTTAAAAGATTCGATGGGACCCTAGTGAAGCATTGAAGTGATATTTTACTCTAAGGATCTGGGAATAAAAGCCAGCTTTCCTGATTCTCTTGTGGTCATGGATCTACACTTCATTTCGGTTCTTAACCATTAGATGTAGCCTCAAGAATCATGGGGTGGACGTGAATCACCAAGCACGTGAGTGAGGTTGTGTATTTTGCAAACTCCATGGCGGAGCCATTCCGTTATCTTTGAGCACCTGCAATGGACCACTGGACAGTGATAGTGATCTGTTTGCAGGAACAGCCCGTGACATATGCAGGAGTTTTCTTGAGATACATTATCCCTGGTGAGTGTTAAAAGATGAAATAACTGAGATATATATATATATATATATTTATATATATATATATATGTATATATATATATATATATTTAATTGAAATTTAGTCAATTACAATGTGTCAATATCTGGTGTACAGCATATACATATGCATATACAGTTATGCATATACATATATATTCTTTTTCACCATAAGTTACTACAAGATATTGAATATAGTTCCCTGGGCTGTACAGAAGAAGTTTTTAAAATCTATTTTATACATAGTAGTTAATAAAAAAATTTCTTCTAACTGATATATTTTAGTGAATTTCTAACTACGTAAGTCTTGTTGTCTACATGCACCAGGATATATTACGTGAGTAGGAATAGACGTCAACCTTGGCTCATTCCTTCTTTGTGCCTGACAAGAATTAACCAGGTAACGTGAACTTCAATCAAAATTTACGTTTGATGGGTCTTTGGTTAATGTTGACCAAAAAGAAGCAAATTTGTTTTGACTAGTAGATCTGAACTTTAAAGTGTCCGACTTTACCCATGACTAATCCTTATGCAAGACGGGATGGGGTCCTCCCACAGCAGCATTTGAAAGTCTGGAACTACAGTTTGTAGCCACAAGACACTGTGGAAACCCAAGCGGAGGCCAGCGGAGAAAAGAAGAAAGTAGGAGAGCCAGGAGAAAGACCAGAAGAAGAGAATGGGTTCCACCATGCCCACTGAGGGTGCTTTTATAGGAACAAAAAGGCATATCAGTGAGAAAAATAATTTCCATCATTCTCTGGTGAGGCACAATATCTACTTGTCTGCAAGGACATCGTATGGCAGAAGTGATGTTTAATTATAATGTACCTCACATGACAATGCCCAAATCAAAGCAAGCCTGCATTAATAAAAAGTAGTTTTAAGAATAATATCACAGTTGATAGAATGTGGAGTTTTGGGGGGGTAGGGATTTCAAACAGTTGCATTCTAATATGAAAGCAGCATTAACATAACTCAAAATGTCTGTAAAGAACAGTGGCATGCTACATTAATGTTATACAGAACAAGAGAGTAACGCACACTGAAATTGGGAACCTAGAAGAAATAAAGCATCTGCCTATAATAAACTCAATAAACAATATCCGTTTTGTCCTGTTGTCACTTGAAAAGGAAAAGCCCATTTGTCCTCAAAGGGCAATGCTGCGTTTCAAGCTGTCTGAATGGAACAGCACTTGAGTGGGTCTTCTTGGGGGGGGGTCATCACATTCAGACGGTGGAGGGGATTTCAGAACCTCAGATCAAGCACTGAATCATATTCCTAGTTAACATTTCTTTGCACAAAATTGAATGAAACCAAGGCAAAAAGGGCATTCATAAAAGGACAAAGGACAGAGAAGAGCTGGGAAAAAATAAAAACACAAACGTGTGCAGTATTGAACATGCATGTGCCGGACTACATAGGAAACAAACTGTACGTGTATGACTGAAACATGATGCTGTGCACTGGAAACTGACACAATGTTGTAAACTGACTGGACTGCAATTAAATAAACAAATAGATTTCTTTAAAAAAAGAAAGAAAACAAACAGAAGGCATGACCACGGGCAAAATTATTTTGCTATAGGCTTAGTTTCATTTCAATATTTTTTTTGCTAATGTAGAACGTCTCCCGAATAATCTCCAACTCTCAGACAATCCACCATATTTTGACCATATTTTTGAATGTATATTGACCATATTTTCAAACATATATTGACCATATTTCGAATGTGTATTATATTATTTTGAAACTTTACACTCAGATTGTTTATCAAGTACCAGAACCTGTTGGGGCTGTAAAATGTGTTCACACGTTAGAGATAGAAGTGATAATTCAGGTTTTATAGCTAATCACATCCTTTTAGAGATGAATAATCAAACACTTTATAAAGTTTCATAACTCTGGCCAAATGCCAGCAAGTCCTAGTCTACCAGCTGAGAATCCTGGCCTCCTTTACATAATAGATATATTTTCTATGATTAACTTAAATATATATTTTAATTTTAGAACAATTTTTATAGAATAGTTGGAAAGATAATGAGGTGACATATACCCCCCCCCAGTTTCCCCATTAATTAACATCTAACATTAGTATAGTACATTTGTTAAAATTAATGAAGAACTAAGTCTTTCTTCTCCTTTTTTTAATATTATCATAAAAGTTTTAATTTTCTTTCCATTTCTAATTCCAGTTGGCATTGCTGGTATATGGTCATATCAATGTTTGATCACCTGACCAAGCCATGCTCACTTATTATTCTAAGGGTTCTGTGAAGATTCTTTGGGATTTTTTTTTCCTAACTCATAAAATGCCATACATGAAAAACGATCATTTCAGTTCTTTATTTGCAATCTTATAAGAAAGCACTAAACTGCAAAGAAAATTGTGGCATAACTAAAGCTGAAAGAGCATATTTATAAGTGAAATGACTTATTAACAGCAACTCTTTGTTTTATCCTTCAGGGCTAGTTTGACATTTGATGACGCTTGTACTGTTGCAGGAAAGGTCACTCATGCACACTTGAAATCATCTCCTTTTCACCTGTTTCTAGTCCCAACAGTTGCTCTGGTGACCAGCTCCAGCAGGGGGCTTCTCTTCTGGTGGGGGTCCCAGGTTTCTATGCATTTGTAACTGGAGTTAGCTTGTGGGGAAAATATTTGATCAGTGGGAAATGGGAGTGGTGGATAAATTCTCCTTTCTTCTTACCACTATGCAAGATCTCAGGACGCCCGCGATGGGGCTTCTCTGGAAATGTGCTGTAGAACCCAAAATCGATGTCTCTTAGCAGGAGCCAGCTCAGTGATTCCACCAGCTCAGGGATACATTCCAGGATGGGCTCAGTCCTTTCCTGTCTCAATCTGTCCCTCTCTCCTGTTCTGGGAATGTAGTTCTCAGTAATGGCTTTGGTCTCTGCTTTGTGGACAACCTCATCTAAATTAAGTCAAGTTCCAGGTGATGACTTTGCAAAAATTGTAGTAGTTATCCCTAAAGGTGCATTAGGGATATCTCATGTCACCTGCTCCTTCCCACGGCCAAATTCTTTTTTTTTTCAAGATACTTTTTTTTTCTAATGAGTTATAGTCATTTTTACAATGTTGTGTCAATTTTCAGCGTAGAGCACAATTTTTCAGCTATACATGAACATACATATACTCATTGTCACATTCTTTTTCACCATGAGCTACCCCAAGATCTTGTATATATTTTTCCATGCTATACAGTATAAACTTGTTTATCTATTCTATATATACCTGTAGTATCCACAAATTTCAAACTCCCAGTCTGTCCCTTCCCACCCCCCTCACCACTGGCAACCACAACTTTGTATTTTATGTCTATGAGTCTATTTCTGTTTTGTATTTATGGTTTTTTTTTTTTTTTAGATTCCACATATAAGCGATCTCATATGATATTTTTCTTTCTCTTTTTGGCTTACTTCACTTAGAATGACATTTTCCAGGAGCATCCATGTTGCTTCAAATGGCATTATGTTGTCATTTTCATGGCTGAGTAGTATTCCATTGTATAAATATATCACATCTTTATCCAGTCATCTGTTGATGGACATTTAGGCTGCTTCCATGTCTTGGCTGTTGTAAATAGTGCTGCTATGAACATTGGGGTGCAGGTGTCTTTGTGAATTTGAGTTCCCTCTGGGTACATGCCCAGGAGTGGGATTGCTGGATCATATGTTAAATCTATTCCCTAGGCCAAATTCTTGAATCTAACCACACATCAAGTTAGCACGTTAAACAGTGGAGCCCGGATGGTGATGAAGGTATGAGAAACATTGTTTCTCAGCTTTAAAACTGAAGAGAAATTCAGATACCTTCTATTCTCTTGCTGCAAAGAGCTAATCACTTCATCAAAAAGTAAGCACACAAAGAAATGAAAGCTGCCTCCTCTAGAATGGTGCCCATCAAGTGCTTAATCTCATCAGATAGTCAGTTTTGATGGGCAGATTTTCTAATTCCCTGTTGGTGTGGCCTTGGTGACCCAAAGGCATTGTCCCACTGGGCTGGGCATACAATGTCATTCATCCCATTTTTGAAATAGAAAACTTACAACCTTCACTCCCAGCTGAACATCCATTATTTTGCTCACACTAAAATGTATGCCAGTCTCATCCTTGACAAATTGCATGTGTGGGTTTTGAAATCATCTTTACGCACATAGAGCAGGGGAGAGCCAGGGCATGGTTATTCCTTTACAGGATGTAGTTATACTATTTTTTTTAAATCATTTTGCAGGAATCTGTAAGATTGAAATGCATATTCATCATTCAAACTCAAACTCTGTGGACAGAAATTGGTATGGGGAGAGATGTAGTAAGGCTACATATTTCATCCAATATTTAATTGGCTTTTTTCCAACATGTGCATAAACTGTATAAAATCTATAAGTTATGTGGGGGTAAATGCATCAAATAATTCATCTTGGGATTCACCAGAAAGTGAAATTACTTAACAACAATATCTGTAGGTTTATTTCAGTTTTCTTGTATGTGGAGTTTGAATGCAATGGGCAATTTTAACCAAAAGTTATCAATTACAAAACTGAAAATGCAATAACGCAGAATTTCAGTTCTTCCATTATCATTTTCAAATTGCTAGAGACAACCTTGTACTGTATTCTTAGAATGAAACCATAACACTTCTCTTAGGTCATCACTCCATTCTTTGGAGAGGCGAAGTGGCTATGTTTACGAATAAGTTTATCAATATGACTTGATTTTCAAAAGAATCCTAGAATTCCCTATTGTGATTGTTTGAAAGTCCGTATTGATCTACCTGAAGCAAAATCTGCAGAGAAAACATAACCTTAAATTATATGCTTCTCAATTTTTATTAACAATTTTTGAGAAATAATATTCATGGACAATATTCTGACATAATGTATAGTGAAACATTTTCTCAAGTATTTTAAGCTTATTCTTAAATTAAATCTATATCATTGAAAAGTTGTTTCCTTGGCCAGTCATTTAGTCCTTCATTGAACAGATTTCATTGAAATTCAATTTGACATTATTCTATTGGATATCTTAAGAAACGTTATAATAAATAGCTCTGTAGTATCACTATTATATACATTTTAGCAATTCTGTCAAGAAGCATCACCATTTGCTTTTCATCATGTGGTCTGCACAGGGGTTTATGCTCACAAAATCTTTGTCACTAGTCCTTCAGTAGAGAAGGAAAGAAATTCAGAGTAAGCATGTATAACATTTTATAGAAATTTAGAAGTCATTTAGAAATTACCACAAAGTAATTTTAAGTTTGTTGTATCCACTATTAAAACAGGGCTTTTATAAGTTTGAAATTGTAACGTTCATTTTCATTTTTTTTTCCAAAAATCGTGTCTGCAATGATTCATTGGAATTCAAAAAAAAAAAAAAGGTCATGGCCTCAAGAGAGATTAGAAGGACCGTGTTTCCTCATGTGGTGTGATCCTCAGCAGAGCTCGGAAACTTCCCATGGAATATTCCTCCGGAAATAAAACAAAATCATTGTTCCTTTTTACTTTAGCGCTTTACTTTTATTGCTCACATGGATTTTATTACTAGAGTCTGAAGATCATTAAACTTCTTCCCTTGAAATTATATTCATACCTGGTATGATCATTGGCATAAAAAAATATTTGGCAAAGAAGATGGGTGGTCAGGAAATGTTTCATGCATTCTGAGAACTCACTTTCCTTGGGTTGGAGTATTGCATTTCTTTACTCATGGGAAATTAAATTAAAAAGGGGATCAGACTGACTAATAGACACAAAATAGGTAAATGAGTTTATACTGTAGAGCACGGAAACTATATTCAATATCTTGTAGTAGCTCACGGTGAAAAAGAATATGAAAATGAATATATGTGTGTTCATGTAGGACTGAAAAATTGTGCTGTGCACCAGAAATGGACATGACATTGTAAACTGACTATAATAACGCAATTAAAAAAAAATAAAAAGATCAGGTCACTAGAAAAGCTAAGTCACACGAAAATTACTCCAATATTCAGTTGTCCCTGAAACTGTATTTAATAAGTGAAAATCTCATTATATAATACAGAATCCTAAAGTTAAGGTCTGGAGGCTGCGCTAAGAATATGAGGGTAAAAGGAAAAATTATGGTCTATTTGAGTTTCCTGGCTACATTTCATAGCAATTAGAGTCATTCCTTGCTTGTTTTAGCTGAAACGACTTCTAGAATGTGCACCTTACTGTTTGAAGCAGTATTTGAAGTCAGAAATGATATGTCGTCATTTCTTAAAATTTGTTGGTGGGTTTATTTCAGCCCAAGGCTTTCAGTTATAAACCATGTGTTCGTGGTTGATAATATTCTGCATCCTGACAATATTCCACGTGTGTCACTTACTGTCATGGTGCACGTGCCTTTACCCAGTGCAGGAGGAGCACACTTCAGCAATTTTCAACAAGCCATGCAATTGTGTAACGTCCTCCAATTGAATGTGGGCAGCCCACTGGGGCTTGTGTCAATTCGATGGAGTATAGCATTTCTATATTTACATCTTATGGTTTTAATCATGTTTTCTTTCCTTTTTTTTTTTTGATTGAAGTCTAGTCAGTTACAATGTGTCAATTTCTGGTCTACAGCACTATGTCCCCATCATGTAAATACACATGTAAATATTCATTTTCATAATATTTTTCATTAAAGGTTATTATAAAATATTCAATATAGTTCCCCGTGCTATACAGAGGAAAAATTTTTAATCTATTTTTATATATAGTGGTTAAACTTTGCAAATCTCAAACTCCCAAATTTATCCCCTCTCACTCCCTTTCCCCTGGTAACAATAAAATTGTTTACTATGTCTGCAAGTCTGTTTCTGTTTTGTACATGAGTTCATTAATGTCCTCTTTTTTTCTTTCCTTCTTTCTTTTTTCTTTAATTTCACATATTAGTGATATCACATGGTATTTTTCTTTCTCTTTCTGGCTTAATTATATTTTCACTACAGGTATGTGGAATCACCTTCTATTCATCTCAATTAATTATTTACTGGATTTTAGTAAAATTTTGATCTACATTTTTGTTGTTATAGTTTAGTTTTTCATAGATTTTTGTTTATCATAAAGGACTGTCATGGTTCTTTTCTATATGTGTCAAACATTATGTTATTTGTGAATAAGAATTTTTTTTAATATTTTTAACAAGCTACTGAAAAACTGGAAAACACTGAATTAATAACTATATTTTAAAATCCACTTAGATATAATAGTTTGGAAGAAATGAAGAAAGCATACTTTTCCTTCTATTTCATTGTATATCGGCTGAAATTTTGCCATTGACATGTAATACCTATTCTGCACAAGAAATTAAAAAAAAATTAAATCTACTTAGTAGAGCATGTGCAACTATTTCTAAAGTAGACATACTAGGAGCTCCCTAATCATGAGTTCAAACTTTCAATTTATCTTTTATACAGAGAAAAAAATGTCCAGCATGTTTATTTTTTCCTGACCTTGGTCTTGTCCCAGCAAACGTACTTGGGACCATCTTTATCAATTAATCCCTCCACCCACTTATCTTTGGCTTTTGGATCCTGCCTGGCATATGCCTCAAAGCCTGTGACCTTTCTTAATTCTTTCTGATCTAATGGCAGCAATGAGTTTGTTTCTATTTTCAGCAATAAGCTTTGGTGAGTCTCTTAGGAATGGTCCACACTAATAACTGTGATGTTGATAAAATATTACAGTTTTTTCCCAATTTTTATTGTGGTAAAATACACATCACTTAAATTTGCCATCATAACCATTTTTCAGTGTACACTTCAGTGATACTAAGTGCACACATCTTGTTATGCAACCGTTATCACCATCTGTCTTCAGAACTGTTCATCTTCCCCCAGCTGAAACTCTGTACCCATCAAACATTAACTCCCCATTTTCCCATCCTTCCAACCCCTGCAAACCACCATTGGACTTTGTACTTTGCCTCTTCACTGTATTTGACAATTCTAGGAACTTCCTATGAGTAGAATCACACATTTGACCCTGGCTTATTTCACTTAGCCTTGTGTCCTCAAAGTTCACCCATGCTGTGGCACGTGGCAGAATTCCCCTTCCTTTTTAAGGCTGCATAATATTCCATTGTATGTGGATGCCACAGTTTGCTTATCCATTCATCCATCACTGGAACTTGGATCACTTTCACTTTTAGCTACTCAGAACAATGCTACTATGAAAGTGTGTACCTTTTTAAGGCTGCTTTTTTCAAAAATTTTGCATATATACTGAGAAGTAGGGTTGCTGGATCATGTGGTAATTTTACCCTTAAATATGGAGAAGCCTCTGTACTAATTTCCACAGTGGCTGCACCAGTTTACATTCCCACCAAGCAAGCAAAAGTTTCCAATTTCTCCACATCTTTGCCAACATTTTTTTTTTTTTAGTAGCCATCCCAATGGGTGTCAAAGATACATTTTAACATCAATATTCACAAATACTTTCTCACTCGCTCATTATAAAATACTTACACTCTTTGGTCTGTGTTCTCATTATGCCTGGTTAAAAATTTGGGAAATTTATTTTTCTTAGCTAGAAACTTGTGCAATAAATTCTGCTCTCCAAGTTCTTTGATCTGAAATCCTATATGCTCTCTGCCATGCTAGTTTGCTATGTCGCTAATGTTTATTGTGTTACATAACCTCAGTGATTTACTTAAGGGGCCATGGTTTAACTGTAATTTAAGTAATGAGAAAGTCTGAAGTTTTAAGAAAAGTAGAGAAATTCCTGATTGAATGGTGCACACCAGTTTTCATCTTGAAATGCAGCCAGTCGATTCTTTTCAACTGCTTTTCAGAGAAACATCGCAGGAAGCGAAGCCACGTCTTCGGTGCTCTGAGTAATAGCTCGCCACATGGCTTACAAAGAATCCCAGCTGGGTCATTTCATAACTCCTATGTTTGAAAGCTTCTGCTGATTTTTCTGCAGTGTGAGGAATGGCTTCGCCTTATTTGCCTCTTCAGATTGCATGATTTCAAACATTCTGCTCAAAGAAAAGTTCAAAATTCACTAAGCCCTTTTCAGAAAGCAGGTGAGCCTGCTCTGCATAGAAGGGAATGTCAACTTCCTTCAACAGGTTCGCCTTTCATGGCAAAATACACCTTTCAAGATTTGATGGTCGGCTTGCAAACCTTTGGGACAAAAGAAGCTGTGTGCGAACACGGAGAGATTTCAGCAAGTGAAGGGAAATGTGGTCAAGAATGGAAGGCAGCTATGGTAACCATGAAACCACCAACACTGTGCAAAAAGTGGACTTGGATCAGAACAAAATTGATGGAAGAAATTTTGGAAATAATGAAGTTACTTTCTGCTCTAATCCATTTCCTCAAACCCTTAACAAATGCTTACTGGGTATAACTAATACAATTGACTATTATAAAAAATTAGTTCAACAATAGAAATTTCCTGCAAGATTTATACGTAAAATCAAGATAAGGGTCTAGTGATATGAATATATGTATATTCATGTATGACTGAAGCATTTTGCTGTACACAAAAAATTGACATAGCATGTAAACTGACTATAACTCAATTTTAAAAAAAAGTTAAAAAATTCTAATGAATAACTTACTAAAAAAGTGAAGTTAGAATCTAATTAATAAATGACTGGTGTAGAATACATGGTAAAGAATGTTTCAGCAAACAAAATAAATTTCCTGACAAAATTTCTCCTAGTAAATCTGAGGACAAAAAGATTAAAAATAAGATAACATGCTGATGAGACAATCATGTTGACAGAGATCAGAAGGAATCAGAAGATTTAAAAAAACTTTCCATGAAAGAAACACAAGTCAAATTACAAGTGTACAAATGTAAAATTTATTTATCTGAAAATAGGAATATAATAAAAGTTTTAAAGGAAATTCATGAAACCATGAAAAATTTAAAAAGCTAAGATTCATGTGTACGTGAATTCATATGTATGTACGTTATAAAGAAGAAGTACAAAATAAGACACAATAACCTGTAGCACATTAGACGTAAAGTGTAGACCTTGTTCATTCAAAATGGGAAATTTATCTGAAATATGTCAGAATGCAGTATATATTATCTACTGAAATGATTAAGTCTGATCTCAGTTTGATCAGTGAACAAACAGATATAAAAGAGATTATACCATGACTGCCGATGGGCTGAGCACAATTAGAGGGGATATGATGCAGATAAAGGGCAGGTAAGACGGAACGGTTGTTGTTCCTGAAGCAGTGGCCGTTACAAATGTGACAGAAATAAATCCACAGGCCAAAATACATAAAACTCCCATTAGGCTGTCGAAGCTCACCCTGCTCCTTGAAAAGTCACTACAAATTTCAAAACAATTTTGGAAACACTACATACTTATGTTCCACTAAAGCTGTCAAACATTGAACGTTAAAAAGCAAATATATTTGGTTAAAAAGTTATAGAAAAATTGAACCAAGGAACAAAATCAGTTTGGTATCAGAATCTTCCCAGCAATATATAAAGCCATGTGTCCTCACGCAAAGTGTTGCCAAACTCAGGTCAGGCTTCCGCACTGGAAAGTCAGTGCAAAAGAGGGAAGTGTTGGTTACAATGGAAAAGTTGCTTTCATCAAAAAGCTACTAACTAATATATATATAAAGTAAATAAATGACTGGGTCCTACTGTAGAGCACGGGGAAATATATTCACTAAATCGTAGTAGCTCACGGTGAAAAAGAATATGAAAATGAATATACGTATATTCATGTGTGACTGAAGCACTGTGCTGGGCACCAGACATTCACACAACATTGTAAACTGACTACAATTCAGTTAAAAAAAAAAATATATATATTTTTTTAAAATATAAAAGCTCGCAATCTGGGCAGAAGGTGGACTCATGTCCCGAAAGCAACTTCAACGTACATATATATGAATTCACATTCTCACGAATCTTAGCTTTTTAACTCTGCTCAGCCATGACAGTTCCGAAAAAGAAAAGGGACACATTATCTCCGTTAACCATGAAGGGGAAGGGGGTTTCAGATTCTTTGCCATTTTCCCATTACGTGCAGATCTGCTGACCCCATGTAATCTTTCTTTAGGTGTCATCTTGACTGTGTGACCTGCCTGCAAAATTGCTAAGGTGGGAGCTGGGAGTAAAAGCTAGTCATTCTGTAGCTACTTAATTCCTCATTGTTACTTCTTTTAATCTAGGGAAAAATAATCAATAGGTTAAGCAAGGCATTGTGTGCATCCAGTAGAGCAGAGGTCAGGAGTTAGGTTAAATGATGGAGAGCAACCTCATTTCTGTACGGTTTGCGGGGAACAGAAATGGGCAAATAGTAAGCAGCGAAAGAGATGCCCAGGTAACCCTGGGGCTTCTCAAATATGCACAATTCAGGGCTAAGTTTCCAAAGCATCCTCTTATTGAAGTAACTACATGATGGAGACTTCCTGACAATAAAGACGGGGCAGAGGATTTGAAGGAAACGGACAGAACGTTAATTGCTTCCTCTTTGAAAGCGAACGCCAGTAGACATGGAGTTAATTTTAAAGTTATTAGTAAAGAAAAGGAAACATAAGGCCACACCTAATACAAAGATTTAAAAAGTTTTCAAAGCCAGCAAGCTCCAGTGAGGAAATTGAAAGAAAGAAAGAAAGAAAGAAAGAAAGAAAGAAAGAAAGAAAGAAAGAAAGAAAGAAAGAAAGAAAGAAAGAAAGAAAAGAAAGAAAGAAAGAAACTCAAAACCATATTATAAAAAGGGAAAAAGAAAAATGATTTAGAAAAAAATAAATAAATTTTAAATAAGGAGAAAAAATTAGATCAAGCATACTTACTCTATTTAAAAAAGGTTAAAATGCCTAACCCCATGTATTAAAAATTCAGATATGATTTCTTTTTAAATACAGCAATGGGTTGTGATGAGAATCAAATATAATAGCAGCTTTAAAATAAAACTGGAAAATTGCTGACAATAAATGAAATGATGCTTTTATGTATCTTTTTGAGCAAAATAAAGCATCATTAAAAAAAAAGAAAAGAAAAAAATGCCACAAATTGAAAAATAAATTTTCAACATGATGTGCTGCATCAAGTAGACACATAAAAGAGTCATGATTTTAGAAAATCATAAATAATGTAAGTATTCTGTTAAATTCACACATATGCATGCTTGATGTCGATACTTCTTTCTTGATAATCAGATACCCTGTGAAAATTGTTATTTGAGCCCTGCTTTTTCATAATTTTAAACAGGAGGAGTTAAAAAACACACAGCAGTTAGCCATGGAATGAAAATGGCCCTGCTAAGTTGTAAGATGCTTATCAGCAAAGATACCATGTAGCTGGAGGCGGGTGCTTGTGTGCAACAACATTGTCTGTGCAAATGCAAACTCGTTTCCCACCTCACGGTCCTTCCTTCCGCAGTTTTCTTCATCACACGCTCATGTGCTTCCTCGTGGTTCATTGATAACATCAGGCAAAAACAGGGCTTGGTATGAAAACCACGGTGGGTGTAAATTTAGGACCAGTGCACAAAATAGCCAAGAATGTTTCCACTGTTTCTGAGGCTGCACAGGAGAGCCCTGTGGGGTCCTTCCTGGTGCAAATGTTTCCAAGTTCCCAGTTTCTTTTTATTTTATTTATTTTTTAAATTTTTTCAATTATTATTATTTTTTCATTTTTACAGCTTTGTTGAGGTGTAACTGACGGACAGTTCAATCATCATTATTATTAATCAGTTTTCCTTTGGCTTCAGGAGACTCTCAAAGCCACGCAGCCCCAGCAAAGCTTAACGCCCCCCCCACCCCCCCAGGGGATGGCAGTTAGAGATGCGATTCTGAAGCCAAGTCCGTCTAAAACTGAGTTTCTCTGTTGGAGTTTATGATTAAACCTTTCTGTCCAAAAATGTGTTCCCTTTCTTGTCCTGTTCCCAATAAGACTGCGATGCAGCAGAGAGAAGAGGACCTCCCAGATTGAAACCAACCAAGACCCTGTGAAGCCTTCCCTTTTAGGTTTCTTATTTGTAGAAAAATCTTCAGTCTCCTTGACCTTCCCGGAGTTCCAAAGGGTAGATTTAAATAATTGCTAATCTGAGAAGGAAGGGAATGCATCAACCAGGGAGCAGCATGAAGAAATAATAGTGCAGCCTTGGGGCAGCTTCCGGGTTCCTCTTCAAAGAATTTGCATAACAATATCTTTAAATTTTCTCCTGCTGGAACTAGGGCCTCCCAGCACCTGCCTCCTGTTTATGGTTGAGCAGAATCTTCGCAATTTTCTGGGGGCCACAGGGCCCACCAGTTGCCAGCATTCTGATTAAAAGCAACTCTCCTTCTTGCGACCAAGGCTGTCGCCCCCAGAAACAGACCCCCGCCCCTCCCTCAAATAAAAACTTATTACTTTTATCTGCATCTCAAGAGGCAGCTGAAAAAGGATGAAATTAAAAGCTGGTTAGAACCTGTGAAGCTCAGGACGGTGGAGGATTTGACTTTTAGTGGAACCTGAGCATCACTCTCTGCTCCCTGTAACGCATTAGCATGTTAATTGACACACCAACCAGCATCCTGACAGCTGACGGTTGCCATGACAACACCTGGAAAAGCCCGTACAATGGCTGAAAAGAAAGGCAATTGGTTCCAGCGCACCCAGCAGGAAAACAAGATGGTCTAAAGAGAAAAAGAGAAAATAAAAAAATTATTTTGATGAGAACTCTTAAGATTTGGTCTTTTAGCAATTTTTCTACGTGTCATGTAACAATCCTAACGTCCGTCATCACGTTCTACGTTACGTCCCGAGTACTGATTTATCTTACAAATGAAAATTTGCAACTTTTCGATACCTTTCTGCAATTCCTCCGGCACCACTTTTTGTGAAATCTGATCTCTCTTTCTAGGCATTCGTTTGCTTTTTTTTTTTTTTCCTCTTATTTTTTGAAGATTCCACATGTGAGTGAGTTTATACAGTATTTGTCTTCCTCCAGTTTACTTACTTCACTTAGCAAAATGCTCTCTGGGTCCATCCGTCCTGCCACAAATGGCATAAGTTCACCATTTTAAGTGTGTCATTCATAAGTTCACCACTTTAAGTGTGTCATTCGGCAACACCGAGCATACACACCGTGTTGTGCCACCACCATCAACAACCCATTTCCGGAACCCTTTCGTCACCCCAAACTGAACCCCACACTCACACATCCCACCTCCCCATTTCCTTCTCTCACAACCCTAGGAAAGCTCCATTCCACCATCGGTCTCCATGATTCCACCCATTTAGGTAGCCCATGTAATGCAACCACACAACATTTATCTTCTTGTGCTTGGCTCGCTTCAGCCAACACAGTGTCTCCCAAGATTCATCCACGGTGTCCTGTGCAACAGAACGTCCCTCCTTCTAAAGACTGAACAATATTTCATCTCATTCTGTCTACCCGTTCATCTATGAATGGAGACCTGGCTCCCCTCCAGCCTTTGACTACTATAAATACCGCTGCCGTGAACCATGATGTCCAAGCATTTTGGGGAATCCCTGCTTTCAGTTCTTTGGGTTATACACCTAAAAGTGGAATTCCTGGTTCCCATAGCAACTTCAGGTTTAACTTTTTTGGGAATCACCTGTTTTCCACAACACCTGACCATGTTATGTCACCACCAGCAATGCTTCTGGATTCTAATTTCTCCACATCTGACCAATGCGTGTTATTTCCCTTTTCATCTTTTTTTAAAAAATATCACTCATCCTAATGAGTATGGAACCGTCCTCGCTATGACTTTGATTTGTGCTTTCTAAATGACTGGTGAGGTTGAGCATGTATTTATCTGCCTATTGGCCATTTCTATGCTTATTTTTTTTAAAAAAATGCTTCAATCATTTGCCCACTTTTAAGTTGGATGGGATTTTGCTGTTGCTCTAGAAATGTAGGAATTCTTTATATATTCTGGCTATTAATCCCCTGTTGTGCATATGATATACAAATCTCTTCTCCATTCTGGGGAAGTTTTTTCATTCTCTTCATAGTGTTCTTTGCTGCAAAGAGTTTGTTTTTTTCTATTTTTAATAAAGACCAATTTATCTATTTTCTTTCTTTCTTTCTTTTTTTTTTTTAACCTGTGCTTTTGGTATCATAGCCAAGAAAGCATCTCCAACTCCAATCACACAAGTTTTCTGTTATGTTTTCTTTGAAGAGTTTTTATAGTTTTCATTCTCACATTTAGGTCTTTGTTCCACTTTAAATTAATTATTGTATATGTTATAAAGAAGAGGTCTAACTTCATTCTTTTGCATACTAATATAGAAGATTAACATAAAGGATTTTTAAAATTGTAGAAAACCTAAAATTCTTTCTATATTAACACTAGCTGAAAGATACATTGAGTTTGTTTTTTGCTTTGCATGGTCTGGTATGGTTGAATTGAGAACTCAAGAAGTCCTATGCTGAGAAAATATTACCTTGGGAGTCTGTTGGGGTTTTTTTGTTAAAAAAATGCTACAACTTTATTGTAAAAATACTTTACTTAAAGAGTACTTGTATCAATTTTTTCCCAATGTTTTCCTTTTCCCAAAGGCTTTATAAGATTGTCAAGCAAACTGAATACATTTCACAAAATATTTATGATGTAGATGAGAAAATCAAAGGAAAAAAAATCATTACACAAATTGCAAAATATCTAGAAAGTTCTTATGAAGTCAGTGGTGCATATCAGCTTTTATAACACGTCAATTCAGCCTGTGTCAGAGGAAATCTTTCCTGATTTTATAATTGCCCTAGAGCATATGGCCAGGTTTTCCACAATGGGAGCCCACATGTCTTGGACCAGCAGATTCAAGATAAAAAGAAGGGAAACCTGGCTCAGGCTTTTGAGCTGCACTGGTCACCCCTCACAGAGGCCCAGAGAACAGATCAGACCAACATCATCACCAAAATCCCATCTCTTTGTTTCTTCCTTGTTTCTCAAGGTGTGATCTGGACCATGTGTTTGAGGTTGTCCTGGGATGCTTGTGGAAATGCAGTTCCTGGATCCATCCCACACTCACTCAGTCAAAATCTCCTTGAGTAAAGCTCGAGTCTCCAAGATCACCAGGCACCCTGACTCTACTATTTGGAAAATAAAGTCTGAGAACTGCAGCTCTACATTTGTGTTTGTGCTTTGCACATGAGTTATTAACAGCTGTTCTTATCTGTTCATATCTCTTTACGTTTTAAGTAAGTTTCTAATTTTTCAGACTGTAGTCATGCTTTTGACATGTTTTAATGTTCACAGGTATTTTTTCTATCTTTCTCCAGGTTTAGATTGTGGCAGTGACCAAGCTTTGGCTTCCAATCAGCTCAAGGTTAAGTGATGTGGGCAGTGGACCCAGCTACCTCCAACAGATATGCGTCTTAAGAGACAGGGCTGAGGGTGAAACCCGCCTGTTAGTCAGTTACACATCTGATGCAACGCCTGGAGAACACACCCCCACTGTCTTTGACAACTATTCTTTTAATGTCATGACAGCTGGGAAACCAGTAATGCTGGGCATGTGACCTACAAGGGACAAGATATCTTACCTGCAAAGAAGGATATTGCTACCTGTGTGAGTTTTTCATCATTGGAAAATGGTCATGATGAGTCATGTCTTGTGGTAAGATGCTGTGATGGTAACAATCCCTCTGCATGACTGGAGGGAGCCAAATTTGAGGTTAGAAATAACACAGGCACAATTCAGAAAGCAAAGAAAGGCAGCAAACTCCAATTAGCCATCCACTGAGTTCATCCCTGGCTAAGAAATCAGTGCTCTGAACTTTCTGAATACTCGGGTCCCACCCAGCGTGTCTCCAAGTGATTGATGTTCTTAGAGTAGCTCTATGCTCATTTTTGTTAAAAAAAAAAAAAGAGAGAGAGAGAGAGAGAATGTTTTTTGTTATAAATATCATATTCCTAAATTTTATGGCCTTATCATGCTCACAAAACCGTTGTAGCTTCCTTTCAAAATGGTAAAGCCTATGCTTTAAGCTGATAACGTTTTATCTCAGATTGATTTTTTTAATGAAATTATTTCGAACCCAAGAATAATTTGAAGGTTTAATTTGAATAAAACAGAAGAGTTCATACTTTCCATTCTAGTAAAATTCAGTTCTAAAAGGACAAACGGTAGAAAACCTCATTTTTCAGAAGACCCGCTCTTAACCAGATTAAGCATTACCCAGATATCTTTAAACTGTTTTAAAGACTTTTTGTCTTTTAGAAGACAAACACGTGCCTTCTGAATTTAGGAAGTACAGACACTTTCTAAGGAATTTTCACATATGTAAAAAGTACATTCCTTTGTGTACCAATGACCTCAAAAATGCCAAGACCAGAAGATTCCAAGTCTATTTGGGCATCCCCCAAATCCACTGAACCCAGGGCAGACCACATCGACAATTCCTCAGTGTCAAGGGAGTTGTGTGCATGGGGTGTAGACAGAGTCGGGTCATGTGAGCTGTTGAGTCAAGACGTGTGTGTGTCAGACCCATAAAACAGGAAAAAACGTGTGTTGGCTGAAACACCACTGGGGGTCCTGAATTTAACCTCCTCACCCAGGTTACCATGAAGATCAATTTGTCTTATCTGTTGCAGATGATTCCTCCATCCCATTAGAATTGTTGGAAAAAATGCTGTCACGCTATTTCCAGAGACACTACTTCCTTTAATGGGGAACTGATGATTTAGAAGACATAATCACAAGGCTTCTAAGAAGCTAGTGAAATATTTGAAGAAAAGAGTCGGTAAGGAGTGTTCCTCAAAGACAATGACTCACCATAAATTCTCTTTGGGGCAAATCTGATTGTTCTAAAATCCATTAGGTTTTCTCTGAGAAAGGGAAGACTCCCATGATGGTTTTAGAATTAACTTGAATGCACATTAAGAGCAATCAAAAGATACATTCTCAGACTCAGTGACAGCTAGGCAGGATTTTAAAAGAAGAATGACACACGTTTCTTCTGTGTAGCACAGGGAACTATATTCAATGTCTTGTAGGAACCTATAATGAAGAAGAACATGAAAAGGAATATATGTATGTATATGAATGATGTAACTATTATGCTGTACACCAGAAATTGGCACAAAATTGTCAACTGACTGTACTTCAATAAAATAAATACATAAATACATACATGAATAGAAGAAGAATGTAGACATGAAACATGGCGATTATTAACTCAGACACCCATCCTGCCCTTTGCTAATTCTCTAACTTGAATGAAATAAGTGTCTATTATCCCTTAAAAAAATGACATGACAAATCTGAAGTTATTAAAATAAAGATGAAGTAAAACAAAGTTTATATGAATGACTCTGGACAGAATGAGTGAGATCATGGTGCAGATAGCCCTTCCTTCCTTCCTTCCTTCCTTCCTTCCTTCCTTCCTTCCTTCCTTCCTTCCTTCCTTCCTTCCTTCCTTTCTTCATCACATTCAGATTTTATCAAACATTCTATTAAAAATGAGTTAAAAATTATTATTATGATTATGTCCCACAATGAACAATTAAATTTTGCTCTGCGTTAGAAATTTTTGCAAAAATACCAGCCTTAGGCTCTATTATCGTATTCAAAATGTATTTCATATAATGTTGAAAATAAAAATGAAATCAACTTGGATGTCTGTGAGCAAATCTGTATCCTTCTGCTGTGACTGTTACACAAATGGATATTTGCTTTCCTGACATGCCAGCTGGAAAGACTTTTCAGTGTAGGTAACTTATTTTAACACAATGAATTCAAGATAGACTAAAGTGGCTTCTACATTTGTTATTTCATTATCATTAGAAGAAAAAAACTAAATTTTGTTATACCAAAATCAAAATTACTATTAACCACTCACAGACCTATGGTCAATTCATCTTAAACAAAGGAGGTAAGAATGTACAGTGGAGAAAAGACAGTCTCTTTGACAAGTGGTGTTGGGAAAGCTGGTCAGGTGTATGTAAATCAATTAAATTGAAACCTCCCTCACACTATACACAAAAATAAACTCAAAATGGCTTAAAGACTTAAACATAAGACAAGACACCATAAACCTTCTAGAAGAAAACATAGGCAAAACATTCTCTGACATAAATCTTAGCAATGTTATCCTAGGGCAGTCTTCCCAGGCAATAGAAATAAAAGCAAGAATAAACAATGGGGTGTAATTAAACTTATAAGTTCATGCACAGCAAAGGACACCAAAAATAAAATGAATAGACAACCTATGAATGGGAGAAAATATTTGCAAATGATGCAGCTGACAAAGGCTTAATCTCTAGAATATATAAACAGCTCATGTAACTCAATAAAGAAAAAAAAAGCTCAGTCCAAAAACAGAAGATCTAAGCAAACGTTTCTCCAATGAAGACTGACAAATGGCCAATAGTCACATGAAAAAAATGTTCAATGTCGCTAACAATCAGAGAAATGCAAAGCAAAACTACAGTGAGGTATCACCTCACAACGGTCAGAATGGCCATAATTCAAAAGTCCATAAATGATAAATGCTGGAGAGGCTGTGAAGAAAAGTGAACCCTCCTTCACTGCTGGTGGGAATGTAGTTTGGTGCAATCATTATGGAAAATAGTGTGAAGTTTCCTTAAAAAACCTGAAAATAGACTTTTCTATGGCCCAGGATTCCCACTCTTGAGCATATATCTTGGGGAAAATCTAATTCAAAAAGGTACATGCACCCCAATTTTCATAGCAGCACTATTTACAATAACTAAGACATGGAAATGGCCTAAATGTCCATTGACAGATGATTGGATAAAGAAGTAGTTTATTTATACTATGGAATACTATTCAGCCATAAAAATGTGTGTCTGTCTACATTAACGGATTCTAGTGGTTCTTTTGGAGTATAACACACTTTCTCATTGCTCCTCACCATGAGGCGCCTGCTGGAACTTGAGTCGGGTTTCATAAGGAGAAGCAGGGAGTGGTGGGGATGGGTCATGAGGACAATCAACAGTGTCTTTCATGGAAATTACTTCAGGGGAGGCCACCACAGTTTTCTCAGGCAACACAAGGTTAATCCCTTCAGATGGAGGTAGAGAGGCCAACATCACTGGAATGGGGAAACCTCTTCCACTAGAGTTGGGAGACTTCCTTCACCAGCAAAAAATGATTCCTCAGAATTTGGGTACTCAATGTTCTGAGCTTCATTCTGGTCTTCCCACGTGTTACGAACTCAACTTGAAAAATCCCATTCTTTCCCAGTCAATGCCTTCACCATAACAGTGGACACCCTGCAAGGCTGGCACCTGTAATTCAGCCATTCATAGGGTGAGATTTTGCTTTTGGTTTTCTATCATTTCAGCCCCATGACTACAGGAGATAAGAGTCTCTCTCAGGGCAGACAGAGGAGATCTGAGGTCAACTCTGTGGCACTTGAGTTGGGCAAGTGAACCCCTGAGCTCACCCTCTTCGTGCAAGACTTTCCAAAGACATTAGGAACAACCAGCCAACATTATAGTATTTGTTGGTTTTCCAAAAAAAAAAAAAAAAAGCTCAAATGTATCAGATGCAGAGTCACTCAGCTCCAGCTTAGAAGAAAATGCAAGTATTTTGTGTTATCTGTTGCTGGATCAAATCTTGGGTTATCTGAGTTCTCTTTTCTATTAAAAGTAGAGTCATCAGAATAATTAAACCTAATCAGATTAAAGAAAACATTCCAGAAATTTGGGAACTAACTCAGAAAGCTCAACATTCTGTATCTCTCAAATCACTCTCAGTATCAAAAATCTCTATTAATCAGAGTTCTCCAAAGAAATCTGTATAGAGATGGACTTATGTATTTATACACTTTTGTCTCACTTTATCTAAATATTGCCTATATATAAAACCTGTGTCCCTTGACATTGAATATTCTCATGTCTCCAAGGAGAATATTACCCTGAAGTCTATCCACTTTGCCATCAACTTGAAGTCTTATCTATAATTATGCATAATCTTAAGCTTAATGACAGCCTATCAACCCCACTGTGTGGAAGCACTTTGTTATTAATACTAGCATTACTAGCAGGAGTTCTGTTTTCGCTAGGTCTACCAGGAAGCCCGGACAACTCTACTCCAGCAGACCCGAGGTCCAAAGCTCCAGGATGGAGATGGGGAGACTCTGGCTGTCTGGAAAGAGCAGCCTTGACCACAGTCTATGATCACCAGTATCCACACCTGTGTTGGACCTTGGGAGATAAGCATCCCCCCATGAGGCTCTTCTGTTGCAGCAAAGTGTCACAGCTCAGTTGTGACAGCAACCTGGATCCAGGTGAGAGACCAAGCAGCACTCGGAGGGTAGGAGAACTCAGGTTTATTATGTCAGCAGGCCCAGAGGAGTTAACACTCCAAGCTCTGGACCCCGTCGGTAGGTTTACACAGGCTTTTATCAGCTGCCAGTCTAGACTTTGCAACATCATATGCAAATAAGGTGTAACAAAAGTGACTAATTAGGAATAAGCTTTATAGAAATGGACCAATCAGGAGTGAGAGAAATGGACCAATCAGGAGTGAGGGAAATGGACCAATCAGGAGTGAGGGAAATGGACCAATCAGGAGTTAGCTCAGGGAACCAATAGAATCTTAGGGATAAGTTCTGCTTTCCCAGAAGTAAGCCACTTCAGAGTTTAAAAGGCGAGATAATGCCACTGGGCCAGGGAACCGGGTGTGCTGGCAGGTGGCTAGTGGCCCTGCCTGGGGGTCCTGCCATTTTTTTCATGGGGCTTCCTGCCTCACTTCAGCCCTCACACCAAGATCTGCTTGCACAGCTTCAGCAGAAATCAGCTCTCTCTAGACCTGACCACAATTGCCGGCCTGCGTGATTATCTGTGCGTGGGGTTATTTTCAATCTCCTAATTCATTTTCTTAAGAATCAGTTGGCTTCCCCTCTGCTTCCAGTCAATTTCATGTGTAAATAACTAGAACTGAAGACCTCATGGAGACCTACTTATTTGTCCCTTTTGCCACCTCCATCTCCCAGTGACAGATGGTTCAGGATGAGGGGAATATTCATAAAAAGTCACTTAATTATCTTCTGCTGCTTTTTGTAACTCCGATCCTTTCTCTTCCACTCTTTCTTGTGATACTTCTTCTTCAAAATGCCGCACTTCAAACGTAGCCTGTCTCTTCTTATGTATTTCTTGGTGCTTTCCATGTGTCAAAAGATTTGGCTTATTTATCTTTTTTTTTTTCTCATTTTATCCTCAGACAAATATCTGAGGCAGAAAAGGACTGACAGTATTTGTGCAAGTGGCAGCATAAAAGATCAAAGCTCAGAGAGCACACGTGATGCCCCAGACGCAGCATCCTTGGATATGTGGTGGCCTTGGGATGAGACAACAGTACTGTGACTCCAAATGCACCATCTACATGCTCTAGCATGAAGTGCAAAAAACACGGTGGCTTGCTTACTGGCTGTCCTCAAAACTTCCTATTAGTGGCATATTAAATAAGCACCTTGAAATTTATTCTTTCTAAATAATAGATGCTTCAACTCCTTGAGATGAAAAATCCACACCCCGTTCTCCTAGTGCAGGTACGAGCTGAACGAAACACCCCCAATTTGTAACCTTCTCTCTGACCAAGTGCGTATCAGTGGGAGTGAATTACACCTTAGAGAATTAACAGTGTTGCCGTTGGATGGCAATCGTCAGGTTGCACCAGAATCACACGGAGAGCTGGTTAATATACAGCTTGCTGTGCACCATCCCCAGAGTTTATGAGTCCATCACCTTAAGATGGGGTTTCAAAAAATGCATGTCTAAAAGGTCCCTGGATGAATTGGTCTCAGAGTTACCCCCAAAAGGGGAAGGCAAAGAACCCCAGTTCTTGTCTTACCTGAAAGAGAAGAATTCAGATGGGAGACAGCAGCATTGTCCAATGAAAGATTTGAAGGGTTTCATTTAGTAAAAGGAAAACACACCTCCAAGCACGGGAGATGGGGCTGATCCAAGAGGGGAGAGTAATGGTCCTTACTGGCCCCTTCTCTTATACCCTCACTTAGAGGCGGTCCCTTGATTGATTGCCAGCTCTTGCCCCTGGAGCACTTACTCATGCTCGTCCCCTTTGTGCATGTCCATTGTGGGGGGCTAACCTGCAATGCTAATTATATCACAATGAGCACTGGGTCACGTCTGGTGAGTCCTTGCTTCTACTGCACAGGTCCTAACCAGTTTCTTGCCTGCACGCATTTAGAGAAAATAAAGCCCCTTTATGCTGGAGATGGGCACATTGCCATCTTTTGGACCCTCCTCCCTCTCCTCCACCTGTCTTCCCAATGCCCCGACTCACCTAACTACCTCGCAACAGGACTACACTTTGAGAGTCTCTTCACGATGGTTAGTATAAGGTGTCAACCTGACTGGGCCATGGTGCCCAGATATTTGGTCAAACTTCATTCTAGAGGGTTCCTAAGGTAAGGGTGTTTCTGCATGAGGTTAACATCTACATGGGTGGACTCGGTAAACCAGATCACCCTCCCTGGCGTGGGGGGTCCTCACTCAATCAGTGGAAGGTGTGACTAGAACAAAAAGCCTGGCCCTGCCCTGAGTGAGAGGGAATGCCTCCTGCCTGACTGCCTTCCGATGGGGACAATGACATTTTTCTGTCCTCAGACCTGGACTGGAATTACACCATCCACTCTCTTGGGTCTCCAGCTCGCTGACTGACCCCACAGACCTTGAGATGTGCCAGTCTCCATCATCCTCCATATATTTTCACATCCTATTGGTTTTGTTTCTCTCCAGAATCGTGACGAGTACACCACCATGATGGGAAACTTGTCCAGCTCATCATGCCCCTTGGAAATGTGAGATTGGTTGATGTTCAAAAGAAAGATGATAGTCAGATTAAAAAAAAAAAATAGAAATGCTGGATTTGAGTAAGCTTCTGAGTTAAGGCTTGGAAATCCATAGGCTTCTTGTTTGTGCAAATATTCATTTTTTTTTCTCCCTCAGCTCTTGGTAATCAAAATGACCATTCATAAAAGGCATTTGTCAACCCAGCTGTATTTAAGGGATAATTTTTTGGGTTTGTTTTTTTTTTTCATCACAGAAATGAACTGCTCTCTTTAAACAAGCCCCTTCTCAGCTCCCATCCTAGAGTCTTTGAAAGCATACTGATTGCATACCGTGCAGCTGCAGTGTGCAGATTTTCCCATCACCCCCTCCGCGGGGACAGCCTCCTAGCCTCCAGGCGCTGACACCTTGTCACCCTCCGCTGTGCATTTCTCCCCCCTGTTGCAGCACTGACCACACTGCGCCATGTTTCTGGTCTTCTGTCTCTCCCACTGACTGGTGGACACCCCGGGGCAGAGTCTGCGTTTCTCCATACGTGTGTTCTCTGTGCTTTCTCCACCAGCGCAGGGTTAACCCCGATTTTACACGTGAAGGGATGTGACTGAAAAAAAATCACAGGAATGAATGTGGCTTCAGTGACAGAGATGCCATGTATGATGGACGATCCTAAACTGGGAATGAATGAGTGCACAAGTGAATATGGTCATTGTTTAAATTTAAAATGTAAACAAAAGGAATCAGAAAGGGACAGAGATTATAATCCTGAGCTTTAGATGAATGTAAGTGGACACTTAGCAAATTGCCTAAACTCTCTCAACCTCAGTGTCCTTCTATATAAAGTTAGGGGAATACCAGTGCTCCCCAGAGAGGAATATTGTCGTGTTGAGGGAGATAAAACACACAAATTGCTGACACCAGATTCAAGCCAATATTTAAATATTAGCACTTAACATTTCATTTCATTTCTTACGGCTTCTAAATGGCTTTGTCTGCTCCTTTAAATATATAAGTATGCCTCACTCCTCTGATCCAGGCTTTAAAAATAACAAAATTGTAGATCTGAAACTAGCACAATATTGTAAATCAAGTATACTTCAATTAAAACAAAGGAGCCAAACGGATTGTAAAAATTGAGAGTGTTCTGCTGAATTCAGACCGTCTTAACTGCTATGGTACATTCGTGTAAGCTTTTCAAGAATTTAAAATTCTCCTATCAAAATGTTGTTTACTGCTGACACAATGCACCATTGAGTCTGAGCAGGGGAGGTGATTGGAGAAGACTGTTGGGGTGGCTATGAAAACGCAGTTCACAACATCGACAATGGATGAGTTCATCAATCTTGTTAAACGATGTCAACCGTGAAGGCATCTGCATCTTCTAGAAACAGATGGCATTGATCCACGTGACTTGCAGGTGTTATCCTGGAGGCCTTGACCCGAGCAGCTTTGAGTCTTCAAATCACTGGACATGTGATGAGCAGTGATGGCCTCAGCAGAGCACGTAACATCAACTTCTATGCACCCCGGTTTCCATCTGGTTGACCAGGAGCCATCTAGTTAATTCCAGCCCTCCCATGTGGCCTCACACTTGCCAGGGAGATGTTCCACTATGTAGAATTTCTCATGACTGTTCAAATACCCCATAGAAACCCTGACATGCCTTATGAATCCGTTAATCGTCCATTAAAGATTCCTCACCATCATTAGAGATGCTTAAAAATGCTATTTTCAGTTCAGAGGGACAAACTAAGATTTGATAAATCAGAAGCAGTTTCTCAGAAGCATCCAGTTTACCTTCTAAAGTTGGCATCTAGGGGTAGGTTTTGGGCACTGACTGGCAGAATCTGACTCTTGAGACAGAGAATGAGGTTTTTATGAGTCTCGGGATATGCGCTCTAATTTCTAGTGATTCTGAGTGATTTCCTCATTAAGTTTTGAGAAATAAATTAAGGAGCAACTGACTATGTGCATTTCATTCTGGATCCAATGGAGGCACCATTATCTCAAGCTCCTTGAGGCTTGTTCTCAACTAAGGAAGCTCTACAGAGGCACTTAAACATTTGGACGTAAACCTTGACTTGCTTACTGTAAAAACAGACCAAAATCTAAAGCAAGAAAATCTCTTCTAAGGCAACGCTTTCACCACTGATAACGCTATTTTAAAAGAAGTTGTGTGAGTTTGTTGTCTATGTCTGTCTTTGTTTTGTAAATAAGTTAATTTATGTCCTTTTTTTTTTTTTTTTTTTTTAGATTCCACCTATGAGCGATCTCATATGGTATTTTTCTTTCTCTTTCTGACTTAACTTCACTCAGAATGATGATCTCCAGGTCCATCCATGTTCAGAAATCATACCACAAGAAGGATTTTTAAATATAAATAAATAATAGGTAAGTAAACAAGCAAGAACAAAAAATTCATGAAACGGAATTCAGTTTAATCCATTGTATGGCCCATCTAAATTCTGGAAATCTATGCACGCCGTGTCCTTCATGCCCAGAACACGCCACCATGCCCTCCACACTGACCCCTAGTGGGCTGACCCTCATGCATCCATCAGATCTGTTTAGAGTCTTCTGTATGACACAGAAGGGCTTACTTCACTCTCAAAAGTGTTAGGTCTTTATTTGATTTATTTTTCTCTGCATCTCACTGTGTTTTTGATAGACTTGTTTTTATCCAGCCTGGAAGCTTCCGGAGGACAGCCCAGGTCTCAGTCACTGCTCTGGTCTCAAGTTGAACTGTGTGTTCTCCAGACAGCAAAATTTTCAATAAATATTTATTAAGGGACTGAGTGTCTGATAAACCTTTTGGAGAACTTTACAGAGTACGTCAAAGAATATCGCTTTTAGCTTTCTCTCACCCAGAAGAGTTTCCTGTGGCCCCTTCAGAAGTCTTGATTGTAAAGTTGGAAGATGGAAGAAGGGAAGAGTAACAGACTTTGGAAGGTGCCATACTTTTTGGTCGGTCTTCCAAGCCAAGAACTTGGATGCATGCATAAGGAAATATTGAGACACTGAGTGTCTTGGCTTTCAAGAAACACATTTACTAGGCATACATAGCATGAATCCAATGTCAATGTTGCAAATAAATGTGGTTTTTTTTGGATGGATTTATAAACGTGGGTATTAATTCAGAAATTTCAAGTCAGCATCTAGTATATTTGAACATGTGACATTTAAAAAGTGATAATGAATTATTTGTTTCCAATGACAAAAAAACACAAGTCCACAAGGACTTGAGTAATGAGGAGATTTTACTGTGATTTTTTTTCTATTTAAAGCTTTTGGGGGACAATATAGCATTGCTGTATTTCTTTAGATATGAATACTATTCTCTCAAAATATATACGTCGACACATTGTCCTTTGGCTTATAAAGTATTGCAATGGGAGACTAACTTGATGTGAAATTTTCATTCATCTTGTCAACCATCCTGACAAGAAATATGTCATTCTGAAACCACGTATTTCAATGAGTCTTCCTATCGAATCCCACTTTTGACACCAACTATTCTGTCACCAACCCCAGCTGGGGTAGTGCAATCTGATTCCAGCCCTAACCACCCAGAGTCAGCACAGAACGCACAAGAGCATGGTCCACAACTAAATTCCCTTAGGTCACACGAGCTGGCTACAAATCTTAGCAGTTTCCACACAACTCCCCTCAGGTTCAGTAATTAAGTAGAGCTTTTACTCACTGAACTCAGGAAATAGCATACACTTAATAGTAAAGTTTTATTATAAACAACATAATTGAGCAATAGCCAAATATAGAGTGAGGTCTAGGGATTTCTGGAATACAGAATTTGTAAGCCCACTCCTTGTGAAATCAGGGTGCACCATCTTCTTAGCATATCAATGTCTTTTCCACCAAGAAAGCTTCACTGAGCTTCAGAGTCCAGAATTTGGTGGAAATTGAATTAACACAGATATGATTTACTTAATCATGATGGGCCATAAAATTGAACACAGTATCCAATCTCCTTCTATGCTCCAGAGATTGAGGGGAGGAGTCAGATGAATATCTGGTGGCACAAAGCTCCAACTCTCTAATAAACAATTGGCCTTCCTGGCATTTCCAGCTCCCATCCTGATGCTATTTGGGGGGCCAATCATAAGTCTGTTTATTAGCATAATCTCAGGTCTGATCCAAGGAGCTCATAACTACCGAAGACGCTTTTATTGCTTCAAAAATCTTGTAAATTCTAGCATCTTAGTGCCAAGGATTCAAGACAAGGACCAAAACGTAGAGACTTAAAGCAAAATACAGTCTGTTAAAGTCAGGAATGACAGAAGAATGAATATTGCTACTAATATTATTGAATATTATTGAATAAAGAGAATTATACATGTTCAAAAGTATTATATGAACAACACTATGCCAAAATTAGATAACATAAATAAAATTTTAAAAAAATTGCTAGAAAGATATAAAGTGTGAAAAATGACTCATAAAATAGATTCAAAATCAGAATAGACTTCCCATAAGTAAAGAGATTTAATTAATACTTTTAAAACTTCTCACAGAGATAAGCTTAGTCCAAAATGTTTTTACCAGTGATTTCTAAAAAAAGAAAAGAAAAGAAAAGAAAGAATCGATATAAAGTCTTCAGAAAACTCTTGAAGTAACACACCCCAACTCACTCAATCAGACCAGCATTACACTGTCTCAAAGTCAGATAAAATATTACCTAAGTATAAATATTATATTATCAGAGAGAGCAAACTAGAGGTTAATATGTCTTTTGAATAGAAACACTGAAATCTTTAAGAAAACACTAGCAAACTGACTTCAGAAACATATAAAAAGAGTATACACAGAGAAAGTGAGAATTTTTCCAGAAATGCCGTGTTGCCATAGCATCTGAAAATTAATTGACATACCGCATATATAATTATAATGAATGGGAGAAAAAACTTGATTGTATCAGACACAGAAAAATCAATTAACAAAATTCAACAGCTCATGTATATAAATCATATCAAATGAGCAAATTTATAGAAGCAGAATTTACATTAATAGTTGCATATTGTTGTGACCTGAGAGGTGGCCATGATAATGGAGTGACTATTGGATGAGCATAGGGTTTCTTGGGGTGGGAAGGTGTTAAATATCCTAAAATGGATTGTGGTGATGGTTGGACAATTCTATTTATGTAAAAAACAAACATTAAATTTTACACTTAAGTGGAAAATTCCATTTAATTTTATTAATGTTGTGCTAATTCTATTTTCATAAAGCTATTAAAAGATTCAAATGCAAACGCCAAGTCAAGTGAAACTGGCATGCCATTCCAGATGTTTGAATAAAAGACAGAGAAAAATACACATGTAAATATGATAATGGAAGCTATAAAAAGATGGGTGGAATTTTATAATCTATTCCTGTTGCTATATTGAATTTGGCATAACACAGATGATGTGTAAGAAACTTAATTGAATCTAATAAATCTTAGTTTCTCAGTTGAACAGATCCTCAAATGTCATGTCTTTTGTGTTCCAATTTTAAATGTTATTTTGCTCCATAAGATTCAGGATCTTTTTGCTTTACACTAGTTTTAAGGAGAAAAATTTGTTTACTTAACAACAGAGCTGGCTGTATTTTATTAAACACAAATTTATGTAGGCCCTATTAATGCTTAAAAATATATATTTTAAGTCTAGATATTCAACATTTCAAGGAGAAATGTTATAAATTATGGTATCTTTAACTTTGGCTTTATAATAGTAGAAAAAAACCCTAAGTGTTTATTATAATAAATACTATTTAAATATATATTCAGGAAAGAAAAAGATCAGCGTAGAACCCTACTTTTTATTTGTATTATATTATAGTTCCTTTATGATGGTTAATGGAATTATTCCTACCATTTTTATATTTTATAATTCTATAAAGCTACTCTATTCATGCTCAATCTGTAATACATACAAATTTCAAAGAAAAGGGAAAGTTTACAATTACACACAGAAACAAAATTAGCATCCTTTATGTGCTTTCATCTCATATATAAAACACATTTTTGCTTTTGTGTATTCATATTATCTTCAAAAACTCACCAGGACTAAATGAATGCAAAGTAGTCAGTAAAATTACTTCAGTATAATTAAATTTGCAGTAATAAAATAGACTGGAGTTTTGCAAATTTAAAGGAAGTGATCATATTATGTGAAGCACTACATTAATTAGGTTTATTCCAATGTTTATTATATTTCTAAAATGATTGCTTTGGTATAAACCTGCAGGATGAACACAAGCAAAATTCATTTTTTATTCCTTTCAAGGGTGAAATTAAACTGTCGAGACTAAAATAAAATGCTCTAAAATTTTAAAATGCTCTAATTTATCTATCTCCAATCACAATTCGATATATTATTTTTTTGCCTTTATTAAATTGCATTTGCTGAACACATTTATTAGTATTTTGTTTTGTTTTGTTTTGTTTTATTTTGTTTTGTTTTGTTTTATCTAAGTGCCTACCGTGGTGTTTACATATATATGAGCTAATGGAATAAGTTTCCTGCCTATTGGCAATGTTGGCCATGGTTTGTGTCTCTGATTCATTTTCTTCAACTAATAAATACAAAAAATTCTGTATGCTCATTTTATGAAACACTTACTTATAGCATGAGTGTCAGCCAAGGGAGGCTGACGTGGGGTTCTAGGAGGTAAGCGGCCCAAATGAAAAAATGCACGAGGATTTGCCAAACCACTGGACAGACTTCAGCCAGAGACACCAAGGGGTTAACAACACTTTATTGCCACAAGGATGTGTGTGCCTATGATGCACCTGTCCTTGCTTTTTATCTGTTCTCTGCCAACACATGAGCAATGTGAGTTTCTTTGTTCATTAGGCTTACAAAGTAACTCTAGCACATGTATACTTCTATTTTCTTTGTTCTAAATCTTATATAATTGATGCATGCATATAGCAATTATTTACTGCATTACTACAAACATGCTCTGATCGTGGCCTTGGGTCCCACGGCCTTAACTCATCTCAAGGCCAGCTCACAATGAGGTGCTTTGAACTCAATGTATACCCTTTATCATAGTTTTGAAGTAAGACTGAAGGAAAGTTGTGTTGGAGGAAGAGATATGTTTCCTGTTTAAAATGCTGGGAATGTTAAAATGATCAGTAAAATGACTCTTAATTGATTCTTATTTAAGTAGATAGGAAAAAAACATATTTCGTGATCTCAAAAACTCTTTTTGGGCTTATAAAATCTTGTGCAAGCACAATAGTTTCAAATTATCCCCTTATCACAAGGTTTTGAAATTATTTCTGTTTATTTATCTTCTCTTGTAAATGGATAGCAGGAATTGTAAATTTTCACCGTTTGATCCCAATTACTAGGGCAGATAGGTGGTGCCAGTAACAATGTTTGCTTACAGAATAAATAGTGACTAAATTCACTGCCTTTCTTAGTATATTTTTAACTAAATATTGGGGACATCTTAGAAGTTCTGAAGAAATCTTTGTTTTGATAACAGGCAGCTTGACTTTTCCAGATGAATTTTATTTATCTTTAATAATTTACTAGCGCTTGATCAGCTGTCTATTTCATTTCTTCAATGTCTTAGAAATTGGTGACCTTTATGTTTACATCAAGTCATTAATATCTTGGAGGAAAAAATCATTTTATTATGTATTTGACAATGTTTAATTAGTTGCTTTTTCTTTATCTTCAAGAATATCTATAATTTCCATAAAACATATACCAGATATAAGTTTCTGCTAAAACTTTTAATACATAAATTTCTAAAACTTCTTAATAAATCCTTATGAAAACTTTGGTTTAACTTTGTGAGAAAATATTTTAAATTTTATACTCAAAATCCTTGATGATTTATGGTCTTCAGATATCCTCTTTCTGTTCTAGTAAATACTACATGTGATTGGCAGAATTATCTACACATTATAGCTGGGTAAACTGAAGTTCCCAGAATATGTGATGAGTTTTGAAACCATGAAGCTGGTAAGTGTCAGAGCTGCAGCTGACACCCGCATCTGGATGATGAGGTACCAGTTCTTTATGGTTAACTTATATGACATAGTAAAGATGGTTAAACACAAGATTGTATTAACCATTTATCAAATAATTCCAGGCAATCTTTGTGCAATCTCTAGCGATTAGAGTATATTTTTATATCGTATTTTCTATCATATATTTAAAATCTTGTTTTACCTTTGTTGATTTAGGTGTTATTTTTCTGCCTTGGAGATTTCAACTGTATAAATAGAGCATAAAATGAGTAAATAAACAGAATTTTTGATTAATTTCATTGTTGTAGGCAGCTAATTAATTTTTTGATTAATTTGATTGCTGTAGGCAGGTAATTAATATCCAATTAATTCTCATATATTTCTTCAACCACTGAGATGGATGCATTTCTCAATAGCCAGGACACCTTTAGCAATGATGACCAATCAATATGTATTAAAAAGCAGTGGTTGTGGAAGGCCAAATATATATTCTTTCCCTATGCAGGTTGTTAGACAGAATACAATTCATACCACTAAACTGTACAATTAAAAATAGTTTAGATGATAAATTTTATGCGACTTTTACAATAATGAGTTACTAATTATTGCAATGTGACACCTTTTAAAAATCATTTCACTATCACCTACTTAGGTTTATATATTAAAAATAAACCAAGTCAAATAATCCTAAAATATATAACAATGAACATTAACCCTTCAAGCTTGGGTTCAATAATTTCTCAATTCTGATTATACTTACAAGGTCACTTTTGCTAATCCTTAGCTGATCAATTGATCAAATTGGAGAAATTAAACTACGCAGATACCAATTTTCTGGAATGCTTAAAATAGTTACTGAATATATCTGGTTACATTTGCTTCTAAATAGCTCTTTAAATAGAGAAATTAATAGCAATGCATATTTTTTAAAGCTCCTTTAAAACAGTATTCATTCTTAAACGATATTGGATTTTTTTAAAAAAATGTGAGCAGAAGATGCAGTGAATATTAAACAGAGCTCACAAAAGCTTGGGGAGAAGTCAATGGAAGAAACAGGTCTTACTGTGCAACAGTTTATTCCTTATGCAGAATTAAAAAAAAAGAAACAGAATCTGTTATTTTTTTAGTTCTTTATAAACACATGCTAAAAGGATTTGCTTTCCTCTGGAAAATGAGTTAAGATTCACAAGAGACAAAACAGACACACAGAACTCTAAACAGAGCCCTGCTCTTCTCACTTCTGGAAATGTGATTCCAGCCTCCAGTGCCGGGTGAGTTTTGTGTGTTTTTTTTTTTTTAAGAAGTTTAAGAGGAAATGCTGACTCTTCCAGACTGCTGATAATACTACTCAGAAAATGGCTTTTGTGAGAAATAAGCCAATCTCAGGTCATCGTAGTTAACTGGATCACTTCACTCTACCTGAGAGAGCCTTCAATACCCTAATAGAACAGGGTTGCAAGATTTTCCAAACATAACGGGCAATAATATCTTCATTTCAATGGAGCATCTCCTAGGTCTGAATTCAACCAGACATTCTGGAAATTTCTATGGCACTGTACACAAAAGGCTGGGATCCAGAGACATTAGAGAATTCCATATGGCTCAGTCTTGCTAAAACCTCCATTCAAAGCCAAGTTCACTATTCATAGCCTACTAGAAGGCAGTGGTTAAACATTTCTTTTTTCTTTTTATTTTTCTTTTCTTTTCTTTTTTTTTTTTTTTAGTTTGCAACGGCAAAAATGGACTTCCTTTCTGGGAAAGAAAAAGTTAACCATTTTGCAGAAAGACATGGAACTAACATGGACTTTGGCGTCTACAGACAGACTTTGCTCCGCCACTTACAAAGGTACCAACACAGAAAGATTCTCATTTGTGTGAAACTAGTCCCATTTTATATCTACCCATCAGGCTGAGGGAATATTAAGGGAGAAACTGAGAGTCAGAGTGCCTAGCCCATTAAAGACGTTCTATTACCCATCACATGGATTTTTCCTTCTTTTTTGTTTCTTCGTAGCTGGTTTCTCAACTTTTTGGTCTAAATACCAAAAAGAACAAACAAACAAACAAAAAACCAGTATTCATCAAGGGTGATTGATTGCTATTGGACATTGATTTAGAGCTGAGTTCCCTTGAAGGCCACGCCTCTCACCCTTTCCCCACAGGACGAAACACAGGACTCAAAACCACTTGTTCCTGGGTTGGTTACGTGTGCCCTGAATAGCCTACAACGTACATGTTAAAATAAACCCTCTGTTTTCCTAATTTATAACATAATAAACATCCACAAGAGTTAAAAAAAAATCAAGCAACTGCGTATGTCACAGTTGAGTTCCATTTTTAAAGATGACTTAAATGAATAAACAAATTCACTGTTTTTGTTTTCAAGGGAAATTTCCCAGTCCTGATTCAACAGACCATTCTTAGGGACGCTGTGATGGAAGACGCCTTTTCTTAACCGTGCATCTACACCAGACCATCAGGATGACTTTTTAATCTGTGTGCTAATGCTGAGATCTTTCAGGGGAGTTTTTTTTGGTTTAGTTTTTGTTTTTCTTTTCAGCTGCTGATTGTTTATTGCACAAGCAACTGGCAGCAAAGATGTGCCGCTGAATGTGAAATTGTATTACGTTATCCACTACCATGTGGGTCCCTGTCATGTGCTGTTTCCTACTTAATTTAATAAGGAAAAAATATTTGAGTGCTAAAGAGCGTCAAACCTATTGGCAGCAAATTAGCCAGTTGGTAGCTCTTTACATTTGAATAATTGCTCAGCACGTCTTGGACTAACCACCCACACTCTCCTCCCTTCCTTCCCTTCTCATAAATATTTTTTCCTATTTCCTTAACACTGGTTAAGTAGGAGTCATTTTATTAAAATTAAAAAAAATAAATTTCTTCTTATTGATCCTTTAAACGTCTACACAGTCCAGAAGAGACACCAAAAATGCTCCATTACTTTTCCTCTTAAGCTGTGCATCACTCCGCTGTGAGCTCACTGGACAAACTGGGATTCCCTCCATTTTTAGCCGAAGCCTCTCCTCCTAAATCAGGTACCACCGTCTTTCCACCTCTTCACATTCCTTGGTGTTTCCAAACTTAAAATTCCACAAAATTATAATTAAACTATTGACCCATTTATTTGCTAAAAGACTTTATTAAACATAATACGTTTTCATAGCTATATATGAAATTATTTTTTTCCCTTTCAGAAATAAGACTGTTTTATTTCAAACTTCTGATCATGTAAGAGAGAATTTACTGAAACACCCTGCTGATCGTAATGTTATGTGCATATAAATCCTTAAAAGAAAGTAGATTTGAGCCCAGCAATTTTTCAGTTATTCAACCATGAATGTCCATTAAATGGTATCTTATATAACACAATGTCTTTTATATAACAGATTCTCAAACATTTGATACAATAGATATATATATATTAATTTTATATGCATATCTACATATAGCGTTGCATGTGACATTAAATTACCAATTGTAGAAAGTGCAGCATGACAGAATCTTGACTGAAATGAGAGTCTGCAGAAAATTTTTTTTTTAAATTTAGCACAATTTCATTATGATGAAAAAGGTGACTCTAAAATTAATTTGGAAACTTATCCACCCTGACATTTACAATAGTCTCACCCTTGCCACTAAAACCCATTGATTGTTCTTAGAATTCAGATAAAAACGTTTCAGAAAGTTGGAAGGGAATAATTTTAGCCAATTTTGAGTTGCTCAAGCATGAAGAAATGGCATTTCGTTGACATTTTAAAAAGATTCTCCCTACGAATTCGAGGGTTTCAGAAATACTTTATTCTTAAACACTAAAGTAAGAATAGAATATGAAGAGTTGGTTTGAAGTAATATGATACACTTTTCCGAAAGCATAGGCTTATAATAGCAACGCTCATAGAATATTCCACAAGTTTCCACCGACTTGCAGTGACTTGATATGGTAGACACTGCAAGTAACTTATTCATTGACATTGAATTAAATTTTACCCATTTCAAGAACAAGTGTTTATTGAGAAGTTATGTAACTTTACAAATATTTAGAATCAATAGTGATAAAATATTATGACAACTGTATATGATACATTTTATAATAAAATAAAGGAGTGTATATACACAGTGTGAGATAAATGGGTGACGTTAATAATGCAATGTCAAGTTTTGGAAAATAAATTGGAATACTCTAATGGTTTTTGAAAAGTTTTTGTATATGTGGGTAATTTTTTTCTTCTTTATCCATTCATCCACTGATGAACTTTTACGATGACTTCTATAACTTGATCCCTGTAAATACCATTGTAAATAATGCTGTAATAAACACAAGAGTGCAAATATCTCTTTGAGACAGTGATTCAATTCCCTTCGGGTATGTATACACCCAGAAGTGGGATTATCGGATCACAGAGAAGTTCAATTTTTCATTTTGAGCGGAACCGCCATCTTGTTTTCCACCAGTTTCCATTCCCACCAATAATGTCCAAGGATTTCTTTTTCTCCACACCCTCACCAACATTTGTTATTTCTAGTCTTTTTATAATAAACTCCCCAATGGGTGTGAGGTGATAGGACCATGTAGTTTTTACTTGCATTTCCCCTATGATTAGTGACACTGAAGATCTTTTCATATACCTGTGCCATTTGCATGACTTCTTTGGAAAAATGCACATTTGTGTCCTTCACCTACTTTTTCATCAGATTATTTGCTTTTTCATTGGTTTTGTTTGTTACTTGTTATAAGTTCCATATATATGTATATATAAATATATACACATATATATATTTGCTATTGTTACTTAAAACAGCATATTAGTTTCAGGTGTACAGCATAGTGATTCTAAATTTTTATAGATTATATTCTATTTAAAGTTATAAAATACTGGCTAAATTCCCTATTCTTTATAATATATCCTTTCAGCATATTTATTTTATGTATAGTAGTTGGTACGTCTTAATTCCCTACCCCCATCTTGCCCCACTCCCTTCCCTCTCTCCACTGGTAACCAGTGGTTTGTTCTCTACATCTGTGACTCTGTTTCTGTTTTGTTACATTCATTTGTTTCATTTTTTCAGATTCCACATGTGAATCATAATGTAGAGTACGGGTCTGTCTCTGTGTGACTGTTCACTTAGTGTAATACTGTCTAGGTCCAGCCATGTTCTTGCAAATGGCAGAATTTCATTCTTTTTTTATTCCGAGTAGCATTTTTATCACATACATAGGCTGTATCTTTATCCATCCATCCGTGGATGGACACCTAGGTTGTTTCCAAATGTTGTCAATTGTAAGTAATGCTGCTACAAACATTGGGGTGCAAGTGTCTTCTATCTTTCTGATACAGTGTTTTGAGATTTTTTTTTTTAAGATGTAAAACCAGGAGTGAAATGCTGGCTTACACCGTAGCTCTAGTTTTAGTTTTTGAGAAACCTTTATACTGTTTGCCACAGCAGCGGCACCAATTTACATTCCCAGCAATACTGTACAGAGGTTCCTTTTTCTCCACATCCTTGCCAACATTTAATTGTGTTTTTTTTTTTTTGGATGACGGCCATTCTGACAGGTGTGAGTGATATTTCTTTGTTGTTTTAATTTGCAATATCTCTGATAATTACTGCTGTTAAGCACCTTTTCATTTGCCTGTTGGTCATCTGTATGTCTTCTTTGGAGAAATATCTGTTCAGATCCCCTGACCATTTTTTCAATCTGATAGTTTAGCTTTTTGCTCTTGGTTGTATGAGCTCATGATATATTTTGGATATTAACCCCTTATAAGAGATGTCATTTGCAAATATTTTCTTCTGACTCGTAGGTTGCCTTTTCATTTTGTTGATGCTCCGTGCACTGTGCTGTCTGATGTGGTCCCCCTTGTTTATCACTGCTTCTGTTGCCTCTCATGCTGCTGAGACAGGGCACAATCATTCAAGGAACACTACAGCAATTAACATCAAAATGGTGGAAGATTCAACCCCCAGGAGGCCTTGAGGCTCAAGATGGTGGGAGATTTGATGTCTAGTAGACCTTGAGCTTCACTATACGCCTGTTGTAATATATCAGCATGGTGAATAACATGCCCACAGGCACAATGGCGGTCCCGAGGCTGCCACAATAGGTCAAAGGGTGGGAAATGGTCAACTCCCTGGGAATCCCAGCCCCTTCCCCAGGCTACTTAGGCTGGTCCTTCCACTTATTAGCATATGAAGACACTGGGCCTATAAAAATGGGCAAAACTGCCCCTCTTAGCCACCCTCTCTCTCCCTCTTTGGAGACAGCCTACACTCTGTCTATGGAATGTGTACCTACTTTTAATCTGAGTACCGAACCCCCACACCTTGTGGCCTTCCTCTTACCTTTCAATGCATCTCTCTGAATAAATCTACCTTCATTCAATTATGGCTCGCTCTTGAATTCCTTCCTGTGCAAAGCCAAAGACCCACACTTGGCGGGGCACATCCCAGGGGCTCCCCCAGGACCTGGGACACAGCCCTCCTCACACCCCCATCTGTTTTCCTGCATCGCTGGTAGCAAACCCAGAAAAATCACCACTAAGTCTGATGTCAAGAGTCTTACCACCTATGCTTTCTCCTCAGTGTTTGATGCCTGTAGGTCTGACTTCCAAGTCCTTAATCCATTTTGCATTGATTTTTTTGTACAATATAAAGTAGAAGTCCAATTTTCTTTCTTTTGCTTGTGGCTGTCCAGTTTCCCCAATACCACTTATAAAAGACACTATTCTTTCCCTGCTGTGTATTCTTGGCCCCTTCATTGCAAACCACTGGACCATATCTATGTGGGTTTTATTTCTGGAAAGACTGATATTTATGCTGTCCACTACTGGTTACATTTAATCTATAAATACAATGCTTACTTTAAAATGACACCATACAAATATTTATCATAAGGAAGGTAGATGGACATGTTAGTAAAACAGAAATTAAGCTTCCAAAAAAGGTATGTAAACCAAATAGACAGGAACTCCCTCGGGGGTCAGCCCACCTCCCATTCTTAGAGTTGTCTTTTTTCTTTTCTAAATAAATCTTTAAAATCTTTTGCCACACAATGCACCATCTCCTGACTGTAAACCTATCTTTCAGGTAAGACAAGATCTGCGATCTTTACCTTTTTGGGGTAACAATACTGGCATATTGCAAAAGGTTCCTAATTTTGCTCTTTTTCCTTATTTAGTCTCCTTATAATCTCTTTCTCACCCTGCTAAAAATAAACATTAGATATGCTACGTAAATAAGACACAGGTTGTGTGCTAATAGATCGTGCAATTATTGTTTCTGTTTGATTGACTAACATTTTTTCTTTATTTTCTATTGTCTAATTTTCCTTTATTTAGCATATACAATACCTATCATACAAAATAATAAGCTTTTGTAAACTAAAGCAAAAAAACAAAAAACCTAGAAATAAAATATGCAATTAGATGCACAACATATCCATCTAATTTTTTAAGACATTTACTTTCAGTATATTTTAATTAAAAACTATGTATTATCCATTATTCTTTCTTAGTGATCATTTTTTCCCATAAATTCTTTACATTCAGAAGTCTCTATGTCATTTTAAATTATCTTGGCAGAAGTTAAGCTCTGGAGAATTATTCCTGTCCCAAACTGTGTCAATCAGAATATTTCACCATACCATAATTCTTTTGATCCCTCTCAGAGGAATAATAAACTTCAGAATTTTTTAAGGCACTGCTTTTATTTCAAGCACATTTTGACAGGTGTAAAAACTGTAGGCAGATTAAAAAAAATTGACGCAGAAATATATGGATTTAAAAAAAATCTCTGCATACGTCTTGTCAACCTTTATATGTGTTTCTTGTGATATAATTGCTTTTTGTTCTTTAAATAGAAAAGTCAGCTTAATCTTCAGTCCTTCAATTTATGTTATAAATAAAACAATATTATACATCAGGACCTACTTATAAAATAAACCCATGATGAGGTTTTCAATTCAGGGATATATGTGTAAACATTTTCAAATATCCGGTATTTTCCAAGGATAATTGTTTTAAAAGTGTGTTCGATATGCCACATGTTTTCCTAGAGGCAGGAACTGCTTTAAAATAATCATGTGTGTCCAAGGGCTCATGTGAATTCAAAAGAAGACAATGACTGGTTTGGTTTTTTAAAAACTTTAAACATGAAAATATGGTTTTAATTCATCTTAACTAATTTAACATCATGGATTCAACATCCTACTGTATTATAATATCCAAGGTAATTATAATAGAGAATTGTGATTTTAAGTGTCGTATATTTGTACTGTGAGTTCAAACAAAGAAAAATTAATGTGTGTGTTTGGGACATGATCTCAAAAGCAGCAGAGAGGGCATAGTGAAAGGAAGACAAGGGAGAGAGAGAATAAATAAAACAAGAAAGACAGAAAAACCAATAATGCGACCCAGCAGGACCCAATGGGGGTCTTCCCAGAACAGCCCCCTGTCCCCCAAGGTTCTCTGCCTGTCGGTCGTCTGTAGGAAAAATTAAGTCTCCTTGGCTTCCCCAAGCTCCATTCCCTAAGAAAGAAAGGAAAACATTCAAGGAAGACAAAATAATAGCTTAGCCATTAAACAAAGTCAAGGAAGGACCTTTAGTCCCGCCTCAAGGGCTGTAGAAATTCTAATCCATGTCCTTTGAGCTGTTTTGCAGACATTGAAAGGTGGAAGACGTTAACTCTGTGTTGGAAGAGTTGGAAGACGTTAACTCTTTGCAGGTGGAAGACGTTAACTCTATGTTGGAAGAGTTGGAAGATGTTAACTCTATGTTGCCCACAAGCATGTAGACCCCAGGCTGACTGGCACATTAATGTTGACTTCTGCCTACCCCACCACCAACCAATGAGAAAAATAACACACACACCACAAACCCCTTCCCTCACCCGTATTTTATAAACCTTTCCCTGAAAGTCTGGGGAATTCGGATGCTTTAAGCACTGGACTCCCTTCTTGCGCCTCCAACCATCAATGATGCACTTTGCTTCACCACAGCCTGGTATCAGTACACTGGATTTCCTGCACATGGGCGAGTGGACCTAAGTTTGGTTCAGTAACAATAATATGCGTGTTAATAAGCAAATTCTGGTGGTAGACACGTGAGCTCAAACCAGTTGGAAAGCATGTGAAACGCAGCTCAGAACTGCACCACCAATGGGCTGCGGTATTTACCCCTCTTTAGTTGTGAGGTGCCCTTAAGGTGTCAGCTCAGTCATCCTTCCCTTTCCGTGCCCAGGAGCAAGCTCAGCTTCTGCTAGTGGAGGGTCATCAGGGAGGAATGCAAGTGCAGGTGATGGAGGTGACACTTCCGGTGTGGAGGAAACGACTTTGTCCCCGGCAGCTGGAGGTGGGGGGATTCAGGGCAGCCATTGGAGCATTTGTGGCAAACACACAGCCATGTCCCCATCCTGCTTGTGGGGAGTCACGTTTTCTTTTAGAATTTAGAAGCCCAGAATTGCAGAAAGGAAACAAACAAAACAAACATCTTAGTTGGTTTTTATTTATTCCATCAGTTTCAAGAAAAACGTGTTGGGAGTTGCTGGTGTAAAGATTGTAGCAAAGACGTGTTGCAAGTAGCAACGAACCTCACCAGGGAAGGGTGGAACGTGGGAAAAGCAGACGTGGCTGCTGGGGGTGGTGACAACAGCTTAGCCACGTCCTCACGCACGTGGCTCTGCCATCCTGCTGCGGACTTGTTTCAGAGGACCGCTTCCCTTCCCCCCAGAACTTGAAGAGCACAGATACAAAAACTGAGTTTAGGAGACAGGAGTGAATGAAGCTGTTCTCAGGTGTCACTTCAGTTTTGGAAAACGCTCTTTCCAATGAACTAATCCCAGGTCATCTGCAGAGAAGAAATGTGATGTTTAATGTTTGCTCTTGTCAGCACCGGGAAGGGTGTTTGGTAAGGCGCACCACCCATGCCTGCACAGCCTGGTTTTTTGGAATTAACCAAATCTGATAGATATTTTGAATTTTTATTTTTGGCTTAGGTCATCAAAATTTTACAGCAATGTTGGATTAAATAGATGCTACATCGCCCCATTTATTATTATTATACTGTATTATTATATTATATATTATATAAATAATAAATTATATATTATTACATTATATGTCATAATATTAATAATAATTACAATGTTATATCATTTATATATTACATATTATTATATTATTAATATATTATTTATTTATATATTATATATTATTATATTATATTATTACATTATATGTTATATTAATAACAATACATTATATTGTTTATATATTATATATTATTATATTATATATCCTTATATTAATAATAATTACAATAATTATGCCATTTATATATTACATATTATTATATTATATATTATTGTATTATTATTAATCTATTATTTTATTATTTATATATTATTATATTATGTATTTATTATATTATATGATTACTATATTATATATAAAATAGCAAAACTTTGGAACCCAAAATATCTGGCCTTTAGGGACTGAATTTCATATTAGGTACCGTTTTTTTTTTTTAAGGGAATGGATTTTCTCATTGAAAAGAAGAATCAGAATGCAGTTGTATTTTAATTAAACTAAATGTTACTGAAATTCATAGTTATTGCTCCAACATTATCATAATTAAAGTTAATGAGTAACCAAAGGTATAGATTTGAGCCACTGGGAGAGCTCCTGTATTAATAAATATAGAGCAATTCTATAAACAGTAATGATTAAATAAAATTATAATACACATATTTTTTAGCGCTTTGAAATAAATTTGGCTACCTGGGGAACTCTTAAATACTTCAGATAGTCAATTAAAGACTTACACATGAAACTATTTTTTGAGTCCTTTTGAAAATAATCTAAAGGTTAGCTTCAGTTAAACGAGCCCTTGTTAGATAAAACATTACAAATCGGGAAACATGTAACGACGTTTTTCTGTGCCTGTAAAATCTTCAAAAGATTTGCCTCTTCTTTGCCATCAATGTATGTTTGGTCAATAAAAAAAAAAACACATGCATCATTTAAATTGAAAATAATGGAATCACGTACTTTTTAAAAAAATATGCAAAGGTTTTTTTTTCAACATTTTTTATTGAGTAATAGTCATTTTACAATGTTGTGTCAAATTCCAGTGTGGAGCACAATTTTTCAGTTATACATGAACATACATATATTCATTGTCACATTTCTTTTTTGCTGTTAGCTACCACAGATCTTGTATATATTTCCCTGTGCTATACGGTATAATCTTATTTATTTATTCTATGTGGAATAATGTACTTTTAAAATTAATTTTATCAGAAATCATATCCAAAAGTGCAGACAGATTATGATACTGTAAATGTGTAGAATTTATATTCTATGGCCATTTTATATGTGGGTATATATCATGAAAGAATATTATTAAGCATTCTAAAACCTATTATTATGAATCATAAATTAACTTTTTGTAGCCATTCATTAAGACACAGTATATTTATTTTAATTTGGATGATGATTAATAAAATCAATGCTACAGAGCAGGGCAATAAAGCTATAAAGTATTTATGATTTTTATTTCTGTTTTATTATCTTATATCCACTATTTCACTGTAGGATGACCCGACTTGATAAATAATTAATGTGTCTGTCTTTAATCAAACTGTGGTGTTTGCATTTATAAAAACAAAATTAACCTCAAATTCTAATCATTTACATTAAATGATTTCACTCTGTATTTCACAGGAGGATTGATTATAAGCTGGGAAAACAGCGAATGATTTGGGCTCCATTATCGAGATAGATGGCCTTACTTGATTATAAATTTATTGTCTTCTATCTTTAAGGCCATTCATTCATTTTTATTATTGACCTTTATTGTGGGCATCAACCTGTTTGTGGAGGAATCGATCACGCAATCAGAACCCAAGGCACCCTTGAGATTCAGGATGTACGTGGTAATCAATTTTTTTTGAAGTCAGTAATTGTTGGATCACATTAACACGTCCATATCTTCAAAATTGTCTAGTTATAAAATGCTCACAACATGTAAGAGTTTCAGAACCTTAGACTGGTTCAAGTTTTGTGATTGAGAAAAATGTTTATGCTTCATCTAGAAATTCCCAGAAGCTGGAGACAAAGGCCAGACCTCTCTTTGGGCAAAGCCAAATTCTTGATTTTACAAATCAAGAAAATATTTGAAAATGGAGCAAGTCTCTCTCATGGTTTCAGCAGGGAAGAGTGGGGAGCGGGGGGTGCTGATCCTCGGCTCCACTCTTTGTCCCGGGGAATCAAACCCCCTGTTTTCTTCCAGCGTCACCCAGCTGGGCAGGAAAATGCTTGTCCTGGATCAGATAACTCATAATGTATTATTCGAATATCCACTATCCAGTAAAACATCACTTACTATCCTGAATGCCAAGAATATATAAGATATTGAATAAGCAAAGAAAATAAAAGAGGTGAATCCTTTATTAAAGAGATGAATCAGACGTTGGAATTGCTGTCAAGGATTTTTCAAGAAGCCATAATCAAAACGCCTCGAAGAGAAATGAAGGGCATTCTTGAAATAAATGAAAAATAGGGAGAAAACAGCAAAGAACAGCAGTGGAATAGAAATGATGTGAGGGTTATGAGAGGATCGAGAGGATATTACAGAACTTAAAACAACAATAACTAGAGTGAACAACGGCTTGATAGGTTAATTAGCAAAGTGAGGAAGACGGATGGGGGTGTCAGTGACCTTGAGGATAAATCAAATAAATGTAATCAAACTGAACACCCAAGCAAATGGACCAAAAAAAAACAAAAAACAAAAAACAAATGAACAGAGTTCAGGGACTTCTGTGGCTAAAAAAAAATCTAACATTTGTAAAATGAACTCCCAGAAGACAGCAGAGAGGCAGAGGAACTGAAATAGTCAAAGAAATAATGGTGAAAACTTCCTGAATGTGATAAAAGACATAAACCTACAGAATCAAGACGATGAGCAAACCACAAAAATAATAAACATCAATAAATCCATGTCAGGATTCACCATAATTCAATTTCTAAAAAATAAGAAAGACAAGCCAAAGTCTTAAAAGCAGCTAGTGAGAAACAACGCATCACTATGTAAAGAAACAGCAATTGACTGACACCGGATTTCTCACCTGAAAGCACTAAGACAGAAGAATTAACACAGCAATGCTTCAAGTATTGAAAGCAGAAAAAAAAACCCAAAAACCTGTCAACCAAAATTCTGTTTCCATCAGGAGTAGGGGGAAGCAAGACATATACAAAGGGACATTCAGAGCGTTCGTCACCAGCAAATCTTCTTGCAGATAAAACTAACGGAAACATTTTAAACAGAGCAGAAATGAAGATGGAAAGCTTGAAATTTCAGGGAAAAAAAGAATATCAGAAAAAGACAAGAATAGGAATAAAAATAATAAATCCTTCAATCTCATGACCTTTGTAAGATGTCATTTATGGTGGAAAGAAATATTATAACATCGAATGTAGTGTTCAGTGTATGTATGCAAATAATCAAATAATTATATTTAAAAAGTGGACAGGGTAAAGGGACTTAAATGGAAATAAGTTTCTACAAATTACTTGAAGGGATAAAACAGTGAGATAATTACACAGTGATTGATACATATATATTGATTGATTTTATATATATATATAAAAATATATATATAGATTATATATATATATAAATATATATATAGATTCTATATATATATATATATATATAGAAAATAACTCTGTCTCTGTCTTTATCTTATACAGTAGATAGAAAGTAACCACAAAGAAAATATTCAAGCTGATATGGTAAGAAATAATAATAAATCAAGATGAATTCTCTAAAAAAAATATTTATGTTTCCCACAAGAATGCCAGGGAAGTTATTCCATTGAGATATAGAAGAAATAAGTAAAAAAAAATTAATTTAATTGAAGAATTTAAGAAAGATCTGACATATCCATGATGACTTCAAATTATATAAATAGTTTAAACACGCCAATGAAAAGATATTGCCAGCATGGAAAAAAAATTTAGCCTGACTCATCAATGTGCTGTCTTAAGGAAATACTTCAAATTATAACAGTAGAGGTAGTTTAAAAGGAAAAGTAAGAAAAAATGCACACTGTGCAACATTAATTTTTTAAAATCTATGCATGTGATCAAACTGCATAGATCTAAGCAAACACTTTTAAAAATAATTGCGTTTATAATGAGTGAGTTGATGGAGTTGGATAGATTGTATCAATGCCTATTTCCAACTTGTGATACAGTAGAGTTATTCAAATGTTACTATAGTGGGAAACTGAACATAAACTATGTGACATCTATCTGTGTCTTTTTTACAACTGTGATTGAGCCTACAATTATCTCATAATTTACAATCTAAGAAATTGGAGGCATTTATATAATAAATTAGAAGATGCACCATAGCCATCCAATGAGATGACAGTTAGCATTTTTAAAGCTTCCAGAAACATCACATCTGAACTTGTTTAAAATGTGAGCGATGGGAATGAGTACAAATTAAGAAGAGAAGAAAGTCATTTGAGAAATTCACAAACGAAACAACACACTTCCCCAAAAAACAATGGCTCATGGAAGAAATCACGACAGAAATCAGAAAAATACCTTGAGATTTTTGACAATGAAGATAGAACATAACAAAACGGAGATGCAGATAAGGAGGATCTTAGAAGGAAATTTATTGCTGTAAGTGTCTGTATTAAGAAAGAAATACATTTTTGCTTGGCAAAATAAACACTGTTAAGAGAATGAAAAGACAAGACACTGATTGGGAGAAAATGGCTTTTCATACTAAAACACTGAAAAAAAACATAACAAACTGAACCTCAAACAAGCAGAAAGAAGGAGGGAAATAATTAATATTATAGCAGAAATTAATGACATATATTATAGATCTAACACAGAGTATCAGAGACAACAAAAGATAGTTTTTTTTGATTAGCAAAATTGACAAAACTTTAGCTAAACTGATGAAAGAGAGAACTCAAATTATAAATAAAATAAAATTTCAAAATAATTATAATTTAATCAATTATAAATAATCATAAAGCAAATAAAAATAAATATAATTTTAAATGATATATAAGATATAAATACAACATATATAAATTATATATTATATATAAATTATATATATGAATATAAATTTATATATTTATTTATATTTATATAATATATATATTTTACACATTTATTTATATATTATATATTTATTTATATATTTTATATATTTATTTATATATTATATACTTTATATATTTATTTATATATTACATATATTTATGTTATGTATTTATAAATATATAAAATATTTATATTTATATAATATATATAATTTTTATTTATATAAATAATTATAAATCATAAATAAAAAATGAAATGAAATAAAATAAAAATAATTACAAAGCTAAACCAGGACAATTGCATTCCAATAAATTAGGCAATTGAGAATGAAAGGGCATAATTCTAGAAATACACAAACTACCATATTTGATTCAATACAGACAATATGAAAAACCTTGTACGAAGGAAAAAGTCTGAATTATCAATCAAAAGCTTTTCCACAAAGCAAACTCCAGGTCCAGGTCTTCATGACTTGAGATTTGGCAGTGGATTCTTACACAGGACACCAAAAACATGAACAATAAAATAAAAATTAGATATTTCAGATTGTCTAAAAATTAACGGCATCTGTGCTTGAAAGAAAGCCATCAAGCAAATGAAAATATGTCTTACAGAATGGGAGAGAAAACGTACACATTTTATATCTGCATATATTTCTAATATATATGTGCCTATATATATATATCTCTTGAATATAAAAATGACTCATAACTCAATAACAAAAAGAAAATTCCCATTAAAATTTGGCAAAGGACCTGAATAGACATTTAGCTCAGGAAAATCTAAAAATATTCAATAATCCCATGAAAAGATATTCAACATTATTTATCATCAGGGAACAGCAAATAAAATCACATCATCCACTAGCATCAGAAACTATGGAAAAGAGATTGGTGGTTCCTTAATATGGTCAATCTAGAATTTCTATATGGCCCAGCAATCCACTCCTAGATATATGCCCAAATTATGAAAAATGTATGTTCAAACAAAGAATTGTACACATATGTGCAGGACCATTCACAACAGCTAAAAGATGAATGGCTGAAAAAAAAAGTCACTCCGTACAATGGAATATTTTCCAGCCATAAAAGAAATGAGGTGCTGATAACACGCACAACACAGACGAACCTTGAAAATATTATGTTAACACAGGAAACCACATATTATGTCAGTTGGAAGGAAATGTCCAGGATAAGAAAATTGATAGAGATAGGAAGTGAGTTTGTGATTACCTGGGAATGGGTGCACACAGGATGGACAGCCAAAGTGTGGGATTTCTCCCCGAGGTAAAGAAAATCCTCTAAAATTGACTGTAGTAATGGTTGACACTTATCTGTGAATATAATTTAAAAAAAATTGATTTGCACCCTTTAAATGTATGATTTGGCTGCTATGTGAATGCATCTCAATAAAGCGATCAAAATAACAAAAGAAGTGTGGAGCAGACTGGAGGCACTGGAGTGTCGCAACGGGGGAGGCAGTTTGAGATGCTGAACTGCGTTTTCAGGTTAGGACTCCTTGGGAAGGTGAGATTTTTAGAAAAGACTTGAAGAAGGTGAGGGAGCCGGTCAATGGGATGTTATTCCAAGACGAGAAATTAGCTAGAGCATGAGACCTAAGGGAGCAAGAAGGGCCAGACCCCAGAGACACCAAGGGGGGAGTTGAAAAGGAAGAGCTCCCAGAATTAACGTGGGATTCCGATGATAGAGGGCGTACAGAACACAGCAGGAATGTTGGCTTCTACTCCAAACAAAGCAGAGAGACAAATCGTTATCTCGTTATCAATATTTTAATAAATAATATAAATAAATAAATAAATAAATAAATAAATAAATAAATAAATAATATTTATTTAATAAAATAAATATTTTAATGAAAATAAACAGTATTTTAATAAAATATTAAATAAATATTAAATAAACAGGTTCCATTCAGTGAACTTGAAATAATTGCTGATAATATAAAACTTTCTCAATTAAACCACAAAAATCCCTTAACCAATTTCAGGTTAGGAGAAGCGTGACCTCATTAGCACTGATAAAACTGCCTGCGTGTCAACTGGAATTAGCTGATTAAGATTAATTGCGACATGTCGTGCAATAGGATGTGATGGACTAAAGAAAAATAATGTGCGATCTTAGGCTGCATCTGCTAATATTGACAACACTTAAGAATATAGACCAGTCTTAGTATTTTTCAAAGCCAACCTGTAAGACAGCAACATGTTAAGTAAGCTTACTGTTTTCTGGCACCCAGAAATTTGATCTGCGTGGACACATTGTTTTCATGAACGACTAGGTCTAGAAATGGACTGCAATGAACCCAAGTGTGTTGAAATCCCTTTAGAAATACTACCAATGGCTCCAATTCAGCATGAAAAAAAAGAGGCTTACAATATATGAAGACTATAAAAATGCCAGTTAACTTGGATCCATGTGAAAAGAAAAATACTGTATCTCTTTATTACATTATATGATGGCTTTCCATGAGTTTGTACATCACAACGTTGGACCAAGAGCGAAGAGAGATGAAGAGACGAAGTCATCAGCTATGAGGGATTGAAAAGAGAAGAAAGGTCATCTTTGAAGGTTATTGACTTAGCATTTATCATCCGTTGTCCCATTTCTCATCATTCTATGCATGTCTTGGGGACAGCTGTCACTCAAGTTGTCAGATCACGTCATGACTGGCTGTCAATTAATCGTTAAAGAGGGGACTTCACTCCCAGCCAGGCTCAGCTCGCACATTGGAAAGAGGCATTTTAGGAAATATTTACATTAGAGTGGGCCCTTCTGAAGTGTATCACCACCAAATGTGTATTTCCTTAATTTGTCCGTCAAGGAAAAATACTTAATCAAAAGTTAAATAATAAGGAACACAAGGGGAAAATTAAGTTCCATTTCTTTCCCACTTGGCTTTGTCTATTTCATGCAATCCAATTTGATTCCCTTCAATTTCTGCTTAACGTGGAAAGTGACTTTTTCATTATTTTAAGTTTCCAGACCAATGAAAACATTTCCTTTTTCCATGAATTGTATCAGACCTGAAAGGTAAGAAGAGTATTCTCTACCATATTTATTGTTCAACCAAACGCGGCTTCCCAGTTTAAATTCAATTTAAAGAAAGACTTCATTGAGCGTATAACACGTACACAAAAGGCAGTAAACATAGACAGAAAGAAGGCAGAATCTTGAGTTATTTAGACCTTAATGCTGCATTCTCTTCCTCAATAGGTTACTTTGTCCAACAGAGCCTCAATTTCCTTCAATTTAAGTTAGGGTAACGAATGGCTGTCCTACAGGTGTATTATAAGTGTAAAAATTCTGCATTTAAGATAACCCTACAAATCTTACTAAGAGCTAGGAAACACACAGATGCAATATTAATAAATACTTACTACATTTTCACACCACATACTGAGTAGAGAAAGAGAGGCACACAGATGAGCATTACACTCTCGTCTTGAATATAGATATAAAAATAGAAAAACTACAAGACAAGGTGTAATCACATTCATTAAAATGAGTTTTCTATGAGTAGCTAGCACTTTTTCCATAGAAATTTTCCCCTTTAGGTATTTGATATTTGATTTTTTTAGAACAGTTTGTATGGGGCATCATTTTAACATCATCTTCCAACTATTTCTAAAGTGTGCTTTTTAGATGGAAGGAAATAGTCCTGGATAGAATCTCAGAGGTGCAAGACAGAATGGGACATGCAAACATAGACGAGTGTGGAACTGTAAATAAATAGAATTATAGAATAGAGCCATGCAGGTGATGATTTCCACACCTATCTATTTATCTATCCATCCATCATCCAGAATTGAAACATGTTACATTTAGAGCACAGAAAGCAGAACAGAAATGAATTATAATGAATCACAGATTTAACATTCTCCAACAGTCTCCCATTAGCATCATACAAAAGGGAAGCATATGGACCAGTATCTCTAATAAATACAGATAAAATAATTCTAAAGAAATGATTCAAGTATATAGACTTGTAGAGTGAATATTATATCTCATTCAAGTTGGTTTATTTTATTGCTGCCCTGCAAAAATGCACATTTAACTGAACAACACACAGCAACACATATGAGGGTTATACATGATGTATAATGTAATTTATATTAATTATATATAATTATAACTTAGGTATATAATTAAAAAAATTGGCCTAGATCAAACAGTTATAATAAAATCAAAATTGAATAAAAATAAAATGGAAATAAAGTTGAAAACTATATTTATAATAAAATCGAAATTGAATAAAAATCAAATGGAAATAAAATTGAAAGCAATATCTTTAGATAACACGTTCCTAATAATTGTGGTGTTGAATACAAAATCAAAATTAAAATTTCAGATAAATTAGTAAAATCTCTGGGAAATTTAACAATATAATTTAGTTTTCTACACTTAAGGGCAACCATAGTATTTCTTATTGTTTCTATTCTGTTTCTTCAGGGTTTCCCTCAAGAATTACATACAACTGTAAATGTTTGATTTCTGTTCTTTTTACTCAATATTTGCCTACCTTTAGCTCATATTTCTAATTTAGTTATTCTTCCCTTCTGCATTCTTACTGGAATTTTCAATTTGGTACTCAACTGCCTTTGAGTTTCCACAGTGTTAATTCAGCTTTTTGTCCTCTCATTTTACAGAAGTGGTAAAAAGTTAGCTGAAAAATTTAAATCATGCTTTTTTTTAAATTTATTTTTTTGGGGGGGAGGTAATTAGGTTTTATTTGTTAATGGAGGGACTGGGGATTGAACCTGGGACCTCGTGCATACTAAGCACATGCTCTACCACTGAGCTGTACACTCTCCCCTTTAAATGATGCTTTGAATTAAATTATTTTCATAGATATACTCCACGTAAGTACTGAAGTAACTGTGTTCTTTTCTGTGCTGTGAAGTATTGTTCAAACCACTGAAGTCCGTTTTTATGTTCATATGTTATCAGTTAAGAGGACTTATGTCCAGACCCTCACTTTGGCTAAAATCGCTTTGAAGATTTCCCATGGTCATGTTCAAATACCACCTGTAGAGTGCTCAAATTGCCTTGTGAACGGTGGAGGTGGAGGTGAAGATCATAGCTTGGCTATGGATGCAGCTTTTGGTGCCGTGACCCCAGCTCTGTGTTTGACAGCCTGGACCAGTGCGGTGGATGAGCTGACACTGGGTCAGGACACACGTTCTCTCTGCTCACCAACCAGACCCTGAGGTGCAGTCTTTGGGATGTCCCACTCAGCCGAAATGTTTCCTACCAAGGATGCGTTTCTCCCTTAGTTCCTACAAATCATCTCCTTAAAATGACTATGAAAAGACAGCTTGGGGATGGGCAAGGCTATGAAATTCTTAAAATATAGCACCCATACCATGGAGAGCTTTACAGATTACGGGACTTAATTCACGTGCCAAACTATAGAAGGGGAAACAGATCATTGGGTGTTGCTCAGTTCTCTGTTACTTGCTCTTTCCATGACTTTGGAATAATGTGATAAATCTAAGCTTTTTTTGCAGTGTGGCATAAGACAATAAGCATTCATTTTCATCTAAGATTTGTACAATGTATTTGCTCTGACAGGCCACCGCCAGCAACTCACTTTACAGCAATTTATAGCATTTCTACAATAAGTTGAATTATTTTTAATTAGATTGTCTTTGCCTTAGTAAAAATGTAAAAAAAAAGCAATAGATTTATTTTGCTAATTAGGTTTAGAAGCTGACATTCTCTCTGCTGGAGTGGGTAATAATATGAAACTTTCAGCAGCCTTCTATGCTTTTACAAATACACACACACACACCCCCAATAATATCTCAGGCTCATTATGGTCTATGACTTCATATGTCTTCCATAGAATAAAATTATCACAATATATATTCAGTCCCAAATTTTCTATATGAATAATTACAGATGGTTTATTTTTAAGAGATTGAAATGCTTTCAGAACTTTTTTTCTGTATGGCTCTGGAAATTAACTGAACATTGAAAAATAGGTAGGATTTTGCCTATAGGAATGTTCTTACCATCAAAATAAAATGTTGCTGTTCTATATAAAAGTTAGGAGCTTGGACCCTGTATCCATATTTCTAGGGCTGCCAGGCTATACTCGGTGATCTCAGAAAATTGTCTCATATATTATCAGATCTCTCTGCAATTCTGTCATTTTTCAATAAGTTTGTTACATTCTAGCGAAGTACCAGTAATTATATAATTGTTTTGAACTCCGTATAAATCAAGAACTCATAGACTCCATTTGTAAAACGTGGAAAATCTAATTAGAGGTTGGGGGACATGAAAATAATACTCAAAGGAATATGCAAACAGGGAGTAAGAAACAGGGCGTTCATCCTTTTCACAGAAAAAGGCATAATTTAAGAAAAGGTGAGAATATTTAATGAAGAATTTGAATGCTATCCGGTGGAGGAGTGTCATTCACAGTTATAAGCATTGCAAATGGTGTTTGCAACTTTTAAGGAGAGAATTATTTAGAAGAATCACCAAGGAAAGCGATCAATCCAATATGGAATAATGTAGCCAGAAATAATTCTTCAAATCATGTGACCGAATTGTCCTGCAGAAAACACTTCTTACAATGCTGATGTGGGTAAGGTCAAGGCTTTCCTGGTCCTTCCATTCTGCCTCCATCATGGCTACAATGGTGTGCACAGGAAAAGTGATCTCACAACCACCTCCATCCACCAGCAGGAGAGGGAGTCCCTCCCTCCCTGCTCCCAGGACCAATTCAAAGACAAGGTCAATGTCTTTGATGGACAATATTCATTTCTCATATTCATGAAACAGATGCAAAGGACCCAGGGAGAGTGAGTGCCTGATTTTCACCTAGACTCATGTTGGGGAACATTCTTTCCACATAGAAGGAACTTTGACAATGAATGTCCTAAAAAATCCCCTGTAGTCCACAGCTTGTCTGCATGAAGAAAAACAGTCAGGATCATCAGCAAATAAATAAGGAAACATAACCAGAGCTGGATGATAAATCGCTGGCTGGGACAGGAAATCTGAGTCTGTCTTTACTCCACTGTGAGTCTCTGGGCTTCTCAAAGTCTTTCTCTCCACACCAGCACCCCCACCCCCAGGCTTGACCCCCCAAGGTTTCCAGGAGCTGGAATTTCCCAGATAATAGTACGCCAAATAAAAGATGGTTCTGAATCCCACTGCCAGTGTCACAAGGCTACTCTCTGTCCATCAGGTCAAACAGGAGCGCAGGAATAAGTGCATTTAGCAGCAGCCTGGCTCAAACATATCTTCCCATAGGATGCCAAGAAACTGGGCACCAATGCACTGTTACTTTCTTTTCCTGGGTTCCAGTGCAAGGAAATGGATTCTCCTGTCATTTCCTCGGAAGTTTCTAGGTCCACTGCCCAAAGCCAACATCTACATACAGCTTTCTTTACATATTTATATTTGAAGACTTAATTCATTCTTTCTATCTATCTATCTATCTATCTATCTATCTATCTATCTATCTATCTATCTATCTATCTATCCATCCATTTATCTATCTTTCTATCTATCCATTTATCTATCTATCTATCTATGTATTTATCCATCCATTTATCTATCTATCTAGCCACTAAAATGGACTGCTCCCATATTCACAGATAAGTGAATATAAAGAACTGCTATCATTCTAGATTTGATATTAATTATATTAATATTAATTAGCAATTTGAGGTCAACAGCAGAAGAGCTGTAATCTCCTGTGCTGTGATTACTCGTACAGATTAGGTAGTTCAAACAGATCGCAGTGCTATGTAAATGTATGCAAAGCTATTGGAAGTTTTTTTCATTCATCCATGGGGTTATATGTGTGTATTTGAACTATCAAATGTAAGGTTACTTCCCTTACAACTAGACATCACTCAACCAATTCATACTTGTTTCTAACATCAGTAATATTTCTTAATTAGCTAACAAAGGGCATTTTGAGTTGTTTATTTACATTGAGTTATTCGTTTCAAGTTTGATCTCATCTGAACCAAGTACTTATGTAAATACCCATATTTCTCTATATCTACATTGATAGATATGTCAATATTATTAATTGAGATGCTCAATCATGCTAATATTTCACATTCCTACTGATTTTTGTTTCTATTTGTTCTATTAGTCACTCAGAGAATTGTATTCAAATTTCCCTGTAGGATTTTTTTGTTTATTTTTCCTTGGAGTTTTGTTTATTTTTGTGTTGTATAATGTAAGACACTTTATTCACACATATCAAACATACATAGTACAGTGTTGAAGTATGTACAACTTGATTAATGAACCTGCAGATTTGCCCACAAACCATGGATGGAATTATAATTATACTAAAAGAATAATGATAATATTTCTCTTGCCCTTTCCAATCACCAGTCTTCTCTTCCAATAGTAATGGACCTCTTTCATTACAAGGTGAAAATTTTTGTTTGCAAATTTTTGTTAAATCAGAGTATTCTTTCAGGCTATGTCTTCTTTTCATTTATTCACGTTTCAGCTATTTTTACGTACATGATTTTTCTATTCTCTGCTAATGATCATGAAAAATACAACTTCATTTTTTTTTATTAACAAACTTTCTGAGAAGTTTTAGACTTAAGGAAATCAAATAAGGTGACTGATTTGAAGAGTGGGCAGAAAATGTCCCACGGATGTGAAGTTGATCTGAGACCTACCGAATGTGAACAGAACATAATTTATATTTTGAGCATGTTAAGTGTTTTAGTCATCAACTATTCACTGTACATAGACTATGCGTGCTTTCGTTCTAGGTGCTGGAAATGCACAGATAAGGAAAATCCAAAGTCTTTGCTCTCAAGCAGATTACATGTTAGTAAGGAGACAAACAATAAGCATAAAAAATTACTAAATAAATTTCAGCTATGTTGAAATATATAAAGAAGGTAATATATTTTCTCAAAAGCCAATGTTGTTAACCATAGAGAATTAATCACCATGCAGAAGGACCATATGACTTCCCAATATCTCTGGGAACAGCAAAGATGGCAATTAAAATTCCATTTAAAAAAAATCACTAAAATGGGGGGAGGGTGTAGCTCAATGGTAGAGTGTCTGCCTAGCATGCATGAGGTCCTGGGTTCAATCCCCTACCTCTTCTAAAGATAAATAAACTTAATTACCTCCCTCTAACACACCAAAAACAAATAAATAGTACAACCAACCTTTAATGAGCATAATTAAGTTAAACCTAAGGTCCTCTGTCTTTGGGATGCAGATTTGGTTAAGGGTACCCAATTATAGCCTAAATAAAGAGGAAAAAGGGATAGAAATGGTAGGTAATACTGACAACAGCACATTGAATTTTAGAATATAAACTTTGCAGGAGAATTATGAATTGCTTCAACTAACCCATTCCTATCAGGTTGAAGGGTTTTAATTTTTTCCCTTAAAACAAAAACGATTCAGATTATCTGTGATCTGTGCAGACAGAAACACAGCCTCCTCTGCAGAGTTGGGTAGGTGCAAAGTCACTCTTTAACTTTTCTGTGTCCCACAGACACACTGGTCTACACTCTTGAGTCACAAAAGGTACCAAAAACAGCCCAGTCCCTAACTCTCCCATTTGGAATAGCATAAAAAGAGGGCAGTCAACTGACTACTCTACTGAGTATGCCAAATACTTTCCACTAATGGGGGTAAATATTTACTTGTTTCACAATAGCCATGAAGTTGGACAACTGTTGTCACTACCGTTGATCACATTTGAATGGAAGAACTTGATGGCGTCTCAATCTGGGAGGACAGACACGGAAGAACATTTCCTCAGAAATGAAATTATTAACACCCCTGCAAGGTATAGGGAGGAAAAATAAAGATAGAAGAATAATAAGGCTGAGTTCTTGCTCTTGACAAAATATCTCATTAAGTTTACACGGAGAACAATACACGTTTAAAATAATTAAACAGAAGACAACTGTAGATTTTCTAAAATGCTGGTAAGATTTTAATTTGCTCCAAGTTGAAAATAACTATATTGCTAGTGTTTTAAGGCACATAATGAGCAATTATATCACACATGATAGATTCAGCAGTGAAATATTATCAGTTAACAGCTGGAACTCATACAAGCATCGCATAGTGTGAACACGGAATTTGCAAGAATCAGCCATCTGCTGAAAAATACAATTCTACAAAATTAAAAATGAAGCTAGCACATTATTTACCTTATTTAATAGATTTATGAAACAATAATGAGATATTGAAAAAGTAGGTGCCATCTTAGTTAATTCCCTAAGTTAGACCATTGGTTACAGTGATATATAATAAGATATTGGATGTAAATGTGGCTAAACTACCCACACATAGTGTAAATAAATGGAAAATAAATTTTATAGTTCAAGTAGTAAACATATATTCAAAATTTTGGACACAAATTGCAAATATTGCTTTATAAAGGTTTCAAAAGCTTACGTGCTCAACAGTGGCATTAGTTACCCACACTTCTTTCTTTTCTCCATACATACAATTACCGCTCTTGTAACCTTTAATCTTCACTGTTTTATAGAAAAAAAGACCTGGGTTTAATTTTAATTTGCATGATTTCGAGTGTGGTTGAACACCTTCACATCTTTATGTGACTGTGGCACTGTTTGTGCGTGTATAAACTTGCTGTATATGGTCTGTGCTTAATGCCAGACATTTTCACTTAACAATGACTCAAATAATACTATTAACTATTCTTTTTAACATTTTTTAATTGAGTAATAGTCATTTTACAATGTTGCGTCAAATTCCAATGTAGAGCACAATTTTTCAGTCATACATGAACATATATATATTCATTGTCACATTTTTTTCTCTGTGAGCCACCATAAGATCTTGTGTGTATTTCTGTGTGCTACACAGTATAATCTTGTTTCTCTATTCTACAGTTTCGAAATCCCAGTTGATATTTTTATCTGAGTTAAGGATCTAAATTTTTTCCCTTATAAGTTTTCATAGTATCCCAGCATCATATATTGCTTTTTGTATAATATGCATTTTAAGAACTGAGGATTGATTAACTTACCAAAATAAAAATATGAGAAATGGATATTTAATCATCACATTTAGGAACTTACTTAATAATCCAGAATTTTTAAAAGTTTGTGGTTGGAAAAATACCTATAGTAAGAAAAAGAAAATGTTCAACATTTAGTGATAATCAAAGTATCAGAAAAAAATGTGCAAGTAGAATAAAAATATTCTAAATGAAACAGGCAGGACCACTTTATTAGACTAATTTGTTGAATCCCTAACAAAAATCTAACAGCAACTGCAATATAAATATCAATAACGCAAGGAGAATATGTGTGTCAAGACATTTTTTCCAGAACGACAAGATGAAAATCACAGAGGCAATAAATAAGTTAGAATAAAAAATATTCAAAGATTATTTTTAATCATGTTGTCTAAATAAATAAATACAGATTGAAATACCCTGAAATTGAAGACTATCTAATTATCAGCACATGTAAAATCTATAAAATTATCCATGTATTAGTTTATAAGAAAATATCAATAAATTATTTTAAAAATCGAATAAAGCAGAAACTACACCTTCTCTGCTGGATGCAATAAACTTAGGAGTGGAAATAGAAAATTAAAATTTCAATATTTAAAAAATAAAGGAAAAATTTGTTTCGGGTGACGTAAGAACTCTACGATTGCCAAATATCAGAATAGTATGGTTCTCAGATGGTAGAGATTTTATCTGAAGGACATTTGGCAATGTGCAGAGATATTTGGGGTTGTTAAGACTGGGGTAGGGGCCTGAAATCCAGAGGGAAGGGGTCAGATTGAGCACCCAACATTGCAATGACAGATCCACAACAGAAAATGATCAGGCCCTAAATGTCAATACTGCTAAAGTTGAGAGACTTTAATCTAGAAAATAAAAATAGTTTAGCTGTTGAAAGACTCAGGGAAAAGTATCAATGCCCAGTGGAAACAAAATGCAGACACTTTAATTTCCACGTAAAGTTGCACAAATTCATGCCAATACATATGAAGGAATAAAGTAAGTATTTTTTAGGATTAAGTAAGTGGAGTTTTTAAAAAAAAAAAAAACCCAAACATCCAAACTGATTAGAAATCATAGGAGAAAAAAAGTATGTCATAAAGATATACATTTAAAAAATATAGGGACAAATGATTTTATGAAAAAAATATTTTAAACTATCAAGAATTGTGTGATTTTTGTTGGTTTTTGTATGGTAGCAGAAAATGGAGAAATAATAATTTTTTTAAGCAATTCTTTCCACCAATCTAACATACCACTAATTGTAAAATGAATAAATAATATATAGAGTACAAATCACTTATAAATGTTGATACAATAATGCCAAACAAAATAGAGGAAATTTCCAACAAAATTTGAAACATTAATACAAATGTATAGCAAGGTTAAACAGATTTCCATGTTAGGAATAAAAGTATGATTCCAAATCAGGTAATCAAGTGATATAAATAATCATATTATTAATCCAAATAAAAATATAAATATGAGATTCTCAATACATGCTGAAAACATTCTTATCAAAAAGTTATATTTATGTCTTTAAAGATGCTAAAAGCCATTAGGAGACTGGTAATTTATACACACACGTGTGTATACGAGGGTGAAAAACAAATCATCTAGCTAGCGATGGATCATTTGCATATGCAGAGAGAAAACATTAAGTAGAATTTATTATCATATTTCAAGGAAATAAATGTTGGGGCTCCAATCAAGGTGCAACCGAGGATACTCAATCCAGGAGTCTTATATAGAATAAGGAGAGAGAAAGAATTTCTTAAACAAGCAAAAACTCAAAAAAAATAAGGCAATACTAAAATCACCCTGCAAGAAATACTGAAAGGTCTTCCTTAAATAGAGAAGAAGCAAGAATCTATAGGAAAGAGATAATAGCCATTGGAAAGTAAATCACATAAATAAGTCAGTACACATTTCAGAAAAAAAAAATTGCACAAGCATTGATGACTAAAGTGAACAGCAAATGGGAAAACGTGAAGATGTAAAAGGCAACGTTAGAATCATAACACGTGGGGGATGGGAGTCAAGAAATAGCAAAGGGGGTTTAGTTCTGTTTTGTTTTTGCAGAATGCGTTTGAGCTTACATCACTGCCAGTCTAAAGCAAGTAGATACAGTAACACAGAAATATCAGAAGGCACCAGCCTGCATGTAAAGGACACCGGTGGAATTAATGTGCATGAGGAGATAAAATTGAGGAGAAGACACAATTTAGCAAAATCAATGAGCTGAAGCTGTTGATTCATACTTGTTAATATTCCAACGGAAATTTCATTTAGCAAATGTTCCCTGGGGTGGTGGTATACAGGTAGCGGTGATCTCTGTCTTCCAAGCTGTAAGAGGGAGAGAGTTCTCAGAGCAAACTTTTCCAAGATGGAAACTGAACCATATCTGGCTCATCAAGAGAAAGTCCACAAGCTACTGAATATTTCAGATGTCAGAGAAAAGAGAATGCCAAGGAAAGAGATGCTATGTGGTTGTGAACACAGTCTATCAGATCAGTATTTGAATGAGCTTTTGAATTACAAGGACAGATGGATCAAGTCTTAAGTCTTCAATAGATCAGTCTCCTTATGATTCTGAGATGTCTTTTTTCCCTGCTTTTCCACAAGGAGATTAGAAATTTGCAAACCTCAGCTGCTCTCATTTTATGCACCTCTTAAACCAGAATGTCTACAGTTCATCAATCAGTGTCCCCAGTGCTCACAAGCTACAGACAATTTTGTACCTTAAGCTGCTTTTCCAACTCCCTAAATTATCACCTTCACTTATTCTGGCTTTTCTTCACTATCGCATCCTTGTTGACTCATAATGTAAATTAAAGAATGTAAACTCCAATGCCATGATTATTCATTTCAGTCTAATATCTCCAAAGTTAATCATCTTTTAATTTTATTTGCTTTCCGGAGATTAAACTCAACCCAAATATAGATAAATCGTGCACCTTCCATTTGCATTATTTTGGCGTGAATTTGCTACAGTCCTCCCCCCGCCCTCCCAACACACATGAACAGAGATCATTTCCATGCCCACAATTTCAAACATTCAACCAAGGAGACCAGAGGTGAAGTTTCAGGACCAGCGATAAATTATAGTCATGTCTCCCTTGATAAGATTAGTGCATTCACTTCCTGCTGTTGTCGTAACAAATCACCGCCAACTTAATGGTTTAAAACAAAGCAAATTTATTATCTCATAGCTCTGGAGGTCGAGTCTGAAATAGGACTTGTGGGTCTACAATTAAAATTAGCAGTAAGCTTGTATTTCTTCTGGAGGTTTTATTGGAGAAACTTTTTTTCTTAATTTTTCCGTCTTGTGGTGGTTGCCCATATTCCTTGGTTCGTGACCTAATTCTTCCATGAAAAAGTCATCCGTGTTTTGTCTTCTTTTATTTATAGGGAACCTTCTGATTACACCAGGCCCACCAATCCAGGACAGTGTCTCCACCTCAAAGTCAGTCAATTACCAACTTTAACTCCACATGCAATCACTTGCATGCCGTTACTTTATGCACCATAATTAGGCAAGTCCATTTACTGAAAGACCAAAATGATCTTTATGATTGTCTCCCACCGTTTCCCAAAGAATCTTCAAAAATACCACAAACTGTGCCAAGAAAAAAGATAATAATAAAGAAGTTAGGTGTGAGGAAGGCAAACATTAGAAACCCCATCATTATATATTACAGATACTCATCCTTGCCTCTAATAATAAAAGAGACAAAATAAACCGGCCCTCAGCATCCTAGTTCATGATTTACTTTGTGATGTAGTTGAAACCACTTACCCTCCCAGAGCGGCAAACGTTTCTTGTTCAATCTTGGGCTGATGCTGGTTGTAACTGCGTATTAATAAAATAACGCCATTTGCAGCAGCATGGACGGACCTGGAGATCGTCATTCTAAATGAAGTAAGCCAGAAAGAGAAAGAAAAAGGACAAATGGTGTCACTTATATGGGAAATCTAAGAAAAAAAAAAGACACAAATGAACTTATTTATAAAATAGACTCACAGACATAGAAAAACTTATGGTTACCAGAGAGTGAAGAGGTAGGAAAGGATAAATTAAGAGTTTGAGATTTGCAGATGCACACTACTACTATAAATAAAATAGATAAATGAGATTCTACTGTAGAGCACAGGGAACCATATTCAATATTTTGCAGTAACCTATAATGAAAAGGAATATGAAAACGAATATATGTATGTATATGTATGACTGAAATGTTATGCTGTGCACCAGAAATGAACACATTGTAACTGATTATACTTCAATTAAAAACAAAAGACAAAAACACAGAAACACCTCCTCTACAACTCCTAGAAATCACATGAAAATCAGACGCGATGGTGGATAAGAAAGCGTGTTGCCTGTTTGGAAAGCCCCCTGTAGGGGAAAATTTCTATTTTCTTTTTTTTTTTTTAATTTTGGTTTTGGTTGTATCAGACGCTCCATGAGGACACCCGTTATGTCCCCAGACCAGACAGCGTTTTCTAGGACACAAGAACAGAAGGTGGATTATGGTTCTACAGAATAAACCAGCACAAGGCTTCCCTCCAAAGGATGCTCGCAGCCTGCTCCGGGCTCTAGATGCTTAACCATATGCTTTTATTTTATTTATTTATTTTTGGAGATATAGCAATGAAATGAAACCAGCTACTGTCAGCATCACTTCAGTGGCAAATGGACTTCTACTGGAATTGCAATGCTTGATTATAATTTGTTTCAGAGCAAAACTTTGTCCATTAAAATGTGTCTTTTATAAAAGTTCACCAGTGAAGGTCATTATACCTTCCTTAATGGAACTTTTAATTAGACCGCGGAGATTATTTTAAATGCTTCCTTTGATTATGTGTTGAGTGCTGTGATTTGCTGCCCTATAGAAATAGCAAAATTGACATTTACACCCGTATCTCCTTTAAAGCGTTCAGATAAGGATAATTTCATTACTTCCTGCCTAAAGGATGCTTCAGTTCTCGGCCCTAGAGCTAAGAAAAGTGGTTTTTAATCGGCTGCACCATATAATCTATTCATGTAAACCAATTAGATTAATCACAATATTTTGGAAAAAAACACCTCTAAAAATCCATAATTAGGAACAACAAAAAGAATTCTTTACCATTGTCTTTGCAAAAGACTATCACATTAAGAAAAAAAAAAAGAAACACAATTGATATTCAGAATAAGTTTGAGTTCTTGTCAATCCTTGGTGAGTTTGCCAAGGGGAAATGTCAATTACATGCTGTTTTTTTTTTTAATCTTTAGATATTTGATTCATTATCTACACAATTATTTATTCCTGAGCTCAATCTAATTAGCCTTTTCAATAGAAAAGTTGTAATATTCTTGTAATATTAATGGGATTGTATTGAAGGTATCCAACCTGCATGTACTGATGCAACATGGGAGGTTTTGCATTAAACAATGAACAATTAAAAGTCTGTGACATCAGCCATCAAATTGTCTAGGACACATTAAAGCTAATGGCATTCTTGAATTTTATGACTTGAAAAGTAAAAAGGAGAAAATTGTTAAATCTATTGTGTTGGATTTCCACTTAGGGGTGAATTGTTAAGCATGAAATCAGGAGACATTCTGCCCTCCCCCCCACCAAAAAATTAAATAAATAAACCTAATTACCTTCCCCCACAGGGGAGGAGGGTGTAACTCAGTGATAGAGTGTGTGCTTAGCATGCACAAGGTCCTGGGTTCAATCCCCAGCACCTCTGCTAAATGAATAAACCTAATTACCACTCCCCTACCAAAAAAAAAAAAAAGGAGACATTCTGGGTTCAACTTTCTATACAAAAATTTTGAGTCAAAATATTTGACCACAAAACTTGTATTTAAAATTAAATGCCATGATAATTTGATAATATATTTGATTATTTTTAAAAAAGTATGTATATATAATGATTACTTTGAAGTTCCTTAAAAGAAGTATGCATTTCATGAAACCTTTTCTGTGTGAGAAATTGCGGATGCCTATCACATGGAGAAACTTAAAACTTACATACTTAGGGGAGAACATTCATGAGTCTATAAATCTTAGAATAACCTCTATTCTATTTTCTATTTTTCCTTATTCATTTAGTCCAAGTAAACTGCATGGCAGGCACACAATTTTGTACATTATTTTTGAGAAAAGTGCTATGTAACAATGCCCTTCCTTACAGAGTCTCAGAAAGCCACAGTATAAGACCTGTTTGCTTGAGTTCTCTTTTGATGCTTGAGAGTGAAACTTTTCTAAATTTAACCTAAGGATTGGCTCTTTTTATGTATTTATTTGTTTATCTGTTTTCCCCCTTGTGGTTGCAAAGGCTTAACCTTCAGGTGTGTCATGAGAAGCATCTTAGGACAACCTAGATGAATTGTATTGCTACACACAGAAAACCGCCTCCCTGGCTGTGGTTTAGGTTCTTTTAGGATCTTTGTGCCCTGGTTTCACTGACACCACAGCGCTTGTGGCAGCCACCTCCTCCTGGTCCCTCCAACACCTCATAAGTCTGGAAATTATCATTTATTTATAACTTGGAGACACGATGCTGTATTTGTGAGGTAGGGAAGGATGGAAGGAACACAACAGACAAGCACCAAGATTCTTTAACTGCAAAACCAAACTTTTGAAACTGGCATCAAATAAACTCCTTGAAATTGTCAGTAAGCCTCAATCTTTGAGCTCATGTGTTCAGTTTCCTGCCAGAGATCCAGGCTCTAAAATGTCGTCCTCAAATCCGTGCTTCAGGGGTTCCATTTTCCGTGTCCTGTAGCCTAGATGGCTCACACGAATTAAATCTGCATCAGTCTTCTCCCTATATTTTAGGGGGGGGGTCCTGGAAATACACAGGTGGTGCTCTAAGGTAGAGACTGGCCTTCCTGGCTGCTTAGCGTTCATCTTTCTGAAATATTTTTGAAGGAGAAACTATATTTGTAATATATTTATATGACTTCTGTCTCTTAATTTAATGACACCACCTGAAAGTGTTTCTCAGGTTGGTGTCTAAGGCTTTATTTTTCACTTAGAGTTGAGAAGTGAAAGGAAGGAAGGAAGGAAAGAAGGAAGGGAAGGAAGGAAGGAAGAAGGATGGAAGGAAGGAAGGAAGAAAAGAAAGAAAGGAAGGAAGAAAGAAAGGAAGGAAGGAAGGAAGGAAGAAAGAAAGAAAGAAAGAGGAAGGAAGGAGGAAGGAAAGAAAGAAAGATAAGAAGAAAGGAAGGAAGGAAGAAGGAAGGAAAGAAAGAAAGAAAGAGAAAGAAAGAAAGAAAGAAAGAAACAAAGAAAGAAAGAAACAAAGAAAGAAAGAAAGGAAAGAAGGAAGGAAGGAAGGAAGAAAGAAAGAAAGAGGAAGGAAGGAGGAAGGAAAGAAAGAAAGATAAGAAGAAAGGAAGGAAGGAAGAAGGAAGGAAAGAAAGAAAGAAAGAGAAAGAAAGAAAGAAAGAAAGAAAGAAAGAAAGAAAGAAAGAAAGAAACAAAGAAAGAAAGAAACAAAGAAAGAAAGAAACAAAGAAAGAAAGAAAGGAAAGAAGGAAGGAAGGAAGGAAGAAAGAAAGAAAGAGGAAGGAAGGAGGAAGGAAAGAAAGAAAGATAAGAAGAAAGGAAGGAAGGAAGAAGGAAGGAAAGAAAGAAAGAGAAAGAAAGAAAGAAAGAAAAAAACAAAGAAAGAAACAAAGAAACAAAGAAAGGAAAGAAGGAAGGAAGGAAGGAAGGAAGGAAGAGAAGGAAGGAAGAGAAGGAAGGAAGGAAAGAAAGAGAGAGAAAGAAAAAGAAGAAAGAAAGAAAGAAAAAAGAAAGAAAGAAAGAAAGAAAGAAAGAAAGAAAGAAAGAAAGGAAGAAAGAAAGGAAGAAAAAGAGAAAGAAAGGAAGGAAAAAAGAAAGAAAGAGAAAGAAGAAAAAGAGAGAAAAAGAGAAAGAAGGAAGGAAGGAAGGAGGAGGGAGAAGGAAGAGAAAGAGAGCTGGACACAGAGACAGAGGCAGAGGGAGAAACGTGCTGTTACTAGAGCCCCTGATGGCGAGGAACGCATCTTTATTCCTTGTTGCAGCCAAGATGGACAGCTGGCCACGGTCTCTTTCAGGACATGGATGCGAGTTATTTCCGCTGCATCTGATCTCTGCAACCCTCTGCTCTGTCATCCCTGAGGATGCAGTCAGTCCCTGTCCTGGCAGCGCTCTTAATGCCAAATCGAAGCATGTGTTTAATTTGTCTCTGAAAGCTCTTTGCTCCAGCACAGATGACCTGCCAAAAATTGGTGCATCACATAGGCAGGCTCTTTCTCTTACACCATAGATATTTTTGGAGCCCTATTATGTGTCTGTTGGGGCTGAGTGTGGCGATACAGCATGAGCCCCAGTCACTCCTCCCACAGAAACGTTCTGCTTGACACATCTATAATGGAAACATTTATGGATGCCACTGTGCATAATCACAATGGATAATCTGGAATTAAGAAGCGAAGCGAGATTGCCTTCAGAGTTTTTTGTTTGTTTGTTTATTTTGCCAGGAACTGTGCTAAACTTTTACAAACTGAATTATTTAAAACTCAAAACCAGCATTTATTAACGTCCTCGTTTTATGGGGTGATTCAGAGACAGGTTAAGAACCTTGCCCAAGGACAAAGAGTTAAGTGGCCAGTAGGAATTCAGATTCAATGGATTAGATCTGACCTTTGACTCTCAGGCACTAGAGGTGACCATGCCCCAGTGGGACAGGAGGGAAGAGGGCAGGGCACAGCCATTCAAGGAATGACACAGCAGTTAACACCAGGGTGGCGGAAGTTGCAACTCCCAGTTGGCCTTGAGGTTCAAGATGGCGGGCAATTTGACACCCATTGTAGATGCCGAGCTTCGTTGTACGCTCATTGTATATATGAACATGGTCAATGGCCCTCCCACAGGCACCGTGACAGTTCCAAGGCTGATCATAAAGGGTGACAAGTGGGCATTGGCCCAACCCCTGGGAATCCCGGCCCCTTCCCCAGAGTAGTGGGAATGGTCCTCCCACTTGGTAACATATGAAGCTACCAAGCCCATAAAAACCAACCGCCTTGCACCTCGTGGCCGCTCCCCCCTCTGAGATGGCCTGCACTCATTCTGTGGAGCAGGTATCTCTCCGAATTAACCTACCTTTACTCAACTATGTCTCGCTCTTGAAACCAAAGACCCACACTTGGTGGGGCAGGTCCCAGGGACTCAACCAAGACGTGGGACACGGCCTTCCTCTCGCCCCACAACTTCTTGTGTCACCTGAATCATAGCTCAGTTTCAGTTCCTCTGTCTTTCTTTCTCTGCTCTCTCATCTTCTCTGCGATCACGTTGGAGGTATCCACTTAACACCCCATGTCCTTTTCGGCAATGTATCTCATTGCTGGAATGCAAACACACACCAGCTGGGTTTGTAGGAAGGTACCCAAACGCAATGAACGCCCACCAGCCACTCAGATGAATTCAGTGTTTCATCTCTGCACGTCCAGACTCTGCCCTGACTCTGTCTGCTTTTTTCCTGGGACAAATGGGTCTCTTGAGGGGAGGCAATTTACGGATGCGTCCCTGGGAAAACATGCTGGGAGTTGGGGTAACTATATACATTAATTTTGCAAATTGTTGCTACTTCTAGGTGGATCCAGTGGACTCAGTTCATGTGAATGGCATATGTGTGCCCCATACATGCAGCATTAGCTGGTCCCCTCTGTTTGGATCCCGCGTCAGATTCTTCATGGAAGCAGACACACGAGTCCGAAAGATGCTCTCAGGGCGCCATTTAAAAGTTTTCACTTGAAAAAAAATTATTGTTAGTGTAATCCTGGCAGAAAACAAGAAACAACCCCAAATGATTATGGGTCTGTGATGAAGCAAGTGAAAGGAAGTTCTAGGATGGTTAAAAAAAAAATACGGGTAAGATTCTGGGCACTCTGTAAATATAGAAAAAACTAAGATAAACCACAATAATTCTTATTTTCATGGAGATCACTTACGTTCATAAATTCTTGATCGTCAAATGACAGATAATCTTTGATGTAGTAACGAAACACTACCGAGTGGAAATGAACAAAACAGCAAAATGAAATTCAAATTGCATTCATTTAACTCTTAATCATGGATCGTTTTTGAGTCTCACTAAATTGAAACGTTATTTCAAGTTCTGTGTTGTTTAAAAAAAAACCCAGAATATTAAACATACGGGTTTCCCCTGCTTTTCCAAAGTAGATTGCTTCTGAGAGAACTTCCCTAAGCCGAGACAGTGTTAAGTGGATACGCAATTACTTTAGGACACATTTGGCTGAAGGATGCACAAAATAAATCGAGATAAAGAACACACATGCTCACACACTTCAAAGCCACAGTGGCTTGATGTTGAGATGTTGAGATGCTGAGATGCTGAGATGCTGAGATGCTCCCAGCAAAGGAGATTGGCTGCTCCGAGTGTGGGCTTCCAAACACGGAACGATGTTATTTTTGATTTTCACCTTTTTTTTTCTCCATAAAAGTGAAAATCCTCTTTAGGTTTGTTTTGGTTAGCAAAAACAAGTACTCATGTAGGTTTTTCATAAAAATCAAGGTGGTATAAAGTGAACTTTTGAGAAGCGGAAGTTGCCTGAACTATTTAGGGAGACCAAAATCATATAATCTGAATTTTAAATCCGAAATGATGGTACGGGGCTCATAGAAACAGCTGATATTCTCAGATAGAGACTTCTTCTAGAAAACTCTTACACTCAGTTTCCGTATTAAGTAAAATTAAATGCAATACAGCCAATTAATTAAGAGGGGTGCTCAGATAAAACCATTTTCTAGTCTGAGATTTAATTTTTCACTGCCTTAGGTCTTCAGTCAAATTGGTGACATTTTAACTGCCCTCCAGCATCCCCTCCATCCTGGTTTATGTTAATGACATTGAACATTGATGGTGACTCTGTCTGTCTTTCCGGAGACCATGTAGAACATAGATTCTTGAGGGGCAAACAATGCTTGGCTAAGATGCTTGAAACATCATATTGTGGGAATTCGATGATTCTCGATTATTTGGTAAGAGGTTCATGGTTCAGAGGGTCACGTTTGTGTTTTGCAAAATATGGTGGTTGAGATATGGTTCTTAGCTAAGGGCTTTCTTGGCTGGAGAAGAGCGTATTCATGGCAGGATTAGGAAATATGAAACAGGGTGAGCAGAGACAGAGACAGAGACAGAGAGACATTCTCAAATACAGTACAACTGTGTCTAATCTTGAGAAGTTGTTACAATGGGGAAAGACTGGCACACAGCCCGCCCACAGTTTATTTTATCAATAGTCCCATAAAGAGAATTTGAAACCTGTTTTGACTACATTCAGTATAAAAGCTAAATAAGAGTGGTGGGTTAGCAAGAGAAGTAAAATTGCATGATTGTGTTGGTTTCACTTAATTTAAGAACAAGTAGCCACTTAAAGGAAGAGGACCAGTGACAGAGTTTATGAAGATAAACCCTGATCATTGGTTTAAAAAAAAATAAACAACATGTCAATGATCTAACCATGCCTAATTTTTGTCTCGTAGTGTAATTCTCACAATGAAAATCTTTGCATTATAGTCTCTCATTGAAAATCTTTTTATTAGAATTTAAGGGTATTTTCCATAAATCTGTACAGAAAGAAACGAAACCATCGTGGTGAGTTCTCACCTCCATTTCTTCCTCTTAGATGCAAACCTAATTTTCATTGCACTAAGGGAACAGAGGCAGTTAGAAGAGCATTTCCAGTTTCTACCACATCGTCAACCCCCTACGGGCACCCGAGCTCATCAACTTGGCTTTTAATTTCTGTTCCTTGGGATTCGCTCCTTGTATCCCAACCTGAGACCAACCTCTCCACCCTGCTTGAGTGGAATGTTCTCGAGTGACAGCATTCTAGCTCCCCAGCTCAAGGGCATTGCTCCAAACACAGGAGGCTTTGTCTCTTGCATTAATGCTTTTTTTTTTTGTGGTCTATTGATTCATTTCATTCAGCACATGAACATGGGGCAATTAATTCCCTTTTTTTTTTGAAATAAAATCTCTGTCTTTGCCCCACCTCATTATCCAGCTCCCACCCCATTTTTTGCTTCCTTCCATAGCCGATTACCTCCCATCGATGGTCTAACAAGTTTTCTGTAATGTCTCTCCCTCAATTTCTTTTGATGCCATTCCACTCAAGCTTTGGAATAACCAACTGAAACCTCTCTTGATCATCTCCCCAGTGACTCCTGGGTTGTTCAACCCAGGAATCAGTTCTGAGTCCCAATCAGGTTGCTTTATCTCTTTGAAATATCTTCTTCCTGTAAGTCCCTGCTCCCACAGTACCACATACCCTGGTCTTCTTTATAACACTGTGTCTGATTCATTTTTTTCTGTTTTTTTGCTCATCTCCCAAACTCACAGTTTGCAGACATCCATAGCTCACCACTCAGAACTCCATTTTTCCAGCCAGTTCACTCGTTCAGTGAACTCATAGTCTCAGGGGTTTAAAAAACCCTTTTATGCCCTAAAGATTCCCCAAAGCATATTTCCAAACTAGACTTCACTAAACCTGGACGTCCTATGCACTTATCTTCCCAAGAATGACTATCGGACAGCCAGCTTTGATGTGTTCACATCTCAGCTCAGTCTCTCCTCTCTCAGTCTTAGTTCTAATTCTGCAAATAATGCATCCTGTCTTTTTCCCCGCTGTTCAAGACTCACCTTGGAATTCTATTTGCTTCCTTTTCTTATTTCACACCTTAGAACATCAGTTGAAGCCATCACTGATGTAGTTTACGGGAAGAAACTTGACTGGTATATTTTCTTATGCTCATGTTTACTTCCTTTTATTTATAACGTGGTGCAAACACATGTGCACACGTGCACACACACACACACACATTAACAGGAGAGTTTCCATAAACTTATTGTATCTTCGTTATTCTCCTAGGCTACTGTAAGGCTGAACCAAAACTTCAACCTGTCCATTCTCGATAGCTATTTGGTTTCCAACTTTTGCCATCAGAAAAGTGTTGGAAGGAATGACCTGGCAAAAAAAAAAATGTCATTTTTCTCATACTAATGTATTTCTGCAAAGTCAGTTCCTACTACGTGTTGGATTATTAGATTAAAGATAAAATTGACCTATAATTTTGATCTCTTCGCTCGCCGTCGGTGTGATGTCAAATTTTGTATCCACGAGCCAAGTGTGAGAAAACTCACTGACCACAGTTTACTAACATAGTGTCATCAAATATTTCCATCTTACCCTTCACTCTGTATCCTTTAAGAGGTTAACATGCGCTTCTCTTTTAGTTAGTAGGGCCATCATTTCATATTTTCAACGATGGATACGTTCCTCTTTGTGAGCCATTTTTTTTTCTTTTTCTTGTTTTTCTTTTGGGGCATTAGTCTTCTTAATGGGTCCTCGGAACTGTTAATTTGTTAGAAAGTGATCAGCCATTGGGGATACATTTAAACATACGCCCCCCCCCTCCAGTTTGTCATTTTATGTTAATATTGTCAATGGCATTTTTTTTGACACGTTGAAAGTTTGTGTTTTTTGTTGTTTTGTTTTTTTTTTTAATGTTTCCTGTTTCAATGGCGTCATCATTTTCTTTGACGACTTCTGGAATTTTCTGTCATAGTGGAAACCTTTTCTCCTTTTCAAGATCATAAAGGGCTTTCCTCCTCAAGTTGAGAGTCTCATATTTTATACGTAAAATGCTCCTCCAGTCCAGAATTTGCTAGAAGATATGATAGATAAATCGAACTTTATTTTCTTTTCCAAATGGCTGTCCAGTTGTCTTTACATCATTTATTGAAATACGATTTTTGTACACCACCATGATCATGCCATAAATTCCTATCTGGCACCAGGTGTAATTTTGGACTTACATCTGGCTAGTCTTTGCCTCTTTATGTACATTGGTACCACATGCTCGTTCAATAGTTTAAGTTTACTAATATGTCCTCATATATGGTAGAGCTAGTCCTGAATACTGACCTTGTTTTTGACAACTTTCTGGCTGTTTCTTTTTCTGTATATTATGTGTGTGTATGTGTGTGTGTGTGTGTGTACACACACATTATATATATATTTTAATAATATATTTTTATATAAATATATTTTTATTTTCTATACATATAAAATATATATATATTTTAATATATTTTCATATAAATATACTATTATTTTATATACATATAAATATAAATTAATAATATATTTTTATATAAATATATTATTATTTTATAATATAAATGCATTTATATAAAATATAATTTTTATATTTATTACATTTATATTTATATTTATTTATTTTTATTATTTATATAATATAAATAATATGTTTTAGATTATATTTTAATTTTTAAAAATATATATATTTTACTGTTCTGCTCAGAACTTTTCTAGGGTAAGAGGGGGACAGTGTGGATCTGAGTTCCAGACCTGTGACCACATTCAGCCACCGCCCTGCTCTGAGAATGAGTGTCTTCACCTCCATCTTATTCTTCAAGGCGCTTGAAGATTTAACTCTGAAACACATTGGATCAGAAGAAAGCTGTGTTAACGCTACTTTTTACACAGAATTATCTAAACAGGAAAATGAGAACTTATGCACAAGTCTGTAAAGCTGTTTTATTTTCAATTTTCTCTTAAGGGAAGTATTGTTTTTGGTGTCCATTGACTGTATCCGTGGATCCAATAACCCTATCTTTTCAGAAGATATTTATATTTCCTGATAAAGTAATATTCTTCCAAATGATGAAAAATACTGAATAATATTGATGGTGTTCTCTGTAATTGGCTGTTAATACTGAGTAACATTAACATATATGTTGGCAAAAGCCACAGACGTCACATCCAACGTATCTTGAACTGTTGGATTTGAAAACACGTTTCTCTCTCTTTAACTTCATGTGTGTGCGAATTTAATAAGCTGAGAAAATGTCTCCATCCCTGGCACACTCCACTCCCTTGGCCACGTTATAGGTCCTATGTTTGGATCTTTTATTATTCATTCGAGCATGGAGTGTCTTCCACGGCTGCGCAGGGTTTAAACCACTGCACTGACACAGGGCTTGGGCGTCATAATGTCCAGTCACAGAGAAATGTGCACAGAAGTCTCAAGGAGAAGACATAAGGGTTAAGTGATTCTTGCTTTGCTAATTTTGAAAGAGAAGAATGCAATGAACAAAGATGTTCCAAACATTTAAGAGTCAAGGCATTTCTAACACAAGATGCTAAAGGAGCTGAACTTGGACCATGGTACTGACTTCAAAGCATAAAGCCCAGCACCCAATCGGGCAAGTGTGGGTAATTTGGGTGGGGCTCTGCAGGTAATATAGAAGTTTCCCTTTCCCCACCAACGACCAGATTCACTTTCTGACATTCCTGGAGAAGAGCTGAGGGTTCCTAGCACAGCTTGGCAGCTGAACACAGTGCAAAAAGGTTCATTTTCCCAAGTCAACTTGGATTCTTTTCTCGGCATCAGTGGTTCCTGCAATCTTGTAGAAGCCTCATGCTGATCTTTACCGCAATGGTGCTGTTATCTGGGGTAAATTTCCTCCAAGTTACTGAGTGATATAGAAATGCACCTCCTCTTAAAGTCTCATAGCCACGCACATACTGATCCTTTAGTAAATGCATTTTCAGTGTTAGTAATAAAGGGGATACAAAAATAATGTTAATAGCCTGGAGTTTTTAAGGTGTGTTGAATTGTGTAAAGGAAGTGCATTTAGACAGGGGGCTCATTTACAGCCCCTTTGATTCAAAATGGTCTCGTCACTGGTGTAGCCATCTTCTCCTATGTTTTTTTCTGATAATCAGACTGAAGCAATGACACCACTTCACTGGCCAGTGGGAATACTCTGCTGTGAGCTGTGTGTGCTGCGATGTGGATAAATTACCTGTTCCTTACCTGGAATAACTCTCGGGAAATTTGATGAGAAACTTTACTGAGAAAGTAAAGAATGACTTTGATACTCAACCTTCCTGGTCTAAGAGCACATTCTAAGTAACCAGCCAGGTCAGTTTACAAGCCTGTGTTTGGACTATGTAACCCAAGATTGGTCATTGGATAAAATGAAACACTAAGTACAGAAATGACAACATAACGCCATTTGCAGCAACATGGGTGTCCCTGGAGAATGTCATTCTAAGAGAAGTAAGCCAGAACGAGAAAGAAAAATACCACATGAGATCGCTCATATGTGGAATCTAAGAAAAAAAATGAACATAAATACAAAACAGAAATAGACTCATAGACTTAGAATACAGACTTGTGGTTGCCAAGGTAGCAGGGGGTGGGAAGGGACAGACTGGGAGTTTGAAATTTATAGATACTGACAGGCATATGCAGAATAGATGAACAAAATTATACTGTGCAGCACAGGGAAATATATACAAGATCTTGTGGTAGCTCACGGCAAAAAAAAAAATGTGACAATGAATATACATATGTTCATGTATAGTTGAAAAATTGTGCTCTACACTGGAATTTGACACAACATTGTAAACTGACTATAACTCAATAAAATAAAATTAAAAAAAAGAAATACTATGTAGGCATCAAATACAATTTGATATGGTAATACAGGGAATATGTCAACAATTTATTGAAAGATAAGAAAGATGGTCTACAAATTATTATGTATTGGGTTTTTATAATTGTTAAAATTACATGTGCATATATATATAGTGATATGTGTGTGTATGCGTGTATGTATATATATATATATATATATATGTATATATATATATATAGTGATGGAGATTGAAAAACTATTCACACAAATGTGAAGGCTTGGTAATAAAATTACAGGCGATTTTAAAACGTCCTTCATTTATACATTTGATGTACCATTAAAATTTTAATGAGAATGCATTATTTTTTAACATTTTTATTGATTTATAATCATTTTCCATTATTTTTATAGTCAAAAACACTAGAACGATTTTCATTCTTCAAAACCAAAAAAGAAACTAAGAAAATAAAAGTTAAGTAAAGAAAATGAGTATAAGAAGGTAACGCTGAGTATAAAAATTGTGACCTTTACAGTCAAAGACGTCAAAATCCCTCATCAGGTCGTCCTAACACCCACAGACACCAAGGGCATTGCCATAGTGTTTATAAATTAAGGCCTTGTTCAAAGATGAGGCAAAATCGTTTATTGTAGTGGGTTTTGCAATATCCCAGACTTGGGAAGCACAGAGCACCCTCTGCTCTTCACCCACCACGTGGGATGCTGATCTGTGCATTTAAACCCGAAAGCCTCTAATTGTGATGGCCGGTCCGCTCACCTCCTCCCCAGGTGGACATGGCAATTCCGGGTCTCCTGGCCTTTCCTGATCACTGCCCCATTCCTGTTACGTTTGGGGAGAAACTTTCTGGACCGCCCTAAGGAGTACACCCTGAACTTGATGTCACGTTTGACCACAGCCTCCAGTGCATCTAACAGCTCAGAGGGTCTTGAGCACAAGCCCACAGGACAAGAAGTTGGAAGGTTTCCAGAAGGTCTGGAGCTTCTCCAAGCAGCAGGTCTGTACCTTGAATGTAAGAGTCAACATAAAGAGAGGGTAAGTTATGGACGTATTTAACCGTAACTGTGCGCCATCTTCCAGGGATGGGAGAGCCAGCACTCTCTAAGTGAAATTTGATGCGAAAATTTTTCTGATAATATTTAGATTCAGTGGCTAATGATTAAACACACTTAAAAAAAAATCCTAACTGAACTTATTTACAAAACAGAAAGAGACTCACAGACATAGAAAACAAAGGATGATTACCAGGGGAGGAAGGGGATGGGAAGGGATAAATTGGGAGTTCCAAGATTTGCAGATACTAACTAATATATACATAAAGTAGATAAACAACAGGTTCATACTGTATAGAACAGGGAACTATATTCAATATCTTGTAGTAACTTACGGTGAAAAAGAATATGAAAAAAATATATGTGTGTTCATGTAGGACGGAAGCACTGTGCTGCGCACCAGATATTGGCACGACCTTGTAAACTGACTATACGTCAATAAATAAATATATATGTGATAAAAACCTCTAACTTTCTATTTCGATTCAGATCCCTACCTGTTTCCAGGGAGAATCAGCTGGACCCCATTAAGCACCAAGTGTGAGGATGAGGAAAGTCTGGTGTGATGATCTTGACGGGCTGCGTGGTGGGGAAAAGGTCCCTCCAGGTCAACTCAGAGCCCCCCAGGAGCATTGAGACAGCTCTGCAGAGCAGGGCAGGCACCTGCTCGTCAAACATCTCAGAGAGCCTTGTCCCCACGACCAGGCATACGGGACCAACACGTGCCTCCTATTTATTGTATTCTGGCTTGAATGGAGGATTGGAAAAAAAAAGTGGGAAATGCTCCCAACATGAGGTATTTAGAGGAAATTTCAGTGTCGTGGAGGAATGTCAAATTCATATCTTCGCTTTAAATTATCAAAATGACTCAATCCTAGAACTTTGCTCATTCATGCTACAGAAAGTGAAAAAATAAGGGAGCTATAAAAAATTTTTTTTTTTAAATTTTCCATCTCAGTGCGTAATATAATTATACATTGGCTTTCCCTAGGATTTCCATATGCTTATCTCAGGAGCCTCATAAAACATCTTTGGAAACCCCTCACCTGGGGTGCATGCTTAAAATATTACCTTCACATTGCACAATGTGCCAATTAGAACAGGTATAAGAATTGTAGATTAGAATGTCAGATGGGTTAACGAAAACATCCTACGTGGTGCAGTATCTCTGCTAATATCTTAATTACTTATGGAAAATAAATCCCTGACATATGCTCAGTCACAGAAGTGTTTCTTGAGTGTTCCTGGGTGTGAGAATGAACAAGGGTATGTGTTTTCTGCTGCTTAATTAGCCAGTCCAGAAAAAGGACCCCCTCTGCAATCTGCCCTTGTGATTGCAAGCTCATGTCATCCTAAGGCAAGGATGCAGAAACCAAAGTTTGAGAAATGTTCCCCTATAGATTGATAAATGGTTCCTTTCTTGAACGTATCCACAAAGAAATTTGTTATTAAAATTACAGGTAAAATAACATTCTTTCTTCAATGTTTCTTCTTTTCGTCCAGGTACGTATGATGAACAAGGCATGGTGTGGGACACTGAGAAGAATACAAGAAAGTGTCAACCATCTAAATGGTTAGCAAATTACCATGTGCAGTTGATAAATGAGTGCTTTACTCTAAAGTTTCATAGGAACGATGAGTTATAAAATCAATGCCATGGAAATTTAGAGATTGGCTATTCCACCAGATTAGGAAAATCTGGATTCGTGGAAGAAAGAATGATGCAGGGAGGTTGGATTAAATTTTGTGGAAAGGATGAAGACTATAAAGAAGTAGGTAGAGGATGAAATTTCAGGAAAGGTGTGGGAATCAATGTGGTCTCTTGGGTCTAATTTATTTGGAGACTGAACTGAACTATGATCTGTGGCACAAGTCTAAAGAACTTTGCAATATTCAGGAAGGTCAACTTCATCGTTTAGAAACTGTGGAAATATCTGATCTTCTTTAGCAGGAGGGTAAAAGATTCCTTGCTGTGTTTTAGGAGGGTTCTCATGAGTGTGTGTAGGATGGATCAGTAAATGGAAAGGCTGGAGACCACAAGGGGCAAAAGGCTGATGGTGGTGGTAATTATGGGGACACAAAAGGAAAGGAAACATTGGGACTCGGTTCTGAAGTGGCGCTGAGGCACGTTGTGGCTGATGCAAAGAGAAATCCTAAAGTTTCCATCTTAAGTTTTGGAAAAGACGTGTCTGCCGTTACTCTAGACAAGAGAACATTTGTGGAACCTGGGAGCATGAAAAACACAACAAGGCATGCTGTGTTTTGACCTCATGTATTTCATACCCTTATCGCATCTCCCTCCTGTGTGACTGAAGATCATTTCATTATTCAAGACCCACGCTGAAGTGTCCTCCCGTCTATGGGAGCTTTGCTGTTCTCACATCATTTGATTGAGAAGTTGAGTACCAGTGCCCGCACAGAGGAGAAAAAAATTTTATAATAAACGCTACCAAAGAGGACGCCACGTGATACATACTGAGAATTTGTAGACCTCAAAACCATCACGTGAGAATCACATCACATCTCTTACCTTTGCAAAATCTAGAGACGCATGAATGAAGAGGCAAGGTTAGTCTGTGTCTCCTTATAAGAAGCTTCTCTAGCCTGATTAGAAAAACACAAATTACATGTGTATAGTTTTAAAAACCCACTGTGAATTTCCCATTTTCTGAAAAGTTAAAAGATGGTTATAAAGGATTTTTTTTCATGTTTTAAGTTCCTTATATCGCAGTCACTTGGATGTCAACATTCAATAAAGCACCTTCTGGTGCTTATGATATGGAAATGATCGCTATTAAACATTAAACCAGGGAAGCTGTTAATTTTATGACAGCCCTGTTGCAGCTTTCCATATGAAAACAACGCTAATCAAATCTCATGCTTGAGAACGTTAGCTGATTGTCACAGGGAGAAGCATCCTGCCGCCCATGGCGGAATTATGGAGGGACATTGATGGGACATTTCACCTTCCTTTGAAGGGCAGGGTGAAGTCATTGTAAGTGATACGATCAATGCAGCTGGGGGGGTGACGGACTGATGTATCTTGTCAAGTCTTGTGCTCAAATGTATTTGCATAATATTCCATTTAAGTGCCACGTATTGTAATCCAGTTACATTTCCATGTTGAAGGAAATGAGCTTGCCATCTCATCTGCTCCAGAGCATGTGGGTCTCCTGAGAAGAGAAAAGAAAGAATTATGCTTGTATGCCACTTCACATCTCCGTGGAGTGAGGCTTGCTCTCACGTCAATAGGATTCCAAGCAAAATGTCTGCTTTTATTAATTTTTCTCACCTTTCCTACCAGTAACATTCTGAAACCCATCTCACTGGAAAAGAGGGACCCTTTCTGTTGTCCGAAAAGTGAGTCAGCTCCTGCAGAGAAGCTGATTACGTGTGAATGCTGTGTGCAAATCAACGTTATGCAGTCCAGAGGTCACCGCAGAATTCTATTTTCATAATATAACAAAAAGTAAAATAAATCATGCTGGAGAAAGTTTGCCACGTTTTAGTCTGCACTGTAAGTGTTCCTGTGAGCTCTGCGTACAACTTTGTGATGATAGAATATGAAAACTTGCATCACACCTGAACAACAACAAAAAAAAAACAACAGCGATTTTTGTGTTACATTTGAAAATGATTTTGCCGGGTAAGATTTCCACTTACGAATAAAACGATGATTGCACAATACTTGCAGGACAAATTTCAGCCCTTAAAAAAGAAGAAAAATTTAGATCTATGTAGATGCAAAAAAAAAAAATCTAATCTTACTACGTGTGTGTTCAAAAAGTTAGCAGTAAAATGAAGCACAGACGCATGGCGGAAATCTTATTTGAAATGTTTCAATATCTAAACAAAAATTTTGGGGCTCCTCTGCTATTTCTTGCATTTCTTATTCAAATTAGTTTTTTATGAACTCAGGTAATTCCAAGGAGCAGACCAGAAGGGACCCACTGGTATCAGCAGTTGTCAAGGGCAGGTCTCGCCTTGTGCACCTTAGAATGGGAGAACGCACAATTCCGTTAATTAAATGACTGGTTTATCTTCACTCTGGTCTTCATGCCATCATCGTCTTCAAAGTAATACTTTGTAATCTTTGCAAATTACAAATTTCCATTTTGCAACATTATACCCTGTTGTAACATCTGTCACAACATGCCCTCATCTGTCTAATGAAATCTTGGTCTCCTCTGTCGCGTGCTGGTACATGAATGCAGCCTGACCTCATTACTCTTTCTTTCCCAGCATCCCCACCCCCACCCCCAACTTAGAGCCTGCAAAGGCAAATATATAATGTGCTAAGTAGATGGCTGTCCCTTGGTCCATATGAGAGTTTAGTGATTAAACATTAAAGAGAAGGATGAAAAAAAGACAAAGCAAAACTATTAAAAATGCAGTGTATTTTTACACTATGGAAGTGTCTCAAAAAAACTAAAAATAGAGCTACCACATGACCCAGTAATTCCACTCCTGGGTATATATATAAAAAAAAACCAGAAACATGAATTTGAAAGTATGCATCCACCCCAATGTTCATAACAGCCAGTTTTGTGTGTGAATCAGCCCTTTGCCCCGGGCCTCTTTGTCTGGAATTTATGTCTGCCTTTAGCCTTTTTTTCCATTTGGAAAAGTTGTGGCCAAGAGTTTTCATCAGGAAGATGCACCCAGGATCCTCTGTTTTATTTGGATTCACCAATTCTCCTGTTAGGTGAATACCTAAATTTGGGGGAAAAAATCAGCCTGGTGCAAACCTGGATCCATGATATACTAATTAATCAAGAAGATTGTATTCTTATATAGCATTGCCATTTGTTGATAAACTTTTTTCTACTTTTTTCTCATTGAGCTTTAAAACAACTCTTCAAGAGAGGCAGGAATGTATTTTCTCTAGCAGGTGATGAGGTCCAGGCACCTCGCTGGCAGCATGGTCACAGTTTGTGCAACAATGGACCACGGGTGTGAATTCAGCTCCGCTGAGTAAGACCCATTTTTATTTTCACCAGACCACGCCGTGCTGTTTGCAGAATGCATAGTTCCCCAAACTGAAATGAGCAGCAGAGTTGATTATTTTGAAATGATAGGTTTGGACAAGTGTGTGTTAGCAGGAAAGGCTGTGCAAAGGGGTGCGTGTGCCTGATGGGTTGAGACCCTCAGCAGGATACCAGGGAGACTTTCCCAGCAAGTCAAAGAAACGAGATTCTGAAAGTAAACATTGAGTGAGCTCAAGCCATAGGAACACGCAGTTGCATCCACGTTGATGACGGTTGAGTGACTGACAATTTGAGGAATTGGGTGGCAGATAGCAACAGGTGCCTCTAAACGTGCCCATTGAGACAAAGAGGAATAATCTTAATTTTATTTTTTGGCAAATCTTTCTTGTTCTCACAATTCATGTCATACAAAGAAGCATGAATTAGCAGCCATCTGGGAATCTCTTCCAGGCTCAATTCCCACAACTCCCTGCCACATGTCTCGGTGAATCAAGAATCCAGATAATTTATTCTCACTAACACACATTAAGTCAAGTCCCTGTTTTGTCTCTTATGCATATAGTAAAAAAAATGCAAAGGGGGACATCCTGAAATGAAATCACACAAAGTTAACCTTCGCTTTAAACTGTCAACCCTTCACCTTGCAATCACATCTTAAAAATAAAATGTTATCACGTTATCAGAAATGGTGAGCCACGTTGGGTTTTGACAGTTCACATCTTTAAGGATCGCTGTTTCATAATGTTTCCTTAATAAAGCACCTGTTTTAAACATTAATTGCCCTTCTTTCTGGCAGATAAAATGATGTTTCAGACCAGTGAAGAGTATAAAAAATTTCCAGCAATATCAACACATAAAACTAAATAGAATAAATGTTTCCAGCATATATTCCCTTTTCTCTTTATACCTCCTGTGCAAACCTAGGCATATGATCCACTAAAGTCTTTATTATAGAACAAAAATACAAGTTCTGAAGAGGGAGCCGCATATGTTACACTGTTATTCTGGTAACCGTGCTAAACGGATTTAACTGAACGATTTCTAGTCTTCAGGACTCAACTTATTAACTAGTTCTAGGTGACAACAGGTTGGATTACTTAAATGCTATTTCTACCCCTCCCCTCATCATGCCAACCCTCAGATTATTTTTTTCCCCAACCTTTTCGTTTGGTACCCTGCAGACCTGAAAAACAAGAGTGTAGTCATTAACTGGAATGCCCAACATCAGAGAAAATGTTATTAAGGTCGGGCATTTATTCATTTATTCATTAGTTTAGGTTTTAATATCTCCCATAGTTAAATGTGAGATCTTGATGCTGACAGTAGAGTGATCCATAGGAAGCTAGCTTTGCCTTCACCACGCTCAAAATAAACCAGTTCCAAAAATGGGCAGAAAATTTACACGAGCAATTGTCCACTGAAGACATAGAGACGGTCAATAGGCACATGAAAAAGTGCCCAGTAGTGCTAATGATCAGAGAAACGCAAATCAAAACTACAATGAGGTTATCACGTCATGCCGGTCAGAATGGCCATCGTTATTCAGCAGGATTTTTATTCCAGGCGTCAAGAGAGGCGGCTTCCAGATCACGTCACCACCGCTGATCAGGAAAGATGTTCCAGAGACATGATCAGGTAGGAAAACAGACAAACGAATTCTGTTTGTGTAGCAAATAACATGCAGGAAATAATGAGCTTCAACGGTCTAGCCACACAGTACAGTTGGATACTGGATCCGGACCCAGTTTCTTGGATGCAAACGGCATCACCCTGCAGGACGGCGAGCTGGACAGCCATGCCCGGCAGCCCTCAGCATCCCCTTTACAAGCTGGGGATGTATTACATATTGGGGTGCTATCTTGTAGCACCCTCTTCCAGAGATTTCCCACTGTGTTAGAGCAGGTTACATCATCTGCTACTCAGTATAAAGAAGAAATAGGATGGGATAAAGAAAAGGAAAAAAAACACTGCCTTAACAGCAGGGGGCTATGTGGTGAAGATACAGGCGTGAGAGGAGGAGGAGGCTGGGTGGCACCCGATCCAAATTAAGAGACGGAAATCTTTACTTCAGCTTTGTAGGTGACGAAAGCCACCAGAACGCACCAGGAACACACCTGTAGGCAAATATATATATATTTGCATATTTACATATTTATATTTATATATTTACATATTTATAGTTATTTATATATATATATATAGTTTTGTTTTGTTTTGATTTTTAGCTTGTTGCAGCAAGTGAGAATATAAGGGAGACTCAGTAAGGGGAAGTTGGCAGGTGCCTTTGATATGGTTGAGGCTTGAGTTGGATGATTTAAAAGAGCAATCAGGACGTCATGGTTAGGACTGGGTTCGGCACTGTCAGGAAGAGGACAATGCTGTGATGGAGGGTCTTCATAATTTTTATCCAGGAGCCGGAAGGATTAAAGGGGAGACTGGAACTGTCATGGGCAGAGCAGCAACAATCACTCAGAGAAAGACAGAAGAGGGAAGAAGCAGTGCAAATGGGTATCTCCTCATTTCTGCTGTTTGCAGAGCATCTCTGTCAATGTCTCGCTCTGACGTTGTTGGTTTAGGTGGATGTCAGGACTGTGTATTGGTTCATTTATTTCTCAGAAGCCAAGCAGGACATTCCATGACCAGATGGGCACTGGGATCTTGGTCATTTCCTTTGTGGTTACAGTCGAAGGGACACACAACTTGTGTTACCCTAGATCCGGGTGGCATTTTAGGAGAGACATGGAGAGGGGTGATCAGTAAGAGACCACAATGTTTTTGTGTGTTTGTTTGTTTGTTTTGATTGATTTTATCCAAAGAGACCAACTGGAGTAGTTAGGTTATTAAAAGAGGTTAATCCAAAGGGGAACACGGATCTTACAGTGAGGACTTGGGAAGATGAAGTGATTAAATAGGGATTAACCAATATGCAATGCATTCTAATCTAGATGTGATTATTTAAAGAAGATAACCATTTCTCTTACACACACATTGCACCACCAGTACTTATTAACCTAGAATACAAACACACACACACACACACATAAAACCCCTGATGATCAGTGTCTTGTTTGGAATGATTAGATGGGACCATTTTGCTTTTATTTGCCCATTATTTTATTTTATATTTTTTCTTTTTTTAGCATTTTTATTGATTTATAATCATTTTACAACATTGTGTCAAATTCCAGTGTAGAGCACAATTTTTCAGTTATACATGAACATATATATATTCATTGTCACATTTCTTTTTCGCTGTGAGCTACCACAGATCTTGTATATATTTCCCTGTGCTATACAGTATAATCTTGTTTATCTATTCTATAGTTTTGAAATTCTATTTGTCCCTTCCCACTCCCCTCCACCCCTGGCAACCACAAGTTTGTATTCTATCTCTATGAGTCTGTTTCTGTTTTGTATTTATTTATTTATTTTTTCTTAGATTGCACATATGAGCGAGCTCATACGGTATTTTTCTTTCTCTTTCTGGCTTACTTCACTTAGAATGACTTTCTCCAGGTCCATCCATGTCACTGCAAATCACATTACTTTATCCTTTTTATGGCTGAGTAGTATTCCACTGTATAAATATACCAGAGCTTCTTTATCCAGTCATCCATTGATGGACATTTAGGCTGTCTCCATGTCTTGGCTATTGTAAATAGTGCTGCTATGAACATTGGGGCGCAGGTGTCATCCTGAAGTAGGGTTCCCTCTGGATATATGCCCAGGAGCAGGATTCCTGGGTCATACGGTAAGTCTATTCCTAGTCTTTTGAGGAATCTCCGTACTGTTTTCCACAGTGGCTGCACCAAACTGCACCAGCAGTGCAGGAGGGTTCCCTTTTCTCCACGGCCTCTCCAGGCTTGATCTCCAGAATATATAAGCAACTCATATGACTTACTAAGAAACAACCAAACAACCCAGTCCAAAAATGGGCAAAAGACCTACACAAGCCATTATTTTTTTTTCCCATGGATTGTTTGTGTTAATTTTTTTCATAAAGAACAAGTTTACATTTTACAATATCAGATAACGTATCATCTTCAAAGCACACTTTGGCATTCAAACAAGCCAGGATTTCTTATAAGTAATTCATACAAAATGCACTTGTAAGCAGTTAATGCCAAGTATTTTATTTGGCATTTCAATATTTGGTGGAATTTTATTAGACGGTGTGATGACAGGCGTGACGTGATGCCAGCATGGTTCCTTTGTTGGTTATTCACAAGGCAGCACTCAACAGCTTTCAGCTCATTTGCTCACAATGAAGCACCACGTAGTGATGTATTAGGGTCATGATGCTACTGCAATGAATTACATCTGACTCAGTGGCTTAAAGAACAAAATTAATTTTCTTACAGATCTGGAGGCCAGACAGAATTCAGGCACAGATTCACTGGGTGGAGGTCAAGGGCTCCCAGGGCCTTGCTCCCTCTAGAGGCTCCAGAGGGAAATGCATCCTGAGCTCATTCAGCTCTTTCATTGACCGAGGACCAGTCATGCCTGACTTGAGCCTCCATCACTACAAAAAGGATACACTGCTGTCTCCTCGTTATGCATCCAATCTCCCTTTGCCTCTCCTGCAAGAGCACTCTGATTGGATGCACAGCCCGCCCAGGTAATCCAAAAGCCTCTCCCCATCTCAGAATCCTTAACTGCATCTGCAAAGACTCCATTCCCTATTAAGCATATGTTTGCAGGCTGGAGGGGGTTATAACGCCTTTGGATGGTTGTAATTCAGCCTGCAACAGTGGCTGACTGAGGACCTAGAAGAAAGCCAGCTTTGACAGTCAGATCCAAACACTCTATGAAGAATTAAATCCCCCACACACACACCAATTCAGTAATGTATACGATTATGACCACAGCAAATCCTTCAAACAAACATTATCTCCTGGGCAGAGAGGGCTATAAAGAATTCAAGTCTAACTATAATTTATAAAACAATAATTTTGCTGTCCCTAAATATTACCTATATGTTTACCCTTGTTTTAGGTATTTGGGGGCAAAAAGAAAGAAGATTTCCTCCATATAAGCTAAAATTCTACATAATACCATTAATAATTAGCCAAAATTTTATAAGATTTTTACAATCATAGTAAATTTAACTACTTCTTCAATCTAATATAAATCTTATTTTAACCCAGGGTGCATGAAAAGAACATTGAAAATCCCATCAAAATTTGTTTTCCTAATTTTTTTTGACCCCTAAACAGTTCAAGAATTCCCACACTATCATACAATTTCCAGCCAAAATGACTTAACTTTCATTGCTACTGAGAACCAGTCTGACCAATTATATTTTCAGGGAGGAGTTTATGATCAAAAAAGGATAACAATGATCTTATGATTGCCAGAAAAATAATAAATATAATATAAACAGTATACTTTCTTATCATTTTTGACCTTTTACCAGAGGCTTGTCTTTATATTTTTACTCAGAAATATATACATTTTGTGAATGAAAAATGTTGCTCAACAAACCAGTAAATAAAGGATGTTGCAATCTTCAAGTCTCCACAGGCACCTGAAAGAGGAGCCCTGAGGGAACTCAGGATGGAGACAAATGGGCTGCCAAGCCCTCAGCCTGGGCCGCCACCCACCATGGTGCCCTCAGAGGGGACTCGAGGTGGGAGACAACAGGACACTGGCCCTAGAAAGCTCAGGTGCACATCAAAGGAATGATTCCAATGAGTTCAGATTTTGCATCTTCCCGTACATAGAAAAGTGCTATATTCCTTAATTTAAGAAATTTGATTTTCTTTAATTAACAGTCATCTTTTGATGTCCCAACTACCTGGTCTTTTTTGCAAAAACTCCTGTATATCCTGGCTCCTCCCCTGCCTCTTGCAAGCTATCCCTTGGAGCGATCTGAGAGGCTGTCTCCCCAGTTTGACATCCTCAGAAAATCCACCAAATAAAACAAAATTATCAACCTTTAGGATGTGCATTTTTTTTCAGTCAACAATTTTCAGTGGCCAACATTTAATCAATCCGTTGGAAGTCAACTCCAAAGACGAACATCAGGGTAATTAGAAATGACGTGTGCTTCAATGTTTTGAGATCCCCCAGGGCTGAACACATTGATCAATGATTGTTAGCAAGCATGACCAGGATGGAGCCAATGATACCACTTTTACAAGCAGATAATCAATGCCGGAGCGGAAACTAAGGTATAAACTTTTCTTTGGTAACTGTCTTATGGAGCATCACTCATTAGCTGTTACACAATAAACCTGTGAGTAAGAGAGAACAGTGAACAATATATGAGTGCAGTTCCCTGTTTCATATTTATGTACAGAGTTTCTCCCAAGGGCCAGACAATCATAGAGAAATTACTGGATTTTTCTTCCCAAATAAAAGATTAATTCACCTACTATTAAGAGTCATGTAGCAAAGACACATCTCTTCACATATAAAGCAATAGGAAAAAACAAAGAAATCTTGCCAATCAAAATAAATCAATACTATCTTAAAATACCTACTAAGACTAAGATGCTTTGTTTGGTAATATAAATGGACATAATGTGAACCATCTTCCTTATTTAATTGTTTTCTGTCACAAATGTTAGCATGCATGCATCCCAGATTTTGGGTGTTTTCAGCTTTTGTGCGTGGCGGGGCCATGAGAGATGGGGAAAGCCTTACCTGGGGATGCCAGCCAATGACTACGGCTCAGGGGCTGGAAGGCCTCCTGGAGATATGGCCAGCCAGGTGATTATGTTGTTATGGAGAAGAAGACAGAGCTTCCGGTGGGTGGAAAAAGCAAAAAAAAAAAAAAAAAGACAGCCACACAGGTCTTGCTGCGTTAATGTAACCAGCCACTGACATGCAGCTGGAGTTGGGACTGCCATTTACAAATGGTATTCACTGATTTGGGGGGGTCTGGATCCATCCAAATATTCAGTGAGAGATTCACTCTTGGAGGAAAATCATGTGTGAATGGGTGGGAATTTTCATGTCCTGTGTGAGTGAAGTCTGGTTTTGTTTCTTTTTTTAATTCTTCTTTTCCAAAGGGTTGAGTTGAGCGGCAAGTAAGAGTTGCTGAACGTCGCACAGCCATCATCTATTTGGGGATATTGCACATGCATATGCCTGACTTTAATGATAAGATTAAAAATTCATCATTAGTTGAATTTCACGTGGCCTGAGAGTGCTCCACTATAAGTGGACTGTAAAGGGTGGGTAGACAGTTGGCCCAGTTTGGGGAATAAATGGATGAATCTATCATTAAATCAAATGTGACTCTTTAATCACTGGCCAGGAAGCAGGCATCTTTAGTCTTGAATAGTAATGAGACGGGGGGCAGAGGGCAGGGCACAACCATTGAAGGAAGGGCACAGCCATTGAGGGCAAACTGGTTAGAACCAAGATGGTGGGAGACTCGACTTCCAGTTCACCTTCAGCCTCATGGCGCATCCACAGGTGCCATGACAGTTCCAGGGCTGACCATGAAAGGTCAAAAAGTGGACGGGGAACCTGATTCCTGGAAACCAAGTAAACTTGCTTTCATTTTACAATGCCTTGCTCTTGAATCCTTTCCTGTGCAAGGCATGAACCTATTCCCCGACAAGAGCAGTAGTCATTTTTTGGGGGGAAATAATCATATCTGAGAGGTCACAGTCGTGACAAACAGCATGTTCCCAACTGCATTTCCACAATTCCAGTTTTGAGAACCCAGTGTGAAATCTGACCTAGCACCCTGACCTGTCCAGCATGAAAACACCCTGGATAATTTAAGTCAGTGTCTCCTTCTCGCTCCATCCACTCCTTTAGAAGGAAACCAAAGGAAGATCCAACAAAAACAAAACCAAAGAACAGAGTAGTCATGTCATCTGTCTGGACCTGTTACCCTGTGCGTGGCGCTTGTGGTCCTCAAGGTCAGCGTCTTCAGGGCAAACCTGGTAAGTGTTCAACCTTTGCTGGTCACACTGACAAGTTCTAATTTGGGGCATTGAAGATGCTACAATGATGCGTATGAAATAATGCATCCAATTCTGTTCCTTTTGTCAGCGTCAGCCAAAGCCTCCATCAAGAGTCATGACCACGGTACATATTCTATCTGCAATATGAATTTTATCATGAAACAATTGAACCAATTGTCACCAGAATCATAGGCTGTAATGAAACATGCAGATGCTGCCTCCTGGTCTTGATACATTTAATCAAATTGAATTATCAAACGGCTGAACACTGTTGCCAAGAAATGGAAATGTGGACTTAGTAAAGGGACACAGAAAACCAAATTTGGAGCAAGCTCAAAGTATTAGAAATTTCACGCACTTTGTGGCGCAAATTTCAATTTGCTGATGGGAAGGAAAATCAATGAATCTCTTATAATTGGTAATAAAAACAATTAAATGATGCAATCTCCCTAATGCTGTAAATGAAAGAATTCAGGAATATCCCCTTTGCTTGTCTTAATTTCCAATGAAATTATGGATGAATATTTTCGTCCGCATTTGGTTATGAGAACATTTTTGGGGGGGGAAAGTAAATCAAATTAAACAGAATGTAACAAGTGCATGAGTTTTATTACTTTGGAGACTCCGTTGATACTGTTTACAATTTTCTCCCCCTAAAACTCCAGTAGTAATTAAATAATGTCTTTAGAGAAAGATAATTCATTAGGACGTAGAAGAAATTTTCAGGACTATTATTCCTGTTAACTCTAATTTCACCTCAATGAGGTAGGTATACACTCACTTATTTGTCATTCTATTTCAGATGCTGGCTTTTAGAAGGAGATACAATATTTGTACTTCATAGCACCAATAATTATATTAATGAGTCCCTAGGGGCCAATAATGCAGGGTGATTTTGCACACATTCTGTTCAGTTCCTCAAGCAATCTGTAAAATTCCCATGATGACTGAGAAATCACCATCAATTTTCTTTTTCTGGTGTTAATAGTATCTTGGATACGTTCCTTTAAAAGAAAAAAAAGAGTTCTCTTCTTTGGAGGTACATACTGACATATTTACAGACAAAATGAAATGTTTGTATTTTACAAGTGAGGAAACTGAGACCCAGAGATAATAAAACGCGTCCAAAATTGAGCAAGTGTCTGTGACACGATTTTCCACCGCCAGATCACAGCACTTACACAGCTTCAGATAACCTCTTTTTTTTTCTATTTCCCGAGAGATTTTTCCCTAAAGTCCATTTTTTGGTTCTTCATTTGCCTTCCTCCATAGCATGGGTATACAAAATGACTGTGCATTCAAAATTTATTCCTGGCAAAAGGAATTGGTGAAATTCAGACTCAGGGCATGAAGAGAGAGAGAAACACAGAATTTGGGGCAAGTCTGAAGATTTCTTGGTATCCGCAGCCACATGGTATGATATGAGCTGGGAAATATTCTAAAATGTTACAGGCACTTACCAAAAGTTTAAAAAGCCCCTGTAGGTTGCCATATAAAACTCCCACTGAATAGATGGGGAAGGAGAGACAGAAATTGGGCAAATTTACCCTCAAGTCTCACAGGAGCAAGTGGCGGAACCAGGAACCCAGTTTGGATGCTGAAGGATTGATGCCCCCTTTATGATTTTTAACAGCACGCAGGCTGGTTACATAATGAAGAAAATGTTCTCAATGTTTGCCATCATTACACCCCTCCCGCTCCAAATGTCTCTTGACCTTCTCAGTTTCATCATTTTGTTTGGAACGTGTGTGACCTTTCTTTAATGTTTTTTTTTGTTTGTTTGTTTTCCCCATTAAAAACACAAGTTTCATGAGATACGATCTATCGTTAATTTATTTACAATGTGTTGGGCTCTCCAGGGCAAAAAACATGCCAAATAATTATTGTTAGGTGAGTGGATGCATGTAATATGCACAACTGAATCTTCAGAGGAGTATGGACTTCCTGTATCTTTTTCGTGATGTGTTTAGAAGCAGACAGACGAGTAATCTCCAGAACACCCTTGCTTTTCAATTCAAAGATATGAAAACGGTGCTTTTGAGTCTGAATGTATGTAAATGTTGTCTCATCACTTAGTATGAATGTAAAACTCAAATGAAATCATGCTCTCAGATTTCAATATAAAAAGGTGAGGTTATTAAAAATAAACAGGCATTGAGTTAAGGTTTTTTCACAACGGATTTAGAGGAACGGGTGTAGCTCAGGGGTAGAGCACATGCTTAGTGTGCACGAGGTCTTGGGTTCAATCCCCAGCACCTCTGTTAAAAAAATAATAATAATAATTAATAATAATAATACGTACATAAGCCTAAATTCCTGTCACCCACAAAAAGATGTACGCAACATTGTAATCTGACTATACTTCCATAAAAAAGTAAAAATAAAACATATTTGCATAAAGCAAATGTAAGAGATCTGAATAAACCTTGAGTCTATTTGAAAACGTTGACTTTGTTTGAAAACAGAGGGAGAGAGAGGAAACAAAAAAATGGCTTTCAGGGGACAGGATAATTTACCTTATAGTAAAGATAGGTTTCTCGGGTGCCCAAAAGACATAAAACTGCAGGCTTCAGCCTTGTCCCAGGAAATCTGCATGGCTCTTTAGTGTCGCACGTGGTGACCTGTACAGTTATCATCTGTTACCCGTTTCTACATTATTATTATTATTATTATTATTTTATTATTTTATTATTATTATTATTATTTTGCCTTCACTTTCAGTTTAAAGGAACCAGATTGTCAAAAGCCTCTGGACCATCTCCCTGTGTGAATAAAATTGACTAAATTAACGTGGCCTCTTAAATGTTACTCTTCCCCAATCTAATTATATTTCCCTGCAATGATCGTCCCAATTTATCTGCCCAGGCTTCTGCAAATTCCCCTAACTGCTCTTTACACCCTCATCTAGCTTCTTCAACCACTTTGCCAATTGGCTATATTAGCAACAGGCTGTATTTTATTTAGTTGTGTCAGTTTGTTTACAGGATGAGGAGCCAGCTCTCAGGGATGGGGTTCAAAGCCCTTAACGAGTCCTTACGGAAGCCTGGTTTTTCATCACACACCCTCGAGTGCCCGCATTGTGCGATTCCAGGCACCTCTCCCTTCTGAGTGCATGGCGTCCAAATGACTCCTACTTAAGGGCATCAGTCTCTGCCAGTGTGTGTTTCCCTTTAAGAGCACCTGTCTTATCCCCTGCTGTCTGGGACCATGTGAGCATCCTCAAAAATACCCATATTTTGTGTACCCACTAGATTGGTTAACTCCAGAAATAACTGACAGTGGCTCTGGTAGGAGTCTAACTATAGAAAAACGCAGAAAACAGGGGACCTGTAGACCAGAATTCAGGGATTCATAAAGTGTCTAAGGAAACTAGTTTTCCATCAGAGGCAAATGCAGCTGAAGGGTATGCTGCCGAGACCGCAAATGGGAGCAGGGGTCCAAAACACGGCTTCATTATGGGGGCACCTGTATTATTTCATGATTAGTTGTTGGCGTTCACTCGGATGCAGGCTGGTCCTATAGAGAAAGTTAGTTAACGATCCTTTTCCCCAAAAACCAAATTTAAATCTATTCCCCAAATACGACCATTCATACCGGAATGATGAGATCAGAAATATACAAATGATAAAACACAGGGCTAAAAGATACTTTATAAAAATGATACAATTTTGACTCTCATATATATGTTTGTTTATATATATACAATCTCACATGTTCGATAGATAATGTATAAAACACATGAAGAATTTTAACTCTGTGTTGCAGGAACCAGGAAAACATTGTAACAGACTCATAAGAAGTCAAAGGGAGCAATGGAGAGGGACAGAGAGGAAGAGAGAGAGAAAGAGAATGAGAAAGAGCAAAGTCTACATATTTATATATAGACTCAAACCTGAATTTTTCAGAGGGGGAGCAGAGGGTTTGGGGAGGCTTCTGCCTGGAGCAGAATTAACCTGAGTCCACAGTCAAGACTTACTTTGCATTCTTGTCTGTTATTCTAAAACTTACAAAATTATCAACTAGCTCATAGGCAATGAAAAGCAACCTGAGAATATTTACTCCAAACGATGCCTTACGTTCCACGGGAGACCGCTTGTGATCTTTCTGGTTGATTCCAAACTTCCTTACAGAAATACGAATGTGACAATTTAATAAATGCAATTCAGAGATCGAAAAATTGGACAGGTCTCGCTCAGCTACACTGAATGATGTCCCTGCTAATTGCTTAGCAATGAGCTGATTACATGGGAACTAACTTTGTCTTTCCCAAATTTGAACAAAGGCTGCTCTGCAGAGTGCTTGACAGCTTCAACCTCCCCTTAAAGAAATCGTAACAGTGCGTGGCAATATTTTAAATGCAACTGAATATAGATATAAATAGGCATGTAAGTGAATGTACCAAATTATTATGCCTCAAAAAGCAGGTGGAGGCATATAAAAAACCTGATTTTCCTTACTTTTGTTTTGAGGCATGGGAACGCATGCTCGTGGTCCAAAGCAAGGCACCCCCAAGGCTTGCCTGCAGTTAACGTAAAGCTGTTCTGCGGAGATGTGGGACTTTCAGAGGATGCTTCCAAGACATCCTTTCCTTTCCAGACTCCCTGGGGCCAGAGAAAGGACTTCCTTCTCTGCCCCCTGCGGCCCCACCTCCACCACAGCTCACCTTCACTGGTGCTGGGATGCCGTCATCACCCTGTAACTGTTTCTTTGACCCAAATGAGTGCAGTTTGACAATCAGGGTGCAAGAAAACATTCCACTAAAACCAGAAACAGACATAAAAACATCCCTGATCATCATTGATAAATGTTAGGGAATCATGCTATTCTGGTCTAATTCTGTGAATTACTTTCTTCTTAAGAAATATGCCTTGCCTTTTAAATCTCCTAATTTCACTTTTAGGGATACTTAAGAATGGTATAATCAGGGGTGCAAAAACATTAATAATATATAAGGATTTGCATTGCAAAAGCATTCATACTAGTTTAAAAAAAAAAAAGGAAACTCTCACATGCTCCCAAATATGTCATTAGATGAAAAAGCCAAATCGTATGTTTAGAAATATTAAAATTATGGGAAATGTTCTTGAGACTGTGTTAAGAAAAAAAAAATCTGTTTCACAGTGTGAGTCCAAAAGTAGATTCTCGGGGAGAAGGTGAGGACTGTTGTCCCCGAATCTGACTCCCCATGAGAAGTCAAGGTGGACTGTCCAGGAAAGGTGAGGTGTCGAAGTGTCCTGAGGACCATGTGGTTTGCAGGTTGGCCCTGGAGAGACACCTGCTTCACTGATGGAGGAGGAGGAGGCTGGTGCTGGGCTCCCGACCTGCGGTCCTTCAGCCCTTGCCGTGGCTACACAAGTCGTTGAGTCTTTTGATTAAAATCCTTGGGGTTCCTGGAACATGTAGAGTGGCCTCTGTCATACTGTCCAAACTGACTGTTCATATCAGGTTTGTGTCCCCTGCATGCTGTACACGTCCTGTCATGGATTTCAAATCACCCTGACCAACTTCAAGGCACATTTAGACTTTTTCTAAGACTAATTCTTCAGCATTCTCTGAATTTAACTCAGAATTGAACTGAAGCATCCTGTCCATTCGAATTTCAACAACCTGCTAGCTTGGGTTAAAATAACCTGGGTGATTTTGTCCGTTAACATCAATTTTCTTCCCTTTATATATTTTATTCCTCTCGTTTTCCTCATGATAAGTAAATATTTACAGGATGGAGACACACTTTGTCCTCATGGAAAAGCAGGAACATCTTTCCTAGTCTTGCGTAGGGGCATTGATTCGCAATCTTGGTGAGATGCTGTGTTGGTGAGTGGGTGGGAGGATGTCCATGTACCTGCATTGCTGGTGACCGTTCCTTGACGACTTCTTGCAGGCAACATCTTCAAATTACAAATGCACATGTCCTTCGGCTCATCAGTTCTGCTTCCAGAAATTTACCCCACAGATTTGCAGTATTGGCAAAATGTCATATGAATGAAAATATCGCATTCATCATTTTTTTAATAAAAGCAATAATTGAGAAACAACCTGAAAGTTCATCATAAAAAAAGTACTTGGATAAACCAGTTCTGGGGGACACATGAGTAAAAGGAATCTCTGGTCACATCTGGGGACGGGTGTTGGGAGCTGGGGGTACAGAATTTTAGTGTAAGATGCTTCTATCTTTTGATTTTTTTTGTTACATTTTTTATTGATTTGTAATCATTTTACAATGTTGTGTCAAATTCCACAGTAGAGCACAAGTTTTCAGTTATACATGAACATATATATATTCATTGTCACATTTTTTTCTCTGTGAGCTACTATAAGATCTTGAACTTTGAACTACACACATTTATTTCCCTGCCAAAAATAAATTAATTAAAATTTATAAAGTTAAAATTGAGATTTCTCCCCAGCGTTTTCCCTATGGAAGGGCCTTGTGACCACAAGAAAAAATTATTAAATAAAAGGGAGACAGGACTGTGGCTCCTGACTCCACTGTTCCTGTTTCATTCATTGCCTCAAACTATCTTTCAGGCTGAAATAAGCTGGAAATCCCATACTGGCCAGCAGCTGTGTTTTATGAAGCTGGTGGAGCCATTTCAGGGGGTTAACAGAATTTTTCTGTAAAGGATCAGAGAGTAAATATTTTAGGCCTCAAGGGCTGGTAGGGTCCCCTCACAACTGGCCAAGTCGCCACTTTAGCGTGAAAGCATCAAGACGGGATGTGGATGGTGTGGCTGGTGTGGGTGGTGTGGGTGGCGTGGACGGTGTCGCCGTGTCCCAGTGACTTTTTCTCTTTCCTTATGGAAGGGTGGCGGGTAGCCCTTGCACCCAAGTTCTCATTACCGGCTGTTAATATTTGAAATGGGGAGAGAAAGGAATTTAGGAACGTCTGCACATCAAAGGTCTACATTTTAGCATCATTATCTTGCATACATTTACACGTTAACTGTTAGAAGCTAACTATGACCTCTTTATATGTGAATTCATACATCAGTAATTCTCCATTTTCCTGAACAAACAAGGGGGACTCAATGTGAGGAAAAGCAAAACAGAATAGTTCATTTGCCCATTTTGAACTGTAATCTCTATTTTTTAACTTAAGAGCTTTATTGAGATACAATTTACCTACCATAAAGTTCATTCCTTTTAAGTGCACAGATCAATTATTTTTAGTACAATAATATTCAATCAGTTTTAGAACACTTTCATCCCCTCAAAAGAACCCAGCTACCTGTTGACAACCATGGTCTGTTGCCAGCCCCACCCCAGGCAACCACTAACCTACTTCGGTCCCTGTAGTTCTGATTTTTCTGGACATCATTTTATAGAAACGGGTCATACAGAACGTGGTCTTTGCTGTCTGTCTTTTTTTTTTTTTTAACTCTGCACAAAATGTGAGTTTCATCCACGGTTTGAATGCATCGATGCTTCATTCCTTTTTATTTCTGGATGGCATCCCATTGTATAGATACACTGATTGTGTTTGTCCATTCGCCAGCCATTGTTTCCATCTTTTGACTACAAGGAACAACGTTACTATAATCATTCATTTACAGGTCATCGTGTAGCTGTGTGTTTTCATTTCTCTTGAAGTCTAGGGGTGGAGTTGGTACGTCGTATAGTAAATTTATATTAACTGTTCAAAAACTCTGAAACTTTTTTCCAGTGTGGCTTTCCCAGAGTCTACCTTCAGAAGCAGTCTGTGAAAGTTCAAGTTTCTTCACATTCTCACCAACAATTGTTATTGTCTGTCATTATTTACATCCATTTTGCTGGAGGTGAGAAGTGATATCTCATTGCGATTTTAATTTACATTCCCCAATGACTAATGATGATCACTTCTTTCCTTATATGTTTTGCCATAACCATAATTATATGTATTTAAAGGTATATTAAAATGACCAGAAGACATCACAGGGTTTTCCTCTGGACAGTGGAAGTATGTGTGATTGTTGCTTTCAATTGTTTTCTATTTTAAAATTAAAAATGTAAATTGTAGAATAGATAAACAAGATCATACTGTATAGCACAGGGAAATATACACAAAATGTTATGATAACTCACAGAAAAAAAAAGTGACAATGAGTGTGTATATGTCCATGAATGACTGAAAAATTGTGCTGAACCCTGGAATTTGACACAACATTGTAAAATGATTATAAATCAATAAAAAATGTTTAAAATAAATAAATAAATAAATAAATTACTCAGCCATGAAAAAAAAAATAAAGCAATGCCATTTGCAGCAACATGGATGGAGCTGGAGATGGTCATTCTAAGTGAAGTAAGCCAGAAAGAGCAAGAAAAATACCATATGAGATCGCTCATATGTGGAATCTAAAAAAAAAAAAAGGAAAGAAAGGGAAAAAAGGGACATTATGAACTCATCTACAAAACAGAAACAGACTCGCAGACATAGTAAACCATCTTATGGTTACTGGGGAAACGGGGTGGGAAGGGATAAATTTGGGATTTACAAATGTTAGCCACTATATATAAAAACAGATTAAGAAAATTTCCTGCTGTGTAGCACAGGGAACTACATTCAGTATTTGTAATAACCTTTAATGAAAATGAAAATGAATATATGTGTGTATGTGCGTGACTGGGACAGTGTGCACAGGAAATGGACACATTGTAACTGACTCTATGTCAATTAGAACGTAAATTATAAAATAAATACATAAAACAAAAAAATCCCACAAAAACTAACAACATTCAAGTAATACTTTTTTATGAAGTTGTAGCATTTAGCGCTACAAGCTAGTTTTTTTTCCAGGAGCTTCTAGAAACAGCTACTCCACTCTTGACAGCCGATGTGCTCAGCTGAGTCCTTCCAGGACATCCATTAACAACAGCCTTCGAGTTTTTGCCAAGCCTTAATTCTCCATTGACTTTGATTATACAGACTTCAACTATTTATGGGTGAGGCTCTTTGCCCTCCTTCTGGCACTGATCCCAGGAGTCTGATTCTTGCCCAAGGTCTGTCTACAAAATTGTCACCAACGTTGATACTGGTGGTAACGATCTCCTACAGATCTCCGATTTTACACGAAGTTGAATAAGGCTAACTTACGACACTTCCCTCTGAACCAAAGTCTGGAGGTAAATTGGGTTCTTTGCTCTCTTCCTCTCTACTCAGTTTACCCAAATATTTCCATATCTTTCTCTTTACCAACAGTTTGGGAGGCAGCATAGACATTTAAAAGCGCAAGTTAAGCATAGTCAAGAAACGATTGGGAGATGTTAGAAAAAGAGAACCAATCTTGGCAACACAGCATCCCACCCTGGAACCCCTGTGACCACTCTTCCAAGACACTCGATCTACTGAAGAGTCAGTTGCTGGAGGTCATACATTGAGCATCAGCTCCCGAGTGCCAGGGGATGCCAATGCCTTATGAGCTGGGATGTGGAAAACAGTAAGACTTGGCCAACCCACGTGTCGTTCCACATATCCTGACCCCACAAGGGCTTTCTTAGGATCAATGGCCCCTTGGCTTCCCACTGTCCAAGCCGTAGGGTTCATCTCTCTAGAACAGCCCAAATGTCAGTGCAAAGGGTTAACAGCCAATGACTTGATGAGTCATGAGTGATGACCGGCCCAGATGGCTCTAAGTTCAGCCCATCAGTTGCTTTAGTTAGTTCCTGCTTTCCATCTTGGTGGTGTTGGTGTTAGACACAATACCAGCTGTAGTCCATGTGGACCGACTGTCCCGAATAGATTTACCTGTGCAACGGGCATCAGCAGGGACATCCCTCGCTTGCCCTCTTCAGGCCACCCTGCAGGGACCAGGGGCACCCACACTGGTGGAGACAGAAGGTGGCTCTACTGAAAACAGGCATGATGCTCACGTCTCACTTAGTCAACATGGGAGTCTGAGCCACAGCGGAGTGGGCGGAGAGAACGTATCCTCCACCCACCCCTTGATGGGCAAGGAATTTTCCACCATGATGCACTGTGTGCCCCGCTAGGAGGAAGGATGGCCCTTGTCCCTTTAGCGCTGAGTTACGTGGGGCCCCTTCGTGCATCTCCTTACCTGTAATGCACACAGGAAAACCCACGAAGCAGGTGCCCAATTGCAACATTAATTATAATACAGTGAGCATTTGGTTCTGTCTGGTTAAATCCTTTCTGCTTCCCGAATGGTTACAGCTGCCAGGTTCTAACCGGTATCTCGCTGGCATCATTTAGAATTAAAACCCCTTTATGCTGGAGGCGGGCATACAGCATCTTCCAGAACCCCCCTCCCTCTCCTCCACCTTATCTGCCTGGTGCCTAACCCAATGCTCATCGTTATATAATTAACAATACAGTTTAGCCCCCACCGTGAGTTTTTCTGTGTGCACCATGGGTAAGGACATGCACAAAAGGGGAGGAGCATGACTCAGGCCTCCAGGGACAAGAGCTGTCAATCAATCAAGAGACCACCTCTCAGCGAGGGAACAAGAGAAGGGGGCAAACAGAGACCACTGCCATCCGCCCCTGGATCAGCCCGCCTCCCGTGCTTGGATGTGCACATTCCCTTTGCTAAATAAAACCCTAAAATGTTTCACCACCCAGGGCTTCTGTCTCCCGTTGGAATTGCTATCTTTCAAGTAAGACAAGAACTGGGGTCCTTTCCCTTCCCCTTTTGGGGTAACACCACCATATCCGCTTTCCAAGCATGCCTTAAGTTCAAGCGCATTTTTTTTCATGCATCATTTGCCTCCCACACCAAACCACCCTCATCTCCTGCCTGAAGGACCGCCCTGCACCCCTCTTCTCGCTGTTGCCACTGCAGCATCTGGATCACCCACTCCCCACACAACAGACCTGTTCAAAGTTCCCAACCTGATCAGTCTCCCCTCTGCCTAAAAGCCATGGTTCTTGGAATAAAGCACATGCTTTTTACCTTCCCCCAAGGCCTTTCATTACTTCAGCAAGGTCTCTGTCTCTATCCAAATATGACCTTTTCTGTTACTTCTCTACCTACTGGACTTACACGTGGCCCTCAAACATATAAAAAAAAATGCTCCCAATTCCAGGTCTCTGCCATTGCTCTCGCTGGTCTGGAAAAGCGGCGAGATTTTTATACGAAAATGTCTTTTTAAAATGTTAATATTATTTTTAATGAGGTCAGATACAAACTGGGCCAACGGGGAGGTGGGGAAGATGCGTGCCTTCCTGAAAAGGAGGCGAAAAGGCGCTCTGAGCATCCTCTGGGCGGAGGGAACGAGACCCTGCCAGCGCGCTCCGGTCCACTGGCCGCCCAAGGCCCCAGGAGGCCAACATCTTCTCCCAGCCGCCCAGCCGAGGATCCGGGCCCTGGGCTGGCGCTGTCCCCACGCCAGGGTGGGTGGCAGACCCTGAAGGCTGGACCTCAGGCCCGGGATCAGCCTCCGCCTTGCAGACTCTGTAGCTCCAGGAGCGGAGGTTTGGGTTCAGAGGCCCTGGCCTGGGCGCAGAGGATGGGGCCGCGCCGCTTCTCCTCTGGGGCTTGAAGGCAGGTGGCCTGGGCTCTGGGACCTCAAACCAGAGCGGTTTGTCGAACTTCCGTTCCCCCATCTTGCATCAGCTGAGGGCCCTCAGCATGGTGTCCCCGGCACAGGGGTCCAGGCGCCCCTCGCTGGGCGCACGCACCACAAGGTGGCCTTTGCGCTCCTGGGGGTGCACAGTGGCTCACCCTGCCCTCAGGGGACATGAATTTGATAGTCACCGGGCTCTAGATCCGTCTAGGGTGCTGGGCACCTAAGTGCCACCGCCTCATATCACTCTCCCAGGGGCCTGAAAGATCCGTCCCAGGGATGGACCCCAGGGGTGAATGGGTGGGAAAGCGTTTGCACAACTCAGGGACCACCCTCCGAGGCGGAGTCCTGGTCCCTCGGCATCTGGGGAGGGTTCCGGGCGAGGAGCGCTGGGGCTGTGGCTTCCGGTGTGCCCGTGGGAGCTGGCGGTGGAGACAGTGCCCCCCCCCCACCACCACCACCCCGGGAGGGATTCAGCTTCCAGAAGTGTCCCAGGTCGCTGGACCGCCCAAGGACGAAGCACCCAGGGCTCAGATGACCATTGGCACGTGGATGCAAGAAAAGCACACGGCTAAGGGCACTAGGATGCCCACATCACAGCCGGCGCTTGTGAACAGTGCTCGGGGATCAGGTGATGATTGCATGCGCATCGGCAACCTCCGTGGGCACAGTTTTCTGAACATCCTGACCTTCAGCCTCTCCTCTTCCTGGCTACTTGTAGCAACACTTTGGTTCTGAAGAGAGATGGTTAGAAGAGCTCTCTTTCTCTCTCTTTCTCTCTGACAGTCTTTTTTTCTTTTTTAATTATAGTCAGTTTACAATGTGTCATTTTCAATGTGTATGTGATGTTTCGGTCATACATACACATACTAGTTTTCATATTCTTTTTCATTGTAAGTTATTACAAGATATTGAATAGAGTTCCCTGTGCTCTACAGAAAAAAAACATGTTGTCTACCTATTTCATATATAGTAATTAATATCTCCAAATCTCCAACTCCCAGTTCAGCCCTTCCCACCCTCTCTCGCCCCTGGTTTTGCCATGAAATTCGCATCCCATACAATTTACCCATGTCAAGTGCAGGGTCCTGTGGCTTCCAGTAGGTTCACAGATATGTGCACCCATCACCTTAGTCAATTTGAATATATTTCCATTGCTTCAAAGAGCAATCCTGTACCCTCCCGTCTACCTCTCCCTTTCCCCAGCCCTAAAAAACCACTAATCCACTTTCTGTCTGTATATAGATTTCCCTATTGTGGACTTTCTTATGAATGGAATTATAAAATACACAGTCTTTTGTGTCTGGCTTCTTTTGTTTCAGACAATGGTGTCAAGGTCCATCCGTGCTGTAGCGCAGGTCAGAACTTCATACCTTTTTATGGTCTAACATTGTTCCCTGGTATGGATACATCACATTTTGTTCATCCTTTGCCAGTTGATGGACCCGTGGGCTGTTTCCCCCCTCATGAATAATGCTGCTCTCAACATTCATGTATAAAATATTCCGTGGATGAATGTTCCCATTTCTCTTGGATGTAACCTAACTTTTTGAGCAACCACCAGGTAGTTCCTCACATTCTGTACCATTTTACATCCCCACCAGGAATCTTGCCTCTATTTTTCTGCTTGAAATTCAGAGGAAGAAAGCATAATTTTTCCTGCAGGCCGGAAAAATTTCAGAGAGGGTATTGACCAAAGGCCGCTCTGTTTCATCATCATAAAAAAAAAAAATGAGCATAATTCACTTGAATGCTCTTTTAAGGAAAAAATAAGTCATTTTTGTTTCAGTAAATAGGATGTGCATTTTATTCTTCTAGAATGGTTATTAATGTTACTTTCTGCAATGTGTCTCTTAAGGAGGTGGTGGAAGTAGACCACGATTTATATTTTGGCTCTGACAACGTTGGTTTTATAAGACTTTTATAGTTTTAAACTTTCATACATTCATACACAGGTGTTCTTCCTTTGGATATTAATACAGTTTCTCTTTCTTTTTTCTCTTTTTCCATTTTTATTGTTAATCCATGTATATACAGTAGAGTGACTCACATTTTTCAACTAATAATTGAAAAAAAAATCTGACAACAGAAACAGCATTGGAAAGCTACTGGGTAATTGGTTACAAGGCCTGAGTTTGGAAGTCTGCCCAAGGGGGTGTGAAAGTGTTCTCCGGGAACATTTTTATTCAAAAACTGGGTGCAGGGGAGTCCCGCTGGGCTGGCCAGTAGAGAGGCGGTAAGCAGAGGCTGGCAAATGAACCCAAGAGCAAGCAAGAGTTTCCTTCCGGATCTAAAAGGCACACAGGTGAATGTTGAGGACATTAGAAGGAGCTTAACGAGAAAGCTTCTGCAGTTCAGAGAGGGGCCAATTGATGGGGACATGGGGTGCTATCAGCCAAGGAGGGGCTGCAAACTGAGATCTACACCCTTGCCACTTACTAATTCATTTTCATCTTCTTCAAATTCCTTATTTAAGGAAGGATCCCCCAGTATATAATTTTGAAAACAAAAAGGAATCCCTATGTTATTAATTTCTTTTTAATAAGACATTTCTTGATGACGGAAATGACTTTTATAGCTCAGAACCCTCTTAAGATGCATCAGCATTGGAGTGGACGGTTAATGGAATTGAGTATATATTTCTTACAATGTGTTTTTTGTTTTCCCTTCCCAGTATCTACAGAGCTTGCCACATCCTATCTGCAGTCCAATCCGATGGGTGTCATTTTGGTTTGGGGTTGAGCTGGCTTGGAGATACCACAGCTTTCCTCCTGGAAACCCACCAAGAACCTACCTTCACAGGTAAATCCACAAGCTGATGAATTAAAAGTGATTTTTGTAAACATGGAACGTGGTGTTTCTTCACTTTGTCACACTCCAAGGGACAACGGGTTTCTTTTGGTCAGTTGACATGAGAGATTAATGTAGATCAGAGGCAATGGTGCTGCCCCCACCCCGACCCCCACCCCAAGGACATTAGAGGAAATTCTAATCTGGATGGAGGGAGTGAGCTGGGGACGTTACTTACATCAAATGGGTAGAGACCAGAGATGCCATCAAACATCCTTACAGGGCACAGGACAGCGCACAACAAAGGATGCCCTGGTGCCCGATTTCAGCACCTGAGAGATTGAGAAACTCTATCCTTTGCTCCCTCCTCTTAGGGTCCCCTAATAATATTAAGTTACAAATCTATGCTACGTTTCTCAAAACTAAGACATGACATCCATTCCATGCTATTAAGTAAATGCCAGACTCTTCTGAGATTTCACCCATTCTCTCATTTTTTTTTATCCTTTCTTTTCCAGGAGTACATCCTTTTTCATCTGCTCTAAACCATGAGCATTTTCAGTCTTTTCTCATTTCCCCTGACCTGCACACTTTTGAAGAATGCTAGGCAAGTATTTTATAGCAAATCTTAGTTTTTCTCATGAGAATTTTTTTTTTTGAGTACTTGAATCATTTTACGTTAACCTTTAAATCAAGTGATATGGATACAAATAGCAGGACATGCTGAAGGATTCTAGAATTCTTATTAAAAAATGTAGCATATATATACATTGCATCCTGTTTCCTCACCCCCTCACAGAAATCTGGATTCAGTTTTCCATTCATTTTTTTTTTATTGTTTTTCCCCACGCCCTGCTACTGACACATAATTTCTTCCTAACATTTTGCCCTGTTGGCCTGAGTTCCAAGATCTTTAAATCTGTCTCACGTTTCAACAGCTTTCAGCTTTGTTATCCTCAATATCTTGGTGCCAGATTTACATCACAGTGTCCACTCCTTTGGATGTATTTTTTACTTCAGAATATTCTTAAGCAAACTTAAAAAAAAAAAAACTTTATTGGGATACAATTCATAAACTTTATAATTCACATAATTCATTGGCTTTTCATACATTCTTAAATATGGAAATTTTACTATTTCACTAATATGGAATTTTTAAAATATTTTATTTAAATATAAATTTTTTTAATTGAAGTGAATGTGTCAATTTCTGGTGCACAGCACAATGTCCCCATCATACACATACATACATATATTTGTTTTCATATTTTTTTGATTAATGGTTATTATATGATATTGAACATGGTTTCCCTGTGCTATTCCAAAGAAACTTTTTTAAAAAATCAAATTTTTTTATATACGGTGGCTAACATTTGCAAATCTCAAAAAGATCATCATTCTAAGTGAAGTGAGCCAGGAAGAGAAAGAAAAATACCATATGAAATCATGCACATGAGGGATGAAACTATACATTTTAATATTTTCACGCCCTCAAAGAGAAAATTTTGTCATGTAGTTTCAGCGCCTTACCTCCCCCACCTCTTAGCCCTGAGCAACCTCTCATCTCCTTTCTCTCTCTCTAGATTAACCTCTTGTGGGATTTCTGATCAATGGGATGATGTACCAGGTCGTCTTTTGTGACTGACTTCTTTGCCTTGGCGTGATGTTTCAGAGCTCCACCCGTGCTGTAATGTGTCAGCCCTCCATTCCTTTTCACGGTCCACCATCGCTCCATGCAACCACATCTGCGTATATTTTCTGTTAGTGGATGGACAATTAGATGGTTTCCACCTTGAGCCTTTTATGAGTAATGCTGCTCTAAACATCAAGGTCATAACGTGGGTGTGTGTTATACGCAGGACCTCAGGCACCACCCAGATCAATTCCATCAGCATCTGCATTGTAACTCCTGCATTTTAAAGTGTGGGATGCAGGGGTCTAGACCCAAAATTTTCAACCCCAGCTGCACGTTAAAATAACCTGCAGACTCCACGTCCTGCTATTCTGCTCTAAATGCTCTGGAGAGAAATCTGTGAATGTTTATCTTAAAAGTGCTCTCAGTGTGCCTAACTGTAGCTACGGTCAAAAATCCCTGGTCCAGCTCGTCTCTGGCTTGTGAGCACGGCCTGCTGGAGACACTGTCATCCCATCTCCCTGCCAGCATTGATTTAACTGACACGCCTGACTGCAGCCGCCTCCATCCATCCGCCCGGTTCCATTTTCACCTGTCCTGGCTTTGTTCTTTCAGAGAATTATCTCCATTCCTATAAAGGTCTAACCTTTGGTGAGAAAAGTAACATTTGTCTGCGCCTTTTCTGTATGATGGTACTGCGTCCCAGAAGTAGAAGGTAATTCACACAGTAAGACCATGTTATCAAGTTCCAAAGGCATCACTGAGCATACGTAGTTGGTGGCATGTATGTTGCACTTAATAAATGCTTATTGAAAGAGTATTTCCTGCAGTGTGGGAAGGTTTTCCTTTTATTTTCCACTCACGCCCTGCTCTTCTATAGGGAGATTCTCCTTTATATTTCTAAAATGTGTTCTGGTGTATTGAGGTGGGAAGCCCCAGGAAAAGACTGACAGGATGCCCCAGGCAGGGCCATTACTTTCCTGCCAGTGCCATCTGGTTCCCTGGCCCGGTGGCATTATCTTGCTTTTGTGCTTCTGTAAAATTGCTTGCTTCTAAGAAAGCAAAACTTATCCCTAAGGGTCTTTTGGTTCCCAAAACTCACTCCTGATTGGTCCATTTGTAACACCTCATTTGCATAAAGCTCACTCCTGATTGGTCTGTTTCTAACACCTTATTTGCATACAATGTTGCAAAATCTTGTCTTGTATCTTATAAAAGCCTGTGTAAACCTATAGACGGAGTCCAGAGCTTGGAGTGTTAACTCCTCTGGGCTGGCTGGCATGATAAACCTGAGTTCTCCAACCCTCCCAGTGTCTTGTGGTCCCTCGCCCGGATCCAGGTTGCTGTCACACTGAGCTGTGACACTTTGCTGTACCATTTCAATTCCATGGCATTGCATTCTTTTTCGATTGAGTTCCTTGGACACATCCAATAGTTTGTTAAACAAATATGCAACAAAATACGAGCTTGCTAATGTCCAGTTCAAATATAATTCTATAATCAAAACTTGCAGGCCATAAAGTGAAAGCAGAGGCAACATTTCAGGCTGAGCTATTTCTTCCTGAAAATGAAACTTTTGAGGGCAAAGAGGACGTCTCTCGGGTCCTGCTGTATACAATATCTCAGCTGCCACGGACTGTCAACACTTGTTAAATGGGAAATTCACCTCAAGGTCCTGTAAGTTAGCATTTTGGTCTGCTCACGGAAAGTGAGGACAGAGGGAAAACAGACGTGCCCAAGTGAACTGTAGTTGGTAATGTTCACATGACTCTCCCTGATCCATAATTCAAAGTCTCACAGCTTGCCTGAGAGTCATCAGACAGAAAACAGCAATTACCAAGATATAATGAAGGGGTGATTTTCAGAGAAGGCTCTTTGGTACTTCAGATGTCACACCAGGAGACGTATTTTTGTAGCTTTTAAGAAAAATGAGCGCCCCAGGTATGGCCCTGCGTTGCCTGCTCCCTGGCAGCCTGATCTTCTTGCATTAGGATTATGTCAGATGGTTCCAGGTTCGGCTGAAATTGGAAACGTCATACGAAAAAGCATTAAAAATAATCAAGAAAAAATAGTCAAGTCAAGAATCATTCATCATCATGAAACATGCTTGGCTGCTAATTTGCATCCTTGCGAATGAATCATTTGATATGAAATAAATGGACTAAAATGAAGACATGAAACAGTCCCACTGGGATGCTGGCAAGGATCTGCCTTGATCACATTTAACTGCATAGCAACAGAGATGTATCTACTGAAAAGATCGGGAGATTTACAGGTTAAATGATGTCAAAAATGTGAACGCTTGGTAATCCTTGACATATGGGGGTTTGTCATTTTCATGGTTGTGATGGTGAAAACAAACAATGGAACCAAAATGTGCCACGGTTTATAGGTTTATGGTTATATACCATATAAGACACATTAACTAAATGACAGTATTCTGGCATGGCTACATTGATTTACTTTATTACAAGTTATCCTGAATGCCAAAAGACTGAATGCTGCATTCTTTGCTGAAAACAATTGCTTAGCAATCTGGCCCGATGCCATTTGCTAAGAAGCTGATGGATCAAGCTTTGTTGAGTAAGCCAGATGTATCTGGAAGAGGAATTATATGCAACATGCAAATTCACGTGGCCAGTTTTTCTTTCAAAAACTCATTCCTGTAGCCACCGTCTCATGACTTTGATCTGCAAATCAATTATTCGAATCATATTTGCAAGGTAATTTTTTTTTACTGTTTCTGCAGAGAGAACAATTTGCTTATTGTGCATTCATTTCTAAGATGATAAGAAAGATATCTTTATACATTTTGAGGATGTCTGATTCTTGATGTGAAATAAAAATAATGAAATTACAGCTATAATTTAAAATTATACTTTTCATAAAACCTAGTTGGCTCTGAATTATTATTTGAAAATTCATGAGTCTGTTTTTTTTAATTAAAATAATGAGTTTCAACCAAACTCCTATTAATATGTTTTGAATGAATTAAAATGAGCCTTGTACACATTTTAAGAAAATCTACCAAGACATGTAAATGAATCCATTGTAAGCATCAATACATTGATTTATTACAAGTGAGACTTTATTCACGTGAAACTTTTACAAAATTATTTCTTTTGTCCTAAAGATATTATTTCAAAAATTAGATTATTGAGAATTTTGAATGATATTTCGGGAATTCTGCAAAAAGATAGTGATGTTGGAAGATACAGTCTAAGAAAATAAAGATTCAATTTTTAAGATACCAAGAAAGTCAATGTTATAAAAAGTAGATTGATGAAGTTTTTATTTTTATTTTTTTTGTAAGTATATGAGTAAAGAAATAAAAGCAAATATTATCAGAAAACAACTTCAGTTTGCTGAAAGAAAGCATGCCAGTAAAAATTCACATGGGTAACGCATGGTAGCAAAGATAAAACCTTAGGCATACTCTGTCTGAAATCCAGAGGGGCATTTGACAAGATATTCTGAGACAACTTCCTCTTATCTTGAAGGTAAGATAACTAAAAATACTTATCTTTTCATAAAATTCGCTCTACACATTAGATACAAATCCAAGTATGGCCAAAACAAACACACAACCAGAAAGCAAAATAGAACAGAACAAAACAACCCAGTCTACGTAATTACCAACAGTTTTTCTGAAACAGCTACGAGCGGATAAGCAGGAGCCAAGAATCCTGGAATAGGGCAGAGAATGATGGGCGTTAGGGAGTTAGTGGTCCTTGCCAATGCTGGTGGGGCAGAACACTTGTCATTAATGAGAACATAGTGCCTCAGTCCCGGACAAGTGGGAGCAGGAAACCCTGGCACAGAACGTTTGCAGGAGACGAGTGGAAATTTGCACTATTTGCATAAATGACAAAAATCATTCTAGGTGAATGGGGATCTAGAGTCAGTTACATGGAAATAAGTTAGGCTGGTGGTTTGGTGATGGAGAATCAGACAGAGAACTCTGTAGGGTAAGTCATGGGTCTTGGCTAAATTATAGTCATCAGCCATGTTTCATGCCTGTAAAGACAGAATTCTTTAAATCACCACACCTATGGAGTTCTGTCTACTTCCTTTGCCTTATAAAAGCATTCTTGTGCAAGAATGTTAATGTCTTTAGTAGGATTTAGGCCTAGTGTTATGGGTTTTTTGTATTGGGCATAGTAATCGGCGATGCAGGGAACATGACTCCAACATGTACAAAGACCAGAGAGACAGACTAAGAGCAAAAAAAATGTGTAGGAAAGTAATCATCACGTATCAAAATGTTTCACTTTATTCTTTACAAAACATGACAGTGCAATTAGACACATCCTCAGCCTCATCAAGACGAACGAAGTCTAAACCCCACAGAAAATGGGTCACCTTTTCCCATCAGTCGTTGGCATGTGAAATGGGGCCAAAGTGGTACCCGGCATCCGAATGGTGGTGGAAGCCAAATAGAAATGGTTATGTTTAAATGATGACAATATTTTCTTGAAGATAACTTTTTGTTTTATGGTGTTTTTCACATTTAATTTTTATTTTTATTTTATTTTAATTAATAATTAATTAATTTATTTATTTATTTTTATTTTATTTTTCTGTGTTTTAAATATAAGAGCTTTCTCTATAAGGAAGCAAAGGTGATCTCTATTTTCTTTATGTGCTGTTCCTTCTCTGTCCGTTTCTATCTCGGAGTCAAAAAAAAATACTTTCTGACATTGTGGATTTTTAATCCATCTAAAATTTTGGTAAAAATAGGTTGTGTTAAGGACTCTACACACACACTTGTTTACCCATGCGAAAAGCCAATGGAAGCCTCATTTATTTAATAATCTACCTTTCCTTTCACTGGTTTTAATGCCACCATATTTTTAAACCCTTTGATCCCTTGTGGGTTTCTAGACAAGCTATTATTTTCAGTGTCTTTTATTATCTGGCCCAAGGATTCTTTCTCTCTTTTAATTATTATCACTTTAGAACTGTTCTTTGCTTTTCTCTAACGTGAGTTCACCATCATTATTTGTGTTCAACTTTGCCTTGGGTATGCTTGACCATTCACTCAGCGGTAATTATTGTCACATTGTTTTGCCAAATAATAATAAACAAGCCACTGGGATATTGAGTCAGGTTGCAGCTGACTTAACAGATGAACAGAGGAAAAATTGTCTTTCCTCATGCGAGAGTCTTTTCTAAGTTCATCTGTTGTATTTGTCTAGTGTAATTCTTCTTTAACGCTTTTCCGTGTTTAATAATTCCTTTATGGAAGTCTTTCAAACCTTGTGTCAGACTTACTTCCATGCCTTGAAATTCACTTCTACTGGGAATGTATTCTTATTTAATATGGTTTTTATCAGTTTCCTCGTTTATGAAAACATTATTGATTTTTGTATTAGGATCTTGTATTCAGTAACCCCGATAATCTTCTGAGTTCTAACCATTAGTCTTGGATTCTGTATAAGTATAATCAAACCATCTCCAAATAATGAAAATTGTTTTTCTTTCTATTTAATCTACATGCCACATATTTCTAATTCTTATGGAATTTAATTCTTAGGGTATTAGCCAAACATTAAATGATTGCCGGGGAAGTCGGCATTGTTTAATTATTTCTAACAAAAATGTAATTGTTTTAGTTTTATCATTAAATCATATGTTCTGTAAACCTTGGGAAACTTATATCCCATTAATCAGATCCCTAGATTTCTAGGCATTTTTGTGAGAATTGGTAATATTATAAATTTTATAAATATTACTAGTTTATCTCTTGATACATTTATGTATGTTTCAACATTAAGCAGGAATTATGTTCACCTGCTAATGTTAAATTATCTTTACATTCCTGTGCTAACAACTATTCCATCACCAAATTTTTTATTTATTAATTCATTATTATACTGATATTTTATCTGAAATATCTGTATATAATTTTATAAGTAAAACTTGACTTTTAGTTTTTCTGTCTTGTATCATCCTTAAAACTTTCATTGTCAGAATAAGTCAGAAGGCTCTCATTCTTCTTCCATAATCTGAAACATCTTGTATGAAAGCATGTGTACCTGGAAATTTGAATCAAATTAAAAATGTAACTATAGACCCATTCATGTTTTCTGTTTTCTGCATGAATATAGTATACTTTTATAGAACATGGTCTATTTAGCTACAATTTCTATTTTAATGGCATTAAGTGGTTTATAACACTTTAGAAACTTGCTCCATCACAGAGCACAGGTTTTTAATTTCAAAGAAATCCTACTTTTTTTTTTTCCTTCCTTAGAACATACGTTTTGTGTTATACCTAAAAAGTCATCACCATATCCAAAGTCACTTAGATTTTCTTCTAGGATATCTACTAGAAGTTTATAGTCTCATGTTTTAAATTTGGATCTATAAACGAGGTTCAGTTAATTTTCATGCAAGAGATAGCTCTGTGTCTACATTCTTTTTCTTTCTTTTTTTTTTTTTTGGATGTGAACGTTGAGCTGTTCCAGAATCATTTTCTGGGGAGACCATCCTTTCTTCAGAGGGTCCTTCTCTCTTTTGTCCAAACTTAGGCAGCTCCTTTAGTATGGTTCTATATCTGGGATTTCTGTTCCACTTATCTATTCATACATGTTTATTGTTCATATATTTGCATGTATTTATCTCATTTTGTTTATACTAGCTTTATCTCTTTCTTTTGATTCATCAGGACTAGCTTTGTCGCTATGTTATTTTGAAGTATTATATAAATGTCCTTTCTTTTAGGATGAGCTTTCAATTCTAACATTACTTGATGAGTCAACAAGTAAAGCTCATCAGAATATCAATTTCCAGAATAAAAAGTGTTAGTTCATCTACAGTCTACATTATATGTTATTTTTGCCAAATATTTTCTTTCATGATGTTTGAAAGCTCAAAGTCAATCATCAACTACTATTTTTTTATGCAGTCAATGCTTCATTTTTACGTACAGTTGTTACAATTTCCTAGTTCATTAGTTATTGCATCTCCTGCCTACAATCTGGGTTTAGTTTCCTTCTTCCTCAGGTGTATCCTTTCCTTGGTATTTGAAAGCATATACGAATGATAAATATTCTGTTCCCTAAAAGCATTTTTATTTCACCTAAACTCTTGAATGATCATTTATCAGGGTATGAATTACTAGGATGTCATTACATCCCTGGAGAACTTAACAATTTTTTTCCCATTTCTTCTGAACTTTTTGAGACATATTCCATCAGTATAATTCATGGATCAGCAGGCTTTCCTTAAAGGGACACATAGTAAATATTTGGGGTTTTGCAGACTTTACTGGTCCTGTTACAACTACTCAACTCTGCCTTCATTGCACAAAAGAACCATCCAAAAAAATCTTTATTCACAAATACAGGCTGTAAGTTTGCTGACCTCTGATTGTTATTATTATTTTTTTGTATTTGGCTTGTCTTTTGTCACTAACTATTAATATTTTCATTTTGTATATAGAGTTAGAAATATTAGATGGTTAAAAGTGGTCCTGTGGACCAACAAGAACCAGTGTGGACAAGTAAAATGCAGAGAGCTTAAGTGAGTCGTGATCCAGATATCAGGCTGGTTGTGATATAACATAACAGCTGAGTGTTGATTTGTTGAGCATCCTTGTTGATGACCAAGGGTCAAATGGAATGAACTGAATCTCACTGGGCAACAGCGTTGATGATTGCCTACAATTAGAAATTTGATTTCTCTCCCCAAACCAACTATCTAGATGGAGACTTGGGAGGGGGCATGGTGGGCAAAGTGAATAATTGCCTGAGTTTAGGTCTTAAATAACTGGGGGAAAAAACTTGAACCAGCTTGGATTATATATTCCTGCATGATACAGGTTAGGAACTTAAAAATAATACCAGGCAACTAATAGAAAAAGAAATTGGTTAAAAGTTTTATGCCAACGTTCATAGCTTAAAAATATAAATTATTTCTGATCATTTGGATGAAAGATTCAGTTTCACACGGGGAGATGCGTTTGAATAGTTCCCTATTTTTAATACTGTATCTTCTCTTCAAACTGTATATTATCTTTGTTCTGTTTTTTTTCTTTATATGTGATAGAGGCAATATGGTATATTTTAAACATTGCTAATTTTTGAATCAGAAGCATTATATCTGAACTCTAACTCCCACGGTGCACTATTAGGGTGTTATCCATTCATCATGCATTCATTCATTTAAAAAGAAATCTTATGCACTAGTGCAAATTGTGGCCCCAGCTCAGTAATAAGGAATGGTTGCAACAATACATTAGGGAACAAGCTGCCTTCCAGAAGCTTAAGGGTTAAAGGAGAGAGCAAAGAACGTTAGAAATTACACAGGATAGATGATGACTTTAAAAGAAACAATCAAATTGCTATGGAAACACATAGGACAAAACCTCCCTTGAATGGTTTAGAGATTTCCTGAAGGATGCTGCTGCTAAGCTCGTTTTGAAGTATTATTAAAATGTATTCAGAGAAAGATTGGGGGAGAATATTCAAAATGGAATGAAATGTAAACACCAAGCAGCAATCACACACACACACACACACACACAAATCATGGCACAACCCACACTGAGGAGTCGCCATTAAATCCCCCAAATTTTGCTTACTCATTGTTTTTTCTCGATAAAAGATGACCTGACCTGACTGAAGGTACATTTTTAAATGCACGTTGTGGTACAGTGTTAATAACCACCTGCAGAAGGCATGCGTAGATGTGAGGAAACCCTACAAGAAAGGGTTTGGCAGCTTCAATGAAGGAGAACGTGATTGACGTGATGGTTAATCGTATGTGTCACCTTGGCGGAATCACGCTTCCCAGACATAAGTCAGGCAATCTGGATGTTCCTGGGAGCGTGTTTTTGAATGAGATTAACTCTTAAGTCAGTAGACTTTGAGTAAAACAGGTTTCCGTCCATAGTGTAAATGGGCCTCATCCAATCAGTTGAAGGCTTGACTAGATCTACAGATTGACCCCCTTCAAAAGCAAGAGAAAATTCTGCTAGCAGACAGCGTTTGGACTTGCCAGCCTCCAAAATCATGCGAGCCAATTCCTTAAAATGAGTCTCTTTATATATACATGAAATATGCATTACATAATATATTAATGCATGTAATGCATGTAATACGTAATGCATACATATAATATGTAATGCATATTTCATACATAAAATATATATCATATATAGAAAATATGTTATATATGCATGCTATATATTACATTACATTGGTTCCTTTTCTTTGGAAAACCCTGACTACTGCAATTGAATAAACTACAATGATGGCGAGACTGGTGATATATGAACCAACTTAAGAGATAAGCTCAACCTTACAGCGAAGGGGCAAAACCCACAAAGGGACCAGCAAGACCTCCCAGGCAGGGCCACTGCCTTCTGTAAAACAGCTTGCTTCTAGGAAAATGAAACTTACCCCTAAAATTCCATTGGTTCCCCAAAGCTCTCTCCTGATTGGTCCATTTCTAACACCTCATTTGCATATGGCATGAACTTGATCGAAACCTAAAACCCTATAAAAGTCTGTGTAAACCTGCAGGCTGGGTCCAGAGCTTGGAGTGTTAACTCCTCTAGGCCAGGCAGGGTAATGAACCTGAGTTCTCCAACCCTCCGTGTGTCGCTTGGTCTCTGGACTGGATTCAGGTTGCTGTCACAATAGTAGCCTTCGATTGCACAGGACAGAGGAAGAGACCAGAGAAGAAAGAATCAAAGGGGATGCTTATGGACAAACTGTCATTCCTTTCAGTGAAATAGGGAACACAGAAGTAAATTTAGGCCCCAGGTATTAAAAAAAGACTAAGCTCTGCTCCAGATGGGCATTGAAGGCAGCGAAGGGACAGAGACATTTCCTAAGAAGCTGGATTCAACACCCTGACAAGGACGGGATTCTGAGTATAGACAGAAATTTGAGTCAGTTAAGCAGGGACCATAACTGGAGCCATTGACATGATTTCGTATTGTAGCAGTCACACTTTGAGCTTTAGATTTTAATCATTAAAGTGGAAAGAACAGAAAAACTTCAACAAAATCCTCCTAGAATACTGTCATTTTAAATTCCATCGGCAACTTACACATGATTTTGGTGCTCACCATAACTGTCAGGATCGCTGGTGGCAGGTCACACACCACCTCCGGGACAAGCCTGCTGCATTTTCAGATCCCATTGCTTCAAGGAATGGTGGATGGATGAAGGAGGAAATGCAAAGGAAAATACTCATTGTATTGCAAATGCCAGGTATCTGATAACCCAGCATAATTTATTGCAAAGAACACAGTTTGTGACTGGTCCACGTTGTCACTTTTCCTAAATGGAGACCTTATGTGGATGGGTTTCTTTCTGGACTGACTTTACTTTCTTTGGTTTCTGGTTCATCCTTGGATCAACAGGACTCAATTATTTTAGTCTTATAATGGGACTTAATATCTGTGAAAAAGTCCTCTCCTCTGGTCTTCATGTGAGTTTTAACCATTCTTAGTCCTTTCAATTACCAGATAGATTTTAGAATCAGAACACGAAATCCACACAGATAAAGAAAATTCCAGTCGTTTCGATGAGGACAGGTCTACACAAACCGATTTTGAGAGAACAAACATCTGTACAATATTGAATCTTTCAAAGAAAGAAACATGATATCCACTTTGGTCTTACTTAATTTCTGTCAATATAATTTTAATAGTTTTTTCTAAGGATGGAATCTTGCCCATTTTTCATACATTTCTTCATTGACAGTAGACATTTTTGAAGCTGTTGTAAATATTATAACTTAAAAGTGTTATTTTCTATTATTTTTTTTCCAGGATCTAAGTATAAATTTGATTTTTCAAATATAGGCTTTATATAGAATATCCTACTAAATCCACTCATATATAATTTTCATATGCATATTACACATATATAACTTTTTCTTTGAGGCAAGTAGTCTAGTATTTCAAATCTCTTGAGCTGAATTAAAGTAGAAATCTCTTTATGCATTTTTGCGAATTTGCTAATATAGTATTTGTATCAATAGGGGACAGAAAAAAAAAAAGAAGTCCCTTCAAATATAATTGACAGAAATATGGAAAAATTCTCCCATAGCTCTAATGAAATTTTTTGAGGATCAGGTAATATTTTTCAGCTTTTAAAAAAATTATTTAAAAAAACAGTTGGGAACAAAAAAAGCACAATTCTCCTAAGTTTACCAATAGTTAACATTTGGCTGTGTTTGCTGTCTGATGAGAATAAAAGAGAGGATTTTTTTGGACAGTGGTGTTGAGAAATAGTTTTCCTGGAACTGCTAAGATCAAATACCTCCATCTGCATTGTCACGAGGTAATTTTCACACCTAGGAAAACCAGTGTCAATTAAGTAACATTAAAATTACATCTGTGTCTTTAATTTGAGGAATGCTTTTTAATTGTGGTTTGAATTTAATACTTTTTTGTAAAAATGGATGCAAATTTGCCATTCATATTTTATTTGCTTCTAATGAGTGTTTTTTTAGGAATTTATGTCATCTAAACTTTTATGTTTATATACTAAAGTCAGTTTATAAAGTCAATCATAATTTCCTAATTTTTAAAATGTATTTAGAATCTGTAGTAATTAATTATTATTTATCTTTTACTTGGTTTATGTCTGTTTTTTTCTCCCTTATCTCTCCTCCAGGGTCCACCTCCTTCTTGCTCCACGATATTGTCAAGTGTTATCAATTTCATTAGTCTTGTCAAAGAATTAACTTTTGTCTTTATTGATGTTTGTCATATGTTTGTTTTCTGTTTCATTGTTAGTGTTCTTAGCCTAGTTACTAGCTTTCCATTTAGGAATGGCAGACAGAAGAAAATAAAACAAAATAGGACACACAGTTAGATTTAAATTTAGATAAATAATCTTTTAAAGGATAAATGTATCCCTTGAAATAGTTAGGAACTGCATATAGTAAGAAGTTATTGTCATTTATTTCAAATTTATATTTACCTGACTGTCTTCTATTTAATTTGGCAGCTCTTTTTAATTCTACTTTTTTTCCAATTATTGTTCTGTTTATTAATTTTCTTTCTTGAAGTAGATATTTAAATGATTATGTCCAGACTTTATTCAGTTATATTTGCATTTAAGGCTCTAAGTTGTGTCACTATATGTTTTAGCTATAACCGTCAATTTTTAATATGTCTTAATTTCATTATCATTGAGTTTAAATTAGTTTCTAAGTTACTTTGTAACAATGTTTACAAAAAGATTGATGAGAGCACATTCATTACAGCATGATGGGAAACTACTCATATATCCATTAACAGTAGAATGGAGAAATATTATTTATATGATGCAATATTTTAAATATATTGCACAGTTTGCAATGTTGTGTCAATTTCTGGTGCACAGCACAGTGCTTCAGTCACACGTGAACATACATATATTCGTTTTCATATTCTTTTTCACCATAAGTTACCACAAGACACTGAATACAGTTCCCTGCGCTGTATGGTATAAATTTGTTGTTAATCTTCTTTATATATAACAGTTTGTATATGCAAATCTAAAAACTCCCAGTTTCTCCCTTCCCACTCCCTCCCCCCCCCGATAACCATAAGTCTGTCTTCTACGTCTGTGAGTCTGTTTCTGTTTTGTAAATAAATTTCTTTTTTCCTTTTTTTAGATTCCACATAGAAGTGATATCATATGATATTTTTCTCTCTCTCTCTGTCTCACTTCACCTAGTATGATATCCTTCAGGTCCGATTCACTATTAAAGAAAAGTTAAAATAACAATCTACTGATAAATGCCACAATCTGGACGAATCTCAAAAGCATTGAAAAAAATTCTAGAAGGCTCTACTGTTCTGGCTGGGGCATTGCTGGCTGGAAAGGCATAGGATAGACTTTTATAGGGAGACAGAAACATTCTGCAACATAGTCTTAGTTGTTTTCTGGAGCTAAATGTGAACACACTGAGTTACATATTTACAATTTGTATTTCAACTGCTAGAAAATTATATCTTCTTGTTAAAGCAATGAACAACAAAGTGATGGATTCTAATTAAAACAGGGAATATATTTGAATCTGCAAATGCTTGTGTGAAAGAAAAAGATATCACATTAAACATACTGTCTTAGTTTTCTTTGAACAGTTTACTTAACACAAGAAAAGAAATGTTAAATTCAGATAAATGTATTTAACCATTATAATTTATGAGGAATTTTAATGTTTTCATTGTACTTCCTCCCAATACACACCTCTGCTTTATTGTTATATACCAATGTGACAGATGCAAAATCAAATCCAGAAATAAGGTAATCTGTCAAAAATCTTGAGCTAAGAAGAGACAAAATAGAATTATAATTCTGTGTAATTTGAGCTCAGTTCTAGGGCTAATTCATTCATTTCACAAATACTGGTTGACCATTTAGCAGACCATGCTCCATGTCAGAAAATAAGTTTATAGTTTTGAACAGACAACAAGCCAAGTTCATTGTCCCATAAAGATTGGACCTTATAAATAATGTCGGTGGTATTTAATATACACAAAACTCACAAATGGGGAGACCTCTAGAGGAAAACCCTCATATATCCATTAACAGTAGAATGGAGAAATATTATTTATACATTGCAATATTTTTAATATATTTTTATTGAAGTATAGTCAATAAAAGTAGAGTTACCTTGATTTAACACTTCTGCAAATTATTTCACTGAAGAAAATTTCATAGGCTAGGATCTCACCTTAAAAGCCACAATTATCCCCAACTTACTAAAATGCAAAAGTCAAAAATTATTTCCAAGTTGTGTTGTGTTCCATTCTGGTTGAGTGGGTATTAAATCCATTACACATTTTTCCCAAGTTATCTCTCATTTAAAATGTGGTCTTGTGCCCAGAGGCATAGCTCCGGGATGGTCATCACTCATTGTGCTGTTGAACTTCCCCGTCTTCTGAGTTTAGTTATCCAGTATCTGATTCTCAATGCTTCAGACCTTCAACTCTGACCTACTTCATGAACTTTCATTGATTTACACCCTAAACTTTATTTTTACCAGAAAGTAATCTGCCCCAGGTTCTTTGAGCTGTAAGATTCCTGCACTGACTCTAAGATCTAGTCTTTTAACTATTTCCTTCATTTATTGGATTCTGGACTCATTCAACATCAGTCCCATCAGACCCTCCCCTCTCGCCTGTGTTCTGAGTCCACTCAAGGCTTCATTTATTTCCATCCCTACCCATAACAGATCCCAAGGTCCACCCATTTGTGTCCTGAGTTAATGCTCTGATCGTCCTTTGTCCCCAAAGTCAGCCAGACACATACCACCCACAAAAAACCAATGCTATCATATCTATTTGTTCTTTGAGCTGCTCATCCTAGGCTTCTGTTAATGTAGCCATGATTGCTAGATTCATCACAATTCCATGCTACACAGCTTGGCCCAGAGTCTTGGAGACACTTGGCAATGCTTTCCTCATTTCTGAGTGCCTCATTATAACTCTCCTCTTAGCAGCTGTTCAAAATAATCTCCACCCCTCTCCTATCCCCAGCCAACTTCCACACCACACTCCGGATGAAGGTTCTAGTTCTTAGTTCACGATGAAGATAGATGACACTCTACGGTCTACCATCTGCATGATGTTTCTAAAATTAAAATAAGTAAATTAAATTAATTCATCATAGCATTCCCATCACAATGATCTGGCTTCAGCTGATGCCTTCAGACACTGACAGATCCCAATTTTTTTTGCTGTGTTTTGTTTGTTTTTTTCCAATTTCTTTGGTGATCCAACCTAGCCACGCTCCCTCATACGTCTTTCCTCTGGTTCCCTCTGCCTGAAGTTGTGTGTCGTCTTTTCTGATTTCCCACCAGCACATCCTTTCAGAGTCGGTGCAATCATCACACTCTTGGAATCCTCCCCCAAGTTGGGTCAGATGCACGTTCCTGGAATGCCAGCTCTTTCTTTCCAAAAGCATCTTGAACAGTTCACTATTACACCTGTCCCTACTACGTTCTAAGCAATCTGAAAACCAAGATGAGTTGCCTTGTCTTAACATGTTCCTTCAAGCCATTTGCACTGCCTAACGTTAAAATAAATGCCCAGTGGGTTCTTGTGGAATCTTTTCAAATTGAACTTTATTGACAACCACCTCTAAATGTCTTGACAGCTTTACCGAAAACTCATTTCTTCTAATTCCTCATTATGTTTCTCTTTTCTTTTTCCATCCACTTCATTTTTATTCCCTGCCCCTTTCTCCCTCTCTCTTATTACAGAAATGGAAGGTCCCTATTCATTGCAACAGCCCTGCAAATCATTTTTGATTCGCTCCTCCCCCACCTCCACATAATGACACATCATCTTGCCTTATATCTGTAGTCTAAAAATATCTTACCTCGTCTCTGTTTAATTTTAAGAAACACTATTTTCTTAAACTTCTTCTAGATCACAGCATCTTTCCTCTAGGTTTTTTTGTTTGTTTGTTTTTTTGTTTTGTTTTTTTGTTTTTTTCCCTCCAAAGTCATGCTACTTAAAGGCTAATTACAGCCTGCGAAATTTCTATTGATCCATCTTTAAGCTCATCATTTTTTTTTCCATGAACAAACCCAGTCGGCTGAGGCATCGAAACATTTTTCAATTCTGTTATCCTGTCTTCGATTTCTAGCATTTCCTTTTGTTTTATTTTTAGCGTCTCCTTCGCTCCATCCATTAATTCTCGCATGTTGTCTACTTTATCCCTTAGAGCTCCTAACATATTAACCAGAGATAGTTTAAATTCCCTGTCTGGTAATTCTGAAATTGTATGTTGGATCTGAGCCTGGTTCTGATGATTGCTCTGTCTCTTTAGATTATTTTTATTGCCTTTCTTGCATACTTTATAATGTTGAGATAGGTATGATTTTTTGTTTGTTTGTTTGTTTGTTTGTTTGTTGTTTGCTTGTTTTTGGTAATAGGAACCGAGTTACAAGTCTTCAATGTCAGTTTTTATGTCCCTCTTTCCTGGGGCTGTGCTGAGCTCACTGCTTGCTTTAACTGTAGGTACCGGGGGTTCAGATTCCTTTTGAGTTCTCATTTTTGTTTCCCTACTGGTTTTGGTGTTTCTCACTTGCTCCTCTGTGGAAAGCTCCTGTTTGTCACATCTCATTCAGTTGTCATCCCTCGTTATTGTGTAGGAGTCCTGTTGGTGTTGCTGCACGGTGTGAGCTCAGGGGTATCACTCTATAGTTACGATTCAATCTGTCTTCCAGACTCTGCCCCTTGGAAAGTGGTTGCACACTGGTGTGTCTCACTCTTTTTCTCATAGGTGAGTTCAGAAGGTTATGATGCTGCATTTGGAGAAATGCCCTTCCTGCAGATGGGATACAGGTCTTGCAAAGCCCTTTTCCTCTGAAGAGTGTGCCTTGGTTAAGGAACATTTTGCAGCTTTCACAATGATTGCTCTCCTTCCTCCTGCCAGAGCCAGGAACAATCCTTCTCAGATCCTTTCTGTGCAAATCTGATGCAGTGTTCAGAGTTTAAACCCCAAATAGTGTGCCAACCTTCCTAAGACTTCCGACCCTATTTGCTCCTCTCTCTCACAACATTCCTTTTCCAGCCTGTGTTAATTCTCCAAAATTATCATTCAAGTGTTCCTGAGAGGTTGTAGTTCTGGCAGGTCCAGGGAAACAGACTTCAGTTGTGACCCTCTGGCTTTACTTCCCTTCCTGGGTTTCGGAGTCTTAGATTGCTCTATAATCTCAGATCCTTGATGGGTCCAAAGAGATAGATTGGTTTTTTTTTTTGTTTGTTTGTTTTTTGTTTTTTTTTGTTTTTTTTTTTTACTGTGAGGATAGACATGACACTTTCTTATCTTTAAATGTCAAAGTTGACACAACGTATTTATCATTTTTTGTATAAAAATATTTCAGAGATTTATTTGTGGCAATGTAACACCAAAAGGAACATTGTTTTTTTTTACTGAAGAATAATTTCCTGACCTCACTATTTTTTAAAAAAAAAAACAAATGATAAAAGATATACATATGTTACAAGGGCACACAACATCTCTAATGACAATCCTTGTTAAATGTATTTTTTCACAGATGTTATAACTTTTATCTTAATCCTGTCTTCAATTTTTTTCCAGGACACAGGTAGGGTTATTCATCAAAAATCAATCTGCAGTTTTAATGTGGACACATTTCCCCCCACAGCAATGACTTCCTGTTGCAAAGCAGAACTAAAAAGAGGAATGTGTCTCTGTGAACTTAAAGTCTCTCCTTCTGAATCTAATTGTTTGTGGGCAGAAATCTCACTTTATGAACTGTTACTCGCATCTTTACAATGTAATTTGGGGGAGGGAGGCCTGGTGAGTTGTTTCTTAATTTCACAGACTTAAATATACCACTGGCAGCTGCCAATGTGTCTCATCATAACCTCAAATGCGATCTCTTCTATTTCTTTCCTTAAAAACTCGCTAATCCTTGACAACTTTTAGTCAATGAATTTCAGCTCATATGTATCAACTCCCTAATATGCCAGGATCCAGAAATCTCTGACCGTATCCTTGACTGCAACTAATACGATTCTCTTAACATCCTTTGCTATGAATTATATACCATTGGGATCTGCCTTTTGTTCCAATTGCTACTTGTGTGTCATTATTTTTCTTTTATTTGGATGAAGACAGTTATGTAATCTTTTTATTTTGCTGCCAACGTCTCTGGGCATGAATTTGGAAATTTTACTTTTGCTTTTTAAGAATTTTTAAACTCTTTAACATTTTTAAAAGGTTAGTTGAGTTTGCTAACAAATATATAAATATACAGTAGCAGTATTTAAAAGAAATAGGTTTTTTTTTTTAAGTATGGCTATAAAATTATTTCAACAGTATAAACAATGCAGAAATACTTTACATAAGGTCCAAACGCTTGCTACAAAATAGCCAACATTTTATTTATAATCTTTCTGGGATCAATATGAGTATCTTTCACTTGAAGAATATTTTTAGTTTACAGTTTATCAAAGTTCACACATTAAGGGTAACATTAAATGGAATAAATACACTTACTAAGATATCACTGGAGGAATTACAAAATCAACTGTCAACACCTAAACAGTTTTAAATTATTTGATTTGGTTTAAAAAAATAATTAAAAAGTGCTACTTTTTCACTTTCAATTATTTACAAAAATGCACCATTTTCTAAAGAAATCGCTAATGGCGTTAACATTATAAAACTGAGATAATTATATTTGCACACTATTATTGCACAGAAGAGAAAAGTATTTTGAAGTTAGAAGAAGGCTGCAGAAATACAAAGTAATCCAATTTTATTATGAACCAAATGCCAAGATCATTAATCATGGAAAATGAAATAATCATACTGACTGCTACAGGATTTTTGTAGCCAAATATATTTTGTTATTAGACGCTCTAGCAATGAATAATTATTAATGTGTGACAGCAACCTGAATCCCATTGAGAGACCAAGCAGCACTCGGAGGGTTGGAGAACTCAGGATTATCACGCCAGCGGGCCCAGAGGAGTTAACACTCCAAACTCTGGACCCTGACTGCACGTTTACACAGGCTTTTATAGGGTTTTAGGTTTCAATTAAGTTCGTGTTGTATGCAAATTAGGTGTTAGAAATGGACCAATCAGGAGGGAGCTTTCGGGAACCAATGGAATTTTAGGGGTAAGTTTCATTTTCCTAGAAGCAAGCCACTTTACAGAAGCACAAAAGCAGGAAGGCAATGGCCCTGCCTGGGAGGTCTTGCTGGTCCCTTGGTGGGTTTTGCCCCTTCAAATGGATCTAATGTTAATGGGAAATATGGCAATTATCCATCTACATATGAAAAGTAGCGTGTGATACTAAAACTGAAATGTGCAACCAGCACATTGAAACTAGACCGTAGCAAGGGCATTACTCTGGTTTCTTAATGAATGAGATGACATTTCTATTTACATTCCATTGCCAAGACAGTTAAAAATAACACACTAGATAGAAGGCACTGTGATCGTCAGTACTTCAATACGTTTTGTTACTTCCAGAAAATAAGAAAATCTCATTATAATCATTTGAAGCCCGTGAATTTTCAAATGACTTCTTGGCAATGTGATACCCAACTTAACATTTCAATAGCTTTCTTGTTTATTACAAATATGAGGCAATCTATTTTGTAATTAAAATTGAACAGAAGTAGTGAACACAGAAATCGCACAAATGATCCCAATGGTTGACTTTTTTTTTTAATTTTAATGTTTATTGAGTTGTAGTCAGTTTACAATGTTGTGTCAAATTCCAGTGTAGAGCACAATTTTTCAGTTATACATGAACATACATATATTCATTGTCACATTCTTTTTCACCGTGAGCTACCACAAGATCTTGTATACATTTCCCTGTGCTCTACAGTATAATCTTTTTTTATCTATTCTATATACACCTGTCAGTATCTACAGATGTCGAACTCCCAGTCTGTTCCTTCCCACCCCCTCCCCCCTGTCAACCACAAGTTTGTTTTCGATGAGTCTGTTTCTGTTTTGTATTTATATTCATTTGTCTTTTTTTTTTCATTTAATGCCACCAATTAGAGCTCTCAGGGTAGCATTATCTCCACTGACATTTTATCCTGAGATGCCTTTTGCCTCAAGAAGAACTACAAAGAATAATGAAGCTAGTTGAACTCAGCCAGCAAGAAATAAACTTTGACTTTTGCTGATGACCCTGCTAAATCACATTTAGATTTTCATGATGTGGGACAAAGAGGTCATGCAAAGAGCATGCAGAGCACAATTCTGGGACAAAAAAAAATATAAAGCATTGGTTTAGCCAGCATCCTGGTCTCCTTACAACACTCTGATCAATTCCTGCATGATCATAGAAATGTGGGGAAAAATAATGCATTCTAGGCAATTAGCCTGATAATCAAGGGATAATTTACTCCCTCGCAGTTAATACTTGGCATCTTGTAATGCGCTGGAGAATCTCTCCCCCAGCTCTGGGGTTCATCTGATATCTATAAATCCTCACTGCAGACCGCTTCTCACATAAATGTAAATGAGATATCCATTTAAAATATTACAATATTTAAAAATTAATCAATTTGTTTTTCCTCAACTGATCATGCAAGCCTTGATTTGACTTCTCCTGGTGTTCTCAATGACCCGTGCCTTGATTTCAAAACCGGAAAGAGTGGCCATCCAGCTTTGGGGAAATATGTTATTTCTCATGGGGACCCTTTCCTTGATTCAGACACAGCTTGATTGTCAAATGAGGGGAGCAAACACCAAAAAGTGAGGGTTATACAGTGAAGCCAGGGCGACTTTGCATTGTCTGCGAACTTCAGTTAGCTGACCTTTCTCACTCGCCAACCTCAGCCACTCTGACTCACCTTCCCCGATACCCCATGACCCCAAATTGCTAAATCCATTGTAGCCCTCTGCTGTACCCCAGAAGACTGGATTTTACCAATACCAAGGCTCCCTTTAAGTTGGCTGAGTCTTTCAGTGCAACTGGACTCATCCATCTAGGTAGGTACCAGCTCCCCTCCAGCTCCCACCCATCAGCTGCACTCCAGCCAGTGCAGAGCCCTCCATCTGGAATCACATTCAGGAAGCCCAGGATGCTGAACTGACCTCTGGACCACAGATGTGGCAGGAACAAAGCCCGCCGAGATCTGCACTAGCAGAGAGGGCTTACTGGAGCAGGGCTCCGTGTAGGTCAGCACCCATGGCCAAATGGGCAGATGCGTCAAGATCCAAGCATCACAACTGGGGTAGACTTGGATCTGGCAGGGATTCCCCATCAGAATGAGGAATGTCATCATAATTACAACGGAATCCACCATGTAGAGCGGAGACGTTCCCAACGTTCCAGACACGATGCACACGCAAGATGGATTGTCCTCACCCGGGAGAGGTTCTTCCTGAGCATGAAAGGCATGGAGAGCATATTTAACCAGCCAGAGAGCAAAGCCTTCTCCTTTCAAAGCCTGAGCAGTGAACTCGCTTCCTCTCACTGTGCACGCTTCTTCTCAAAGATTGCCCCAATCAGAAATATGGGGACGTGTCTAGTTCAGATCCTCTGAGCAAGTTCCATTCACCATTTCTTGTCCCTAAAGAATGGCAGGCTCTAAAGAACTCTTACTATTGTTGCACTGTTTGGTTGCTTATTTTTCATGGCCTTGTGGAGTTGAGATTTTCTTTGTTGGCTTCATTTGGTCTTTCTAAAGTTTAGACAAGGGTTGGAGACCAGTTGGTTCTATTTTTCCCACATTCTTGGCTGCTACAAATAACACTAGATAAATGTTAGAAAAGGAGTGTTTAGTCTATTTTTGCCTTTGTTTCTATTCCCAGTAAAACCAAGACAGTGGAGTCATTAAGACAGATTTTCTTTCCTTGAGGTTAAGAGAAAGTGGAAACAGTGCTTGGACTTTTGCTAGAAGATTTTCCTTCCTTCCTTCCTTCCTTCCTTCCTTCCTTCCTTCCTTCCTTCCTTCCTTCCTTCCCTCCCTCCTTCCTTCCTTCCTACCTTCCTTCCTTCTTCCCTTCCTTTCCTTTTCTTTTCTTTCTCTCTCTCTCTTTTTCTCCCTTTCTTTCTTTCATTCTTTCTTTCTCTTTCTTTCTTTCTTTCCTTCTCTCTTTCTTTCTCTCTTTCATTCTCTCTTTCTTTCTTTTTCTTTCTTTCTTTCTTTTTCTTTCTATGATTACATTTATTTTGGGGAGATAATTAGGTTTATTAACACATTTATTTTAATAGAGATACTGGGGATTGAACCCAAGACCTCGTGCATGCTCAGCATGTGATCCACCACTGACCTATATCCTTCCCCACCATCATCCTTGGTTTCCTAGTGAAATTTAAGTTGGATGACAGAGACTAACACAGGAGGGACTTTAAGCAAAAGAAGGAAGTATTTTAAAGTGTTGAGTCCGTTTGAAGTTACCTGGAGAAGGCTTGGCGATCTGGGAGCTGGAGGGACTGGTCCATCACACAGCTTCTCCTTCAGCCAGGTGCTCACTGTTTCTGTGAGCCGTTCACAGATGGATGGGCTCACCCATGTTCACGGTCCCAGACAGCCTCCAAGTCATCACGACCCCAGCGGGCAAGCTCAGACTGACTTACTCAGCCAAGTGCCTATCTTCTGTGTCCCAGTGGAAATTTTTAACAGAAAAATTCCGGTTTAGAAATGAATGGACCCTCTCCAAATCAAGTGTCCAACTCTGAATGAACCATCTTTATCCAGGCAGGAGCTATGGACGCTGAACATCTAAGGCTGAAAGGAATCAGTCTTTGCCTAAATTGGTTACCCCTGCCGAAGTCATATGCTGAAGCCCTAACCGCCTATGTGGTTACATCCGGAGACTGGACCTTTAAAGAAGTGTTAAAATGGCATGAAATCATACGAGTGGGTTCTAATGCAATGGGGCTGGGGTCCTTGTAAGAAGAGGAAGAGACATCGAGGCTGCATACACAGAGGAAGGGCCACATGGGGGCATGGTGACAGCGTGACCATCCATCAGCCAAGAGAGAAGCTTCGGGACAAACCAACACTGTTGACATCTTTATTCTGTCCTTCCAGCCTTCAGAACTGTGAGACTGTGAAAGAATGCATTGCTGTTGTTAAAGCCACTAAATCTGTGACATTTTATTATGGCAGCCCAGCAGACAAATATATATATAAAAAATGTATATGATTATATATATAATATATAATAATTATATATAATATATAATAGTATAATATAATATATACAATATATAATTATACTATATAATAGTATAATATATTATATATATAATTATAATATATAATATACAATTATAATATAGATAATATATAATAGTATAATATAATATATAATTATAATATATAATAGTATAATATATTACATATATAATTATAATATATAATATATAATTATAATATATATACTATAATACATAATAGTATATTATATATAATATATAATTATAGTATATAATAGGATAATATACTATATATATTAAAATATATAATATACAATTATAATACATATAATATAATATGTAATAGTATAATATATAATTATAATATATAATATATAATTATTATATATAATTACAATATATAATATATAATAGTATAATATAATATATAATTATAATATATAACAGTATAATATATTATATATAATTATAATATATAATCTACAATTATAATATATATAATATATATAATACTATAATTATAATATATAATTATATATATAATTACAATATATAATATAGTATATAATAATATAATATAATATATGTATTATATATATATTACTTTTTCTTATTTCTTCCTTCTTCTTCCTTCTTCTTCCTCTTCTTCTGCCTCTGTCTTCTTCTTCTTTCCCTCTCCTCCCCCTCCTCCTCATTCTCCCCCTCTTCCCCTCCTCCCCTCCTCCCTCTCCCCTCCTCCTCCTCCTTCTTACAGAAGAAGCATTTTATAAGCCTCTATGTATAAAACATTCTAATCTAAATTAGCTTCCTTGGAAGACGTTATCATTTCTCCACGTGCTTTTCCATCATGCATTCTTTTGTCCCCCTGGCGTACTCTTTCCTTTTATGGAAAATGTCCATAAGCGTCTTTAATCCTGAAGTCTGCATGGATCTTACCTTCTGAATTCTGGCTTCACATGTCCAGCAAGGCTTTTCACAGTCATACCAGGGACATATCTCAAACTCAAATACCTTTTACCTGAAGCTGAATTAATTCACATTCTGAAAAAGCCTTTCTCCTCCCTAAAATCTGCCGCCATCACTGCAGAACAGGGACGTTTGCAGGGCTACTGTCATGGCCTTGTCCTCACCTTGCTTGCCAGATCTCCTTGGCCAGAACAATCAAGCATTAAAATGTTTTATTTTTTCTCCCAAACTAGCTTCTCCTTCCAAGTTCTTACATGCATGGCCATCCTCACTGTATAAATGAATAGCTGAGTATTATCATCAAATAACATCCCTTAATAATACCTGAATGGGTTTTTTATAAACATTTGCAGGACCAATTACTGCTTAATATATTTATTACACAAATGTTAAGGAGTTTCTAGGTAACCACTGACCGGCAATTCCTAGCTCAGTTCTACTGGGCAGCTAGGGTTTCGAAGGAAAGAATTTATGGTTACTAAGGGAAATCAAACAAAACCAAACCATTATAAAAAAATCAACAGTAGTGCAGCAACTGCACAGAAGTCGCTTCTGTTTTGTCTCCAGTTTTGCTTCTTGGGGTCTCTCATAAGATAGAAATCGAAATGTCATTAAACATTTCAGGTAAACCCAGAGGGTGGGAAAGTGACTTTAAAACAACATGGCTGTAAGTTGAGGACTTGGTGGAAATAGATCATGCAACCGCGGACTCCCTTTATATTAAATCTACTTTCTCTGCTCTTTCCAAAGCATCATTATAAATGTGATAAGAGAACTCTCTATCGATAAATGCTTCACTGGTTGCCTGTAGCTTCCAGGGTATAATTCCAAGCCCATAGTTGGGTTCATAAACCTTTTTTGTGGACTGGCACCTCCCCTTTTGGGTGGCGTCATTCCCATGCTGGGCTTCCCACAATGCTCTCTTCTACTGTCCTGGGATGTTTATAAACCTGTGAGCGTGCCATGCCATTTGGACACTTATGCTTTTGCACATGGGTCCCCAGATCCCCAGCCAGGAGGTCCACAGACATTCTTTTGCCCTAAGTTGCTTTTGTCTTCATGTAACTCCCACACGGGCTTCAAACTTCAGCTCTACCACTCCCCGCTCTTGGAATCTTCTGATTTAAAGATTCCTTACGTGCTTTTATGTGCATTTTTTTTTGCAAATATCTTTCACAGGATACAGAATTCTATCATTTCATTGCTGATCAACCTCCTTGACATCCTTGGATGATAGAAGACATAATTCACTGGCTTCATGGTGGTCCTAATGGATTAGCACAGTGGCCATCACAATTTTAGGTGCAGAAATACCTGTGGATTGATACACAAATACTGCCCTTGGAGGTAGATTTTCATATCTTCAAGTTACAAAAAAAAGAAAAAAAATCCTTCTTTTGTTCTCCACAACTGAGATCCTTGAAAATACAAATTTATCTCTAAGGCTCTTGTTCTAATGATGTTGAAAACAATATCGCTAATGTAAATGTTTCATAAAAATTAATTTGTAAAGCTTTTGGGGATGAACATTATATGACTACTTTTTAATCTTCTCTGGTCACATATTAAAAGGAAGCTGAAAATTACACTGTAACTTATGTTACCATGTTGTGGCCGTGTTCCTTCTTAAACTTGAGTTTCCATCACTCAACCTACTTTTCAAACAGGTCAGATCTTCACCACTCCACTGAGGGGAGGAAAGAGGATTAGAGCAAAGGATTTCTCAAGACTCTATCTTGTGATCTGTTCTATTTGCGATTAGCATTAAATTAAGGCAGAACACAAATAAACACTTCCTTTCACATTTTCTCTAATCGCTTCTATCTAAAAGGCTTTCCAGTCTAATCTGTCCACACTCAGTGAGCATCGTTCACACTCTGCCTGGAAATTACATGTTCAAAACATATGTAGGTCTTATCTCTGATCCCTACATACACTGAAACCAAGTTTTCCATTAAAAAAAAAAAGTCACTGTGAAAAATACAATCTAATGATGTTCCTACAGTGCAGGAATTTAGCTGATTTAAATAAAAATAAGGCACAGATTAAAAAAAGAAGAAAACAAAAGCATTTCATTTCCTTCAGAGCTTAAATCAAAGATTCCTTCATCGTCAATCATAACATCAACCCAGCCGCACCCAAGGGCAACCTTCAGTATCGGTAAATACCAGAGTTCAGTGTGCTTCACACTCAATGAAAGGAAACTGAATCACACAACCTTACAGTTGAAAGGAATATTTCAAGTTCCTGAAGCAATCACCTTACTCTGCGGACAAGAAGCTGGACACCCCCGAACCGCCCTGACTCTTAAATCCACCCACAACACATTGTCACATCCTCCTGGCTTAAGAAAACAAGACTCCTTTATCATCTCATAGAAATTCTCTGAGCACCGCTTACCTGTGTGTATTCACAAGGTTGCTGTCAAGATGTTGGCAGCGGGGGCTGAAGTCACCAGGCTTGAATCCGCTGGGGACCATCCTGGGAGGCTAGTTCATGGGGTTGTGTTGCTGGTAGATGTAACCAGTGTTCTAGGTTCTTGTCTTGTCCCAGAAAGAATTCAGAGATGAGACACGGAAGTTAATAAAGTCAAGTGGATGGATGGCACACTCTCACGGGGCAAGCGGGCGGACTCAGGTGAGCAGCTGCCCTGAGTTTCTTCGGCAAGTTGGCTACATAGGGTGTAAAAATGAATGAATGGACTATTCACTGGGGAGAGAGGAATTTGGGGTCATATTCCCTGATTATCATCCCAGCTCCACCTTCCCAAGGGGAGGAAGGATTTTTGACCTTATTTAGTCTGGATTGGAAGCTTCATGGCATCGGTGCATGATGGGGACTTCTGATCTGCAAGGCTGATTTTATTGAAATGAGGGTATAGTGAGCAAAAGGTTACATTTGGACACTGGAGATTCCTGCCTTTTCCTACCTTTGTTTGTTGGCCTCCAGACTGCTTGTCACTCTAAAAGGTGTGACACAGCAGCCCAGAGATTCCTGCTTTCTTTCTCTGCCCAGGGACCCCTGGTGCTAACATGATGTGTGGTTTCCAGCATTTGGCCTGTGCCCTTCCTTTCTGCCCAATTCCTGCCATTTTGCCTGCATCCCCCTCTCTCTGTTCAGACCTAGCTGTCTGCTGCTCTAACAGTTGGAAAGTTGGTGTTGTCTTTGGAAGCAGGAGGCATCCTTCACCACATGAATGTCCCCAGGGCTCATAATATGGCAGTGTGGTGATAAATGACTTGAGATTGGCCAAAGTAGAAGCCACGATTTTTAGGTCATGCTTCAGACACCACACATGGTAATTTTTCTAATATTTTGCTGGTGACACAGGTCAGTCCTGTTCATTGGGGTGAGGTGGAGGGATGGGGGAACCATGCAATGGTATGAATATCCATCAACAGACAAGAGTCATGGAAGCTACTTTGAATCTGATCACCACAGGACCACAGTTCTAATACCCTTTTTCTGTTTTGTTTTGTTTTGTTTTGTTTTGTTTTGTTTTTTGTTTTTGTTTTTGTTCTCACTTCCCTGTCATAGCTGACTTCTCCACAGTCATCACTCCTGTAGCAACCTTTTCAAATGACAGCCTGTCGACCTCCATTTTTAATTCCCACTCTTAAACTTCTGCCCATCACAAAGCTGATTCATGAGTTGCAGTCCTGCATGCTCTCCATTTCTGCTTGCAAACAATTACTCTTCATGCCCTGGTAGGAAGGATCAAGCTATTCTAGTGGGGGTCATCAGCCAACACATTAATCACTTCCCACCTTTCAGAAAATGCCTGTCACCTGAGGTGCGATGTTTCACTCCACCTCCGGTCCTGCCACCCTTTACCTGTGAGGCTGGCAAATGACATCTCCTGGCTTCTCAGGTCTGTCACCCTCTTGTCTCCACATAGACTCATTCAACAGGTTCACACGACCCATGGCATAGAACTCCAAAATAAGTCCATCGCCCAGACATCCTTTCATGTCCCCTATTTACTCACTTAAACAATATTTTTTTTCATGATTTGGGATAATTTTAGATTTACCAAAAGATAGTAAGATATTATAGGAAGTTCCCACATACACTTCATTCCATTTCAGTTTTACTTAATGTAAACAAAGAAGAAAACTCTTGCTCTGTACCCTTTTATAAGATGGCATTATCTCTTATCACATGTAGTCTATCCTTTTTATTACAACTGGGAACCCCTGTTTTCCCTGTCTAAAGCTCATGTTAGCCTGTGGGGTTTTCATCCCATATTACCCTCTAATTAAACTTCAGTGTAAGTTTTCTATATATAAAGCCAGTTTCTTTCACCTTGTTTAACAGCATTTACATTTTATTTTATTTTATTTTATTTTATTTTATTTTATTTTATTTTATTTTATTTTAATTTTATCTTATTTTATTTTTAGAAACTTGTGCTTTTCCATCAACTTATTTCCATTTTAAAAATTTGTGGGACGAAAGAACAGCTTAAGGCCACTCAGGGGTTATTCCCACACATTCAGTGGCCTGAGCAGTGGGAGCTGAAGGCCAGTCTTCAGTAGGGAACCACTTTTCTGCAACTTTCTGTTTGTTGTTATCACAAGAGCTTTACTTGCAGTCCTTTAGGACTACCAATTTTTAATTTCCCTATTTTTTTAATTCCTTTACACTTAGGTCTTTATTATCCTATCATCCCAATATCCTATTGTATGTCAGCTTAGTCTTTTGTTAGTTCTAACTTTTACATTAGAGGCTTAGTCCAATGACTTTTTACCATTTTTATTTTTCAACAAATTTTTAAGGTATGATTCTTCATCTAACACTACTGTGGCTGAAAGTAGTTTTGAAATGCTTTGTTTTCATCATTTAATTCCAATTTTTTTACATTTTTATTAAGATTTATATTTTAATTCTGAAAGTACTTAGCTGTATTTCCCTTTTTAATTCACAAAGATTTGTTTTTACTGTCGATATCAGTCCCTATTGCATTGTGATTAGTGAACGTGATTTGTTTTATATCAATATTTAAAATGTATTGAAATTTATGTTATGGAAAAACCCAGCCAATTTTTATAAACATTTCATAATTACTTGAGAAGAATCTATAGTAAGTGTTGGATTCAGGAATAATGTCTATTACGTTAAGCTTGTAAATTTTGTTATTCACATATTTTTTATCCGTTACAGTTTACTTGTAGAAGAGCTTGACAATTAAGCTCATTCAATGACTACATAAATAGTATATATTTAAAGCATGACAAAAATATTTCTTCTCCCAAAGTAGCACTAATTTAATTTGTTACAGAAACCTGAATCCCAACAACAGACCAAGTGACACTCAGAGGGTTGGAGAACTCAGGTTTATTAACACTTCAAGCTCTGGACCCCGACTGCAGGTTTACACAGGCTTTTATAGGGTTTTAGGTTTCAATTAAGTTTGTGCCATATGCAAATGAGGTGTTAGACATGGGCCAATCAGGAGTGAGCTTTTGGGAACCAATGGAATTTTAGGGATAAGTTTCATTTTCCTAGAAGCAAGCCGTTTTACAGAAGCACAAAAGCAAGAAGGCAGTGGCCCTGCCTGGAATGTCTTGCTGGTCCCTTTGTGGGTTTTGCCCCTTCAAATGAGATATAACATTAAATTCCCCATCACATGAGATAGAAAGATGTTATCAAGAGAAGACACTGGTTGAAAAAATAATTGAGGAAACCACTTCCCAGAAGCGCTCCAGGCATACCCCACTCCATGCTCCTGACATCAAGTTTCCAACTTCTGATTCTATGTCAGCACTTATCCCAAGCTCCTTGCCCCACCTCTTCCTTAAAAGACCTACTGAGACCACTGTCCTCCAAGCTAACATCTCCCTGGAATGCAACCCTACAGGACTTAACTCTGATCTTCTCAATTTTCTGACATCTTGGTCAAGCTAAGCTGTCCACGCTTCCATTTTTATAAACCAAGATTCATAACAGCCTCCTGCATCATGGGATCCTCATGACAGTTAAAGGGGATAATGTATGTAAAGCACTTGGAGGAAGATACAAACACAGTTTTTACAGTTGTCATCCCTGAATGATTTCTGTTTTCATTGCTTCCTATAGGCATCGTGATTTCTCACTAAGATATAAAACACTGGAAGACAGAAATTGAGGCACGTTTTATTTGTAACTGAGTTAGGCTTGGTAGGACTTTCCAGGTTCTGTTTCATCTGATGTGAGGGTCTACGAACAGTCTACTGTCTTTGATGTCCTTGTGAATATGTCCAAGAATTGAGTTCCATATTTCCTTCTTGACACCAAGTATGCATCCATCACACCCGGATGGGTCTGATTCATCATTTATTTCCCTCTTGAGTTTTACAGCTCTTTTGGAAAGAACTAACATTCTTGACCAGCTCCCTCCCACAACTCTGTCTTGCTCTGCAGAGAGTGGACACGGTGTCTTACAAAATGAATAATTTCATTTACGTAGTTTCTTTTTAATGGTCCTGTGTTTCTCTTCTGTCAGGACAGAGGGATTTAGAACTGCATGATGCTCCTGGACTTCTGTTCCCTACTCTTAAAACTGGCTCTCTCTGCAAAGAAGTTGACACATGGGTCAACACGATGGAGATAAGAGACTTCCACTGGGGCAGAATTCAAGGAGGCTGGAATTGATTTTTTCTGGGATGAAAAGAAACTGGGACAAGAGAAACACTCCAAGGAATCCAGGCATAAAGGATCTGGGGTGTTCCCAGTGTTCAGTCTGCCCCCTTTCCATGTGGACCCAACTTCTCTCCACCAAAGGACTTATCTACAGCACGTGCCCAACAAAAGGGGTTTGAAGACAATGTTCCTAATTGTTACCCAGCTCTCTGCCTCCTTCTGAGCATTCTTTAGCGGGGTGGTTTGTACACTTTTGCCTCCATATCCCAAATGCTGGCCAATTTTTTCAGGAAGGGAGCAGAAATCAATTGATATATTTCATTGGCAGATGTCAGGGCCAGAGATGTGCATAAAGTTTTCTCCTTGGTTTGGACAGTATTCCAAATCCATGCTGCAACATTTCTCACTCTGGCACCTCCTGAGTACAGTCACCAGAATCATAATGCAATCATTTGCCGCCATCTATTTAACTCGCATGATTCACAGTCTTTTATTTTTTTTAAGTGGGAGGAAGAATTATATTTTTCTATCTGAAGATAGTGAGGTGGATTTTTTTCAGAAGTCTTTAAATGTAAATGAATTACTTTCTGTATTTTTAAAGCAGATCTCAAACATCAGAGAAGCCAGTTGTATTGCTTAAACATAAGGCGTTTCCCTATTGGGGAAAAACTGTATTACATGAAACAACAGAGAAGTTATAATGTATTTAAGATTAGGAAAAAAAATAGAAACCCAATATTTTGAAATCAAGTGAAACAAGAGACTTTTACCATTTAACACAATGAAACACATCTATGGATTTTCCATACTAAGAAGTGTATATTGGGAAAGAATAGGAATATAGAATTATGCCTTGGAAAGAATTTTCTGTCTAACTTTGAAATGTGCCCATGCATCCGCCATCTCTAGTGCATGTTTATAAGATGCAGCCATCCTTTGGTGTAGCAGTTGGTACTCACTGGTGACAGTGGCTTTGCACGGAGCCGGATGACTGAGAAAACATCACCTTGATGATGAAATAACTATATAATAATAGATTAATAGGTTTCTTCTTAGGGAAGCCAGGGGGAAAATGAATGGAAAACAAAACCAAATGGACTGCATCAAAAATAGGCAAATGTAAGCCAGGTCCACTCAGACACACAGGTATTGGGGTGACAGCATGAGCTGGTGGAGTCCCCACAGTGCCGGAGAGTGTCCAGCCAGCAAGACAACCAGCATTCCCACCGGACCCTGCTGCTCCCAGGGCACAGCCAGACCTGGTGAGTGGAAGGTGCTAAGCGGTCCATTTAAGCATGCCCAATGCAAGACGGAAGGTCACCAGGCTTCTTCGAAAGATGTGCAACCATCTCCCTGTCTGCTAAGTTTATGAAATGCCCAGTGTGCATACTTCTTAACTGACTGGTCCCAGGCTGGGGTCCATTTCTGAGAACCGTATCTCACCTGCCACCAGTGAATGCATTCCCTCTTGGAGTGTCTGGTGCTTGGTTTGTTATATGAGCTTTCAGGTTTACAGACCAAGATCATGGCCAAGAACCTGTCCCAACTCAACTAAATCAAGATGATGAGAGAGATCTTGGGGAAAGAATCAAGGAGCAGAAGGGTGAGGTGATGCAAATGAGTAGTTGAAGGAACCATGGAAGGTGAAACTGGGAAAGAGGAAGATCTCTAACCACTCAACAGTCGTCTCAGAACTTGAACATCTGTCTTGCAGAGGAAGGATGGTCCTTGCTTTCAAACCCAAGTTCAAGTTCTAACCAGTGGTTAAAAGCCATGCATGGATAGTTTGAGCTCACTGTGGGAAGTCATTTTATTGCAACTAGAACCATTTTAAAAAAATTAAATGGATTTTTGAATAAGATTAGGGTACCACTTTGCACTTGCAGTGTTTAAAAGTAAACACTATTCTAAACACTATTATAAACTATTCTAGAATTTTCTGAGAATTTTGCGAGTTTTAGGATTTGTCTACTGACTCAACAAAATAAGTGTTTCCGGAAGATCTTCATGGTCTCTGGTGTTGAAAGGGCGATGAGAATGAAGCGCTGTTGGATGGATAACTGGCCCCAGGAGCCAGACAGCCAGCTGCATGAGGTCCTTCAGGGGGACTTTCTGCACAAGACACAATGGCGAAAAATAACAAAGCATCACTTTAATGTTCACGGAGGTACTGGTCCCAACTTATGAAATGAGAAAACTGGAGGGCGTGGAAGTTCCCCCAAAATAGTCAAGGTTGAAGACATTCCCGCAAAGAAGGACTTGGAGGTACATCCTTCCTGTGCCCTGTTCCTCTGATTTCTGGGCCAAAATGGGATATCTTTGACCTTGTAGTTGCAAGGAATGAAGAACCCATAAAAAGTGAGAGTGAATGGTTAGACCAAGAGGAAAGGGGAAAATGCAGGCTATACACTTGGCACCCAGCCGCAAGAAGAAAGAGAGGGGGGAAGAAAACATTTCCATGGACTGAGCTTGTCTGCTTTTATCATCCAACCTTTGAATTAGTTATACGTTCAGAAAAAAAATAAATCTAACAAAAAGACATATTTAGGGCAAAAATTTCAACCCATGTCCTCCATGTCCTTCTCTGCATTCCACAGGTAACTGCTTCCACATCGTTTTCTTTTTGTTTTTGTCCTTGTCTGTAAATATATATTTGTCTATGTATAGAATTGAGCCTCTGCTGTTTCTTCATTTAATGGGAACAAAGTGTATGTATTTTCATGCATTAAAAAAATAAACATTTAACACTATGTTTTAGAGAGCTTTCCACCAATGGCTCCATTTAGAAGCACCTTCTCCCTAAGATCTTAATAATGGGTTTGTATTTTCTTCTAAATATCTGCTTTCAAATAATTTGAAGGATCATCTTTTTGAGTCAACCCTTTAATCTGCTTGGAATTGATTTTTGAGTTTCCTGTGAAACTGAGATCCAATCATTTCTGTCTGTGCAGAAATCATTTATCCTGACACCATTTATTGAGTGGAATTATCAGTCAGCATTAATCACAATGTCTTCTCTGCCATGTGTCCAGTTTCCACTTATAGGGAACTCTTCGTAGACTCTTTTCTGTTCCATTTTATAGAATGAATTCTTTGTTGCTAAATTATATTAAGATCATACCTGGTATAGGCAATATGGTATATTTTTGTGATTCTGTTTTATGAATGATTTTGACCTATAAGGGGGGCTTTGTTCTTTTCTACCAAGAGTCAACAAACATTATCTGTAGATGGCCAGATAGTAAATATTTAGATTTTGCAAATCATAAAGTGTTTATTACAACTACTCAGCTTTTCCATTGTCCTGCAAAAGTAGCCACAGGCAATCTGTAAACAGATGGCCATGGTGGTGCTCCAATATGACTTCGTTTACAAAATAAGGCAATGGGTTGAATTTGGCTTGAGAGCCACTGTTTCCTGACCCATGTTCTCTATAAAGGACTTGCTGGGATTTTGGAGGAAATTGAATTGAATCCAAAGATCAACTTGTAGAAAAATGTTCACACAGAGGCATTGTCTTTCTGTTTGTGACTATGATGTAACATTCCACAGTCTTTATAAAAAAGATGTAAGCTAAAATTTTAAATGCACTCCATAGAGAATTTTGGCCATGTTTATTCTTAGATATCCTATAATTTTCTGTGATTCCTTCCAAGTTTTTAGGTAGACAATCTTATTAACTAAACTATTTCTTATTTCTCCCCAGATGTATAGGCTACTATATGAATTTACCTGATGGCACTGAATACAGTGACAATTTCAGTGGTGCATGGCTGTGGGGACATTAGAAACATTGGTTTCGTGACTTCGTCTACTTATTGCTTGAATACTAAGTATGATATTTGCTGCATTCTCTGGCAGAATTATTGCCAGAGATTAAATTTTCTTTCTAACTTGGTTATATGTATCCTCATACCTGGAATGGACAATGAATTCCATCAAATGATTTTCAATTTCTATGATGAAGATAATGATTTCTTTTTTCTCTTTTAATCTGTCAATGAAGAGGTTCTTCTTAAAAGCGTTAAATAAATCCTAGTGTATCATAAGCCACCATTCTTTTCCAAACATGTATTAAATATTATTTTAGTTTCATGCATCTAGATTCATAAGTATGATTTTGACATGAGGCTAATACAAGTTTCATTTGGAAGTCTCCGAATAGTTCTATTTTCTGTTATTTAAAGGAATATTTAAATGAATGCATCAATATCAATGATGTATATTATTAATAATTTCTGTCCACTATGAAATAGGCATAACTATGTCACAATATGCCCAGCTTGTAACAATTGCTTTCTTAGGGCAGAAAAGAAGAATGGAGTAATGACCAAATTGTTTATTCATTCATTCATCTGTTCAATTTTCACATGGAGGAAGTAGACACTGAGTAAGGTAAGTAAGTAAAGTGTGTGCTGTGTTAGATGGTTATTAAATAAAAGGGAGAGCAATAAAGCAAGGAGAAAATGAGGAGGGATGGCCATTCTTGATATGGTGGCCAGAGAGACTCTCAAAGAGCAATGACATGTGTGCAGAAGCTTGAAGGATTTCCAAGATGAAGCCATGTAAATATCTACAAAAAGACACCAGGACCAGAGAAAACGTGGCTGAGCTGAAGGGCAATAAATAAGGGTGAGGGAGGCTGGGAGGGAAGCAGAGGATGAAGGCAGAGAGGAAGAGGGAGAGAGTGACTGTGTCATCGCACTGACCCCTGCTGGCCGTATATCGTTACTTTTGGGACCAGGAATGGATCCCTCACGTTCCATTCAGAGCTGTTCAGCTCCTTTGAGTGCTCATTTTCATCCTCTCTTTCTTCCTCAAGGACGTTAAACTAGAATTTCTCTCCTCTCTCTCCTATGTTGTTTCGCCTTTGATGTTAGTTCATTCTCATCACCAAACATGTTACAATGTCTTCTATTATGGAAAAAAAAAATCTAGATTTTTCCACCTACTTCCATCTATCACTCTATTTATTGTTCATTTGAGAGCAGATGTTTGTGAAATGACTGTCTGTTCTCTTGGTCTCCGATGATTCACTCCCCACTTACACTTACACTCCCATTGGACTCAAGCTTCTACGGCACCATTGCACAATGTTCATAACTGTCAAGTTCAAAGTTGTCTCCACACGTAAATCCTAAGGTCACTTCCAATCATCAAGAGACCTATCAGCCAAGCTTCTCAGGGCCGATGATGGGAAAGACTGTCTTCACCCAATCTTGTGCTTTTGGTGGGGTGTCTCCTTGCTTCACCCTTGACTCCTCTCCATCCCATATTCCTTGTCTTGTTCCATCTCCTTGACTGTTAAGATCCAAATGTCTCAAACTCTGTACATGGACTTCTCTTCTTCATCTACACTCATCCCTTTGGTGTTCCCCTCAAGGTGTTAAACAACACATGCATTTGCTGAGGATTGCTGAATTTTTATCCCAGTTCAGACCTCATCTGAGTTTCAAATCACGTAAACCACAGTGTCCTTGTCATCTGCATGGGACAGCCCTGTAGGCATCTGAAACCTTCCAAGTCCTTAACCAAAGTCTGATCCTTCCACCAAGAAGTGGAAACTCTTTCCTTTCTGGTTGCCCAAGCCAAACCTTGTACTCATTCTTACTCTCTCTCTTACTCCATGTCCAACCCATCACCAAATCCTATCAGTTCTAATTTCCCAATATACCCGGAAATGGACTATTTCCCCCATCTTCTCCCTCAACACCATCATGTCAGTCAAAGCCATGGGGCATATTTGTCCCTTCCTCCTTCTCGGGCTTCCTGTTTCCAGCTCATTTCCATCACCTTCCTTATAGCTAAAGCAGCCACATTAAAGCCTCCTTCTGCTTACAACTGTTCTCCTGCATCAAACTCACTCAGGACCACTTTCCTCATGTCTTTCAGGCTTTGGTATAAATTACACTTTCTCATGAGATCTTTTTTGGCATTACTTGAGGTTAACGACTTGCACACCACTCACACCCTCTTTCCACCTGGACACCTTTTAATCAATCAGTTAATTAATTGATTGATTAAATTTTATTGACGTATAGTCAGTTACAATGTTGCATCAATTTCTGATGTACAGCACAATGTTTCAATCATACATATATGTACAAATATTCGTTTTCATATTCTTTTTCATTATAGGTTATTACAAGATATCGAATATAGTTCCCCATGCTAGACAGAACAAATGCCTTTTTTACCTGTTTATATGTAGTCCTTAAGATTTGCAAATCTTGAATTTCCAATTTGTCCCTGCCCACCCCCTTTACCCCCCAGTAATTGTAAGTTCTTTTTTTTTTTTAAGGATTCCACAAGTAAGTGATTTCATATGGTATTTTTCTTTCTCTGTCTGGCTTACTTCACTTGGAATAGCAATCTCCAGGCCCATCCATGTTGCTTCAAATGGCATTATTTGATTCTTTTTTATGGCTGAGTTGACACTTTCTAGTTACATGATTTTTTTCCTCCATTGTCCTTATCGCTCGCTGGCAGTATATATTTTATTTATTTGCTTGCTTATTGCCTGTCAACCTCAACTAGGTGATAAGCTCCAGACTAGACTGTTTTCTTATTTCATTTGCAGTGTAACCACGTTCTAATCATTACCTCCTCCCTCCGACTCAAAGGCACTGTTTTCTTACCTGCTATGCCTGTAGATTAAGTGTGTTTGTCTTTCAAACTTTCAAAAATAAGGACTTACATAAAGGATATATACTTTGGGGTCTGGCTTCATTCACTCAAAATTATTTTGTGAATTCGTTCTTGTTTTTGTGGATAGCTGTCACTGCTTGTTTTCAATGCTGTCTGTTATTCAATTGCAAATATACCCCATTCTATTTATCCCTTTTTCATTTGGTTGTTTCAACTTTTTGGCTATACCAGCAAGGGCTTCTAGATTTTTCTTATTCATGCAAGTTGATGCACACATGTCTCATGTAGAGTATATGCTGAAATACATAATTGCAAGAATAAACTAGACATTACTGTGATCTACTCACATTTTATGCATTTTGTTTATGGTGTTTACATCTGCGCTTGTGAAAGATACAGGCCTATAATTTTCCTTTCTTAAAACACAATTGTCAAGTAAAAATGTCCAGTGCATGTTGGTTTCATGGAATTGGAAGTGTTTCCTCTTTTTCCATTACTGAAGAGTTAATGTAAGATTGGTGCATTTTTTTTCTTAAACATTTAGTGAAATTCACCATGGTCATTATAATACTATAACATAAATAATGAAACTATGTGATTAACGGATACATTCATCAACATTACAGATATTTTATATTCACATAAAAAGTGGACCGTTTTTCTTATAATGATCCAAGGTTGCTGCTGACCTGAGATGGACATGTGCACACAGTAAGTTTATAGATGCTCTTGGGAACCATACCTGTGAACGAGTGAGGGAAATGGGTTTGGAGGAGAAGCTGAGCAGAGACTCAGTGGTCGCAGATGACTCCATGTGGGCCACACATGGCATTTCAGAGTTGTCTTAAATTCAGAAATTGAGATAAAGGGGCCAAGCGTCTGTACTCTTGGAATAGATGATCACTGGATGACGGCTGCCTCTGGGGAGGGGTGACCAGTAGCTTTTGGCAAGGCTGCTTTTTTAACCTAGGGTGATTTGGGGGGAGGCACTTAGCTCTGATTGGTCAGCAGATGGTGAAATAAACACTGGGGCATCATATCTTCCCATCAACTACAATGACATTTTAGACCTCCAAAGCTAGACAAAGTGATGCAGACAATGGCCTGATTTGATACAGAGACACAGAACATGGACCCCTGGAATCTGAACTGTGAGAAAAGATGTAGGACTCAAAGGAAAAGAGGCTTTCCTTCTGACTGGGGTGAACGTCCATCCGCAAACTGTTTGAGTTCATTTCCACACTGATAGGGAAGCTAGAATTGAACGTTTTCCAAAGTAAATTGAACTTATTCAGAGCTGCTGGCATGGAATTGTGTTTGGAAAGAGGAAGTGGAGAGAAGGAATAGGTAGGGAATGCAGGTCCTAATGTCCCGGAAATTAGATAACAGAATGTCAGACTCAAAGGGGAAAAGGCTGTTGCCAATTCTGATAAGTTATCCCAAGCCCCCTTTCCTCGGTGTGTTTTCAATATTGAGATACGAATGCAAGTTATGAAGCAGATGTCACTCTGATGATCTGTACCTGGTTAGGCCGAGTTATAGTAGTCAACTGGCCTCTGCTTTTGGGAGAGGATGGAGAAGGGAAGGAAGGTACCATGAGCTTAACTGAAGAAAGTTTATTGAGGGGACTTACTGTGGAAAAATTGTAGAGGTGAATTTTCATAAGAAGGGGTGAGCTATGGAGAATTCATTTATTTTTCTTTTTAGCATCAGAACTCCTTGACAAGCCAAAAATCGTATGCAACTCAGTAGATGATAGGGTGATTCTTTGCATTGTAGAAGCAAAAAATAAATACATAAACACAAAATAAATATGTGCTTTCCTTGAAACCTTGCATGGGTGTGTAATTGAAAGTGACCCCAGGGAAATCTCTAGGAAGAACTTACTATCCTGAGATGCAAATGCAAAGAGGCTGGGTTTTTTGGAATTTCTTGTGCAGTCAGAGGTGGTGAGCACCAAGGTCCAACACAAGTTACGATGGAGGAGCCAGGTGTGCAGCTTCCACGTTAGCTGCCACCTGCCCAGGTGTTCCTTCCACTGGAGGTGGAGCATCCTGTTTCCTGACCATTTCCCTAGCCTGGTTCTATATCCAACACATTAATCATATTTGCTCAACCATAATTTCTAATAATTCCTGTTGCCTCAGTTACCGAAGATTACTATTTCCAGACTGATGTTGCTGCTCAAATAGTGAGACTATGAAATTATTGGCTCTTGAAGGGGACAGAAACAAGGGCAGGTCTTAGAAGCTGTCTCTGGGATGATTCTAAGACAGTTGCCAATGAGGTATGATTAAGTTGGGTTGGCATGGAGCTTGCAGGCTCTCAGAACTCTGATTGCCATGTCAAGGAGGTGTACAACCCCAGAATTGTTAACATATTAATTTTTTGATCCATCACGTGAAATATTGTTAATCTCTGTTTTATTAAACATTCTCATTCTTAAAAATATTTACCTAAAAATCTAAAAAGCAGACATTGGATTGGCCAAGCCCAGAAATGTTAAGCAGAAATCTTGCCAAAGAATATTCCGAATGTGTGAGTGTAGACTTCTGGTTTAATTTTTTTTCTAATACACATGGTGTGTGCTTTCATTCCAGCCAATTTTTTTTATTTAAATACAGAAGCACAGGACAAAAATAGGCAGGTCACGATGTATTACCACAGTGTGAGTGTGTCCCAAGATAATTGCACTCCATTACAAAGCAATGGAAGGATTTGTGACAGGACATCCAATTAGGATTTTCAAAATAACACTCTGTGACAAATGAGGGTGTGGGGTCAAGACGTAAAGTGGGGAGATTGTTTTGAAAACAATTTTAATAATTCAGGAAACTAATCATATTCACCAAATGAGAGGAGTGGTAGTAATGGAAATAAAGAGAAATGAAATAAGAAGAGAGCGTTTAAAGTAAGACAAAGGTTGATGGCAGGGTTTCCATGATCGATTAAGTCCTAATGTCTTAAAGCACTCCAGGCATATGATGAATTATGCCCTGTGTACCTAGAAAGATACAATTAGACACTATTCTTGAGGTAACGGGGAAACTAGTTTCCCACGTTCTGTGATTGAGAGGAGGACCTGGTTGAGAAAAGCTAGATTTACTTGAAGCTCTGATATTGGGTGACTGGGTGGATGGTAATGATTTACTAACCCTGAGAACTACCAGAATAGATCAATTTTGGATAAACAAAGATGGCAATTTTTTTTTTGGAGTTGAAATTGCTCACTCATGAGGCAATAATCAGTAGCCAAACTATATAGATTTGGAAAACAGTAAGAAATGCGAGCTGCAGACCTAGATTTGGAGATTACCATTGAATATGATGGTGGAAGTCAGGGGTCAGGAATGAGATCAGAGAGGAAGAGTGAGAGAGAAGTAATGGCCTCCAACCCAAAGTTGAAGGGTGGAGAGAAAAGCAAGCTTGTTGAGGCATTAGGAGAGATCTGAGACATTGGCACATCAAATGCAGACAGGAGGGGAAATGCTTGCAATCATATCCTATTATTACTGAGTCCAAACTCGTTCTGCTCACCACATGACAGGCCAATAAATCGGGAGATGAGGTGTTGGGGCAATAAATAGAGAATTTATTCAGATAGCCAGCAGGCTGAGAAGATGGCAGACTAATGTCCTGGAGAACCATCTTCCCCAAGTCAGAATTCAGGCTCCTTTTATACTAAAAAGGGGAGGGGATGTGGTTGGTTGTTGCAAACTTCTTGCATCAGGAATCCTTCGTTCTTGCAGCTGTGCACGTGGGTCAGGTCACAGTGCCCCTGCAAACCTCCAGCAAAACAAATGTTATTTTCTATTCTGCAACTTATTACCTTTATAGGAGTGCAAAGGTGTTAATATCCTTAAACGTCAGAGCCTTGACAATGGGCTCTGCTGTGTATTTCAGGCTAAAAGCAACATTCTTTTCCAAAAGGTGCAGAGCCAGCAAGACTGAGCCTAGAAAACAGGGCACAGGGTTAAAGCCAAAGGAACAGATCGGATTTGTTCTTTTCTGTTACACTGTGAGGAATGATTGGGGGAACTTGAGAGAAAAAGGCCAAGACATGGCTGCTACAATTATGAGAAGGGCCAAGAATTTGAAGACAAAATCTACAACCATTTGCTTAATGCATCTGGCCAGAATCAAACAAAGAAATCCAGGGAACTGAAGAGCACAATTGTATTCACTAAGATAACTGCTTTTGAGATGTTGCTCAAGATAGTTTACTTTTGCAAAAACAGAACCCCAAATAGAACCAGGACCTCTATGGAGCCCCCAACACAAAATTTGGGAAAGCAGTGCTCCGGGAGCATCACTATTTCTGATACTGTGTATACACAGCACATTTTCTCTAGGGTCAGAGTAACCCAGGGGAGGGAGATGTGGCAACAGTCACCATCATGCTTCATGTAGCAGTGTTTTGCAGAAAGGAGTGCTTGGGTGCTCCTCGCAGACTCCTGTCCCAGTTGTCCCTGGAAAATGGGGGTGACCAGCACTGGGTCGTGTGCACACTCTCTGGAACCAGGACCTAAACTCTGCAAGGCAGGGACCAACATTGTCTGCCTCCATTAGAACCAATGATTGGAGTAAAAAATAAAGAACAAATCTCCATGAGAAAGAGAAACAAATAAAGCTGGATCTGTTTGACCCTAAATCCACGTGTGGGTCTCCCGGAGTTTTTTTTAGATCTCTCAATTTCCTCTCAAAAGCTTTGGCCATTTCTGTCTCTCTGCTCCAACACTAGACATAGAACTTAGTCCCTTTGTGAAGCTCGCAGAAGCAGACACACACATCACACATATATTAAAAAAAGAGATCCACTAACATAAAGCATTTGTGGGCTCACAGCCCAGAAAGCCAAAAGGTTAAAGTTGAATTTATATATAAAATCTCACTCCCTTAATAAGAATGCTTTAACTATCATAAAAAGATCAAAGGCTAGCTGTCATTCATCTTCCTCCTCCCCTGCTACTCTGCTATTTTTCTTCTTTTTTTTCTCCTTGCTTCTTAGTCTCCCCCAAACGTTTAGAAAGACGTTTCACCTACTCATAGAGACAAAAAGTAAATTAATATTACTGGGTGCTGAGAGGGAGGGGTGGATGGGGAGCTGCGTGGTCTGCTCCTGTATCAGCACGTTGTGCGTCAGGGATAAAGAGTTAGAGAGCAGGCTGCCCTCCTTATTTATGGGACTTAGGTGCCCATCAGCAAATTTTGGTACCCATAAGGGTTCCCAGAACCCATCTGCCCCCTTCTCCTTCACAAGGGACAGATCATTTAATGGGTACAGAGTTTCTGTTTGGGACGATGGAAACGTTTTTGAAACAGATGGTGATGACCAACAATGTGAAACAATGTGAATGTAATGAACAACACTGAATTGTAACCTTCAGAAGTGTAAAAGGGGCAAAAATCTATATTGTATGTATTTTATCACAATACATAAGTTAAGAAAGAAAAGCAAAGGTAGGGAATGGTGGGTTGCCCAGCATGGTATGGAGGGAGGCTCCTGGAGACATTTCCTCTGGACTGGTCCCCCTGGCATCCGAGCCCCAGGCAGGCCATCTTCCCAGTCCCCAAAATGTATTATTCTGCACCCAACCTCCAAGCTTTGCTCATGAAGGTCAGCCCTGCTGAAAACCCGATGCCTGAGATGTAACAGAAAAGAACCAATCAGACTCCAGGTTAGGTCTGTTCCTTTGGCTTTAACCCTGTGCCCTGTTTTCTAGGCTCAGTCTTACCGGCTCTGCACCTTTTGGAAAAGAATGTTGCTTTTAGCCTGAAATACACAGCAGAGCCCATTGTCAAGGCTCTGACGTTTAAGGATGTTAACACCTCTGCACTCCTATAAAGGTAACAAGTTGCAGAATAGAAAATAAAATTTGTTTTGCTGGAGGTTTGCAGGGGCACCATGCCCTGACCCATGCACACAGCTGCAAGAACAAAGGATTTCTGACGCCAAGAAGTTTGCAACAGCCAACCACACCCCTGCCCCTTTTTAGTAAAAGAGGAGCCTGAATTCTGACTTGGGGAAGATAGTTCTCCAAGACATTAGTCCCCCATCTTCTTAATCTGCTGGCTTTCCAGATAAAGTTGCTATTCCTTACCCCAACACCTCATCTCCCAATTTATTGGCCTGTCATGCAGTGTGCAGAATGAGTTTGGACTCAGTACCACAGAGACAGCAAAGAATTCTGTCCGGAGACCCCACCAACCCACACAAGAGGGGAGAAAAGCTACTTTGCTTTCCAGAGTCAGTTTGTTCATCGTCCAAGAAGAAGCTGGATAGAACAAATTTAAATAATACTTTATATATAAACTCTACATGTTGATAAAGGAAAATGAGGCACAGAAACGCTGTGTGTTTATGGAGACCTCCACTCACAGTGGATGACAGATCTGGGGCCAGAGCTGGTCCGTGCCAGAGCTCAGGTAGTTTTTCAACACAGCAAAATGGTCTTCTCTATCCACGCACAAGAATCACTGCTGGTGCCTTTCAAATTAACAAAATGCAAACTGTTCTTGACACATTTGGTTGACATCTTTCTTTAGACTTTGCAATTTGGATTAGGGAATATATTTAGATGGGAAAAGTCTCAGGAAACAAGTGAGAGCTTTTCATGATTCCATATGGAGCTCTACTAATGCACAATTTTTTAAAATATCCCCTGTAAATCTTTTTTTTTACTACATGCATTGTTATTGTCCTCTTTAATGTATTTCCACTGAAGAATTTACATCTTTATTCACTGTGGTAAAACCAGCGAGTGGAGATGCCATCAACAACAAAACCAAATGAAGCAAAACCAGAAAACTACAACCACAAAGATCATCTTTAAAAGACATATTTAACGTTTAACCTTAAAAGACATTTGGCATTTTCAAGAAGCTCTCTTAGGAACAATGTTTCAAATACTTGAGGTCACATAATGGTATTAAATGGAAATCCATCTGAGTAATGTTAATGTTTGACATTTAGGGGGGAAAAAGGTTGAAAGTAGTAGAATGGCAAAGAATAGCTCTTTGTGGAATCAGATGAAGACTTTCAAACTCATTCCACTTCCAGATCCAAAAGTGGGGCGCTTGCCTGGGGAATGATGTCATGCAATCTATTTTAAGCTACCGAGGAGAAGGGGGTCGACCTACCACGCTGTGTACAGACACAGATCAAAGTTCAAAAATGTAGAAGAAATTGGCAAATTAGAAAAGTGACATAAACATTAGATGTAATGAAGAAACTTGTCCAAAGTCACACCAACTATGAATGTCACAAACACCTGCACACAGAAAATCAGGACAAAGTATGTACTGACCAAAAATACTCAGAATCAGGCAAATGTAATATAAATTATGGCAGGAAAACTTCCTAATTCTGTGTCCTGGCTGTTTCTCAAGTCAAACAGGACTTGCTACTGGAAATGACATAGTAAAAGTAGGCAAAGAAAGGCTGAGGGTTCAAACGGACAGAACAGTTCTTACTAGAGCACCAAATTATTCTTTGGAATCATGCGATAATCAAAACTGAGATTCAGGACAACCATAACCAAACTTCAGAAATGGACCCTAATGAAATGGCAGCTCGAATTAGTTAAAAATCTGAATTGCATGAGAGTGGAAAGAAATCCAATTTTAGAATTATTGAATTTTTAATAGAGACAAACTCTAAGATCGCATGGTTGGTAAATGCATATCTGAAGGAGTTTTTCCTAGTAAAGGTATTTAGAAAACCAGACCAATGAACACATATGAATCATATAAATAATAAACCATCTTTCACAGTAACTTAGCTATTAAAAATGTTGGGCATCTGGATAGCGTCGATCACCGTGTTTGAAAAAAATGTCATAGCACACACAGTGCAGAATGACATACAACTCATAAAGTTGCCCAGAAAAATTACATAGACAAATGGGACCCATCTCATTTAAATTAAACTAAAAACAAAGGGCAAAAGGAAGTTTTTAAAAAGCCTTCATTACAGACATGAAATGAATGCTATATTTTCTCATCACTTATAAGGCATATATTTATTTAAAATAATAAAATTTAGAGCATCTTTAAGTGTGTCTGTGTCTCCCTGTTTATAAACACATACATGTATAAATGCATGTGTGCATATATATATATATATTCCATACATATATACATGTGTATATGTTTATATTATATTTACATACTTTGTGAACACATATATGGGTTTATAAAAATTTGGTTACAAGGTTAGGGACTGGAATATGGGAAAAATCACTAATGAACAGTATTTGGAATTAGAGGTAGAAGATAATAAATATTATATAAATAATATCATATGTTATATTATATTATCCATGTGTATCTTTGTATCATTTGATTGCCCTTAACTTCTCAAGTGTTTTCCTCCAGCCCACCCTACGTGGTACCATCTGCTTAGGAGTGAATGATGTGGACTATTGAAATTGAGATTTTTCACAAATGGAAGAAGCGTCTATTGGAGTGTTTCAGCTCATTGTGATTGTCACCATCACATCTGCACATGTTGCCCAGGAGGGGCCCCTACAATGTCCATCATTTGCCCGTTGGAGCCTGTTCGATCGGACATTCAGTACTTACTACTGTAGAATAAATCTTGTGAAAACAATCATTACAACATGATTTTCTTTTTTTAAAAATCACGTGCAAAAATCCTTTAGGAGGGTTTGGTTCAAGATAAGGTGGAGTGTACACCCTGTGCCCCATCCTGTTCACTGAATATTGATGTCCAACCCAGATGGAAAACACAAGCAATCTGAGGACTCTAGGGAGCAAACAAATCAGGTAGAAGGTGTCAGCAAAGAAACAGAACAAAAAGGAGAGCCAAATGGGAAAGTTTAGAACTGAAATATACTTGAGTAAAGAAAGCCAACAAATACAGACATTGACATTTCCTGTGGCTGTTGCAACAATTTAACACAAATTGGGTGGCTTTAAAAACAACAAAAATGTATCATCTCACACTTTCGGAAGTTAGAAGTCTGAGATCAGGGTGCCCGCGGGGCCATGCCTGACCAAGAATCTCTAAGGGAAATTCTGTCCCTGATCTTATCCAGGGTCTGCTGTTTGTAGTCTTTACATAAAGCATGAAAAATAAAGGGCTCACAGATTAGAAAGAAACAGGGAAAACTCATCATCTTCACAGGTGACATGAGGATGTAGAAAATCTCGAGAAATATACAAAAATACCTCCTAGAACTAATAAATGGATTTATCAAGTTGCAGGCTGCAAGATCAACCCCCCAAAATTAACTTTACATCTTTATATATTACCAATAAGAGCTGAAAACTAAATTAAAATAATCTGACTATAATTTCCAACAGTTTCAAAAAAGACATTCTTAGACATAAATCCATCAAAATATAAATGATCTCTGCAAGCTAAAAAAATATAAAATTGCTCATAAAAGCAAGAGGACTCAGATAAATTGCAAAGCATATTAGTTTTTTGGGTTGGATTACTCAGTATAATACAGGTGTCAAATAACCCCATGTTGTACTATAGATATATAGTAATTCTAAACAAAACCCCAGGGTGAAATTTTATAGTCACAGATAAACTGATGTTAAAATTTATGTGAAAACCAAAGGGCCACGTACACCCAAAACGATTCTGAAAAAGAAGGATTTTAGAAGACGCTCTTCAGCCGGCGTTGAGACTTATTACCCAGTTACAACAATCAAGACAGTGTGGGATTGAAGGACAAAGGCACAGTGATTGAGGGGGCAGAATAGTGTTGAGACTCAAGAGAAACGATCCGTTGATTTTTGACAACACAGAGAATCTAACGGAGAAAAGTGTTCTCTTCAACAAATGATGTTGGAACACTTGGACAACCATCCGCACGTAAATAAGAACATGAATCTAAATCTCACAAATTGTACAAAAATGAACTCAAAATGGATCATGCCTTTAAATGTAAAAAAAAAAAACAAAACTATCAAACTTTTACAAGAAAACAAGACTATTTTCCTGCCTGGGGGAAAGACTATGAGACCTGGCCTCAGAAGCCAAGGGCATTAAAAACAATAATAGGAGATAAATTTTATCAGAGCTAAAATGGCTTGTTCTGTGAACTGTTTCTTGAGAAACTGAAAAGACCAGCTATAGATGAGGAGAAAACATTTTGAAATTACACATCTGACACATTTCTTATGTCCAGAATAAATACATTTTAAAAAATCTCAAAACTCAGCAGTGAGTAAACTATAATATAATTTTTTTAATATATTTTTTTAATTGAAGTACAGTCAGTTACAATGTGTCCATTTCTGGTGCACAGCACACTGTCCCCGTCATGCACATACACACATATATTCATTTTCATATTCTTTTTCATTAAAGGTTATTACAAGATATTGACTATAGTTCCCTGTGCCATACAGAAGAAACATTTTTTTAAATCTATTTTTATGTATAATGGCTGTATACTTTTTCAATAAGCTAAAGTGTTGAATAGATTCTTGGCCAAAGAAGATATACAGATGAAAAATGGCACATGAAAAAAATGTTCACCAGCATCACCAACAAGCCAAATTCAAGACCACAATAAGGTATCCCTTAGAATGGCAAATATATATATATTTTAAATTTTCAGTATATATACATATATATAAATATATGTATTTAACCAATATCCTTCAATAGGTGAAGAGGTGAGGAAACGTAATCAATCCACACAATGGAATAGTATACAGCAACAAAAAAGGAATAAACGATTGAGGTGTTAAGTGACTGAAATGTGTTCCAAAGGCATTATCTTAAATGACAAGCTTGTAGGCAAAAATGAATACATAACTACGTAATTCCACAGAGAAGAAATTCATGAGCTTCAGGGGTTGGGGCCGATTTTGACTGCAGGAGCGTCCACGGGAGATGCAGTCATCCATCGTGATGGATCTGTTCTCCCTTCTGCTTGTGATGTCAGTTATGTGAGTCTGTGTGTATTTTATCATTCATTTATCTGTACACAAATAAAGTCCATTTCACTGTGTGTTAATGAAAAACTTCAATTTTAAAACTTGTCTTAACAAAACAATCCCTTCTCCACTCTCATGTGAAGACTCCTGAATAACGTCTATTGCCTTTGAATGTGGTTTGTCAGTAAACGGCTACTTAACATGTTGATGCTTGTGGGGGAAAAAAATACCATAAACATTTTATATAAAATGATACAGGAGACCATAATACCGGCAGTCCCTGAACAGAGGTCACTGATTTTTGAATGAACGGTGTTTGAAATAACGAGATTTTTCTCAGCTTAATGAAACACTTTCTGCAGGCTGGAATTGTGTTTCTATATATTATATTTTTTTCTAATGCCCTAATAGCAACATTGAATTCTAACTCGGGCACACGGCTTCTCATCTTTAGATCAAATAACTCTGCTAATTGGTGAGGCTCATCCCTCGATCATCTGCCGCACCTGTAATCCTGGTGGCTGCAGGACAAGGCTGCACAGTTGTCCTTCTTGTTAACTGTTAATCAGGCACAGAGCACCCCAGGGATGATGATGAGACTCCTGCCCACAGAGAATCCTCAGAATCGCCAGGTGTGGGAGCACCTGCCTCCTTCCCTGCCCAACACTCTCCTCTAAACAATCAAACAAAGCAAAACAAATCCTTTCTCTGACATGAATTGTTGCAAAACAGTCTATTTTATTTATTTATTTTTATTATCCTTTGCCTCTGCATGGGACTTGCTTCCGGAAAAGATCAGGGAAAGGTGTGATGGGTGACAAGACGTATCGCAGCACCTTACCTTTGAGGCTCGTAGGGCCAGAATCTTTGAGGAAGAAAATTGATCAAGGAAAGAATTTCAAGGAGAGGCATGTCAAGGGGAGTGTTCAGTGGCAATTAAGTTTGTGTTGAGTCAAAACTTGCAGCACTTGTGACACTGTAACTATGTCTGTGGTCTGCCATCCACAGCAATGTTCCTATGACATTAATAATATTTAGGAGGATGACATCAAAATTAAACCGCATCATGACATGTGACATCAGGGTTTGTCTTCCTTGTGGAAACCATCACCTAGACAGTGTTTACTGACACAAAGCATGTGCTATTCAGCATAAAAGATATAGTTCCAATTTTAGGGAAAGTTCCAGGAAAAAATAAATTTAAAGCTACCCTCAGTTTTTTGTTTTTTTTTTTAATTTCCAAATATCCCCTGGGCAGCCTTTCTATTTGGCTTTCTGGAATCTGTCTCTCTTTTATTTTTTTGCTTTCTGCCACATACCATTTTTTTTTTCACTTTTCCCATCCTGCTGGTCTCTTTATTAGCATCTGTCTTCTCTTGTTTCTGCTAATTCTGTGGTTCTCAATCGGGGTACCCCACCTCCGAGGGGAATTTGAATACTGGATCCTTGTCTCCTCTGGGGGGTGATCTCAGACTTCTGTGGATGCAAACCTTATTTAGATGGACCACTGATCTGGTTAGCCAATGAGTTCCTGTGACTCAAGTCCTCAGTGTGAAACAGAAATATTGAAAACTCAACTCGCCCTCTCCGGGAAATGGAACACAACTCTCTACCACTTAAGTGTGGGCTGTGCTAAGTGACTTTCTTCCACGGAGGGTGATAAGGGAAAGAGTAAAGGAAAAGTAACTTGTAGTGGAGGAACCTAAAAGACAGTCCCTCGGCCACATGGCCAAGGTCAGTGTCGGCTGTGGTTGAGTCATGCTGATGGTCTGTACCCTTGGCATGTGGAAGGAATGACATCTCATCCATGTAGTGTTCCTCCTAAAGTCCTTAATCCCAGCGGACTCATGAGAAAAAGAAAAAGGCAAACCTCACTGGAGGGACATTTTACAAAACCCTGATACTTATTCCTTAAAAGTCAAGGCCATTTGAATCTTGAATCTCAAGAAGCCTCATGAGACATAGGGACTAGATGCAATGTGGTATCCTGGGATGCAATTCAGGAACAGAAAAAGAACATTTGGGTCAAAACTAAGGACCTGAGAATAAAGTATGGACTTAATTAATTAATAGTGGATCAATGTTGGCCATTACTTGTGACAAACGAACTATATTAAGTTTTTAAGAACGGGAGAAATTGAGTGCTGGATTATATACACAACAGCTCTCTGGCCTATCTTTGCAAATTGTATGGAAATCTAAAATCAATTGAAAATTAAAAGTGTATTTAAAAATGTCTTACCCTTTTTCCATTTTGGGTCCCTCTGCTCTGTTCCTCTGTATCTGTTAGCAGTTAAACCTCCACCCAGTGAATGGACAACTTTGGGGGGGTAAACCACAAAGTGCATTTCACCACTGTCCCTCCATTCCATTGTCTGAAATTCTTGCCAAATCTCTAAGCACAGTTATTGGTTTACATGCAAATGTCATCCTCTAAATTAATTGTCATTTCTGTGAGTAAGAAAATACTTTCTTTCCTGGCCAAGCAAAGTCTTCTTACCTGTTGCTTTAATCATTAATCACGGCGGAGTCATCTCATTAAAATTGACATATATTACTTCTCCCCTTTGGGACAACACTGAGGACTTGAGTCACAGGAACTCATTGGCTAACCAGATCAGTGGCCTGCAAATCTGCGGTGGCCCCAGCAAAGAGATGTGATATGTTCCAAAGTTCCCTGATATTTGTGGTGCCAAGAAACTAGTTATTTTGCTTCTTTGATTTCAGAGTCCAGTGACAAATTACCTATTCAATCCTTGGTGTATTTTTGCACATAACATGTTTGCATTGTACCGGTTCTGGAGTTTCTGTTAATATGAATGACCCAAAGCTGGTGCACTGAAAATAGCCCCACTGGAGACAGATCTGCTGCCCAGAAAGAAAAGGGAAACATTAAAGAGTCTTGGTTTCCTTTAAATTAGAAAGCCAGGTGTATTACCCCAATTGAATTGCATCCTTTTGCTTTCCTTCCAAGGATGCGCATGTGGAGATCCTGCTGGTTTTCAATAATTCTAGCACACAGAGCTTCCTCAAATCTTCCAGAGAGCACAGACAAGTTCTAAAGGCAGGTGGGGCAATAGTCATGATTCTGCGTCAGTGAACAGCTTCTCCTCTGTTCTACGTACACCTCACCAAAATCTCATTTGGAAGTTAATGGGGAGTCCATGCTGAGTTTCTGGCATTAGGTGAACCTTCTATCACAAATAGCCCCCTTCTTTTTAAGAATCCCATCTGCTACCAAAAGAGAAATTGGAAAATCTTGAAGGTAAGGGGCTGGATATTGACAAAAAGAATATGAATCCTGCTGCTGTAAGAAAATTGCTATGATTTCTTCCTTTATCCAGATGCTCCAGGGGAGAGAGCCTCCTGTTGGCTTATCCTTTATATAATCAAAGGTAGATGTTAGTCACGAAGAAACTCAGCCTCTCAATCTCTGAAGAAACTCAGAAAAAGTACACTGCAGGGGAAGGCATGAGTATAAACTTGCCCATCCAACACAGGAATGCAGATGGACGGTCGAACAGAGGAGAGTGTGTTTTATGGCATCAGATTCAAGGCTCATGTGCATATGCTTAAACATCCCTTCCCTCTCCCAACCTGCTACACCAAGTGATGGTTTGATTTAAAATCACATAAGGACTTCTTTTTATTTTTGAATTTTATCTACTTTTTATTTTTTTAACATTTTTTATTGATTTATAATCATTTTGCAATGTTGTGTCAAATTCCAGTGTTCAGCACAATTTTTCAGTCATTCATGGACATATACACACTCATTGTCACATTTTTTCTCTGTGATTTATCATAACATTTTGTGTATATTTCCCTGTGCTATACAGTGTAATCTTGTTTATCTGTTCTACAATTTTGAAATCCCAGTCTATCCCTTCCCACCCTCCACCCTCCTGGGCTTGTATCTAGAAGGAAATCTACTTCTGGATGACACCTGCACCCCAATGTTCATAGCAGCACTATTTACAATAGCCAAAACATGGAAACAGCCTAAATGTCCATCAACAGGTGACTGGATAAAGAAGATGTGGTATATTTATACAATGGAATACTACTCAGCCATAAAAACCAACAACATAATGCCATTTGCAGCAACATGGATGCTCCTGGAGAATGTCATTCTATGTGAAGTAATCCAGAAAGAGAAAGAAAAATACCATATGACATCACTCATATGTGGAATCTAAAAAACAAAAACAGAAACAAACAAACAAACAAAAACAAAGCATAAATACAGGAAAGAAATAGACTCATGGACAGAGAATACAGACATAAGGACTTTTTAATCCATGTGTCTTGCAAAATATCTCTCAATTTGTTCCAAAAAGATCAACTCTTTTTTCCCTTCTGTCTCTCTTTCTCTCTCTCCTGTCTCTCTTTCTCTCTCTTCTCTCTTTCTTTCATTTCTCTCTTCTTTCTCTAATAGCTATCTCATCCGTGTGGTCCAAAGACATCTCCCATAATCTGATTTACAATGTTGATAATACTTTTCTTTTAATCTTCGACCAGGAATCAGGTTGACTGTGTTAAAAGTGCAGGGGTCATAACCTCCGAAGCAATCAATGGGCTACTGCAGAGGACAACTTTGAATGTGGTCACGAAAGTCTCTGGCAAGAGGATGGAGCCACAGAAATGGGGGTCCAGGTCCATGAGCCTCCCAGAGCCTCGGAGTGTGAGGAGGGAGATTATGATTTCAGAGGCAATGGCCAAGGCAGAAGATGGCCAAGAGAAGTCGTCTTAAATAGATTTTTTTTCCTCTACAGTGTAGGACAGAAAGGAACAAATGGGGGAGAAATGAAAATAAAAACTCGGCAGACATTGGCAAGTAGGAGACCTTCCTCCCTGTACCCCACCAACGTATCACTAACGCTTCTAAACTGCTGAAGTATCACCAAGACAACAACAGAATGCTGGTTTCAGTCTTGGAAAACAAAACATCCAAAGCAAAAGAAGCACAAGATGTTACAGTTGCAGATGTGGAAGTAACGTCAACGACTCACAAGTCAGCTACATGTGTTAAAAGGAAACATTACTTCACCACAAACAGAGTAACTGCTCAGTTCCAGGGCCATGGTTCCTCTCCAGCTCTGATAATATCTCCCTAGGTGTATTTTGAAGGGTTTCCACATTCCTTTTCAGGAAGCTGGCCTTCCAGAATACAGAGAATAATTCCAAATAGAAAAGCAAATACCTACTATTCCTCAAGAGAGATTTGGAATTGATTTTGCATCTTGTAGTCCAGGGGAAGGTAAGTCTACTGAAAATGTCTTACCTAGAATTGTATCTGTCCATCTCAGTGTAAAGAAAAGTTTTATCAATCTATGTAAATGTGCTTCATTGGGCGACTTCGAAACCAACATTTTGGTCAGAAAATCTTTCAAACTGGAAAAAAAAATCATATTTGTGGATCTGCTAGTAAACATGCATGCCTGAAAATGCAGAACAAAATACTTTTCAATGGAACAGGGATGGAATTAATGCTTCCAAGAATTACTAAAACAGGGCATTTAAGAGTCTAAATCTGAACAAACTAAAAGTCAAACTAAAAGGAAGACAAAGAGGAGAGAAAAGCTAATGGAAAGAGGAAATTGAAGTCTATATCAAGGCATGAATGGAGCAAATGTGCAAATCAAAACCAAAACACAATTCCCCCCCCCCCAAAGTGGAGTGGACGTGTCACTGCAAGCAGTGCTTACAATTTCAATTTGACAGTGAAGGTTCATCTCACTCATTTTAAGGTAAAGTAAAGGGAGCAAGAATTCTAAAAGAGAAGAAAGCAATGGAGCCTGAAATGAGCACCTGTGAATCGAACACCTGAGTAGTCAGCAAGGTGATTCCGGTGGTTTCCATTTGCCTCCTAAAAACACTTGCGTTGACTCCATTCAGACTCACCCGCAAATCAGATCACCAGCCACCAGGCCTTGAGCTCAACCAGCACTGAAATACACTCATGAGAAGAGAGGGAAGATTCAAAGCCAAAAAATCTCCTCCAGCACAGCATCCATCACCTCACTTAGCCTGATGGCTACCACCAGTGTCGCCTTATCTCCTGTCGTGAGAATCAGAATAAAACAGAACACTGTTTTGTTTTTTTTTCCCCAGGAAGGAAGGAAGAAAGGAAAGAAGGAAGACAGGGAGGAAGGATGGAAGGATGGAAGGAAGGAAAGAAGGAAGGAAGGAAGAAAAGGAAAAGAAAAGAAAAAGAGTGAGAAAGCCCAGTGGTGTTTGTCTAAGTAGAGGCGCCCAGATAGCATTAACTATAAGGAAGATCCACTAGTATTAGAACAAAGAAAAGATTCATCTACAGATTTCTGTCCCTTGAATTCCATTGTCAAGCAGGAAAAGAAAAAGTAAACACAATGACAATTTCATTGGGTGCCATCGAAATACGTCCTACGTACCCCCATTTCTCAGAGAGGTTCTGCAGGAGGTCACACCACTGACACAGAGTAGCCTCTTGACAGGATTCTTCAAATCATTAACATTTCTTCCAAACTCTACTTGATATGCATTTTTGAACCCTTTCATAAACCCAGGCTTATTTTTCTTTTGAATGTAGATGACTGTTTCAAGCCTTGTTTAGATTTCTTATAAGGTCTCAAACCTTATAATGTCTCTTATAATTCTGTTGAGATGTATCTCATATATTGTTGTTTTGGAAAGCAACAATTATTAAAATGAAGATGTTTCAATTATAAGCGTTCACCATCCTCTGTTTGCCTTCTATGGGGGGGGAGAGTGAATGGCTTTTAGGTTGATGATTGTTGGATGCTCTTTACCACAATATTTGAGTAAAGTAATTCCTTAAAACTCACAGTACAACATTGACTTAGTTGTCTGCGGACCCCTCATACCACTTGCTCCATTTATCATACAAAACATTTATGAGATGGTATGAGCCCACTTAGCCTGCGGTAACAAGATATCACAGACTGGGAGCTTGAAATAACAGAAATATAATTTTCACAGTTCTGGAGGCTGGACACCCAGGACGGATGCTGTGGCTGATCTGGTTTCCAATGGGGGCCCCTTTCCTGGCTGGCAGACGGCCGCCTCCTTGCTCCCTGATCACTGGCCTTTCCTTGCTGTGTGTGCTCATGGCTTGAGGTCTGGGAACTCTCCAATGTCTCTCCTTTTAAGGGCACTAATTCCATTGGATTATTATATTAAAAATAATTTTTAAAAAATCTTAAGCTTTTGCGTGAAGATTTGCTACATAAGTGCTTCTATGAATGACTTTTGTTCAACTTCGTGATTGAAAGAGATTTTCTCCTGTACCCTCAGCAATCTTTTTCCACACACTTTTTTTCTCTTTAGCAGTGACTGTCATCTGCCTTATGAAAATGACAAATATTTCTGCCATCTTTGGTTTACGCACACAAACAGCCATCCTTGGCGTGGAATGACTCATTCTTTTGCCAACCTACTACTAGAATGGATTTTTAACATTTATTATCAAAGCATTGCGTGATCACTTTTTCAAGATAAGTGAGGGGGATTGTAATGGAAAGCTTCTGGATCAAGATGTTTATAAATGGAACGAGTCCTCCCTGCTGAGATAGAATTGCATTCTGAGCCTTATCAGGGGAGGCAGATAAATGTGCAAATAAAACCAGTTATCTGTTCATGCCCAATTTCCTTTTGTCATTCGTCACAAAAGACAAGGCTGCCTTTGTGCAATGGCCTTCAGCTGCAAGTGTCAGAAAATCCAATCACAGGCAAGGTAACCGCAAGGATTACTGAAACCATATACCCCCAAACCCCAAATGGGGAGGTCCAGGGCTGAGGAGCTCAGGAGCCATCTCCCTGCCCCAGCATCCTAATTTGGGAGTGTCTTCTTCAGGGACACAGAGAGACACGGCAGTTCCTGCCATCAAAAAAAAAAAAAAAAAAAAAAAAAAAGCACCTGGAAACAAAAAAGAGGCAAGCCTTGAATTAATAAAGAAAAATCATTCCTGCAAACCTCTGACAGCCCGTAGACCAGGGCAGGTTCACCTGCAGGACCGAGGATCCCTGCAAAGGCATGGTCTTCATCAGTCCTGCGCATCTCCATGTGCATTTCTCATAAGATGACGGTGACGGTGCCAGAGCAGCGGAGCGTGGCATTTTGTTGACAATGAATCCCATCTGTGACATCAAAGAAAATTTAAATTTACTCTGTGAAAGGGCGTTGATGCCGGTATGTTCTGAAATGTTTGACTCCCAGGCTCCTGTTTCTGTCCACTCTGGAAAGTGGAACTCTAACTTGCTCACTTAATGAAAGGGCACACATCACAGGACCCAGAGGGACAAATCAAAATGGGGAGGGGACAGCCAGAGAAAGAACAATCTAAACAAATTCTCAAAAATTCGTATATCGAGCTGTGAATACATGGCTGACCCTGACTCCTGAGTGCCCGACATGGACACAGAGGCCCGTCACCCACCTCCTGCTGGGTGACTTCCCCGGCCCACCCTCCAGTTCCTGAAGAGCCAGGTCCCCATTCTCGCAGAGGAAGCCCAGGATTCAAGCAGAAGCACCTAATATTTCTGACATCAGCAGTTCCCTGAAGATGCTGTGGGATCTCCTGGGGTCTCCGGGCTGCGGCCAGCCCGGGGTGGGTCATTCCTTAGTCTGTTTCTCTCTGTCAAGTACGTCACTGGGGTTCAGGAGGGGACCAGGCAGGTTGGAGCTATGTCCACCGGTTAGCAATGCCCGTGGCCAACACCCTGAGACAAAGTCCACTTGCTTTCCTCCTTGGCATTAAAGTCACCAGGTTACAGCTGGAGGATGTCCCATTACAGTCTCCCTTGTCCAGGGCATCGGGTTAGTGGGAAACCACTGCCCGCCCTTGACCCACCTTCTCCTCTGAAAGGACGTCATCTGGAGAAGCCCTCACATCCATTATCTTTCTGCAAACCAGCCGGGGGAAGCCTGTCCTGGATTGCTCTGCACTCAGTTCGCTGGAACAAAATGCTCCCGTCCCTTCCTATTTATTTATTGAGAATGAGGTGGGAGTGGAGGTAAAATGAATGCATGGGATCAAACTCCTGATTCTGGGGGAGAATAAGCCCATTTGCTTGCAAATCTGCAGCCATGCTATTCAGCGATGCAGTTGGTCTTTGTTATTCATGATAATTATAATTTATAATGATAAATGTAATGGTAAATGTAAGACACTGCAAACACTGAATTAGTAGACACTGGTCATTGCTCCTAGTGGAAGTACAGGGTTAGGAGCCTGTGAGCTTCCGGGCACAATCTTTCCATCAACCGATCACCGTGTCACCCTATTTTATGGGGTTGCTGTGGAAGGACACCTTATTTGATAGGCATGGTTGACTTCATTGATGTTAAGTTCACTGGCGACCACAACTCATGCCTAAACAAAGCTGCTCTAACACGTGTAGTCTCTCCCTAAAGTCCATCACAACCTTGTCATGCTTCAGAATCCTGAACAGCACCCAACGCTGTACTTGGGGGCTGCTTAAACAGCAATGTCACCAATAAAAAAAAGCACACAATGTGAAAAGTGTGTCACTACCTAGACCACAAAGAGGATGCTTTCATGCAAGCTGAGAACTGAGGACAAGGAGGCAGAAAGCTCAAGCTCCCATGGGAACATGTGTGCTCGACAACTCAAACCATCGCTGCTCTGTGCGTTTGCGCAGATCACCGGGGAAATGTCACCAGTATTAATTCTGAAGTTGCAAAGGACTTTGGGCCAATGGGTGAATCTGCAAACGCAAAATGTCAACTGTGAGGATCGATGGCATGTCAGTAAATCTGTTCTCTACGCGCCTTCCTCCCTTAATATCAGAATCAGGACAGGGAAGAAAAGAGGAGTTTGGGGGCCTTGCCTTGATTTACCTTGAAAGCTTAAATGTTTGCAGAAAATCTGAACAAATAGAACAGAGAATACAACTACTCTGACTTGCCAAATGGTAAAATCTGACCTCACTGCTGAGTCTAGCTCTCTCAGCTAATCTCTGTATCACAGAATCTCATCCCCCAAGAACTCAGCATGCTTCCTTTAAGGGAACGTATATGCTTCTACAAAACACAGTGCCATGACTGGGTCTGCAGAGCGGGAGGTCACCTGACCCTGGGGGGATGGATGCCCTGTAGAACTGGAGCTCACTTTGGCATGTGGCTAAATGCACGTGTTTGTCCCAGGAGCTGGATGCACTGGGAGAGGAGCCCGGTCACTGGTGGCTTAAAACTCTTTGTGCGACCCATGATAATCAGCAACATGTAGGAAAGGGAACAGTGGAAAATGGAGTTCAGTGGAGCCCACACCAGCACACTCATCATGGGTCAAGATGTACTGTGATCAATGAATGTGACAATTAAGCATAAGGGGGTAAGTGGGGGGAGGGTGTAGCTCAGTGGTAGAGCATGTGCTTTGCATGCATGAGGTCCTGGGGTCAATTCCCAGGACTTCCATTTAAAAAAAAATTGAATTTCATCAAAATAAAAACTTAAAAAAAGTAAGCTGGATGTAAGATGTTAGCTAATACTTTCAGGAAGAAGGAACAAGTATTAAACATTTTCCAAAAGGATGAAAGGATGGATATTTCATTCCATCATGCCTAGACTTGTAAACTAAACTTCTCTCTATTAAAAGTTTAAGTGATTAAAAAAGAAAAAGTTTAAGAGGTAAGTAAAGAACTCTGTTGGTTCAAGGTCTTTTACCCTATTAAAGAAAAAAAGCATAAAAACATTATTTTCTAATATTACTGTTCTATCAGCCAAAATTTGCCTCCACTGTATTTTCTTGAAAGGTTGCTCATCTGTTTTTAATTACAAAATCGAATCCATTTCCTTCACTTCCTGAAATCTTGACTGTCTTTATAGTTAATGAAGACAAACAAAGTTCAGGAAACTAAGACGCAGACAAAAAAAGCATAGAATGCAATGATAACAAGTTACATTTGTTGCAAAAATGATCATTCATATTCAACTTCTGGGGGGAAAAAATGGGTCAAATGTTTTCAGACAAAGAGTGAAAAGTTACATCAAAGATGCTCCCCTGACCATCATAGAATCTGAGATCATGTTTCCTATTACTCCTGAGGGTCATTTCCATTTTGTTTGTATTGATTTTCTTCTTTTTTTTTAATTGCTTTTATCACTGTTTCGAGTTCTTCACTAATTAATTCATTTATTTGTTCATTCTTGCACTAAACAATGATTGCCATAAGCAATGCTTGCCAGCTCGATAGATGTCAAATTCTGAGTTGTACTAATAAATAATAATTATTAATAATACATTAACAATAAATAAATGCCATTAATTAATATTATTAGTAAATAAAAATAATAACATTATTAACATCAAATATGTTGACATGAACATCCGATCTCAATTAAAATTTATATTAACATGATAAGTTAGTTACTAAATTCAGTTTACTTGGAGAGTAAAACCTGGATCATAAATTACGGAGTTAGGATTTAAACATAAGTCTGTTCAGTTCCAAAGCACTCTAATAATTAGCTCATAGTTGAATGGAAAGAAAAGTGGTCTGCAAATAAAGAATTTTGTCTCTTAAATTCTCAGCAGACTTGATACAAACTACAAGGAGTGGTCGAGTGACTTTATACTAGTGGGAGGAATTTTAGCTTAGTCTTAAAGCTATTTAAGTCTTAAAATTATTTATTAAGAGAGCAAAGTTATAAAGACCTTTCCAGAAGAAAAAGAATAGTTTAAACACAAAGTTATGGGTTAAAAAAAAAACTTAATTTGAAGATCTGGGAGCAATTTAGTAAGAAGAGAAACTCTATTAATACGAAGATATGGTAGTAGGTTAGGACAGGAATGTCAAAAAATGGGTTTTTCTCCAAAATCTGTATGAGTCAGGTCAGGTGGTTGGACAGTTTAGACAAATTTTTCTCACAGTCCTGGAGGCTGGGAGTTCAAGATCAGCTTTGTTTCTGAGGCCATTTCTCCTGGCTTGTAGGTGGCCTCTGTCTCACTGTGTGTTTACACGCTTTGTCGAAAGGTGCATAGGCAGAGAATGAACCCTTTGGACCCCCTTCTTATGAGGACACTAACCCTATTGACTCAGGGCCCCACCCTTATGACCTCATTTCACCTCAATCATCTCCTTATAGTCTTTATCTCCAAATACACTCACACTGAGTGTTAAGGGGTCAGTGGGCATATGAATCTGGGAAGGATGGTATTCAGTCCATAGCATGGTCTCCCCAGAGTTCATGTCCTTCTCACATGCAAGATACATTCCATCCTAACAGTCCCAAAGACCTTAACTCATTCCAGCCTCAACTCTGAAGGAAGCCCAACGGCTCATACAAATAACACTTAAAAACAGACACAGCTCAGTGTTGATGTCCCTGTGTACCGGCGACACAACAATGGCAGCTTGGGTTGAGTTTTTGACAATGGAAATGGAAGGAAAAAAAAAAAAGAACAGACGAATGTTGGAGACCTGAAGGAAACAGTGTTAACAAGATTTAGGGAGTAGCTGGATTTAAGGAACTCAAGGAATGGACGTCCACCAGATCACCCAGTTCTCCAGCTGAGATGAATTAACGCCTGGGGTTACCATTAGTCAAACACAATGGGAGGAGAATAATTATGGGAAGATAATGGATTTGGTGAGAAAGTACCTTTTCCTATAAATCTCCAAATCTCATGCATAGCTAACAGAGTACACCCATTTGCTTCTTGACTTTTATCAGCCCTTTGTGACCCCAGCCTTTCTAACTGCAGGAGACTTCATTTCAATGACAAACTGTAATCTGAGTCATTGAGAAAGTAAGTGGCACTCCATTGTAAGATCTTGTCCAGAAGGGGAGATATGGGGACAAATTTTATGATGATTTACCTAAATATTGGCTTTAAAGGAAACTTTGTCTCCAAGCTCTGAGGGTCCTAAGTTTTGACACACTGGTATGTTCCAATTTTGCTGCCCTCTGAGCCACAAGAAAACTTTACGTGTAGTGAAAAATATGTCAAGTTAAAAAATTGTACATAAAAATCTCCATAGAGATAAGTTCAAATATTATTTGAATAATAAATGGTTATAAAAACAATGCTTTTTCTGCTCATCTTTTGCAACATGTACTGAGTACATTCTTCGGTTTATGCTTATTACAGCTTAAATCATAATGAATAAACAGCTACCTAGTGATAGTTTGTTACAAGGCATCTGCAAAATAAATATATTGGGTTAAATATTTAACCACAAATCCTAGTAAATGTGCCATTTTTGGTTAGTAAACAGGACAGCACATTTTCTGCATTCCAAGTCTCCGGTTCCCCCCAAAATATTTGATGGTGACACTAAAACTGTAATGCATTGCTAGGAGTGGTACTGTCTCATTCCGAATGTTTGCTTTAAAGCAATTAAATTTTTAATCGTTTTTTCCCTGCATGTTTGGACTCAGAAATGTACCAAATAGGAATATTAATGAATAATGATGTACCCTCTAGAGAAATTTTCCTTTAGGGTCCAAAAATAGTAACTGTATTATCAGTGAAGAGTATTTTTAATACAGGTTTTAGAATAGGTTTATAACAGGGATGTAATTTTATTGCAACTTCTTGTGATTTGGTCAGAAATTTTGCCTAACAATTTTTATATGCACCATTATATTGTCTAATATGAATCAAGGTGTTTAATTATTGTCATAAAATGTTTGTTCAAATCAAAGTAACACTAATTCCTTCTATTAGTGAAAAGAAAGAAAACAAAACAAAGGTAAACACAAAGGCTGAGCTCACCCATAAAATACTGACAAATTCTTCGTGAACTATTGAAAGGAGAATTTTATATCATTCACTTTTCCTTCAGGAGAAATTTAGTCTTGTAGCAAGTATTGTTAAGGACGTATTCAAACCCCATTCAATCACATTTACCCATCTTTGACCCTGAATCTGGGGTATGGATGCAAAGAGGAAAGACAACAAAACAGATTTCAGGCAGTGCAATTGCAGGAAAAATGAAATCTCGGGAGAACCCTGGGGGCGATGTTAGCAATGGTGTCCTTTCAACAGTTAATATGGAACAAAACCATGTAAATAGCCTGCCAGAAAACAATGAGCCATAAAACAAACAAACAAACAAACAAAAACAAAAACACACAGGCTAATGGAGGGGAGGTTCAATATTTTAAAAATAAAATAAGCTTAAAGAAATTATTATCTTTGTCAATGTCAAAATAATGGTAACATTTGAAGGTACCGTGTCTTCCAAGCAAAGATAAAACCGCACCAGGGAGAACTTATAAATGAGATGAGTGGATTCACTAAATGGACTTATGTTAAAAGTCAATATTCAATTAATGTAATTGCTAAGAAACAGACATGGCACCTGATTGATGGGCATTTGTAGAATGAAAATGTCCTGTATTTGGAAACCAAAGCAGTTTTCATAGTTTATGTCATGTGCTACAACCTCATAGATGTGAAGCAATTAGGGCTTCAAGTGCCCACACTCTCTAGAAAGCCAGGCTCCCACGGACAATTTATATTTTTTTAATTTTGCCCACATAATGCTGTGGACCACGTACTGCAAACCCCAGTCTGTGTCTCCTACAAGCATGATGATAAAAAGCAACCCATCCAATGGGCATTTTCCATGCCACCTGGAATGGCCAGGGATTCTGTAAGAGCTAACAGATTTGAGATGTTCAAAACATCGTGCAGTTGAGTCAAGAGTGGGATATGGTCACTTTACTGTGGCTGGAACAGCCTGCTACTTCTCAGCTACTCAGTGAATCACTGAAAGCATAAAATTAAGACTTCTTATTTTTCCCAAAATGCCACTCATGGTCTACAGCTTCCAACTTCTTAAGGTGGTCCAAGCTTCTCCCAGTTTCTCAAAGTATAAGGGTAACTCTGATGTCATGAGATTCTTGACAACGGATTTGAGTCAAGGACCTAGGGACACTGTTTTGGGGGGAGAGGATAATTAGAGAATATTACACTGATTTATTTTCGCTGATTGAAAAAAGCACATATATACATATATTATGTCTATTTCTCTATTTATGTACTTTTAAAACCATTTTTATCAAAGCATAGTAATTCACAATGTTGTGTTAGTTTCAGGCTGATTCTGACATACACATAAACGTATATATATATATATACGTTTCTCTTCAAATTCTTTTCCGTTATAGTTATTACAAGATATTGAATACAGTTCCCTGTGCTCTACAGCAGGACCTTGTTTTCCCTCTTTCTATATTTTTAATATCTCTTTTCTGATTGCAGGTGTCGGAAGCTGACAGTCATGATCATTTTACAGCCCTGGGGACATAAGCGAGGGAAATGACTTGTAGCCCTCTTGGACAGAGAACAATGTAAGTATATCTTTGCTCATGTGGATAATCCAAAATAACCAGTTAAGGTAAAAGAATACTCAGGGATTGCAAAACAAAATTCTATCACTGAGCTTTGAAAATGTATTTAGTTGTGAAATATTTACTCAAGCAATTTGGCAGCGTGATATTTAAGGCAGACAAATGGAGCTGCTTTGGTTAAAGTCTTCCCATGCAACCCAGAGCCCCATTTGTTAACTAGCTGGAAGTTTAGAAACAATGAATCTGTAGTAATAACAAAGTTGTATTTATCAGAAATTCATCTTCTATACAAACCCACTGAGCCCTGGATTGTTAGAGGCAGTGGGAAAAGTGGGGGTTTTTACCCTGCCAACTTGTCCATGTGACTTCACTGCCAGCTGATAGTGTGTTACTGAGCACACAAAAACCTCTCTGGTCTCTGCTTTGAAAAAAAAAAAAAAGAATGGAATCTATTACTAATCATTAGAGAATCCCTAACTTTTATTCGTTCATTCTATTCTATTTTATTGAGTATTGCATCTGGCAAATTCAGACAAATCTAATTTTTTTAGTTGCTTTCAAGTAAGGAAGTCTACCATAGTTCTTATAAAAATAAGGCTACCTTTGTCTTTTAGTAATATTCATGGGGACCTAATATATGCAAATCACCCTGATCTAGTCCCCATTGCTAAGGATTTTCAAAGATCAGCAGGATGGAACTATTTTTTTACCCTCAAGAAGCTTGCAATCACAGAAATCAGAAAAATACAAGATTACTGGCAAAACAAACAATATCAAAATAACCTACAGTTACATTCTTCCTTCACCCCTGGGTAAGATGGTGAGTGCAGTGATGGGAGGGATGTAAGTAAAATCACACATGTGTAAAGACATAAATATTCTCAGGGGGGTATAGCTTGGTGACAGAGTGCCTGCCTAGCATGCACGAGGTCCTGGGTTCAGTCCCCCATACCTCCACTGAGAAACAAGTAAATAAAATAAATAAACCTAATTACCTGCCCCCAACAAAAATTTTTTTAAAAATTTAATCAGTTCATTAGAGATATAAAAATTCTGATCCCAATTTGTCTCATTCATTCCAGGCTTTTCTAATCAGTGGCTTATTTATCCTTTCTTGTCCATGCACATTTAATTAATACCCTTTTACAGCCAAATTCATTTTATCTCTCACCTGATTCTTTAGTTTTCCTTGCTTGACTGGCATTTTTCTTGCACGTACAAAATCAGACAAACATTATCAGTTTAATTTAGCATGTGCTTACGGAGTGATATCTGCATCGTAGGCAGTGTGAATCTGGGAATACAAAGATAAAATATCCTTTTGGACATCAACAAATTTACTGAGCACACATTTGATGTTCACAAGCTACTCCTTCCATTTCTCTGCCAAATAAATTCTATGCTAACATTTTCTTCCTTTCACTCCAGATTTCCACACACACACACAAGCAAATGCACATTCAACTCCATCTCAGTATGCATTTGATGGAGAGTCCATATTTCAGCTTTGCTTTGGGGAATACCAGGGCATTGGTAAAATACACCGTAAGGTTGGATGGAAGACTCACGTGCTAGAGAAGGAATTCCCCAGACACCTCGGAGACTGAATTCCTCGTAGCATTAGTTTGCAGAAATTATCGGGAAGCCCAAAGATGACGTTGAAATGGCCCCTGCCTGTCGAGGGGCCATCCTGGCTCCAACCCACCTGTAGGCAGCACCCTAATGTCCGCATCTGGAAGGGAGTCACCTGACACGACCCTCTATTCCAGATCTCAAATTTCTTAAATTTCCTCATGCTTCCATGGTCCCCAGAAAACAGAGAAGACTTGATCGCGTCTCCATTGCACACAAATATGAAGGCACGTATCATTAACGCACAACGTTGTCATCCATGTGGTTGCAGATTCCTTTAGTGCCTTTGGAGACGTTCACATTAGCCCCCGCCCCAGGGCACTCCAGGACCTGGCAGAGCTGGGAGCAGAAAGAGGAAAAAGAAACAAGGTCAAAAGTATTGTCATTGCAGAAAGAAGTTCAGACCAACCCAAGACCGTTGTGGAATGAAGCCTGCAAGCTGGCTTGGGGCATGAAAAATTCAGGAAGCTCCGACAGGGAGAATGTGATGCTCAGGGTTCAACCAGAAGAAAAGTCACAGTCTAGGCAGAGCAGACAGTTGAAGAGGAATCAGATTCATCCCTCAGGGATGGCCCACCCTCTCCCCAGCCGTGGCATTTTGGATTCTACGTGCATTTAATTAAAAAAAAAAAAAAGATCCGTTTTCTACCTAATGCTTTTTCAGAGATTTAGCATCTTAGAAGCTACTTCCAAATCTTGTAAAAGTTGAGGTTAACAGACTACAGGAGTTCAAATCAAAGTATCAAATTAATTGCCCCTTGAAAATTGAGAAACTGAGTTTAGGAATATTTAATTCGGGATTAAGTACTAGAGAGAGCTTCCTTTAATCACCACAGAGCCATAAATAAAACATACATGACTCGCCCAAAGCTTTGAATAATTACAGCTGTTGAAAATGAATGTGCTTACATATCTTCCATCAATTGCACGGCGGAAATAAATGTGCATGGAAATCTGATTCCCTCTTGAAGACCCAGACAAATTCTTCCTTGTGCGCAGCTCCTGCAAATCCTTTTCATCAGACAAAACCATCTTCTCCTTCATGTCGTCCTAAGCGTGTTTGTTCAGTTATTGTATCACATATGGGAGAGACATCAAAAGGGTAGACTTGGGAATCCGATGGTGTTCAGATTCCAGCCCCAGCACTTCTAAACTCTGCAGCCATTGGGAAATAAGAATTTCCTTAGGCTCCATGTTCTCAGCATCTGAAAAATGGGGACACTAATGAGTTGTGGATTATCTGGGCTGATATCCAGGTATATTTGGTATTAACACCTTGAAGAGTTCTGCCTGATGGATCCTGACACTCAGGCTAGCCAGAAACTCTAAATACACACACCACCTTGGCATCTGAAGCTTTTTACCACCCGTACGGGCTCCTGGGGTGTCCAAATTGTAACCTTCTGATTGGTGATGCCTCTGCCTTGTGAGTTTTTAGATATTTCAAACCCCACCCTGGCATCTTGCAGATTTCCAAAGATCCACAGTTTCCCTGACACTGAGCACATGTCATACACGTGTATGGTGTATAGGAAGGTAGTCTGAGCTGTTATAACAAAACCTGATTTGTAGTTTACCATCAGTTTCTACGTTTGCCCACTTCTCCTGTTTCCTTGTGACATCTTCTCAGTGACACAGTATGTTTCATTATCTCAGGGACTAACACAGTTATTTTTGGAGGAGGCACACCATAAGGGAACACTGAATTAAAATCAAGGAGACTTACCCAATTGTCCTGTGTATCTGCATACTGCACGTCTGTAAGTAAATCACCGTTCTGAGCAACTCATTTCTTCAGGTGAATGGCTTAGTGTCTCGCAATAATGGCTTTCACATCATTAATAGGGGAATATATGGCCTCATTCAGGGTGGAATCTTAGTGAGAAACCAGATGTAAAGTCACAACTGTCTTGCTGGAACAGAAAAGAACAAATCTGAGTCCATATGAGACCTGTTCCTTTGGCTTTAACCCTGTGCCCTGTTTTCTAGGCTCAGTCTTGCCGGCTCTGCACCTTTTGTAAAACAGTTGCCTTTAGCCTGAAATGTACAGGAGAGCTCATTCTCAAGGCTCTGACCTTTAAGGATGTTAACACTTTTGCACTCGTATAAAGATAACAACTTGCAAAATAGAAAATAACATTTGTTTTGCTGGAGGTTTGCAGGGGCACCGTGACCTGACCCATGTGCACAGATGTAGGAACAAAGGATTCCTGCACCGAGAAGTTTGCAACAGCCAACCACACCCCCTCCCCTTTTTCAATTAAAAGGAGCCTGAATTCTGACTTGGGGAAGATGGTTCTGCAGGACATTAGTCTGCCATCTCCTCGGCCTGCCAGCTTTCCAAATAAAGTCGCTACCCCTTGTCCCAACACCTTGTCTCCTGATTTATTGGCCTGTCGTGTGGTGAGCAGAATGAGTTTGGATTCAATAACACTGAGTCTGCTATGAAAAGTTATGCGGTGGTTTATTTTGGTTTATAGAGTGAGAAATAAAGAACTTTTTTAAAGTTACAGTACCGTTTTATCTTTAGATGGGCATTCTCAGAGGTCACTTGCCTGGATAACATTAAAAGTGGTGGGCTCTTCTCAGCCTTGCACACACTCTTAATTGCTGTGTAACCAGATGTGCCGTGTCACCTCCAGATCCATCTGACAAGCCAGAGACTGAAATACCAAGTACAGTGTCAACATGTAATGTACAAAGCTATATACAATTAGCAAGCAATTTGGATAATGACTTTCGATGATGGCAATATACACTCTATCAAATCTATCCTGGGAGCCAACAATCCGGAAGATGTTGAGGAAACACAGACAAGACTGTGATCAAGGGCAGAGAATCACTGTGGTCATCTCCAACAGTCACAATGGCCACCAACATGAGAGCGAAGGAGTCACCATAAAGCTTTCTTCCAGTCCTGTTTCATGCAGACATTTGATAAATCCTGCACATCCTTGGTTGCTAGGCTCCAGAGGACACCGTAAAAAAGGAAGGCTCCTTACATTGTATGGAAGTGATCGTCGCCACGTTCAACCGAACGATCCTTGAATCCAGTGCCGAAGCTGTGTGATCTATTTATCACGCTGATAGAGATGCTTCTCTCTCCCAAACCCATTGCTGGCTCGGCCTTCCCAGTTGTTCCAGCTTTAGTCAACACTCTCCTGAGCTTCTTCAGTGACCACCTTGCCTATATTTCCCTACTTCTTATCCTGTGGAGAGAGCACATGGTCTGCCCCACCTGGGGAAGGGCTCAGCTCTCATTTTCAGCTCTCCTTTGTTGCTATTTGGTCCAAGTCTAATAGCCAGAGCTTTTATTATTGCTGTGGATGAAAAACATCACAGCCATATCAGTAAACACAGGATGCTCTGGCCATCAAGTCATCAGTCACTACCGTCACCCCCAACAGTGAGAGGAGGGAACTCGGGATGCAGACAAGCAGGCATTCCAGCCTCTGCAGACACCCCCAGTGGTACCCTCCCCTTCCCCGAGGGGGCTTAGGATGTGAGAGAGCAGGACACTGGCCCTAGAGAGCTCGGGGCCACATCAAAGGATGATCTCAATGAGCCCAAACCTTTGCACCTTCCCAGACAGAGAAAAGTGCTAAATTCCTTGAGATGTCTGGTTTTCTTTAATTAACAGTCATTTTTTGATGTTCTGACTACCTGGTCTTTGTTGCAAAAACTCTTATGTTTCCTGGCTCCTCCCTTACATCTTCAGAGCAGTCCCTCAGAGCCATGTGGGAGGCTGTCTCCCAGGCTTCAAGTCCTCAGAAACGTCTGCCAAATAAAACGTAACGCTCAACTTTTAGCTTGTGCATTTTATTTCAGTTGACATGGCATTAACATTCTCTTTTTTTTATGATCCCCCACATAGAACCCAGAATTGACCTTATATTTTATTAAAATTGCCATGCCAGAATTATACACATCTACCACTTAGGCACAATTATAATAATTCTATATTAAGAGAGTTTTAGCCACCAAAATGTCTGTTATTGTATTTGATGTTATTGTTTTTTGTTTGTTTGTTTTCTTAAATAGAAATGAAGTGTGAACGTTTTCATTTATGATAGAAAACCGATTCCCCTTAATAAACACATTACTGTTTTTATTTCACCATTTTGAACAGGTTAAAGTTGTTCCATCTCACAAACCAAAACTGGTATCTTCAGTGTAACAGACTGGTCATGGCTCCTCAACCCTTTGAGTAAATGATGCGTAGAAAATATTTAATCAAAACAGTTAACACTAATTTAAAAATATATAAATGAAGTGATTATTATAATATAAAAAAGCCATGGCCTATTAAACTGGCGATGCTGTCCATTTTTCACTATTTAATTTTGTTATGTATCATTCAATTTAAAAAAAAATTGAATTATCCATGATTCTAAACACATTTTGTTTATTATTATTTGTTATTAAACAAATCTCTTTAAATTGCTAATTACCTGTCTGCTTGAAATCCAATCACGTAGAGATATTTAGAACTCAACATTCCAAAGTTTAGTGGTTTTTTATTCTTTTTTTTTTTTTGTAAATATACATGTCACAGATGTTATAATAATAGTATGTCAATGAAAATTACACTGATCACAGCTGGCAATTTCTAAAGTTCTTTTTTTGCTTCCCATGTCTTTCTTGCTACATGAAACTGAACCCCACGTTTTGAAAACTGTTGATTGCCATAATCTACTAAAATATTCTGACATCCACCTGTATCCATTTCCTGTTTTCCAGCCACACTCCGTGATTTGGGTTTGGATTACTCATCAGTGCAGATCCCTCTTTAATAGTCTCTCCATGACTCTTTCCAAACATTGAAAAAGTGGTCCCCAAAGCAACTATTCTTGACACTCAAATATTACATTAAAAAACAAAAAACAAAAAACTTGGATAATGGCAGCTCCAACCTGGTGGTTCAAATTTTTGTAAGCTCCTTACTTGGGTCACCGAAGTTATAGGAAGAGGGTAAAAACTTGCATTTGAGCTGAAAATCAGCTAAAGATGCCACTGTGTAGTGTTCATCTTGCTTAGAGTTTGCCAAAGTCAGTGCAGGTTTTAGGAAGTCAGCGGGAAGTGCACAGAGGAAATTGCATAGACTCAGAATGTCACTGTCTCATCTAAAGACAGTACCAGGAAAGAATGCGACCAGGGGCTCTCATCCAGACTGTGTCCCTGATGTCTTAACTCTCAGAACTGACACTTACACACTTGAAATCTAAAGGATGAAGCAGTATCCTAGAATTTGTCATGAGGGGCATTTAATATTGCATGTTATATATGAAAATATAAAATCTATTCTATTTCTCTCTGTTCATTAACAGATTTTTGACAACAGCTATTGAAAAGTCATCCCATTGTCTTATCTTTTCTTTTCTTTTTTTCTTCTTTTTTTTATTGCAGTACAGTCAGTTACAATGTGTCAGTTTCTGGTGCACAGCACCATGTCCCAGTCATGCATATACATCCATATATTCATTTTCATATTCTTTTTCATTAAAGGTTATTGCAAGGTTTTGAACATAGTTCCCTGTGCTGTGCAGCAGAAACGTTTTTTAAAATCTATTTTTACATATAGTGGCTAAAATTTGTAAATCTCAAACTCCCAAATTTATCCCTTCCCACCCCCCTTTCCCTTATAATCATAAGATTGCTTACTATGTCTGGAAGTCTGTTTCTGTTTGTAGATGAGTTTGTGTCTTTCTCCTTTTTTTTTCAGATTCCACATATGAGTGATATCATATGGTGTTTTTTCTTTCTTTTTCTGACTTATTTCACTTAGAATGACAACCTGTGAGTCCACCCATGTTGCTGCAAATGGCATTATTTCATTCTTTTTCATGGCTGAGTAGTATTCCACTGTATAAATATACCACATCTTCTTCATCCAGTCATCTGTTGATGGACATTTAGGTTGTTTCCATGTCTTGGCTATTGTAAATAGTGCTGCTGTGAACATTGGGGTGCATGTGTCTTTTTGAATTAAGTTTCCCTACAGGTACGTGTGCAGTAGTGGGATTGCTGGATCATATAGTAACTCAATTTTTAATCTTTTGAGGAATCTCCATACTGTTTTCTATAACGGCTCCACCAAACTACATTCCCACCTGCGGTGTAGGAGGGCTCCCTTTTCTCCCCCCACCCATACTACTTCCTGATTGTTGTTTTTTGACATAGTCTTCATTCCAGGAGATTTTATTTGGTTCTTTGTGATTTGCTACCTAAACCATCATGTCATCCGGAAAGACAGTTTCATTGATTTCTTTCAATCTACATATTCGTTTGTTTTGTTTTCTTGTCATTGGCCTGGATATACCTTTAAGTCTGACATAGAACAGGAATGCACAGGGAGGGCATTCCTGCCTTTCCCTATCCTATAAGGGGAGAGTCAGTGGCTCACCACTATTTAAGTATAATAGTTGTAGGTTTTTATATATATTATTTATTGTGCTAGAGAACTTCCCTTCCACTTCTATCTTTTGAGACTTCGCTTACCATAAATCAGTGGTTTTTTTTTTACCATAAATCAGTGTTGAACTTTACCAATTGCTTTTTCTCCATTTATTGAGATGATCTTATTTTTTAATTAAATCCAGTAATATGAGGAATCACTACATTGATTTATGAATGTACAAGATCTATATATAGAAAAATACAAAGTTCTGATGAAAGAAATGAAAATGAATCTGCCATCAATGGAGAGCTACTTCATATTCAGGGATGGGCAAACATATCATTCAATTTTGACATATCAATGCCAATTTTTCCGAACTTGCTCTGTAGATTCAATATAACAACAATAAAACAATCCAACAATATGTTTCAATATATCTACAAAGCAATTCTAAAATTTATACAGAAAGTCAAAAGACAGAATAGACAAAATAATACCAAAGAACACAGCTGGAGGACTCAAACTGCCCGATTTCAAGATTTTCTACAGAACTGCTGGCATCAAGACCTTGAGCAAAGCAACATACACTTTCCATATGGTATTAGGGAAGGGATACCCACATAGATCAATAGAACTGAATAGAGAGCCCCCAATTAGATCCACACAAACATAGACGCTGATTCGTAAGAGTGGAGCAAGCCAATTGAATAGAGGAATCATATTTTTAGCAATTCATGCTGGAACACTAGACATCTATATGCAAAAACTGAACTTAGACCCAGACTTCACACCTTACACAACAAATAACTCACAATGGACTATAGTTTTACATGTGGTATGGGAGTGTGGATTCATTTACATTATCCAACCAAATAATTGCCTTTATCTACCTTTGACATCCAGCTTTTTCGCTCTCACCTTTAGCCCAAATCACTGTTTCAACAGTTTATCACAACAGGCTGCTGCCTCCTTTAGTTGCTGGATGGCCATCAAAGACCTCTGTCCATATCTTTTTTCTGTTGTGCAAAATTGCCTTTGAAAAAAAAAAAGGACAAGGCTTATGTTTTATAGGCAGTGATTCTTAAAATGAAAAAAAAATTTTGAATATAAAACCTACTGGAATCTTGAGAAGGAGTTTTTGTTTTCTGGTTCTTTTTTTTTTTTTCCTAAATCAAAAGAAGAGTGGATGTAATGGAACAGGACCCTGGGGGGTTTCCAGGGTCAGACCCCTCCCCATGTCCTCCCCTGCAGCTCCTCTCTAAAGGACCCAGATCAGAGCATCTCATGTATATTTCCTGAGTGTTTCAGATGCTCAAAACCACCCCCAAAGGGAAGAAATTAACTACTTGATGATGGCGAGCACATGGCCCCTGGACTTTCTGGTTGGGGTGATGGTGTTGACCATCCTGTTCCCTCCACATCAACCAGTCAGAGGATTGTGCAGGAGCTGGTCACGCATCCTGCAAACCCTCACCTGGCCTTTAAATGTGCTTTGCTGAAACCCTTCGGGGACTTTGGAGTTTGGTTAGATGTGAGCCACCCCCTCCTCCTTGCTCAGCCCTACAGTCAGCCTTTCTCTGCTCCAAACTCATGTTTCACTTTGGCCTCAGGATGAGGCAGGCACGGGAACTTGGACGGTGAGGGCAAGGGTCTCTGGCTTCTAAGCAGAGAAAGGAAGCTCTTTTGCAGAAAGTAGAAACCTTTGCCCGCATCAAGGGTGGTACCCGGGTCCTGCTCGGACCAAACCTCCCAGGGTTGAGCAGAGCATAAATCAGGCTTTTCCTGTGGGAGCTCCAGAAAAGTAAGCACAAAAAAAAAAAAAAAAAAGGGATGTGGCCCTTCCTCCAAAGAGCAAAAATCAGAGTGAAATGTGTTGCTATATTTAATTCCAGGATCACTTACCTATCTGCCCTTGTCTTGGTAATTTTCAGAGTTTGATTTGCTGTTTCTTTCCAGGGTGGTGAGAGGAAACACAGGCTTGTCTTCCCCCCAGGCTTTCAATGCAAACTCTAAAAATAAGCCTGCCTTAATTAAATTGCAAATGCAATCATCAGGGTTTGATTCAATAAAAATGACATGTGCTGGCATTATCTAAAGTCCCTTTGAACCTCAAATGGAGCTCCGAGTGCCCCCTTGCCAACCTACCCTTCAAGTCCAGGAATAAAGGTCACACGTGGGGGAGCCAGGCGAGGCACTAAGTCCTCCTGAGAGCAGGGTCTTTATTTTCAGAAGTGAGGGGGAACACACAGTCCAGCGCCGTGTCTAATTCATCTCAGTGCTTCCACAAAATCTCTGCTCTGATGCTCCCTGAAGTCCACTCATGCCCAACACCCAGACCTTGAAGATCTCCCAGGAGGCCCGGGGACAGGCTGCAGCCCCAGTGGTCACGTTCACAGCTCCAGATCCGGGATGCAAACCGAGACACCCATCACGTGTAATGAAACAGGTTGTTGAATGAAGTGAGTAATAAAAACACCAGCAAAGCGCATCGCCTTGGGCTGCCCACGAATAAAACTGCTCAAACAGGCAATAAGAGACCAGTGTGGTGAGATGTTCATGTTCGCATCCGTTGTTCATTGAGATGGACGATCTGCCTCTTGTTCGCTTCCACGTCTTCCGCTTTCACGTATTTTTAAAGTGAAAACGTACTTGTTACAAAGGTCCCTTGTCTCGCATCCAGAATGCGAAGCCCAGCAGCCTGTAGGAGGGATGGGATCGTAAAACCAGGCATCAGGAGGAATTCAAATGACAGCAGACACTGGTTATGTCACTGTTACCTTCAGCGAGACCCATGTGGTCTCCTGTATGAAATGCTAAAAAAGGAAAGGAATACATGGTCTTTGCTGTACCAGTTGTGAAAGATAGTGAGCGGGCCTGAAACTGGAGACCCCAAGAGCTTGTAGAAGAGGGCTTTCTGATAAAGAGAAGCAAGGATATGTTTGCAATCTAGGTCAGTTAGTTTTCAAAGTTGGCAATCTTGAAAAGTAAAGGAAAAAAAATACAGATTCATTTATGCTTAAATAGATGGCTAAATAAAATGTACATCCCAGGCCGAGTGAAATTTGTATTTGATGTCCCAAAGTATTTGGAACTTACATGCCCATGTGTCGCTGTTGCGTGTTGATCTTGTCACACCTGGACTCAGGTTGTTACAGCAACCTGAATCCCATTGAGAGATCAAGCAACACTCAGAGGGTTGGAGAACTCAGGTTTATTATGCCGGGGGGGCCCGGAGGAGTTAACACTCCAAGTTCTGGACCCCATCTGTAGATTTACACAGGCTTTTATATTTTGATTTTTGCACCATATGCAAATGAGGTGTTAGAAGTGGACCAATCAGGAGTGAGCTTTTGGGAACCAATTGAATTTCAGGGGTAAATGCAAATGAGGTGTTAGAAATGGACCAATCAGGAGTGATATTTTGGGAACCAATGGAATTTTAGGGGTAACTTTCATTTTTCCTAGAAGCAAGAATTTTGACAGAAGCATAAAAACAAGAAGGTAATGGCCCTGCCTGGGAGGTCTTGCTGGTCCCTTTGTGGGTTTTGCCCCTTCAAAGTCTAGATCAATGCCAATAGAAGAAGTGGAGAAAAGGTTGGAACAGGAATCAAATCCAGACTGTAGGACAAAGAGTCACAAGACTAGGTGTGTGTTATGCAGGCAATGGGTGGCAGGGAGCCACTTCAAGTGTGTGACGGTTTTCCTCAAGTGCAGGGAGGTGGGAAAGGATGGGAGTGATCTGGGACAAATCCAATCAGCAGAAAGAGAGGAGAGCTGCGGAGAGGTTTACTCCTGTCTTCATTCTCAAGGAAGAATCATGGACCATTCTTTATCTTGCCACACATGCTTCCAGATTCTGGGGATACAAAAGCAAACAAAACAGGAAAAAAAAAAAAAAAGAAATCCTGTAATCATGGAACTGACCTTGGCGAGAAGAAGACAGAAGTGGAATGGATGGTTGGCCAGACAGAACCCCACCCCCTCAAGCAGCCCAAGGACCCAGCAGTGGGTTGACTACTGCCTGGGATCTGCCAGCCTCCAGAGAGGATGCCTGTCCTGCCCACGGACCCCACTGCACTGGGCCATGAGCACACCTTCTGTTCCAACTGAAAAGCTAAATCGGAATGGCCATTTCTGACCACTGTAGAGAGATTTGGTTAATCGATATCAATGTAGAAGCTGCTTATGGAGCATAAAGATTTATGTCCACTGAACCATCAGTGTCTAATATAAGTTTAGCCAACTAAATGCACTTTATTTTTTCCATAGGTTACTTTTTACCTTGGGTTTCACTATAATATTAATCTTTCTCCACTTTCTTATTTCTTTTGTATGTCCCTGATTTACCATGCCTGACTAACAAGATCACCTTCTCTCTCAGAGATTCTCATTTTATGCAGGAGGGCATAAACTAAGTTGTCCGAACACTTTGCTAAGTGTATGTAGATCCATAACCTGATAATGCTCTTCAAAAAAGATTGATTTCATCTGTACCTGGAAATGTCTTCAGTGTATTAAGTCTCTTGGACTTGGTATGAAATAAAATATATATATATATATATATGTGTGTGTGTGTGTATATACACATATATATATACATAGAGAAAAATATAAATGAATGAATGAATGAATCAATCAATCAATCAATCAGTGGATATAGAACTACTCAGCTGGGAACAGAGACAAATGGGGGATAATTGCCAAATCAGTACTTAAGAAGAATGCCAGTAAACATCAGGAAATAATGTTCATAAAACTTGAAGTAAACTTAAGTTCTCAGAAACCAACATCCTCCCACCTTCCACACAAGTTACCTATGGGAAATGTAAGAACTAAGGGTCAGTCTAGGGAAGGACACATTTTAAAATACGATTTAGGATATTTGCCTCAAGCTTCAGAGGAATCCTTCACTGTTACGCTTAAGTGGAGAAATGCTTCTCCAACACCACCTTTCATTGCATGGACTAAAATTCACTGAAGGTGTCTTCTTTCCTCTTTCTCTTGGAATTCAAACTATTTAGGAGGTAAGGAGGAGAAAAGATAAATCAGAGCAAAGAACAAGGAACTGTTGAGAGCATCTTTGTAACCAGCTGGAGGAACAGGCCATGTGACTGACAAGGACTTTAATTAGCTGTGTTGGGCCAGATTCTCTATATTATCATGTCTATTAAGCAGAGCCCTGGGCTTGAGTGGGAAATCCAGAAATTGGAAGTTGATTTTTTTCCAAAAGTAGCCAGTAGGGAGAAAAAGATATGTACATTTTAGGATTGAGTTTGAACCCTAACTACCAGGAGTTACAAATTGGTGTTTGTGTTGATTAAAATTTGGATTTTGTAAGATGTTTCTCACAATGCCCAGTATACTGTGAATCACCACAGCCCACAGCACACTGTGACGCATTACCCTTATCCTGGTAGGGCTGGTGGGTAATGAAGTTGCATGGACTCAGCACAGCACTTGGCACATAAGAGCTTCCTGTGTCAATGAACAAATGTGCATGAAATTTCATTTTGTTAAACTAAATAGCAGACGGAATATAAAGATAGAACTCTTGTAAAAACCCCAATTCTCAATAATAAAATGAAATTTTATTTTTTATTAAAGATTTATTCTTGGGGGGAGGGAATAGCTCAAGTGGTAGAGGACATGCTTAAAATGTATGGTGTCCTGGGTTCAATCCCCACTATCTCCTCTAAAAATAGATAAGCAAACCTAATTACCTCCCCCCCGCCAAAAGAAACAAATACAAAAGCAAAAAGATGTATTCTTACCTAAGTTCACAGGAGGCTCAAGTCCACATGGTTATTCAGGGACTGAATCTACCAGAGATTCCACCACCTTTATCTAACCAAGAGCTCCTATGACCTTTGATGGGTATAAAGAAAAAAAATCAGTCTTAAGAAGACACACCTTTATGAACACTATTCATTGACATTTGAGACCCATTCTCACTCCATTGGTGAGTTCCAGTCACATGACTCAATCTTGCTGCAAGGGCAGCTGGGAAATGTAGTTCAGTTGTGCACCTGGGGCCAGGAAGTGGATCTGGTGAGCATCTACCTACCCAGTCATTCCCGTGGAGCGTGTGCCCCAGAAACCTCACAAACCCATCCTTAGAGCACCCCTGGTGATGATCATGAATGATAAATACCTCTTAAGATTTATTACCTTCAGACATTTCCACTGTTCAGTCAGATTTTCCTTTTGATCAAAATTGCCCAGTTTATAAAACCTCAGTGAACAGTTAATTGAAAATAAAATTTTCATTGAAATCAAGAGAGAGTATATGGCTTCCTCTTAATTGTCATGGCTTGGGGCTGTCACTTAACATAAAAACAGGCTCACTCCAATGAATACTTTAAAAGCCAGCATAGTGGATTGTTTCATTTTCTTTGGAAATCTATCTTTACGCCTTTAATCTACTCACACAGAGATTAAGTGTAATAGAAAACAGAAAGTTTTTGCATCATGCTGATATTGTTCCAGCTTTGTGGAGGCATACTTGATAGACAAAATTTGTATGTATTGAAACTGTATTGCAATTTGATGTTTCCATTTATGCATACATTGTGAAATGATGAACACAATCAAGTGAATTAACATATCCATCACTTTAAATGTAAGACCTAAAACTCTAAAACTCCTATGGAAAAAACAGGGAAAAACTTCCTGACATTGGTCTGGGCCATGATTTTTTTTTTTTTTTAATATAACACCAAAGGGACAAGGAACAACAATAAAAATAAACGAAATTGTACCAAACCAGAAAGTTTCTTCCCAACAAAGGAAGCAATCAACACATGAAAAGTCAATCAATGGAATCAGAAAAAAAAATATTTACACAACATGTATCAGATAAGAGGTTAATGTCTAAAATATATGGAGAACTCCTACAACTCCATAGCAAAGCAACAAATAGGTCAATTAAGAGATGGACAAAGGACTTGAAAAGACATTCCTCAAAAGAAGATTGTGAATGGCCAGTAGGTCTATGAAAAGATACTCAACATCATTAACTATCAGGAAAATGCAAATTAAAACCACAATAAAGTATTGTTACCTCATACCTATTAGAAGATTGGTTATCATCAAAAAGACAAGAGATAACAGATGTCGGCAAAGATCTAGAGAGAAGGGAACTCTCATACAATGTGGGTGGGAAGGCAAGTTGGTGCAGCCACTATAGAAAACAGTGCGGAGTTTCCTCCAACAATTAAAATTTGAATGACTATATGATCCAGCAATCTTACTTCTGGATGTATACACAAAGGAAATGAAATTCGTGTCTCAAAGAGATATACTGATTTAGAAAATACATATATATTACACATATATGACTATTTTTTATACTATTTAGACTTTTTATTAATCTTTTCAGAGTGTTCAGAAATTTACAGTTGTGAAGCTTGTGACCTAATTATTATCTTTATACCTGAAGTTGACAACACCCAGGTATGGACAGGTGTACATGTATGCCGGGGGGGGAAAGAGGGTGGGGTGTCAAGGGTATGGACTGTTTCCTGTCATGCACACAGCAGTATTTTACTTGTTTATATATCTCTTATTCCCAAAATAGTTGTACATAATACATAATATTTAACATTTATCTATTCATTTAATAAATACACATACCAGCCATGGTTCTAGATGTGGTGATACAGCATTAAACCATGTAGGTCCTGGAACTTGCACCCTCTTGCTGGTGCCTAGTGTCACTGAGGAGGCATCCAGAGGTTGATGGGGAAACATGAGAGCAAAGGGGTAGAAAAATTTAAGGCATGGCTATGATGGGATACACTTGAGAATGAATGTGAGTCTTGCCTTTGGAAAAAGGAGGCAGTCACTCACTCTCGGTGTGGACGGATCCCCTTCAGCTTGGTGTGTGTAGACGCCAAGGGGACACACTGACCAAGTAAACTGGGCGGGCACCCACTGACAGCACAGTGAGTCATAGCCCTCTTCTGCATCAGTCATGTGGTAAGACTTCTTGGCAGGTGACCTCACTCAAGCACCCAGTCTGAGTCGGCCACAGATTTTGCCCTCATGTTTAGTAGCCAATTAAAATTAAAAAAAATAAATGAACCAAATAAAATGCAAAAAGGGAAACTTATTTTAGGAAAAGTCTTACTATTCTTTGGAGGCATCCCAGACACAAAGTCTCTTGCAGCATCCTCTGAAGTGAACACTCGGGTAGCTGGAGATAACTAACACTGGTGCCAGCTCATGATTCTGAACACGGGCTTTGAACGTTGAATGTTTTACGATGGAATCCAAATGTGTCCTTGTAACAGACATTGTGATTTCAACAAGGTATTCAAAGCATTGGTGCCTCAGTCTCAAATTTCTCCATATTGGGAATAATTGTATGTGATGTGCAGGACGGTTGTTTGAAGACAAGGAAGTAACCAATATAAAACTCTAAGAACACTTTTTACATTTTGTTAAGTGTATCCAAATTATGAGACATTGTGGAGAGTTTTGTTGTGTCAACCGTTGAAAACGTATTTACAGTAAATGAATAATCATGGGGGATTGAAGCACCTGCAAATCTCCCTTCACTTCTTTTGATCTTTTCCTACATTTACCTCATTTACTGGCAAGCTTGAATATGTGTGTCATATCCCCATGGATGAAGGGGCCAATAAGAAATCGAACAGGTGAATGGTCTCATCTCAGAAAGAGGCAGATGTAGGGACTAAGAAAGAGGAAAGAAAGATAATTTTAGAGGAGGATCCAGGTGCTGGCAGAGGGTGCTGGAGAAACACTGGTGTAAACACTGCCCGCTTCTCCACCACCCACATCCGACTGCTCCTCATAGACCCTCCCTTCTCTCCAAACCCGGAGCCAATGGTAGGTTCAGGGCAAGCACAGGAGTATTTGAGTGCCTACCCCCTAATGAATGGATCCCGTAACAAAAGAGCCCCTGCTTACAGTAACATTTTTATTCACTCTGTCTTCACAGTCTGAGAAAGTAATTAATTTCCCTTAATGATGTTAACCACCCCAGCCTTTCTCACCAGAAAGGGTATCACTTGGGTGTGCTTTAACTTAATTTATAGATCTCATTAACCCCTTTCTTTGCCTTTCCACCGAGATTACAAATCTCCTAAGAACAGAGAGCTCTCTGAATGGTTAGGAGAATGACTGTGAGTGACTGTTCGCCCCGGCGGTCCTGAGCACACACTGATGTATTAATGGTGAATCCCCACCAAGAAAAGCAGAATTGGGGGGTAAATATAGGGCTTCTGGGGAAGCTCCCTTACTGTCCTCAGACTCAGGGTCACAGTTTAATACAGAGCCCACCACTTACTGCACAAAAGCATAAAGGAATCCAGGAGGACGAAACATCCAACAACAACCAGCTTGAGAATGTCATTTCTACCACCTGGAAAGTATTTGTATCCCTTTATTGGAAATTAAAAACTACGGCAAGTCTTAAATATTCAGCTGATTCCCATTTTCCTCCCTCTCTGGGGGAGGACATTCACCTGTGGTCTGAACAGTCAACCAGCGAAGTGGAATCAGACGCACATGACCGGTTTCCATTTTTTCCTGACAAAAGATCACATCTCCATGTTTTCCCAGGAATGGTGTTTATTTACTGTGATGGTTCTCAGCCAGGAGATCAGAAGTACTGACTTCACAACTGCCCTGAGGTCCAGAAGAAACAACCCTGACTTTCAGAGCCCACGTTGTGGTTAAGGACGGATGTTTACAATTACCCCAGTATGTGCTGTTTGTCGTACAATGTCTTATGTCAGTTTTGCGGTTTGTTTATGACGTGCACTTTGATGGTGAGAACTGGAGACAGATTTTTTCTTTTTAATGCAAGATTGAGAGTTATCTCCTGACCAAATCAGGACATTTTCTGGAGGCAGAGCGACACACTGGGGTGCTTTAGGTTCACTGGAAGGAATGGTGGGACCTGGTTTGTAGGACACTCAATACTCACGTGTCTGGATTGCTGAGAGCTTGTGAATGAAGCCAGGTTGCTTCAGAAAAAAAATCTACCCAAAGTAAGTCATCAAGTGTTTCCTATTTTTGCCTCAAACTCATTCCGATCTGTTTTTCTACAGCCGCTGGGTGGGGGCTGAGGGGCTGTATCTTATTACTATCGACTTTTTTAATAGTCAGAAATTACTAGTGAGTTTTAAAAATGAAGAAAAAGAGTTGGCGAGGTTTAACTCCTTCATGAATTTTTAGGAGTTGTCCGATGCGCAAAGTTCAGAAAGAGGGAAAAAAAAAAAAGGAAAAAGAAAAGATTCTTGCTTTTGTTAGTCTTCATTGTCAGACCAGAGAGGAGCGGTCATGACTCATTCTGGGGAGAGTTAATGGTTTGCACTTTGTTTCCCAAGCTCTTTACAAATCATCATACAAGAGGAATGATCTCAGAAGCACTTAAAAGCCTTTCCTACACCCACTTTTCCAATAAATCTCAAACACATCTTTCATTTTGATCGCAGAGATGCAAATTTTCTGACGGGCAAACCGCAGCGTGACTAAGTCCAAACGGAGCGCAGTGCATTTACTCGCGTGGAAAGGATATTTTACTGAAACATAATGGAAGGAAACATAACGCAGTTCACTCAACTTCAGCTTCCAAACCCTGCATGCTTTCCATCACCGGCTTTTTGTTTAGCATTGCGTTTTGCACGTATTATTTTGAAATGATTAAACTGGGTGGAAAGAAAAACGTTTGCACGCTGCAGGGACTTCAGTGCATTTATTTCTCCTTAAATGTATTTAAATTTTTTTTTCCCCTGTAACTTTGATTCCTGAGAAATTTAGATTTGATTGTTGTAAAAAAATTCCAAACTTACTAGGGATGTGAGTTCTGATTTTTGTGTGGGCTGGATCTCAAACTTCGTTCAGAAATGGAAAGATGCGATCCAGTCTCGCCTCAGTGTGCAGGATGATGGTTGCTAGGCAGCCTTCTGTTTGCAGAGAAAGGAAAGAATGTCTTTATCTACAGACAGATTCAACAATGCCTCCTCCTCTGTGTTTCCAGCTGAATGGATGTGACGGGACCTGGTTTCCTGTGCGGTAAATACCCATCCTATTTGTGAGGGTCACGTTGCTGTTCCAGGGTCAGAGTGCAAACAGAATTGGGTGTCGTTGTTACCTGGAGAAACCAGCCCCGTAACATCTAAGACGCTTCAAAGCTGCCTTATGCACTATTTTCATTGAATTTTATATCATCAAAGCAATACATGTAAATAACTTAAAAAGTTACATTGGTAAATTTAGTAAACTTAGTAATTAGTAAACTTTTGGTACACTTAATGGATACCCAAGGGTACTGAAATGTATCACTCCCCAGTGTCTTTCTCTCCAAAGGCATCCTCTTGCTAAACTCTGCTCATTTAGTTCCCATAATTATATGAATAAAGCATTGTCTCATTGGACTTACTAATTTTACATGTTCTCCACTGATGCTCTGTCATAGGAGGGGAGGACTTCACTCCCTTACACTGCCAACAACTTTATTTGCTCCTTCCTCATTCTCCTATCACAATTCCATTAAAATTTGGGAGTTAAAGCAGTATTCAGTGTTTATATGGTAAAAACTGGCATTGTATCATAAAAGGATTTCCATTTACTTTTTTTTTTCAATTTCCCTTTGATCATTTTGTTTTCATGCTTCCTTCAACTTGCTTTGGTTTCTTTGTACATAAGACTGCATCTTCCAACATCTTCTATTATCCTATTAGTACAATTTTCTGAAAATAATAGTTTCCTTTCATGAAATAAGTCAGACAGAGAAACACAAATGCTAGATGTTATCACTTATATGTGGAATCTAAAAAAATAAACAAATGTGTATATAACAAACCAGAAACAGACCCACAGATATAGATACAGAACTAGTGGTTACCAGTGGGGAGACAGAAGTGGGGCGGGGCCAGATGGAGGTAGATGATTAAAAGGTACAAACTGCTATGTATTAAATAAATAAGATTCAAAGATACGTTGCACAGTACAGGGAAATATAGCCAATATTTTATAGTAACTGTAACTAGAATATTTACAATATAAAAATATTGAATCACTACGTTGTACACCTAAGACTAATAATATTATAAATCAACCATATTGCAAACACCTTTTTAACTGTCAATGTCTTTCAGTCCACATAGTGCCTGGCATTTACCTGGCACTAAATAAAACTTTGTTTGTTGAATGAATCACAGAATTTTCTGTTGTTCTCCAATTATGAGTAGCAAGTGGATGCTATCATCAAATGGATGCTTCCTTTTCCTCACGTATTTAGGATCTGGGATCTAGAAGACAGAAGACATTCAGTTTAGGCTTACAAGGAAACAGAAATTTAAGTTCTCAGGTCAGAGGGTTCTCCAATCCCATTAATATCAGTAATTTTCAGATTTAACTCCTCCCCTTCCTGTTCTATTCAGTGTAACTGCTAAAGGAACATGGTCTGAGTTGGCTGTCTGATTTTTTTTCCTTTATTTGTTTATTTATTTTTCCTGCCAAGGGAGATTCAGGGCACATAAGTCATTGATGGATGTTTTTATATATCTTGGTGGTCAGTGATGAAAGTTTACGGTAATGTAAATCCATGTTATGGGTAATTATGAGCGATATTTCAGAGCATGGAACTCAGCATCAGCTCTATGGATGACCTTCCAACAAGAGGAAGGTGTGACCCCTTACATCTGGAAGTGGACAGAGCTCTGTTTTACAGTCTCCTTTTAGGAGGATATCACGGGAGCATCGTCTAGAGCTGTAACTCTTACCATTTCCCTTTTACAAGACATGCCATTTTCCCAGCTAGAGAAGGAGTAAGAAATGTACCATCTACCCTTCACTGACATTCAAGCACAGAGCTAAGTACTACAATAAAAACTTGGAGGTAATTTTGTTCAGAAATAGTAGGAACTGAAACTTTAACTTCATCTACAAAAAAAAAAAAAAAACCTAAATTTCTATGTAAACAGGACTGATGGAAATCTGCTTATGTTGTTTTTCTTCAAATTCATTGATGCAAATGAGGAGACGTCTTTCTTTAACTCCATGTGTTACTACACTGCTTGGAAATAGAAAGATGTATTTCCTTCCAAATGTATAAAAATCAGACTTTACGATGATTTTATTCCTCATCACCGCTTGGTACGTTCGCTGGGATTTAACGTAGTAAAGACACACACACGGAAACGTTCACTATAAAATGAAACTTCTAAAAATGAAAATAAGGACTATACCACTGGAATAATTTCCAGAAAAAAAAAAAACGGAATTCTGTTTTGCAGAAAAGAGATGCTACGTTTTGATGCCATTCTATTTTGTTTCAGTGGGATGACCTGCAAATGGCCTGAAGGCAGTACCTAATTTAATTATCTTCAAAAATCGAGCCACATACTTTGACTGCTCTAACTTGAAGTCAGTGCAAATCTCCCTCTTACAGGACAAATATATCTGCATGATTGTAATGGCAACTGGTCATACATGTGATGTCTCTCCCTGCATCATTCTCTCAATGACCGTTCCTGGAGATTTATAGAATCAAAGATGTTCTAACCGTAAATAAAATGATTTGATGGATGCACTACAAGATCTAAAGAGTACTGGTTGACCTGTCCTGTGCACAGATATTTGCTTATGTTGACTGTGTTTTTTTTTTTTTCCCCTGTAAGTGTGTAGCGTATCCACCGGCATCTTTCTCTAACTGCAATCATTGAATCTGCTTTCATGCAAACTATCTGTTTCTATCCATCTGTATTCAGAACTGATGTGGAAAAATATAACAGTTATTCAATCTCAATGAAGACGGCTAAATGGTTGAAAAATAAATAAACTAAAAATCATTAAAAAAAAGAGAATAAAAAATTATCCATTATTTTGGGCAAAACATGATTATGTTTCCTTTCCTGTCCATCAGTCTAAATGATGTGAATTCCTGGCTCTATTCTAAAATCTATTAACTATAAGTTGCGTTAGAGGGACCAGAAGTCTGCAGTCTGCTGGGCGTGTCCCAGGGAGTCAGACCTCCCAAGGCTTGGATCCCACTTCAATCTCTTGTCGCCTGTAGCCTGAAGCAGGACACGTGCCTGCCCTGATCCTCACACCTCTGGTCTCTAAAGTGAAGTTCCTACCCTTCCCATCACTGTGGTGACACTAAAATGACATTGCATATAAAGCACTTACAACAGTGGTAGCAGGTGGTATGTGATCTTTAAAGATTATCAATAAATCTATCATAGTATTTGTGTTCTATGTACTTTGAAAAATGTAACAATACAAATAGTATTGATTTTGCAATTTTTTTTTCGCTCACACATCTTGTCCCATTGAATATTGTGTTTCTTCTGCGTGATAGAGTGAGTTATCATTTTTTGATATATTGGGAGATGCTGACCAATATTGCAATAATCTGTTCCTTAAAAGTTAGTGGAATTCAGCTTTTGGTCCTAGTATTTTTTTTAAATAAATTCTTTGTTGTTTCCCTTAGGGGAGAGGTAATTAGGTGTATTTATTTATTTAATTTTTGATGGAGGGCCTGGGGATTGAACCCAGGACCTTGCGCATGCCAGGCATGCGCTCTACCACTGAGCTCCACCCTGTACTCTGGTCTGGATGTTCTCTTCATGTGATGACTTGCAGCCACCAATTCAGCTTTTTAACGATTATAAAATATGTAAGATGTTATATTTTCCTATAAATCTTCCCATTCTGACATGTTATTTTTTTAACTTTTAAAATTTATTTTTAGCTCACAAACATCCCCTCATTCCTATTTAACTTATATAGTATTTACCACTATTGTTTTCCTTCAAGAATCATTTTAGCCGAGTTCCACAACCACCTTCATTATTTTTTAGTTACAAGTACATTCCTACATTTCCACATTAATTTATTCTTATATCTATGCTTTATTTAAAAGGATTTTTTTCCTTTTACTGTATGAAGATTTTTCATTGATCCCTTTGTTAATAAACTTCTAATTTAATTATACTGTGAACTAATTAATATAAAATATTTCCATTTTTGCCACTTGGCATGTTGCCTAATGAGAAGTTAAATTTTATAAATGTCACATGGTTGTAGGTTGCCATCTGTATTATTCTAATAAATCAAGTCATTAATTTTCTTATGCAAAATGTCTCTCTAACTAAAGTTTAATCACTCTGAACTTTCAATAATTTAAAAATCTATTGGGAACTCCCAGTTTGACAGTGCCTTTGTCAGTTTCACTTGCAATTCATTTTCTATTTACATTATTTTATTTTATTTTTTTAGATCCTCAGTGCATTTACCCATAATGATGTCTTTGTCTCAGGTCTTTTTCTCTAATATCAATATAACACAGACCTAATACTAATATACATCTGAGGTTTCCTGCTGTTTCCTTTTCGGCTGTAATGACACACACGCACATACATACACACTTTGTTTTTTCAGACTTTCATATCTTTTTTTAAACATTTTATTGAAGTATAACACGTAAGTCAAATCTTCAGCTGGATACACTCTTACAAACTGAACACACCCGTGCAACCAACACACAGATTAAAAACAAGCAAACATCAGAACACTCCCAGTATCGCAGGCGTTCACCCTCTCCCCAGTTCAATTACCACCCACACTCCAGAGTTAACCAATAACATGACTTGAATATTACCCTTTGGTTGACAATTGAATTTTATATAAATGGATCACAAAATGTGGACTCTTGTGTGTCTGGTTTATTTAACTCAAATACGGTGATTGTGTGATTTCTTGTTCATAACATTGGGTGGTCCATGTACTCACACTTCAATGATATCACTTAAAAATACTCTATAGATAAATTTTCCTACACTTGATCTGAAAGCCTGCTTTAAATCTCAAGTTTAGACCATTTATATTATAATGATATGTATTTATGTATTTAATTTATTTAATTTATAAATATATTTATATTATTTTATGTTTATATTTTTATATTTATATTTTATTTTATATTTATTTTTATTATATTTTATATTTATATTATATTATATTAATGTACTTTAATATATATATTATATATTTTCTTTTTGCATTGATACATTTTCTTTTTTGCCTTTTTAAAGGTCAATTAATTTTTATGTTTCCTTGTTACATATTTTCCTTCAGCTGGCTTGCAAATAACTTCCTCCATTTCTCATTTTCATTTTTCAGTGGTTAATTTTGAAATTTTAACAAATATTTATTTTAATATCTCACACCTTAGCATGTTTCTATTACCAACATTTTAATTCTGTCCTCTTAATTCTAGCCTAATTGTTACTGTTAATGTTATTTTGTTACCAAGTCCAAACTCCTTCTGCTCGTTGCATGACAGTCCAGTAAATCAGCAGCCAAGGCAAGGAATAGTGACTTTATTAGGAAAGCCAGCAGACTGAGAAGATGGGAGGCTAATGTCCTGGAGAACCATCTCCCCTGAGTCAGAATTCAGGCTCCTTTTATACTAAAAGAGGATGGGGTGTGGTTGGTTGTTGCAAATTTCTTGGTGCTGGAATTCTTTGTTCTTGCAGCTGTCTCCAGTGGTCAGGTCATGGTGCCCCTGCAAACTTCCAACAAAACAAATCTTATTTTCTATTCTGCAACTTGTTATCTTTATAGACTGCAAAGGTGTTAATACCCTTAAAGGTCAGAGCCTTGAGGATGGGCTCTCCTGTGTGTTTCAGGCTCGAGGCAACATTATGTTACAAAAGTTGCAGAACCAGCATGACTGAGCCCAGGAAACCCAGCCCAGTGTTACAGCCAATGGGGCAGATCTAATACGGAGTCAGATCTGTCCCTTTTCTGTTACAATTTTCACCTGCAATGCTTATTTAGATCTGTCAATATTTTTCCTTTGTAGGGGCATTGCTTTTCTTCTTTCTTAAGTTCAGCCTCTAAATTTAAATATATGTATATTTATTTGTGCTCCTCTGAGAACATCCTTCTTTCACTCTGCCTTTTGAGAAGATGTTTTGCTAGATACGCAATTCTAAGTTCACATCTCTTAAAAATAACTGCCTCTTGAAGATATTATTCAACCGTTTGTGGCTACTATTCTTGCAGTTGTAAAGTTGTGGCTCATCAAGTTAGCATTTCTTTCTAAGTGATCTATTATTTCTCATGCTCTTCCTTAATTAACTCTGCCTTTTATTTGATATTCTGTCCATAGTTTCCCTAAAACATATCTAAGAAAGAGTTTCTGATTTCTTTATTGCATTTTCTTCCTTTCTTTCCCTCTTTCTTTCTTTGTCTCATGGTATACATTGTCCTTTCTGTATTTGTGACTTTGTACTTTTTAATCATTTCTAGAAAATTCTTGATCATTCATCTAACTAATGTTTGACTCAACTCATTCTTTTCACTCTCTTTCTCTTGCCCTCCTGTTCAGAAAAGATTTTCTCTTTGTGTCTTATCTCTTGACTTCTTCATTGTCTCCTTGCTTTTTATTATATTCTGGCTCATTTCCTTACACACATCTACCAATCCACTATTTTTCTCATGAGCTCTATATCTGATGTGTAATGCAATATTTGAGTTCAGAGTTTTATGCATTGACATTTTGTGCCAAATCTTTTTTTTTTAATTTTCAGTTAGAGTTATTTTATATTTTGTATATGATAACTAATTCTGTCAATTACTTTTGGCTCTTTTGATTGGTGATTTCTTTCCCTGTGAGTTTGAGATCTTTTGTTGTGATGTCCTAATGTTTGAAATTCATCTGGAAATCCAAGGACAAAAAAAAAAATTGTGGCTATTTTCTTCCAAGAACATTTGCTTCTGTCTGGAAGTAAGACTATTACCAAAGAGGGACCACTATGGCCATCTTTCAGAATCTCTAGTTTATTCTAAAAGCATCTCAAGCTCTTCTCTGTCAGTTTGCTGTTGGCCCAAGGCTTAGTCTCTTTGTTTATAAGATTCATGTTGAAATGTGCATTTAGGAGCTCTTGTTTGCATTCAAATTATTTTTATGCCTCTTGGAGAGTCCCCTTACTTTGTGCAATCCCATCAGTACAATTAAAAGTGTACCATAAGCAGCATTTAGTTGTTTTCCAGAGTGAAGTGCCTTCTGAATACATTGGTATCTTCTTTTCTACCTTGTTTGAAATGAAAGATGTCCATTTAGTGCCTCTGTGTGCACTGTAATTTCATTTTACATGTCTCAATGAGTGATATTACAAGATTTTTCCACCATAGATCCTTTAATCCTAAAAGTCCTAATGGCTAGATATACCATTAAACACAAGGTGAAAAGTACTAGTAGTGGGGTGAAAAATATTTATTATATAAAAATGGACCTAATTCTAATGTGTTATTTTTTAAAAGTTCGAATTTTTACAATTCTTTTTTTAAAAAAAAATTTTGCGGGAAGTAATTAGGTTTACTTATTTTTTTAAACTTTTTTTATTGATTTATAATCATTTTACAATGTTGTGTCAAATTCCAGTGTAGAGCACAATTTTTCAGTTATACATGAACATATATATATTCATTGTCACATTTTTTTCTCTGTGAGATACCACAAGATCCTGTATATATTTCCCTGTGCTTTACAGGATAATCTTGTTTATGTATTCTACAATTTTGAAATCCCAGTCTATCTCTTCCCACCCTCTACCCCCTTGGCAACCACAAGTTTATAGTCTATGTCTGTGAGTCTATTTCTGTTTCATATTTATGCTTTGTTTGTTTGTTTGTTTGTTTTAAAGATTCCACATATGAGCGATCTCTTATGGTATTTTTCTTTCTCTTTCTGGCTTACTTCACTTAGAATGACATTTTCCTGCAGAATGGGAAAAAAATTTTTGCAAATGAAACCAACAAAGCTTTATCTCCAGAATATATAAGCAGCTCATATGACTCAATAAGAAAAACATAAACAACCCAATCCAAAAATGGGCAGAAGACCTAAACAAGCAATTCTCCAAGGAAGACATACAAATGGTCAATAGGCACGTGAAAAAATGCTCAATATCACTAAATATCAGAGAAATGCAAATCAAAACTACAATGAGGTATCACCTCACACCAGTCAGAATGGCCGTCATTCAAAAATCCACAAATGACAAATGCTGGAGAGGCTGTGGAGAAAGGGGAACACTCCTTCACTGCTGGTGGGAATGCAGTTTGGTGCAGCCACTGTGGAAAACAGGATGGATATTCCTCAAAAGACTAGGAAAAGACTTACCATATGACCCAGGAATCCCACTCCTGGACATGTATCCAGAAGGAATCCTACTTCAAAATGACACCTGCACCCCAATGTTCATAGCAGCACCATTTAGAATAGCCAAGACATGGAAACAGCCTAAATGTCCATCAACAGATGACTGGATAAAGAAGACATGTTATATTTATACAGTGGAATACTACTCAGCCATAAAAACTGACAACATAAAGCCATTTGCAGTAACATGGATGCTACTTATTTTTTTTAATGAGGGTACTGGGGGTTGAACCCAGAACCTGGTGCATGTTAAGCACATGCTCTACCACTGAGCTATGCTCTCTCCCTAATGCATTATTCTTTAAAAAATAATAGCATCCTTGGTCATTATGCAGGAACAGTTGATGCCCTAGCCTTTCATGTGCCCTCACACATTTCCCAGTCCTTCTGTGGTTGGGCAGGACCTAGTGGATAATGGATGAAGGTAACATGCTACATCCATGAGGAGAGAGCTGAGCGGGGTTTCAGGTGTCCCTTCCCTTCTGCAGTGACCACGACGCCCGTGCACTGACCTTCCGGAGACACAGCATTGAAGAAGCCCCACCTCACCAGCAGGTCCTAGATTGCTGCTCCAACTGCAGCAAATACTCATCTTAGCATCACTAGCCATTGAGACCTGAGGGTTCTAGCGGCAAAATTTAGCCTCACCTGAGCGATACGGTAAAACATTATTTTAGGGGGATTCTTAATAACAGTTTATGGAACCATTTTTTTCTGAAATTTTACCCATTCACAGCAAAGTTGTTACCTTCTCTCTGCACCCCCTCCCTTCCCCTTCCTTGCAGTGCGGTGGGGTTTGTGGGGGTCCCTTGTGGATCACGGGCCACTCATCACCTTTGAAGCCCAAGGCAACTTACTTCAGAGCATTCATCCCTGTTGTGTCTTCTGGAATATGACTGTAATCAGAATAACCACTTCCAATGATTGTTCTTAGAGTGAAAATGGTGATTGTACGTAAAGCACACATAACAGAGAGCAGCACAAAGCATCCTCTTCAGTCTGGTAGCCTGTAACCAGATTTTTTAAAATTTATTTTTAATTTTTTTAATAGACTTAATTTTTTTAGACCAGTTTCAGGTTCACAATAGAAATAAACAGAAAATGCAGAGTTTGCACAGAGCCCTCCCCACCCACACGTATGTCCTCCGCGACCCTCAACATCCCTCATCAGTGTGGCATCTTTGGGACAATCGATTAACCAACATGGACACATTATCATCAACCGAAGTCCAGAGTTTACATGAGAGTTGACTCTTGATGTTGTATGTTCTATGGGCTTTGACAAGTGCATAATGACAGGGAGCCACAACTATAGTATCATACAGAACCAGATTTAATCTTATCTAAAATGCTCAGTTTCTAAAAAGAATGTACGTAACATGCATAGAAACGTGAAAGGATAATTATGACACATACACTGGAAATAAAAGTGTAATACACAACGGCTTATGAGAGCACGTGAATGAAGTCACTAGGAAATTGCTAATTAAAATAGGAATGTGACACCACGACACACCTATTAAAAGAGCCAAACGAAACTCCAATGTGATGGCAAATTTCATCTATCAAGTTGGCTAGACCACGGGGCTCAGTTTGTTTGACCGAACACTAGGCTGAAAAGATGCCGTGAAGGTACTTTTTAGATGTGACTAACATTTAAATTGGTAGAGGTTGGGTAGCGAAGATTGCCCTCCATGAACTCGATTCACCTCATCAAATTAATTTAAGTCCTTAAGAGCAAAGACTGCAGTTTCTTGAAGGAGAAATTGAGCCTCAAGAGTGCTACATAGAAACCCTGGGTAAGTTTTTGCCAACCCTGTGGATTTCAGAATTAAGGTTAAAACGTTAACTCCAGCCTGCCTGTTTGCCTCATGGATTTCAGACTTACCAGCCCCCACAATTATGCAAGCCAATTCCTTAAAATACCTCTCTCTCTCTGTCTCCCCATATACAGGTGTACATACACAAATATATCTTATTTATATATAATATATATATCACATATGTAAAATATATATAATATTGTATTAAGATTACAATTGCTATTCTTATTGTTAAATTGTGATGACATATATAAAAATTAAACATTTTGTATATAATATATATCAATATGACACATATAAGATTATATATATATGTCTTATTTTTATAGATAAGATATCACATATATATATCATATTAATATACACATACATATATATTCACTGGTTCTCTTTCTCCAGGCCAATCCAATTGATGGCAAGGTGATGGAGTCACAAGAATTCTCATTCATTTCTGGCAGAAATGCAAAATGTTTCAACCATTTTGGAAGGCAATGTTTAGTGGTTTTTTTAAGGAGTTAAATGTGATCAATCAACTACACTCCGGGATATCTACCAAACTGATTTAAAAACTTAGGTCCACGCAGAAACCTGTAAGTAAATGTGTGTGACAGCTTTATTTATAATTACCAGAAATTGAAAGTAACTCACAGATGAATGGATAAATATATATATTTCAGTTCATCCATGCAATGAAATACCGTCCACTGATATAAAGAAATGAACTAGCAAAAGAATTGAATACAGCTTAAAGACATTTTTTTTTTCTGAGTGAAGGAAGCAATTCTGAGAAGACTGTGTATGGTGTGCTTATATTTTCACGACGTTCTGCAAAACGTCAAAACCATAGCAACAGGAGGTCAACATCTGTTGGCAGCTTCTGGTTTTCCGCGGACTTGCGCTGAGTTAAAGTGGTGGAAACTATGAAAATATTTCAAATATTTTCTCTCATTCTGTGGGCTGCATTCTACTTTTCAACACTATTGAAAATCATTTGACCATATACGTGAGGCTTTTTAATTCTGGGTTCTGTATACTGATTTATATATATTTATCTGTCTTTATACCAGAATCACAGAATGACTGTAATTTTGCATCAGATTATAAAATCAGAGAGTGTGAGTCCTTCAGGTCTTTTTTTCTTTTTCAAGATCATTTTGCCTACTTGGGGTCCCTTGAAATTTCACATCAATTTTAGGGTGGGGTTTTTTACTTCTGCAAAAAAACATCATGGGGCTTTTTTTTTTTTAATCTGTAGTATTGACACATCTTAATAATATTAAGGCTTCTAATCCACAAACATCCCTGTGAACATCTTCTTTAATTTTTTTTTCAGCAATGTAGCTTTCTAGGTTAATTCTTGGGTATTTATTCTTTATGACGCTACTGTAATAAAATTGTTTTCTTAATTTCCTCTTTTGGGTTGTTCTTTGTTAGTTCACAAAAATGCAACTGATTTTTGTGTTGCCTTTACGTGAGGTTTTTTTTTTGCATGTGTATGTGTGGAAACTTTTGGGGTCTCTCCCCATATAAGATTATATCATCCATGAACAGAGGTAATTTTACTTCCAAACCTTTAAACCAAGATGATTTCATTTTTAAAATTTTCAAAACTGTGCCCTCGATTTTATTTTCTCTTCTTTCACTGCTCATGGGCACCGTTTTGTTGTGAATGTGGCCCCAAAGTGATATTCTAAAAGAAAACTTCTGTTTGTCTCTTTCCCCTGCTTTATAAACCTGTCATATTATCTGCTGGCTAGAGATTCAATTTTAAACTCCTGCCAGTGTTTAAGGTCCTTTCCTCCCATTTTTAACTAGATTCACATTTAGACACCCCAAATCATTCAATCTAAGTTCCCACCACTAAATGCCCAGCGTTCTATGAACTTTCACACCGTTGTGTGTTTCCATGAGACGTTACCTCTTCCTCTTGTATTTTATTTCATTTTCCTGGAGATGAACGATGCAATGCCCCACCTTGTCAACAAACATTTCTAACTTGGAAGAATCAAAACGTTCTTTGTCTGAATTTGCATAGAAATTTGTGCCAACCACCAGATGAACAGCAGTCACACTGTAACATTTTTGTTACTTTTCTAAAGGATGAAAAAAACATATTGAAGTTTGAGACAAAGAAACAGTGTGAGGAAAACTGTTTATTTTTAATAAAGGCGCATTCTGGAGTTTTTCTTTAAATATTTTTCTGACTCAACCAGGTTATTTTATTTCCTTCTTTATTTCCAGCCTAAAATTCATGTAACAACAGGTAGACGGCATTTGATGGATTTTTTTTTTTGAGCTCAATACAGAAAGGGTCTCATACAAATGGCCATTATGACCGTAAAATATGTAATAACACAATGTTTCATAATAACAGATTGCATTTTTTGAGTCTACTGATTAACAACCACTCTGGTGCTTTGCATGCACTTAAATTTCACAGCCTCATATTCAAGTTGTCATCATTAACCCCACATTATAAATGCAAACTTGGGAGTCAGGTAACTGAATAAGCTACGATGCGTACCCATTTTTGTCATCCTTTGGAGCTTTCAGTCTCCACCAATATGTGCTCCTTAAAATTAGGTTAACTGAAGAATTTGAGGCATATATCTTACTTCAACATACTTCAAACAAATAGCTTTTATTTTTAAAATGATTAAGCTTGAATAACCCTCATCCTATAATTACCTTTAAAATATTTGGAGTTGGTAAGAATCTGAGAAGTGCCATATCATCCAAGGAAGAGCCGTGAGAAGTAGACAGTCCTGGGACCTTCAGGATGTTGACCTGGGGACACTTTTCCTTCAGTCTCTTCCAGCTGGATGTTCATCCCACTATTTCCGTCTGCCAGTGGCATTCTCCAGAAACCAGAGCTTGTCCATGCAGCCCATGCTTAGATGTCTCATGGGACAAACATCTAGCTTGTAACCATCATCCACTCCTGTGCTGAGGGTCTAGGTTTGGAACCCCCACCAGTGAGAAGGTTGGAGTTTGTTCCTCCCCTGCAGACTCTCCTCCAGGCACAATAGGCATTTGCGTGGTTCTTTTAACTTTCACTTTTCCAGGCAGGACATTCGCCACCCTTTAAATCTGTCATCATTGTCATGCCATCTTGAACTTTCTGCCTTCTGATCACCGTTAAACCCAACCAGTGGTGACTGAAATCACCTGGAATTGGAAAGAAACCCGAAGAGAAAAACATGCTAAGGTCTGAGTGGCTTAAAGCTGTATTTCTTCCATGGAAATAATCTTATAACAATGGTGCATAGGTGGTCATTCATGATCATAGAACTAACATTATGTAATAAGGCGGCTGGTTTATGGTTTTGAGGACCACTTTGCTTTCTAGTAACAGTTGGCTAAGGAAAAAAGGCTAAACCATACTTTGGATTTTTAACATTGATAAAACTATTTTCTCATTGAAACAAATGCCCTCTGAGCCCTGTACGATCAGGCTGGAGTGGTGGAAATAAAGACCAGGAGGGGCTGGCTGACTGTGTCTCTATGTGCTCGTAAAAATTAACGGTGTAACCTTTAGTGATTTTACTGGGCTCCACTTGCAAAGTTCTTACATGCACTATTATTTTTAGTGTGCATTTTTTTTTTTGCAAAATTTGCCTGTGCAAGTAACAAGGAAATAGAACCCTTGTAAATTATTTGTATTCTCGGTAATTCACATTTCACAGTAGCTTGTTCAACACGAATAGGGTAAAGGCTCAATTTTTTTGCGATGAACAAAGGCGGAACTTTTGTGATGAATGCTGTTTCTCTTAAACACGAATGATTGATTCTAAACTGTAGCTTCAAACAATTGCTTTAAAGGACCAGCTAGCAAGCACTGGTCAATGTGCCCTCAATTGCCTCTCCTCATATGAGAAGCACTATGTCAAATTTCTTCCTTTTTTGTCACTTTCCACGCACTCCCTAATCCCAGACCTTCTATTTTTCCTTATTTTTTTCCCCTCATAATTTCACCCCTGTGTGTCTCCCCTGGCAGCAGGCGCCCTCATGCATGAGGTGAGAGCAATTGGACTTTTGCATCTGCAAAAATAAGAACAAACTTGCAATAATTTGTTACCTTGTATGTGATCTCTATGGAAACCAGCTCCACCCTTTGAATTCTTGAAATTTTACTCTAAAATACCCACTGTCTCTCCCCAGCAGGTTCACAATCTTGGAGGCATTAGTCCCCTGTGACCCCTTCACTGACAAAGAAATGAAGCTGCCTTTTCAACGTCACCCAAAACTCTGTCCTGGAGTCTCCATTCTGTAATCGGGACACAGAGACCAAGTTTTAGCAACAAGCGGACATCAGACAAGTCCAGACAGTGGTCCCTGGGAGAGAAACACGAGGCAGCCCTGCATTGCCTAGCTCACCCCACCTGGAGAAACTCCAGCTGCACAGGGAGAGGGTGCAGAGCAGGGCAGGCCCCTGAGCTGAGGCGGGACTGGAGAAGCAGAGGCTGAATTCTCATGTTACCCTGATGGAGGGAATGGAATTTCCCAGAGAGACCGCCAGGAATTCACAGAGGATCCCTCTCTTCTGGTCAGCTGACGGGGGAGGAAACTACAGGATGCCCAGGCAAGTGTCATCCAAGAGGGGGAACTGCCATCAGATCCGGTGCTCACAAAAATCCAAGACTGGGGCTTATTTCCAGCAAACAGATTGCAGAACATCATGGTTCTTGGGGAAGTGGGCAGAGGCAACGTAGTTCTCACGAGGAAACTTTTGAAGAGGATCAGTATGCTGTTCTTGATGATGGTGATGGCTTCTTGAATATACATATGATGGAAATTTTTCCAATTGTGCACCTTAAATATATTCAGTGATTGTATGTCAATGACATCTTGAAATTGAAAAGGTGTCATTGACATATAATATTTGCCTTAAAAATTAAAAGTGCCTTAAAAGTTAGAAGGCAAATGCAAATTATCAAACAGTATGTAAATTGTAATTCGAAATATTTAAATAAGTCTACAGTTGTTTAATGTCTTAAAAATAATAGAACATCAGAATCGTTTTTATGAAAATTCTGTGTCCATCAAGTTGTCAAGAGGGGAGTCGGTTTCATGGCTCATGTGTGTGACCTCTAAGCCTACACATAAATGGGAGTTCTGAGAAAATGTGATGGTGTTACGTTACAGACGACCCTCGGCAGCACTGTGACTCCACGTTGTGTCACCAGTCACCTCCAGAACTCTGAAATGGAACAGGAGGAAAAGCAGAAAATGAACTCTGGGGTCGGGGAAAGGAAGCTGCATTTTGCAGGGATCCCTGGCTAGTGGGGGTCAGTCTGCTCGATGAGTGGAGCCTGGGAAAGGTTACTGATCAGCCTTTTGTCTACATTTGTCCCCAGCTCCGAAGGTCCCCTTGTTTGGAGTTGGTGTCCTTCTTCAATAGCTTGAGCCTCATTACACGCTCTCTGTGATACATTAGCTGCTAAATGTCACTCCCATTGGTGCCATGTCAGTTCCAGGCTGATCACAAAAGGCCCCAAGTGGGTGGGAGCCAAATTCCTAGAAATCCCCGCCCCTTCCCCAGCATAATTGGAATACCCCTCCCACTCATTAGCATATGACGTTACCGAGCCAATAGCAGCCAACCTCCCCCACACCTGGTGGCTGCTGTCCCTTCTGAGTGATACCGTCCCCACTCTGTCTATGGGACATCTCCCTGCAGAAACTTACTTGCCCTTTACTATGCCTGAGTTCTTTCCTGCCGGAGACAAGAATCTATTCTCCAGCGACAAAGACAGGGTCTCTCTTGCTGAGTCAGACAGACCTGCAAGCCAGAAGGGCGTGACTCAGGGCTGGATGCCTCAACCTTTGCCACGTACGGGACTCAAATTTCCCCAGGGCTAGGATGGGACTCTGGAGGTGGGACCAATTAGGTCCAGATAACAGATGCTTCTAATGGAAAGGGAAAGAAAGGAAGCAGGCAGGCAGATATTTCCTAGTAGCACATCATCGTGGTCTTCCGAGAACATCCCTGGCCCCAGAATGCAAGTGCTTATATTTTAACTCATTACTTAAAATTTAACCAAAATAATGTGTTTTTCTTTTAGAAGGTGATTTCACAGAAGGTACAAGTTTACATGGTACCACTAACAAAGAGATCCTTGGAGCTGCTTCCTGATTAGAGAAATCCATCTCTGGACCCTCCAAGGAATGCAATTATGCAGATTTATGTAAACCACCTATGCAAATCACCTTCTAAATAAAGTGTGCAGGGGATGAGAGCAGAACTGAGAGCTGTGGCTTGTCAGTCTAAAGCTGCTTAGTGGGGAAGGATGCGAACCCTGATGCAAACAGAAGCTGAATGATGGAAGATCAATCTTCCTTCCTGCTTTTCTTTTGGAAATAATCGAATTTGTGTGAGATACCTAGTTACTCCCATTAACAAGACTGCAGTGTCTCCATAGGTATCTTAAATACTAAGGAAGACAGACTTTTCTAGCCAAAAACAGCAGCCAAGTCGATATGGCATTGAGCCTTCAGGCATAGCTTTGGGATGGTATTACCACGTCTTCCAAGCCTCTTCTGCAAGTTATGGACCATGTCAACCTTACAGCCTTTCCTGATCTCTTCCCTGGGTCTCAGCTGTCCTGGGTCTGTCATTGCAGAGAAGGCTACATGGTGCACGTATGGAGCAGGAAGGCTGGGACCTCCACCTACACCAAGAGCTTCACTTTGGTCACGGCTGTTCATTCTAGCCGTTCATTGATTTTAATAAACATACTGTAAACAATCTATTGACTTCACCTGTGGGTGTAAATCAAAGGAGCATATGAGGAAAGGTGCTTTCAGGCCATCAGAAGCATTAAGGAAATCTTCACAAAATAAAACAGAGAATTAGACTGAAGAGGAAAGAGAGAGAGAGGAAAAAAAAAAATACATAGTCCCAAATCCCAAAGTGAGTGCACAAAGCTCACAAGAAACAGATCCACAGACAGGAGAGGGCAGTCAGTGTTAATTGAGTTCAAACTTGTTTGTTCTGTTCGCTGCACAACAGGCCAGTAAATCAGGAGACGAGGTGTTGGGGCAAGAAGAGCGACTTTATTTGGAAAGCCAGCAGACCGAGAAGATGGCAGACTAATGTCTTGTAGAACCATCCTACTCTAGTCAGAATAGAGGCTCCTTTTATACAAAAAAACAGGGTAGGGGGTGTGGTTGGTTGTTGCAAACTTCTCCGTGCAGGAATACTTTGTTCTTGCAGCTGTGCATGTGAGTCAGGTCACACTGCCCCTGCAAACCTTCTGCAACTTGCTATCTTTATAGGAGTGTGAAAGTGTTAACATCCATAAAGGTCAGGGCCTTGAGAATGGGCTCTCCTGTGTATTTTAGGCTAAAGGCAAAATTCTTTTCCAAAAGGCGCAGAGTCAGCAAGGCTGAGCCCAGACAACAGGGCACAGGGTTAAAGCCAAAGGAACAGACCTAACATGGAGTCAGATTGGTTCTTTTCTGTTACATCAGCAGGGTCTTCTCTCTCCACCCATCAATTGGTGAATCCAATCACACTGTTTGCTTCTCCTCCTCCACTGACCCTTCCCAGGGCCTGGCTTCACTCCAGATGGCTCTGCGTACATCAAAGGTGAGTGGCCAGCCAGGGGAGTGATAAGTAACATTGCTAAGAAGCAGAGCCAACGCCAGGTGAAGCCCAGCAGACAGGTAAGAGTCGAAACCATCGAGAAAGGCCACTCGCTCAAGAGGGATGAATCCAGAGCTGTCCCCTCTTTGCTCTAAGTGCAGCTTGCACTGTTGACTTTAGGAAGCAAGATTGTCCCGATACGGAAGTGACCTCCGCATCTCCCTCTAGCCATCCATTCAGTCTTCCATTGATAAAATTGAATCAACAGTCACGGAGCATGAGGCATATAAGGAAAGCCAAGAGCTCAAGAAGTAGACCAACAGACCCCAGATGAAGCAAAGATACCTAATCTTTCTAAAAGAGTTTGAGCATATTTTGATTCATATTCTAAAAATCCCATTTCTCAGCTATCTATGATAGTGGATCTCAACCTGGGTGATTTGCCTTGCCCCCCACGGCTCCCCCAGGGAACGTCTGCAACATCAAGAGATATTTTTCTTATTGGTCTTTGATGGGAAGAAGCCAGAGTTTCTGCTAAACATCCCACAGGGTCTCAGATGATTAAACATGTACCCAAAACAAAAGAAGAAGTGAAGGTTAAACTTACTGACCACATGAGACTAGAACCCCAGACAGTGATAGGTATTTTGCTAATAAAAGTTGAGAAAATTGCCAATATTTGAAAAATAAGTTTATCAAAAATAAGAGAAGGAAGTTGACAGCTGTAGAGACAAGACTGGATGTGTCTTGGGTCCATTTATGATCATCCAAGCCTCAGAAAACAGCGGAGAAAGAGGGAGATAAAACAAATAAACAACAGATGGATGATTTCCTGAATTTGAGTTTGAAAAAGCCTACTGGTGTGTCTAGCTTGATCAAGAAAAATGACCCACATTCAGAAAAAAATCCTTCTGAAATTAAAACTCTGCTGTGGTGATGAGAACGATAAAATCCTGAAAGAAGCTGGATGTGCAGGAGGTGAACACGGTACGGGACGGTTTACTTTTCCAGAAATTCAAATCAAAGAGATGCCAGGCAAAATCAATGCTTAAAATTTCTAGAGAAAATTGCAACTGTACTTCAACAATCAACTTAATAAATTTTAAGGACACATAAGATTTTATTTTGGAAGTGAAAGAAAAATCCTTATATAGAAAAATAGATATATATTTTGAATAATAAGTCAAAACAAGTTATTCTTGTAAAATTGACAACACAAATGTCACAAGATACAGAAAAATAATATTTTTAATTAACTAACACAGTTAACATTTTCCCTATAGTTTTTGTATACATAAAACATTGAATATTGACTTATTGTGAAGCTGAGTACTTATTACTGAGTGAGTGCAGATAAATTGAAACATTTGAGAAATAAAGAACCCAGAAATAGGTTCACACATATGTAGGTACTTCATACATGAAAATATAACACTGCAGAGCAGAGAGAAATAGACAGTCCACTTAATGAATGATTCGGGATCAATTGGATAACCATAGGAAAAAAATGAATTTTAATCCTTCCTTCAACGCCACATTTAAAAAATTAAATTATAGGCACACTCAAGATCCAAAAATAAAAGGCAAAATAATAAAGCTTTCGGGAAAAAATGTAACATTTTTATAAACTTCAAATAGGGAAGTTTTCTGGAGTCCCCAAAATTAATAACCATGAAAAGTAAAAGATGGATAAATTGAGCTATTAATAGTGATTATCTTCAAAGTTACTAAAAAAGCAAAAAATTAAAACACAAAGAGGTAAAAGTGTTTGCAACATATATGATCGACACCAGCCTCATAACCAAAATGTAAAATTAGCTCCTAATAATTCTTGAAGACAAGGTCGGACCATCCAAGAGAAAAAAAAAAAATGGCAAGAGACTTGAATAGATGCTTCACCAAAAAAAAAAAAAAAAAGTTGATTAACATACAAAAATGCACTCAATCTCATTCATAAACAGAGAATGCAAGCTAAAATTTAAAAAATGCATTGAGATATCACTACCAATAATTTAGAATATTTGAACATAAGACCGACTGAACTGAGAGCTGGTGTTAATACAGAGCAACTTCGTGCACTGCTGATGGGAGCATTAATCGGAAAACTAGATTATATCCAATAGTTAAATGTAAATATGTCTGAAGTGCCAGAAATTTCACTGCTAGTTATACTCAACAGAAATGCTTTCATAGGAGAGGCATATCAATAATATTCAATGTTATTTATCAAGTCCAAAATCGAAATTAAACCAGTTATCACCATAATATTTCCGATACTTGAATACTTGAAACATATACTTGAATACTATCTTTTATTTCAAATTTTTTAAATCACGTACTTTTTAATTTTTTTCTTTTTCTTTTTTTCTCTCTCTCTTTCTTACTTTGTCAATTTTCTATAGCTCTTCAATAATCCTGTTATCACCAAGAGAAATTCATTCATCTCGTTTGGAATGCAATTTACCAGACCCAAAGTTTTGGCTTCTTTTCGGAAGACCTCAAAGCACTTGTAAATAATTTTCCCTGCTAACCATTTCTCTCCTCTGTCTTCACTCACCTCTATGCCTTGCACTGATCATAAGCAGAAAGTTAAATCCCAGTTTCTGTAGCCCATTTTGCAGTCCTCAATTCTAGGTTTTCAATGTGTTCGTCTTGTGCACTGCATTTGTAAGGATACACAAAATTTCTGCTCATTCTTGATTTTTCTGAACTTCTATCTCTTTCCTTTTTAAATCAGGTTTTTTTTAAAAAAAAAAAAAAGCTTGTTGGAGATTAACATATGTTAAAAAAATTCATTTCCTCCCTCATTTCCTGAATTACGAAGATTTTTTTTACATTGGAAATTCAGAACGTCCCTTTTGAAACCCTGCTAATATTTTGACACATATCAGATGTGGGAAATTGCAAGACTGTTTTGTTTTCTGAAACTTTTTGAAGGCTGTTTTCTTAAAGTGCAAGAGAGAAGTCACACTTAGCTCTCAGTCTGTTTTTTTTTTCTCCAAATTCCATCACTTTTATGTCAGTTTCTGTTCTCTGTATCTCTCTTTTCAGAGTTAACGAACTTCAGTTTTTTAAATAAATAAAGGATGAGGTGGTTTCTGAACCACAGGTTTCAAGTTGTTGTCCTCACCCAGTTATTTCTACAGGAAGTTCAATCTCCTTTTTTTCTTGCCAGGCAGCCAAGTTTTAGCCAGATGCTCAATGAAATAAAAAAGTGACATGTTAGCCAGTAAAAGGCAATCTTTGGAAGCCACGTCCTCTTATGAAAAGAGACAATTATTTTACCATCTTCAGGTATTTGAACGATGGAGAGATTTTGCCAATTAGCAGTTGAACCAAAGATGGGACATTGAACCACTGTGAAAAGTAGAGGCGTGGAGGTCAACTCCACACACAAGGCACAGTTAAGGGTGGTTGTCGGTCCTTCCTGAGCTGTGGGAAGCTTCCTCGATTTCTTCCTTCTGTTTCAAATGAATTAAAATGTTTCAAAGAAATAGAATGAATGGCGATGCTCATTCTTCTGTCTTTTCTCTTTTTCTTTCTCATCCGCTCTCTCGCTGAGTTCCAATAACTGCTCTGCCTGTGTTTCCCTTCGGACCCAGAGGTGGTGATGGTCTAGAGGTGGCCATAGTCCAGAGAACAGCTTCCTTTTCTCACTTTCCCACATTCTGCCTGCACCTGCTCAAATGATCACATTACTAAACTCATCACTAGTTAGTTACCTGTTTGGACTACGCCATCTGTGTTCTGCCAGGACCCTGACTTACTCCCGAGGGAAGAAAAGGAAAAAGATAAAGTATACAGACTGCTAAAATTGATGACAAACAAGAAGCAAAATGCTGACAAGGATAGAGAGTACCCGGTCCTGACAGGTTACGTGTTCCAGCTCTGGAATCAGGCTAAATTCTTCTCTTGAAACAAACAAAATGAAACAGAACGCTCTTGTGTCACACGGCTCATTAATGAATAGCACCATCGAGCCCAGAAATCAAATCAATTAATTTGGTTCAAAATCTTTTTTTTTTTTTTCTTTTCTTTCCTAAATTTTTTTTTTCACGTAAATCAACTAAGTCACTTGATTTTTGCAAGATGCACGATGCCATATTCATACCCAGGTCTTTATTATTACCCTAAGAGCTGGGGTTTCTCTTTAAGTTCGTAGGAGATTTTCAAGCATGTTCAATGCTACTTGATGACTCAGATGAATCCAATCTTCTGAACACGAGAGCGATACACCGTGAAGAGCTCTGCTGACCGCTTTCATGGTCAAGTAAATAATAGCATTATAAAGACAATGGATCTTACCACCCATTTCAGATTTAATACTATTTCTCCGCTTTTGAGGACACTTGACAGGCACTAAATTATTTTTTAAACCATCTCTAATCTAGGCTTACCTGTGAAGAGAAAATCAAGACCAGATAACCTCACTGCCAACTCGAACAATGAGTTTTGCTTTTCAGGTAGAGGAAGCATATTTGCCTGGCTCAGTAAAAACTGATGTATGTGAAGAACTTTTTTTTAATTTAATTTTAAAATATGTTCTACATGAAACATAAAGTAAGTCAACCTGACAATAGCTTTGGCTGACGCACGCTGTAAAACATGGTCCATGACATACCGTCATTGCTTTGCGCTATAAAATAGGGTTTATAGCATCGTTATCTCTCACTAACACCCATGTACAAGAAAGACAAAATGATGGCCAAACAGGAGAGAAGCTAACATTTTTTATAAAATGTACAGATCTAGCCATTTCTATTAATCCAGCTTTGGAATGTGTCCCCTAAGTGTCCAAGCAATAAATTGATCTGCATATATTTTTCTCGCAGTGGTTTCAGGAAGTGTCTGCTCAGTAAACTGCATTATCACCACCATGAGGACAGCCCACCCGTGTGTGGATGTTATACCGTGACATCCCCTCCACCAGCACCTCTACACGGTGGCTTTCTTTGTGCCGCTTAGAACTTGGGTGTCATTTAAAAAATATTTTATTTATTATTGTATTATTTTTCAAATTTTTTATGGGCGTCATTTTCCATTCTATTAAATTTTTTTTTCATTTTTATTATATGAAATAACCATCTGCTAAACCTCTTTGACTCCTGAGTAAAAATGAAAGATTATAGAATAACTTGAAGAAGCATGAATAAATGTAGCTCCAGTTTTAATTTTATTTTATTCTTTCTCTGGCTAACTTTGAAATGAGGTTTAGAAAGGAAAAGTTAATGCCTCTCCGACCTCAAGACTCAATCTCAACTTGAGCGTTGGCTAGTTTGGACAAGTTATTTCATTAGTGAGACACCCAGCTTTGTGGTCATAATAAAGACCTAAATATTTTCTTCCTTGAAAATAAAAATACATTCAAGATAATTGGATGACCCTATGAAATAATACTTATGATATTAGACTTTTTAACATAGAAAGGTCCTCATTTAACTCTCTTATCTCTGTTTTTTAAAGTTCACAACTCAACATGCATCTCAATGTTTGAAACACAGAACTAACATTTTTTAAAATTATTCAGTGAGTAAATAAATGGAAAATATATTTGGTAAGTAGTGCCTCTTTGTTATGAGAATTAATAAAAATTTTTTAAAGGTATTTATTTTGATCGATATAGTGTGAGGGTCCAGATTTTAAGCAAATATGAATATTTCCAGCTACTTAACAAGAGACCTGAGAAGCTGAAATTCAAGAAGTTCTACGAAAATTTGTCAAATTGCGAGACTACAGGAAACGGGAAAAATGTATTAGTGGTTCTCACAGAATTCAGGAGCTAGAAAACTCCTAACTTCCATCTATTTGTAAGAGTAAATAAAACTTTATTTTTTTAAAGGAGTAAAAGATATCTCATGCTTCACGAGAGTTTCTGAGTAAACAATATCAAGGTGCAAAGAGTTAATGGTACCCCTTCAGAAGCCCCAATCTGATTAAAAATAAAAGTTTGCATCAGCAAAGACCACGCACACCTATGGGAATGCGTGACCTGGTGAGTGGAAAAAAGGCAGTGCGCTTTGTGGGGTGGGACCTGAGCCAGGTAAGGGCTTGGTAAACACAGATCTGCCATTTCACTGCATCTCTAGAGTTTTGGTTCACCGGCCTGGGGACCACACATGAGAATTGTCACCGGACGGTAGGAAAGCTTCCTTGTTTCTCTGCACCCGAGGTTCCCATTCTAACTGTCACAATGGGGGCCACTTAAACTTTCTGGGCTAATTCAATGCTGGCTGACGGCCCTGGACCATTTTCACTTTACACCAAAAATGATGGGATATGTGTACGTTTATGCCTGCGGTTGAACTGTGGCTTCCACTCATATGCTTCTATGTGCTTTTTCTCAAAACTTCCCAGAAAGGAATAAAAGGGTTTAGTCCTCAAGGAAAAGACATCCTTGTGACGAGGATCGCAGCCCCCAAGATGTCAATACAACACGGGGAAGGGGAAGGATGACAGTAATTACCTCCGAAAGTGAGAAGAAAGTGAAAGCTAACTGTCCATCCTGGGGTTAGACTGGGGGAAGCACATTTGCAGAACGTCAGCGAAATTGGAGGCGCCAGATATGTGTGAAGGTTAAGATCGGTGAGTCTCCCTTAAAAAAGGAAGATTTTCTGTAGGAGGGGATGTTAGGTTAATTCCCAAATCGTAAGCAGTCAGATAGCATCTCTTCTTCCTCACTGGAAGATAAAGAGGGCACGCCTTTCTTAGGAATTTGAAATAGAGATTGGCGGGTTTGGGCACACCAGGTCCAAGAGACGTTAGGAACGTCTTAAATTGTGATATAATAAAACAACAAGGTTGCCTACTGTACAGCACAGGGAACTACATTCAATATCTCATAATAACCTATAATGAAGAAAAATATGAAAAATATTATATATATAATGGTATTACTATGTTGTTCACCAGACATTAACACAACATTGTAAACCGACTATATTTCAATAAAGATAAATAAATAAATGGCAATATCTCCAGCCCTTCCCCTGCTTGTCTTCTAGGATGACAGAAGCCAAGACGAGAGCCTTACCGTGTAAGATTCCACTCTGGGTTAACAAATTCCTACAAAGGAAAATGCTCAAAAATACTAATAATTTTGAATCTCCCCTGAAATACAACTTTGGCTTCACTTCATCCCCATAAGTGAGGACCTACATTACCAACATCTGACCAAACCAATCACACAGCCTGTGTCTGACCATCTCTTTTCCATCATATCAGAGAGCAGACAGTGATCACCAGACAGTCGGAAAATGCTTCTCCTATACAGGGATCAAAACAAACAATGAAAGCGAAAAACACCCAGAGGAAACAGAAAGGGCGGTGAAGCTTACAAAAGTAAAGGAAAAATGCAACTCTAAAATCATCCATGAGCTAAGACAGTCCACCCATGAAGCAAGATGCTATTAAAATAAAATATAAAATAAAACCCATAAATCAGAAAAAAGAGAGAGTTTTGGAATTAAACATATTATGGCAGGGATTCAAACTGTGGTAGAAAGAAAAGTAAAGCTAAGGGAATTTCCCAGAATTAGAAAATAAAAGACAAAAAAAAGCAAAGAGAAAAGTAAAAATATAAGCTTAATTCAGGCGATTATATGTCCAAACAAAGGGAATGCTAGAAACAGAAACAAACAAAGATGAAAGGGAAGCTGTGAAGAGAAACAAACAATAAAAGAGCAAAAGGGAAATTGTCAAAGGAATTAAGAGAGGGAAATTTATCAGAACTGAAAGATGAGTGTAGAAAGACTGACATTATCCAGGGGGAGCAGGAGAGGAGAAAGGAAATTATTTCCTCTGGGAAAAATGAAACAGGATGCCTGGGCTGTGTGGAGTAGCCATTACAGAGCTGGGAGCCTAGCAAAATTCAGGATGTTTTTAGCAGGTGAGAGGGCACAAGAGATTAAGGGAGACAAGGAAGTGAAAAAATTTGGAAGATCAAGCTGGATGCTGAACAGCGTGATTTCAGGAAGGCACTGATGCCCTGGGAGGTTCTGGCACCCAGTGAGGATGAAGGGGTTCACGGTGAGATTGCCTAGGGTTGTCTTAAGATAATATGATGGTTGACATCATTTGAGTGGCATATGTCGTTTGTATAACCCTTCCCTTACTCTGTGTGTCCTTGCCCACAATGCACACAGAAAAGCCCATGGTTGGGGGGGTGCAGGGGCTAAACCACAAAGCTAGTTACATTTTAGTGAGCGCTGGGTCATGTCAGGTCGGGTCCTTGTCTCCATCACCCAGCTGCATCCACCTCTATCTGGTTTCATACTGATCCTCATTTAGAGAAAGGAAAACCCTTTGAAACCCCTTATTCTGAGGGTGAGCACATCGTTATCTTCTGGATTGTTCCCTCCCCTTTCCCCTTCCCTTGCCCCATGCCCTTACCTTTCTAACTGTCTAACAACAGGATTTTTTTTTTAACTCCTAATATCTTCCAGAGAGGAGAACCAAAAATTTCTATAGAGAGGATGGCTCATCTGATTGACATTAGCTTTTGCAAGGGTGATGCTGGGAGCCGAGAGACAATGGAGCCAAATCCTTAAAATAACAAGGGAGAATAATTTCCAATCGAGAAAATGTATTATCATCTAAGCTTTGCAATGAATGGAGATGGTTACCGCAGATCTATACAGATCTCCAGGTCTACATCCCACGGAGAGTTTTTCAGAAGGTAGTGGAAGGTGTCCATTTTCGCCCTCCTACCCCAACCGGTTGCCCAAAGGTCTAAGAGCAGAAGAGAAATAAATAATGTTCAGGGAAGGATGAGGGGTACAGGAGTGGGATGTCGGGAATGGGATGATTTGGGAGAACAGCAAGACAACAGATCCAGGGAGTGTCCAGTGAAGACCTGGTCCAAGGGGGGAAAAAAAGAATCAATCGATTGCTTAAATGATTTAAAAATATTTAAATGCATTTATTTTCTTCAGATCATAAAAAGATAATAATTTAAATGAAAGAAAACATAAGACGGTTGTGAGTGCTGACTTAAAATATGCAAGAAAAATTCTAATTATGTTATATTATTTGGCACAACAATAAACAATATTGGAGATATATATATATACCTAAAACTTTAACTTCTATATTGAGAACACTATACAACACATCTAAAACTAAAAGAAATAACTCTGTAAGTGTTATATGGAAATACTTGACATGCATGTATAGCAAAACATAAAATATCAAAAAAATTGACTCTAAGAAGCAAGAATTAGGGTTGGAAAGGCAAAGGAGAGAAGAAAGTTTTTGTTAGAATGCAAGCAGCATCATTTGACTTTTTAGACTTGTATATTTATTATATTAAGTTTAATATCTGATTGCTATTTTGTTTTAAAGTAAATTAAGGATGGAATAAATTACAGAGAGTTGAGTTGTGATTAAAACAATTTAATCCTTTGTAAAAAATGTTATTTGAAATTTCAATAAGAGTTAAGTCGGCTTCAGTGGGGGTTTTTTTCCCCCACCCATTCATGTCAGTTCCAAGAGCAAAAGAGAGAAAAATATAATTCCTTTAACTTTCCAGAAATGTAAATCCACCTCATACCGAAGTATGTTAAATGGCCATGTCATTATAACAAGGAAGTGTGTTATTAATCGTAAGACTGAGCTTCTGCAGTTGTGGGAAATGAACTGGTTCCCCACGAGTAATTATTAAGTGTTAAATCCTAGATGGCAGCTTCAAGGAAAGAAAATGTGGGTGCTGTAAATAGAACAATTCTATAATTTTGCATTTAACCTGTGAGCAGTTATATCCTGTGATCAACTGCCTTTGAGGGGAAAGAAAAAAAAAAAACACGCTCAGAATTTCACTTTAAATAAATGGCATCTTACCAGATGGACTTCATCACAAATAATCCACCAATGAAGCAGAGAATTCATTCCTGTTGAGAGAACTCATAAACAAGAGAAAAAAAAAAAAGAGGAAAAATGGGCAAATCAAATGATCGAAAGTCAAATAAATGAATAGAATATTTTTTTCACTTCTACACCTTAATTTCTCCATATTCCTTTATCCTTCTTAAAAAAGGCTTAATACCAGAGGAGGAGGGAAATGGATGCAGACCAGAAGTGCTTGTTTAATAAAAATAGAGACAACTTTACACCTGGCATGAATTATCTTTGTTTCTTAAATATTCTGCAAATTCATTTAGAGAATTTTCTAATATGTGTTACATATGAACATCAGTAATTAAATTATACAGTCATGAAGTGTTTTAATAGAATTTTTAGTAGGTTAATTTGATGCAAATATTTTCAATATTTTAAATTTGTAATTTGAAACTACTTCATATCTTAACATTGCCTTCTCAATACCAATTAACAATAATTATCTGTACCCATGAAGCTCCCCCTAAAGATTATGGACAATGTTATTAAACTTTTCCCTCCATTATCAGGTTTAGCTCGATCAAATGCATTTTCAAAGGCACAAATCAGTGCTTTTTTTAAAAAATAGTCATCCTACTGTGTGTATAATTCTAAGCCAGAATTCTGGGTCTAATCCACAAAAAGTAAAACTCAAATGGAGGAAAAGTCATCATTAAAGTGAAGAAATAATGAAATAGTGTTATTCTAAGAGCATTCTGGGGCGTGCACGGAATTTCACAAGTGTGAAGGGGGTAGTAAAATTCCAATTTAGATCAGGGAAGCATGAGTTTTGTGGAGAACATGCATAGATGGAGATGGGTTACAGGAAATGATTACCACTGGGAATAAATATGGCTGGAAAAAAATACATGTGTCAGAGAACTGATAACGTCACACCCTCCCAGTCAGTGTCTTCACTCGGACCCCATCTTGCAAAGCAGACTCCTTGTCCATCTTTTTTTAGATCCCACATATAAGTGAGCTAATGCAGTATTTGTCTTTCTTTGTCTGGCTTATTTCACTTAATCTCCTCCCAGCTCTTCCGTGTTGTCACAAATATCAGCCTTCTTTTTTATGGCTACATAATATTCCATTATGTAGATATATGTTCCACATTTTCTTTATGCATTCATCTCTGAACAGACACTTAGGTTCTTTCCATGGCTTGGCTCCTGTGAATCATGCTGCGGTGAATATGTATGCATAATATATAGTGTTCTGAGTACCTGATAAATAATTTTTTAAAAAGTAAATTTATGTCTGTATCTATCTCCCATAGTGGAATTGCTGGGTCCTATGGTTGCTCTATCTTTAATTTCCATGGAACCTCCATACTGTTTTCCAGGATGACAGGGTCAGTCCGCATTCCCACCAACAGTGCACAATGGTTCCCTTTTCTCTACATCCTCATCAACATTTCCGATTGTTTGTCTTTTTAGTAATAACCATCCTAACAGGTGTGAAGTGATACCTCATTGTGGTTTTGATTTGTGTTTCCCTGATAATTAGTGGTGTTGAGCACCTTTCAGTGGCACTGTTGGCCATCTGTATGTGTTCTTTGGAAAAAATGTCTGTTCAGATTGTTTGCCCATTTTTAAGTTACATAACTGGGTTTTTTGTTTTTGTTTTTGCTTTATTTTGTTTTGTTTTAATATGGAGTTATATGATTTCCCTATATAGTTGGGATATTAACCCCTTATTGGATACGTGGTTTGCAAATATTTCCTCCCAAGCTATAGGTTTTATCTTCATTTTTTTGATGGTGCTCTTTGCCAAGCAGAAGCCTTTTGGTTTTATATAATTCAACTTATTCCATTTTTTCCCTTTTGTTGCACGTGCTTTTGGTATCTTTTCCAAGAAATCATCGCCGAGACCAGTATCAGTAACACTTCCCCCTGTGTTTCCTTCTAAGAGGTTAACAGTTTCAGGTATTTTAAGTCTTTAATCCACATTGAGTTGGTTTTTTGTTTTGTTTTGGTTTTTGGTTTTTGGTTTTTGGGTTTTTTTTTTTTTTTGCATATGGTATGAGATAAGAGTCCCCCTTCACTCTTTTACTGCGGATGTCCAGTTTTTCCATCATCATTTATTGAAGAGACTGTTTTTTCTCAATTGCATATTTTTAACACACCTGTAATAGATTAGTTGACTGTAGGCATGAGGGTTTATTTCTGGTTAATTCCAGTTCCTCTATTTTATTCCATTGACCAATTTTTTTTAGTGCTGATACCATACCATTTTGATTACTATAGCTTTCAAATATAGTATGAAATTAGGAAGTGTGATCCCATCCACTTTCTTCTGCTTCCTCAGGATTTCTTAAATGGCCTGTATAATGTTGGGGTACATTCCTTTCATAACTGACTTCTTGGGACTTTCTATAATAAAATGATATTAAATTCAATTTTGTCAAAATTTTTTCTTCTGAATCTATTGAGATAATCATATGATTTTATCCCTTATTTTATTAATATGGTATGTCACTTTTAGTGATATCTACAGTCTGAAAAATCCTCACATCCCAGGAATAAATACTACTTGATCACGTTGCATCCTTCTTTTAATGTGCTATTAAATTTGATTTGTTAGTGTTGTATTGAGGAGTTTTGCACCAGTGTTTATCAGAGATATTGGTCTGTAGTTTTATTTTCCTGTAATGTCCTGGTTTAGCTTTGCTATGAGGGAATGCTGGCTTCATAAAATGAGTTTGGGCATTGTCTTCCAGTCTTCTCAATTTTGGTAAGATGCTCTGTAGCCCAAATTATGATCTATCATTTAGAATATTCTGTAGATGCTTCAAAACAATGTGTATTATTATTCAAATGAATATTTGTATATTCATGTATGACTGAAGCATTGTGCTGTACACCAGAAATTGACACAACATTGTAAACTGACTATAACTCAATGAATAAAAAAAATGTGTATTATGTTACTTTTGGATGGAATGTTTTATACACATCTATTAGGTGCATGTGATCTACAGTGTGATTCAAGTCTGCTTTTCTCATTGATTTTTTGTCTTGATAATCTAGACAATATTGAAGGTAGGGTATTGAAATCTTTTACTGTTATTGAATTGCTGTTATTTCTTCCTTCCCATCTGCAAATGTTAAATTTAAATTATTAGGCACTCCAATCTTGGGTATACACTCTTGTTGAACTGACTCCTTCATCACCATATAATGACTTTCTTTGTCTCTTGAGCTGAGTTTGAATGAAGGTCTATTTATGCATGCACAAGGTCCTGGGTTCAATCCCCAGTACCTCCTCCAAAAATAAATAAACAAATAAACCTAATTACCTCCCTCCCCCATCAAAAAAAAAAGTAAAAAAAGAAAAAGCAGCATATTGTTGAATTATGGTTTCTGTTTCACTCAGCCAGTCTGTGTCTTTTGATTGTAGAATTTAACTGATTTACATTTAAAGTAATTATTGCTAAGCAAGTTCTTATTATTAGTATTCTTCTGTTGATTGTTAATGTTTCATGATCTTTTGTTACTTCCTCCCTCTCCATTGCCATACTTTGTGATTTGTATTTTGTAGTGATATCCTTTTTAAATTATTTGATCTGTATCTTCTCTGCACCAAATCTAGGTTTTAGTCTTTGTGGTTGCTTCGAGGCTTACATCAAATATCTTATGGATAAAGCAGTCGCTTTTAAGCTGATAACAACTTACTTCCATTGCATACAAAAGTTCTGCATCTTTTCTCTGTCACATTTTAAGCTATTGCCATGACACTTTACAGATTTGGAGTATGCATCCATTAAGAGATTATTGTAGCTAGTTATTTTAATACTATTTTTGTTTTAGCTTTTACAGTAGAGATAAAAAATGATTTATGCACCACCATTATAATATTATAGTACTCTGAGTTGACCATATATTTACCTTTACCAGTGAGTTTTATACTTTTTTATGTTTTCATGTTGTGTCTTTTTATTTCAACTTGAAGCGTTCACTTTAGCATTTCTCTTAAATCAGGTTTAACGGTGGATTGACTCCTTCAGCTCTGAGAATGTCTTTATGTTTCCTACACTTCTGCATTCCAGTTTTTCCAGGTTTAATATGCATGGTTGACTTTTTATTTTTCTTTCCCCAGTTTGAGTATGTCATCCCAGTCCATCCTGGCCTGCAAGGTTTCTGCTGAGAAATCCTATGATAGACTTACAGGGGACAGGAAGGCAGGTTTTTCCTAGTATGTGATGAATTGTTTTTCTCTTGCTGCTTTGGAAGTTTTTTCTTTGTCTTTGACTTTTAACATGTTGATTATAACATATCTTGGGATAATCTTTTTCAGATTGGGGGTTCTTTGAACCTCCTGTACTGGGATTTCAACACATCCCCCAAGATTTGGACATTTTCATCTACTATTTCTTTCAATCAAATGTCTTCCTCTCTCTCTCTCTTCTTTTTCCTTCTGGAACTCCCATGATGTGCACATTCATACACGTGATGCTGCCCAATAATTCATTCTTTTCCATTCTTTTTCCTTTTTATTCTTTTTCTCCTCCAATTGACCAGTTTCAAAATGCTCATTTTTTTTATTTCACTGATTTTTTCCTTCTGTGTGATCAGATCCTCTGTTGAAGCTCTCTGTTGATTTTTTCCCCTCTTCTATGAGTCACTTCTGTGATTCACCATGATTATCTCCAGGATTTCTGTTTTGTTCCTTTTTTTGTGGTTTCTATTTCTTTATTAAACTCATATTTTTTTTAACATATTGTCCTCAGGATTTCATTTTGTTGTCTGTCTGTGTTCTCTTGAATTTCATTGAGTTTATTTAAGATAATTATTTTGATTTTTTTTTTTTGTTAGACAATTTGTAGATCTCTTTTTCTTTGGGGCTGATTATTGTATCTTTAATACTGTAGCTTTATTATCTACCTGATTTTTCAGGATCATGTAGCCTTGTGTTGGTATTGGTGCATTTTCAGGAGCAAGTAGCTCTGCCAGTCTTTACAGATTGTTTTCGGCAGTTGAAAGGCCTTCTCCTGTTGGTACCCTATACTGATGGGACTACGTCCAGAATGACACTCATGCTGAATTAGAGGCAGTTCACAAGACCGTGGCTAAGACTATGGTGGGGTTTGTGATGGGTATAAATCCTGTCTTGTCTCTAGGATGACTGGGCTGCCTCCAGGCCCTTGTTCAGTAAGGTGATGCTGGAACAAGGGTCTACTTCAAGGTCCACAGTTGGGTCTTCAGTCAGTGGGCTTGTTATGAAGTGTGAAGAAAGGTGTGGGTCATGCCAAGTCCAGTATGTCCCTGGCTCTGTACTGTGGCTGAGAGGGACTGGAAGTGAGTCTCAGGACTGCTTTAGTGTCCAAATCCAGGATTCAGGTCTGCAGACCTGGCTCTAATGGCCTGTCTTCCCAGCCCAGGTCTACTGGTGGGCTGAACTGCTCCCTAACCATGGCTGGGAGGTTACTGGGGTCAAGTTACTGTCACCAAGTCCAAACTCGTTCTGCTCGCTGCACGACATGCCAATAAATCAGGAGTCAAGGCATTGGGGCAAGGAACAGTGGATTTATTCAGAAAGCTGGCAGACCTAGAAGATGGCAGACTAATGTCCTGGAGAACCATCCTCTTCAAGTCAGAATTCAGGCCCCTTTTATGCTAAAAAGGGTGTTGTTGGTTGTTGCAAAATTCTGGGTGTAGAAATTCTTTGTTCTTGGGATCCTTTGTTCTTGCAGCTGTCCAAGTGGGTCAGGTCACGGTGCCCCTGTAAAACCACCAACAATACAAATGTGATTTTCTCTTCTGCAACTTGTTATCTTTATAAGAATGTGAAAGTGTTACTATCCTTAAAGTTCAGAGCCTTGAGAACAGGTTCTTCTGAATATTTCAGGCTAAAGGCAACATTCTTTTACAAAAGTTACTAAGAGTAAACCTAGAAAACAGGGCACAGGGTTAAAGCAAAAGGAACAGATCTAATATGGAGTCAGATTTGTTCTGTTCTGTTCCATTACAAGGACCATATTTTATGGAAAGCTTCTCCCTACCAATGTCACAGGTATGTTTATATGTATTTATAGCCATCTTTGTCCTGTTTTTCTCATCAAGTTGCATATAGAGCAAAGGTATGGTGGGTACCATGGTATAAGGTCAGTGTTTTGACAACTACACCAAGGTCATTTTTTCTGGGAACTTTCTACTGTTGAATGTCTGATGTATCTCCACCTTGCTAACACTCCAGTGCTCAGGTTCTCATATCTTCTTTATCTGATGTCACATCCGGACTCCTGCCATTCTCTGATATGAATTTTCAACTCTCTTTTCAGGTCCTTGATGCTCCCCGCCAACACTATAGCTTTCCTCTCAAGCTCCACTTTTCTGGTGTCATCCTATATTGAACACAAATGCTTACTTAATGTGATATGTTGATAACACCTCCTTCAGCTCCGTGCTATAAGCATCTCTTCTCATTACTTTGTGTTGTTTTATGGTGGGTTTTTTTTTTTTTTTTTGGTTGGGATAATTAAATTATTTATTTATTTATCCATGTATTTATTTATTCATTCATTCATTTTAATGGCAGTCCTGGGGATTGAACCCAAGACCTCACTCATACTAAGCACACACTCTAAGACTGAGCTTATACCCTTCACCCCCTTAAAATGTTTTTTTAACCTCACTAAAATGTAAGTTCCCCAAGAGCATAGATCTCGGCTGTTTTGTTCATTGTTGAATTTCACATTCTGTCATAGCAGCTTGTACATGTGAATGCTCAATATTTAAACCAGTAAGATCGTATAAATAAATGGCAGGTCATTTTTTTGTCTTCTTTTAGGCGTATCACACAATTCATCTGGGGTAAGGTTCTTCCCAAGCTGAAGACATACCACCTCTATAGGGGTGCATGTGTGTGTGTGTGTGTGTGTGTGTGTGTGTGTTTTCTCTCCCTCTATCCATTGTTGAATGAGCACATAGTGATCAATCCTCACATTCACTCATAGACCAGGTTTGTACTTAAGACTTGGCTTAATCTGTGGGTCAGATTCACAACTGGAGAGCATCTTTATATACCCACAACCTGGCCATCCCCAGCATTAAGTTGGCAGTTAATGTATTTACTCTTTTTTATTTCCCATATAAAGCTGATTATTAATTACTATTATTATTATTATTATCATCATCATCATCATCATCATTATTATTATTATTTTACTGTGAAATGACATAGTTCAGAAGAAATATAGTTCTAATCGTCCTCTGCCCAGCCATTTTACTTACAAGAATTTTACCTTCCAGTGAATAATATGTTTTTTGACAACTGTTCCTCTATCTGATTTCCAGGCTATTTCTGACATCACTTATCTCTGAAGGGATTTAGAAAGAAGAGCGTAATGAGGAAATAAGACTCTCAAAAACATTCCTTACTTTAGAGCCCCTGCCTAGATCTCTGGTTACAGTTCACCCCCAGCGTCTTAAGACCATCCAAGAAGCATGGCGCCTGCTTCACAGGAGGAAGAGGAAGACGGTCAGAGCCTGTTCCCTGGTCTGAAACTTATGGCAAAGAAATCTGAGCTCTGGGTACCAGTATTGCCCTTCATGCTTATTTTCTGAAGCCTCGTCAGTTTCCATCTTTTGATGAGCATGGATTTCAGTGGCCAATTGGAAGTGACCACAACAGAAGCTGTTACCTACATATCACGTATCAATTTTTTTTTTTAATGTCATGGTAATCCACACCGTGCTGGCAGAGTCTGGGATGTGACTGTCATCTCTGTAAGCTCAGGGTTTTTGTTGTATAAAACCTTAAGTCTGAATTATTATGTGCCAGACCTTGTCCCGAGCACTGTACGAACGTTAACTCATTTCCTTCTTATGATGATACTGCTACTGTTTTTGGTTAGAAGTTTAGTTTTTAAAAATTTTCTGAATGAACTTTATTCTAGGAAGAGCAACTCACTGAGAGATAGAACCGATTTAAAATTTGCATATAAGTACTGGTCACTGTTTCTAAGAACAGTTCAGAGCTTTAGCTTTGTAAACTTACATGGTTATCAAAGGAATAAAGCCAATCGCAAATTAAGAGTCAACAGAATGTACTACTTCTGTCTTTGACCTATTTTGTCAGCACTGTTAAGTCTCCAGTGTCTGAGATATTAGCCAATCTGTCTTATTTTTCCCCTCCTGTTTCTCAGCCAGTGGCCACGCCCTTCAGTAACTCACCTGACTCCAGCTACATGGCCACTTCCTGTGTGTAATCATACATTTTCAGACAAAGAGTTATAATTGAAAAAAGTATGGTGCAACTCCTTCTAGAAAATTCTCCACTTTTTTCCTGACTTACCAGATCCTTACAAATCTAAAGTGATAATACCATCTAAGCCAATTTTTAATGACACTAAATTAAATAAAATAATTTCCAAGAGAAAGTTGTCATTGGCTGAGTTTTTCTTCTTAATTTTGCAGCACGCATTGAAATCTACAGTGATATAACTTATCATTTAAAATGGGGCCTCTAAATTCTTCTTAAAAATAGAGAAGAAGATAAAATTTTATGTGTGAAAACACAAGAAAAGTCAGTCACTTCAGTTGTACAAATTTATACACACCTCTACAGTCCCTTCCAACTAAAATTATAATTAATTGTGCCGCAGTGTATTGAAGTCATCATTTGAGATATGAATTTAGATTAAATAAAGAACATCAAAAACTTAGAAAGTGTTTACATGAAATTATGTTTGCTTTGCAATTCTTTGACCAACTATTCTTCTAGTGCATTTTCAGGTATGAACTCCTTGGATTCGCCTATAGTATATGACAGTACTGCTCTCCTATGACTTTTTTCATAGACTATTTCTTTAGAGTAGTTTTAGATGCTCAGAAAATTTGAGAGGAAGGTATAGGCTTCTGATATACCCCATTCCCCTGCATATTCATAATCTGCCCCGTTATCAACATCCCTCATCAAAGTGGTATGTTTCTGGCAATTGATGGATGTACATTAACTCATCATAGTCACCTGAAGTTCATAGTTAGTGAAAACAGGCAGCAATGTTGTTCTTTCATAAAATCAAAGTGGTCTAACAGGACCATTCCAAAAACAGGGGTTACCTGTATCCGTATAATGAACTCAAGGGCAGAGAAAGAAGGAACAGACTCAGAGAATAACTTCAAAATTGGAGGAAAAAAAATCTCTTATGTTATAGGCAGCTCCTTATAAACAGTCATCCATTCTTAGCTCTTCTCATTTGGGGGAATTTAATCACAAATAATAATTTTTTTAAACTAGGTTTATACTTTTTAATTGTCCAGATTGCACAAATTTTAGAATTTCATTGGACCAACACTGAAGTAAAAGCCATTGAAAAGCTGACAAAGGGGAAAATGAAAAGAAGAAATTCTAACAAAGTTTATGTGATATATTTCTCCTCCTTTAAAACATTTCCTAAAGCAAGGTATCCACGGAAATGTGATAAAAACTGTTCCTAAAAATTATTACAATGTGTTTTGTAAATTTTGAGCTTGTTGACAGCAAGAAAACAAGAAAACTATGCTTTCTTGATCTCTCTCTCTATATAAACACATTACAGGTCATCAAATTTATAATGTTTCTCAGTGACTTACACCATTATATAATTCCCTCCTGTTGAGCAGGTGGGAGTTTGTGAATGCAATGTGATGTTACACTGGTGATTATGTTACATTTTATAACAAAGGAGACAAGACTTGGCAGATGTAAGATGCCTATGCAACTGATTTTTAGTAGACCAACAGGAGATTTATCGGGGTGGGTCTTATCTAATCAGATGAGTGTTTTAAAAGGGAGCTTAGCCGTTTCCTGCTCTTGGCAGTTCCAAGCAGCAAAGACTCTTGCTGGCTGAGAAGAAGCCACGCTGATCCCTAGAACTACAAGGAAATGAATTTGGCCCGCATCCATGTGAGCCTGGAAGAGGAACCTGAGCCTTGGATAAGAACGAGGACTCACCTGCCACCTTTACTGCAGGCAGTGAGCCAGGGTCTCAGAGGACCAGCAAAGCCATGGCCAGACAGCTGACCCACTGAAAACGTAAGGTCATAAATGTGGGGTTTTTTTCCCATCTCTAAGTTTATGACAACCAGTTACACAGCAATAAAAATTTAACATATAGAGATACATAGACCATTTGCTCATTTGTTACAATTTTAAAGCATCCTTAATTAAATTTCTTCAGAACTGAAATCACATAACACAAAACTCTTGGCAGATTGAATAAAATACTATATACAGGAGTGGAAATAAATTCGTAATTAATAGCACATACATTTGCTCTTAATTAAATGAACCCTCTCTGTCAAGCAAACCGTCTCCTCTCCCAGTGTCATTTGGCAGAAAACATAGCCTTTCTAAAGAGTGGAAATATTCTTCAATCCACCTCTGGTCTCTGAAAATCCCACGTATGAATGAGAATATTGGCCACACACCCTAACTCTTAGGGTATTACCAAAGGATTCTGTTGTAATTGCCACATGTTTACACAGGTATGAGTAATATGTTTGCAAATCCTGGAGTCTGTGAATGCACACATGCATTTCGGGCAGCGGGGAGGGAGGTTCCTAGATTGAATCAGTGGGGTTTCCACAGGGGCAAATTTAGGGCTCACGCTGCACACCCCAATACCCAGTGCCCAGCAGTTATCTGGCCCAAAGATGACATCATCACATACGTGTTGATTGGCTGAAAGCAAACATTTAACAAATTTGCATCTGCTCCTTGAATGCCAAGTGTTAGGACTTGTCATGATACAATGCCTTCCTTCTCTTACTTCTTCAGAACATTCACTTTATCCAAGTGGTACCTTCAATCATACCTTCTTCTTAATTTTTTTTCTTTTTCTTTTCCTTTTTTTTTCCTTCATCATTTATTTTTACAAACCCTTGTGTCGTGAGCTGACCTTCAATAGATCTCAGCGAGGGAGATGCTCTGCTACATATGAAACCCCAACACACCATCTTTGATTGTCTTGTTTTCAATCACCTGAAGTTCTGAAAGATTCTGAGAAGACATATGTCTCATCACTTCCCATACTGTTTGCATTTGAGATTTTTCTGCCCAGATACTTATTTTTCATTCCACAGTGTACCACCATGAGGTGTGATAGTAACATGTGATGCATTCTTTGCCTCCCATGTGGGGCAGTGTTCTTTCTGGGAAAGCAATAATCAGAAGCCAATTTGCTGCCAGATAGAACTAATTTTGACTCCTACAGGGTTTGGCAATTAACTGGTTGCTTGTTTGGAGGCATTTAGTTGAATTAAATTGAATTCCTTTAAGTCTTCATTTCCTTGTCACTAAACTCTCCTCCCAGGTGAGGATGAGAAAGATTTGGTGAAAAACACATTTTTCACTTATGATATAAAATGCGCTGGTCTGGTTGATACTAAGTTTCAAGATGAGTGTCTTATGCTTCTAGCAAAGCAATGACCCTCAATCAATGAAAAAATAGAGAAATTTTGAGGCTTAAAATGTTCCATAGAGTCCTCTCTGCTGTCTCCATTTCAATGTTCTCAAAGTCAAGATTTCTTTACCTAAGTTGCATTCCTCTCTCTGGCCACAGCCTTTCACATTTCAGCATTCCAGTTTTATTGTCCCCTCATCATCTCTGTGACCTAACTTAGGATCCCCGAACTTGCTCCCTGGCAGGTGTGCAGACTTCAAGTCCCATGATCGCCTATGCCCAGGACAGCTTCGTTTTCTGTGCCCTTTCTGAAACACAGCAGGTGTGCAGTCATTTCAATGGCTTCTGGTATCATATTTTCTGTACACACCATCTAGAATCCTCCACTTCTTTCCATTTGAGTATTTCCACTTTTTTCCCTTCTGCGATCGGGCTGTCTAGCACTGGAAAAAAGAAAATGTCACCTAAATGAAAAGTAACTTAAGTTGAAGATTACATTTAATAATCGTAAGCTGGAAATGAATTTGTTTGCTTCCAGCAGCCTTCTTACTGTATTTTCAATGGTCCAGCTCAGCGCCATGCTTCTCAGGCATCCTTCCCTGTTTTACTTTTATTTTTGTATTTGATAAAAGTCAAATGTTTGCATTTTGAATTTCTTCAGGTTTTCTTCATGTGAAAAATTCTTGTCATTTTCACACACATTTTATCTCTCTCCTTTATCAAGACATTTCTAACATCTCCATGATCTTTGTTTTTCTAAAGACCAGTAGCTCCATCCCAATTACTGGGGTCAAGAGGTGTTTCTCTTGTCACAGGAAGAATTCAGAAACAAGACATGGAGGGTAAGAAAGCAAAGCAAGGATTTATTAAGACATAGACAGTTTGCTCTCAAGAAAAGAGCGGGCAGACTCAGGTGGGTAGCTGGCTATGTGAGTGTAAGAATGAATGGGCAGAATATTAACTGGAGGGGAGGGGTTTGGGGTCATCTTTCCTGATCTCCATCCCAGCCCCACTTTCCCAGGTGGGGAGGGGGGATTTTTCATCCTTATTTTTGTCTTGGTTGGGAAGTTGGATGAGGTCATAATGAACAAAAGGTGACATTCAAATGGTGGGGATTCCTGCCCTGTCCCACCCTTCTGCTTCCAGGACATTTGTCAACCCAGAAGGTTTTTTTTTTCTAATCAATCCCGAGGATCCTCTTTTTCTTGGTCTGTCCCAGGTCCCCTGTTGTTTACAAGATGTCTTGCTTTCTGCCACTTGCCCCGTCCCCCTTTCTCTGCTCATATCTAGCTAGCTGCCTGCTCTTACACAACCAAAGCCACTGTCCTGTCATGACTGTATATCTTCTATTATCTGCAGTTCTCCACCACATTTGTTACAGCTCAAGAGGAAACTCCAATCTGTCCTTTAATGGCCAACAAAATACCGTCTCTCTCTGAAGTTCCTCCTGACATTCACAGTCATATCTGAACATCCTTTTGTGTTCCACTATGATGCTCTTCATTTCTCCATTATTACATTTAATCTACTTACCCATATATGATAAATTATAAAAATATACATAAATATAAAATATGATTAGATACTGAGAGTCATGCCTTAAGCCTGAGATGGCATTCCTTCCAGATTGACTGCCATCAAGTCTTCCTTGAAAAGCAATTAATGTCTAAATGAATGGCTTTCAAACTCTACCAGCCTGTCAGAACCTTCCTCAAGTGCTCATAAATGCACCCTGGAGGGAACTGAGCACATTCAATTTGCTGTAAACAACCATGTTTCTATGTAAGAATTTGAAATTGAGACCATTAGTGTAATACTTTTCTACCTATTTGATGGATAATTGAGTGGACATGTTGTTATGGCTAAAAAGCCCTCATTTGGAACACCTAGTTAAGACAGGTCACTGCTGTGACACGTCAAAAGCTTCCTGTGACCTGATTTGAGGTTAGAGCCACCTGCAGTAGAGGTCACCCCTAAGGAGATTTATTATGCAAAGGGTCCTACTTGATTTTTGATGTGAGCTTTTAACCTTCACTTTTCCCTACTTGTTGTTCTGCTTACATCTGAATAGATTTATTAAAAAAAAAAAATCTGAGAGCTCCTTCCTTCTGTGCCAGTGGGAAGTTCAAAACTGTAAGGACCCTGAAGTCACACAGGAATTCTCATCTATGTTCTTTTAAAACAAAATAAATTTTCTCACATTAAAAAACAAAAACAAACAAACAAAAAACACTAAGAGTCAGAGAGATTTTAAAAACCTCTCCTTCATGACTAATAACCAGTGAAGGAAAAATGTATTTCTAAGCTTTTATGATTCCAAGATTATAATTATCCTGATAGACAATGGTCACAGTGCCTTTCTGAGCCCAAGGATGGGGAAGGGTCCCCTCCTACCTGACGTATGAGATGCATCACTTGGCCAGAACGAGAGGATACTCAGGTGCAATTTTACCTGCAGATCACAGCCTAGCAGATACAAAAATATAAAATGTGATTCTTCATCTGTCCTTCCCTGCATGTCTCTTAGCTCCTGATCTAGTGAATCCCTTAAATAGCTATCTCAGGGGACACATATTTAAGAGAAAAAAAAAATTATACCATCAAAATGCATTTCCTTTTGGAAGAGATAAAATTATCGTTTAATTTCTTGACCTGGAGCTACATAAAAGGGAAGCTGACTTATACCAAACCACCAACACATCATTGCTTTCCAAGGTGGGGTAAAATAAGATACGAGAAAGAGTTACTCTGACATTTAGAAATCATAAAAATGCGGTGAATCATCTGTAACCATAAAAAAGTAAAGTGTGTGTGTCTGTGTGTGTGTGTGTGTGTGTGAGAGAGAGAGAGATTGTTGCCAATGCAAGACAAAAGCAAAGGAATGCTAAATGTAATTCAAATGCAAATGATAACCATGAAAAAATAAGGATTTCTTTTCTTTTTGTTTTTGGTCTGTCTTTTTAAAAGTTGTCAATCCCTTTTCCTCACAAAGAAATAATAAGGACCTTTCAATTTCCGAGACACTTTTTCTCTAAATTTTACTTTAACGAGAAATTCTAGTAATTACTGACCAGTCATGCAGTGTGTACAAATGACCTGACTGAACTTTGGTCCTCAGATGCGTCTTGTTTATTGGAATTTATTTTGCATGATTTGAATATTACCACCTTCCTCTACAAACATCTGAGAATCTGGGATCTGTCTTGGTAAATTTCATGAGTGATTTTAGTATTTTGTTCTGTATACGATTTTGTACAGACAGGCTCTTTTAATGCATATGAATTTAGATAAAACTAAAATGATTAGTAATTGCCAATTTGAATGCAAATATTTTGCCTAAATCATTACAGTATTCAAAACAAGGGGACCTTAGAAGGATTTACTTACTGAAGTAAGATGGACAGAAAATGAATTGCAACTGTTTAAAGTGTGTGAGTTCATGGGTTTTGATACAAATATATACAGCCATGAAACCATCACAATCAAAATAATGAACCTATCCATCAGCCTCACGCTTCATGGAAATACCTTGAGATCCTCTATACTATTTATTAAAAACTTTATCTTTTCTCCACTGAATTATTTTTGTACCTTTTTGAAAATCAGTTTTACATCCACTTGTGCGTTTATTTAAGGACTTTCTTTTCTATTCCATTAATTTTTTTCCTCTGTATTTATTCTAATACCACATTCTTCAATAGATAATTGTAGTGTATTGAATTTTGAAATCCTACGATGCTCTTTTTAGTCTTTCAATATGCTGAACACCTTTACTTTATTTTACAATGTTCAGCCAACACTATAACCTTGGAAGAAGTCCCAGTTTGTTAGAGTGTGCTTTTTAATACATTGGATTCACTTGCTAAAATTTTCTTAGGATGTTTTGAGTGTATATTTACAAAAATGTTGTGTGCGGGGTTTATTTTATTGTATGTATACTTTGTAGTACCTTTTCCAGTCTTGCTTTCAGAATAACTCAGCTTCTTGGATTGCTCTGGGAACTCTCTCCAATGTCTACTTCCTTAAATGTTTGGTAGAGTCTCCAGTGAAGGTGTATAGACTTGGAGCTTTGTTGTTGTTGTTCTCGTGGTTGTTGTTTTTTTAGTTTTTTAATGAGAACATATTGTACTAAAAAAATAATTAAAATACATATAGAACTATCTTTTACAGTGAGTGGTGGGAGTTCGTGACTTTCAAAAAATGTTGCTTACTTCATCCAAGTCAAATTTATCGACATAAAATTATTCATAAGATTTTGTAATTCTTCTCTTGTATCCGTAGATCTTTGGGTGCTGTCCCCCCTTATTTCTAACATGGGGTAAACTGTGTCTTCTTACTTGAGTTTTAACAACTTGATTTATCTTCTGAAAAATCCACGTTTTTGCTCTCTTGCATTTGTCTGTTACAATTTCCTCTCTGTAATTGATTTCTGCTACCATCTTTATTATCTTTGTCTTCTGTGGCTCCAAATAGTTTTAATTTGCTTTTCTTTTTCCTCCTTTCTTAAGAAACTGAAGTCTTTGAAACCATCTTCCTGTTCTAATATGTGTACCTTGTATTATAAATTTTACTCTAGACAATAGTTTAGCTGCACTCTGTAATTTTTAATATGTTGTGTTTTCATTATCATTCCATTAAAATGTCTTCTTATTTATTATCTTATTCATGGATAATAATCATTTTATATTGCATCTATATAGTTGGATAATTTTATTAGATGTTTCTATTATCAACTTCCAGTATAATTCAATTATGATCAAAGAACATGTGTTGTATGATTTGGATTCCTTTAAATATACATAAACATTTCTCAAATATTTTAGTTTTTTTCTCTTCTCCCATTTAGGATGTCAAATCCCGTTCCTTCTCCTCGGTCTTGGCAAGAAGTTGAAGCTCTAACAGGGTTTTAAAGCAAATGAGAAGAAAATATGGGCTGAATGAATGTTTACTCTCCATAAAAATATGTACAAGCATTTGTTGATAATCAGTTTTTCAATTTAACTAATTTAATGGAGTTTTGGAAGACTCTATAAGGGCTACCAAAACTATACATTTTTTTTCTTTCAGGGAAAAAATATACATAAAATATGATATTTCACTGCCGACGTATTTATTGCTCCCAGATAAACACTGGTTTAGAAAGGTATTGTTTCCTTTCTCATGGAGTGAACCATTTGAAATTGGCTACCATTTTGGATTCCCCATAAGGAATCTGATCTTCACCTCAAATTGTAGTTAAATACTGCAGGTAGGATGTAGACTTTAAGGCGGAACTTCAGACACAGGTTGTCGGTGTGTATGGTCCCTTGTTAGGCAATGACCTTCAAGCACTTGACTGGAGATCTTTGTGCAATGCTGTCCCAGCCTACTTGATCTGAGGACATGCCAACGATGTCATCTTCTACACACTCTAGTCAGTGTAGTTGGTCCATCCACCGTGGGGTTTGATGCAGATAAGCCACCATTGAAACATGCTTCCTTCCTTACTGTGTCCTCAGCTGGGAAGTGGGCATTCTAAGATGCCAACACAATATTTGAGGATGCCATGAGATGGAGTATTAAAAAGCACCAGGTCACAATAGTATTTACCTCCCACTTCAATCTTCTAAGGATCATCACCCTTCATCCAGCGGTGAGCTCGCTCTCTTTCACTCAGAGAACGCTGAGTTACAGCTCATCCTATTGAAATTCCAGACACAACATTTAGATCCTGCCAAGTATAAAACAACCCTTAAAAAAAAAAAAAGAAAGAAAAGCATCATAAATATGGTGGGGAAAGATTGGCTGTTGGCCTCATGAAAAGCAGGAAATAAGCACTCTATACAGTTCATAAACAAGAGCAAATATCCAAGGTCTTGAGTAATTCAGGCTGTGATTTGTGTGTTCTTGGTGCCACAATTCAGTAGAGCGTAGACACTGACACCCTTGCTTTTATTATTCTTAGTTTCTGCTTTTGTTCACTGCCTCCTGTTTTATAAATACAGGCAAATGAGGCTGTGGAAACACTGATTTTTTTTCTTTCAAAATAAAAAAAACTTAGAAGAAAAAATGTTTCCATCAATGTGTATAAGCAACAGTACCCTTACTCTTTAATTCTGAATGTTTAAAGATAGTTACCTTTTTATCATATATTATGATCACATTAATGCACTTCCAGCTAGTTTTAGCAACTAGTTTTTTTACGTACATTAACATTGAAGAAATGCACATAAAAACTGAAAATAAACTCAAAGCTATTTATACATTTCATCCTCTCTTTGACATCTTTTTAACGCATGTAAACATTGCAAACAACCCTATTATTACTTAGCACATTCAGTGTTAACATTGTCCACCTATGAGGAATTTTGAAACCTAGCATTTATTTTGTTTTTCTTTGCTCCCATGTGGGGGAATTTAGCTGTTTCTAATTACTTATGGTTTTCACAGGCATTTGTTATAAAAATCTTTGAATAGTTTTTTTCCTCCCCTTTTGGCCAAATTATTTTTTTTCTTTTAAATTTTTTGCTTGCTATTACAAGAAATGATAGATATACAAATTTGAATTGATCTTCTTAGTTACTGTAAAATTGCTCTCCAGAAAGCACAAGACAGTTTATACTGACAACAGCACTGTTCACATACTTCATCAAAACCACATCATTATTAGATTATATCTTCTTGGTTTATTTTTGCTTATACAATAGATTCATGTTTCTACATAAATGTTATTTAATAATATTAAGAAAAAAGTTTTAATTTTTATTTTCTATTGAATTTACTTCTAATTATCAAAAATACTATTTTATAGCAACATATCGGCTGTACACCAGAAACTGACACACTGTAACTGACTATAATTCAACCAAAAAACAATTTTGTAACAGAAATTGTCTTGTAAAATGGTGTCAGAAATGAAATGAGAGTTACATGCAGTGAGAGGGATGTGTACCCCCTAAACCTCAGGAGCTCATACTGATTGTCGGGGAACCCCCTTTCTGATTAGCATATACCTTCTGCCTATCTTATTTTCAGCCTTCTCCATCTTCAATGTCCTTTGTCCTTCTTTGCCATCTCAGAGTTTTTTCCTTTGCCTATTAATTTATTCAAACTATTCTCCAATATCTTATTAACATTTCACCTGCATTTTTTCAGGCTTCTTAAACATTGATTTTATTATTTCTACACTTCTTAAAATGTTAAACTTCAAGTAAATGAAACACTCAGAAATTCTTAAATTAACTGTAATGACTTAGAAATATACACCCTTATAAACATTTTAATGCTGCATGTTTAGTTCACATTAGCAGATATTTATCCGTACTCAAATATGAAGACTTTAAAAAAAAAAGGAACATAAATAAATGCTGAAAACACACAATATTATTAACCATCTCTACCTGGTTGCTGCTTAATGGCGTGTTTCTTGACACTATTTCATTTAATAGCATTTTTGTTGTGTAATCACTAGATACTTGTCCATTCACTTCCTGACCACATGAAAGTCATGACCACGTGAACTTGATGACATAAAACCAAAGAGTAAAAAGAGAGGAGGAGCAATCTCCCCTGGGGGCAGTGTATTTCTGCTGCTAAGTGTGCTCTCTCCTAACTTAAACTAGAGAGGTATATTTTCTGGTCTTTAATCCCTTGACTCCAGAGTTGAAAATTGCTACCCCCAGCGCTGCTCCTGTGTGAAGTCACAACATGGATATAATGTCTCTTGGCACATCATTGCTAACCTCCAGTCCTTGCCGCCTGTCTTCTTGGATCTTTAATTTCCTGCAGTTGGGCCAAATGAATAAGTGGCATTTCATGATCCAGAACCTTCTTTTACACCCCAAACTTCAAACTAAATACTTACTCATTAAAGTCCCCCAAATCCTAGGACACAATTAAGTGGCTTCAGTCAGGGAACGTTTAGCAAACATTTATCCAAATGCTGAGAAAGTCAATTCAGCTGTTTTCTCTGAAGACTCTTCCCTCCACTCCCGTGCTCTGTGAGAGAAGGGGGTCATGGTCAAAATTACCTGGAAGGCAAATTATGAAACTGGAAATTCTAGGTGCTCTTTAAACCTAGGGCAAATATACAAGTCAGGGGAAAAGGATACTGTTTTGTTTCTCAAGGTATGTGTGTCCTATTTCTCAGTGAACCAGAATTTGAATGATTTGTAATTGCAGTTTTTAACCATATCTCTATATAGACTTTTATTTTGACTGTATCACAGTTGATTTACAATGTTGTATTATTTTCTGATGTAGAGCATATTGATTCAGTTATACTATAGAGATATTCCTTTTCACATTCTTTTTCATTATAGGTGTTAGAGAACAATGCATCTCTTGACTCAAATTACTGATTATTTGGTGACTATCATAATGCCATTTGTGTCATGTTATTTCAACCTGCTTATTTTGTAGCAAGTCGATGACTGCTTTTACACCACGTGAAGGATAGGTCACATCAATATCGCAACATGCCAAACAGGGGAGGCTTAACAGCAATCTTAATAAAAGAAGCACAGAAGAATGAATTCACCAGATGGTGAATAATTTCAGGCATTCGGTACCATGTTCCATCACATTCTATTTATTTCATGAATACGATCAGTTTCCTATGAGCCACAGTGGAATACTAAGAATATGATAAATTTTTTATGAAATATTCAATGATTTTTAGTGTCAAATTTTGAAGCAAACAGTAAAATTAATCAACCTATGGGCATACTCTACTTATAGTTCAAAGACTTAATTGCTAACTGTGGAAAAATAGCATGATGAAGATAGTGTTTCCAACCACGGCTAGTTATTATCGCAATTTTAAAAGTTGAAAGTAAAATATAACACAAACCAACCTATCTTCTAATTAGCTGCAACTTTTCTGTATAAATTGAAGCAAAGGTATGTAGAAGAAATTTCAAAATCATCCTCTTAATTTTAATTTATTAGCTTCACTGATCCAGATCCACTTCCCCACTTCCCTGGGCTCGCTGGAGTGAAAATTCTTCCAGCCACTGAGGGTGGAAGCAGCTGACATCTCTGAACTTGGCTCTTCAACTCAAGGACATGACATGGCCATTCCCCAAGGTCATATTCCCAAAGCCAATAGCCAATATCCAATAATGGATGATGAGGGGCTGGGAAAATCAGGACAGTTTCCATGAATGGGACAACTCAGCAGGACCATTCAGATCCAGAGCTACCAGTATCTCGTCAGTGGTGGCAACTGTAGTGACTTTTTCTGTTCACTTCTCCTTTTATTTCACATCAATCCTGGGGAGATTCCCTAACAAATTTCTAACAAGCAAATAAGACTATGGGTGGTAAGTCGATGCTTTTGAACACACGTCTCTGTTAAAAAGTAATGTAGATTTTTATGTTCTTAAATCCAGCAGATAGATCAAGCTGTCTGTCCCTTCAAATGAAAAGAAAACAAATTAAGATGTTGCATAAAATATAAAATATTATAAAATGTTCATCCAATCAGAATATGCACAATTCTCAGACATTCTATGTGAAAGCTAGAATGAAGAGGGGGCAGGGGATAATTCAGTTGGTAGAGTGCGTGCTTGCCATGCATTGAGGTCTTGGGTTCAATCCCCAGTACCTCCATTAAAGACATAAATAAATCTAATTACATCTCCCCAAAAACAAATAATAAAAATAAGCAAACATTTAAAAAAAAGAAAAACATAAATAATAATAATAATAAAAATTAAAGAGCTAGGAAGCAGACTTTCCTTGAAAGAGATTTTTTTTTTCCCAAACCAAGGTGATCTGGAAGTTAGATTTTTGTGATCTTGCAGAAAGCAAAGCATAGACCACACAAAGGAGATGCTGCTGGAGGTGGGCAGCTGGGGACATAGGACATAGGAGTCTGCCACCCTTAGAAAGATCTGCTTGCAAAACTGTCCTTGACTAGTGTTTAAGATCTTGGGTTTCAGGAGGGTTCCCATCATTCCCAGATCTGCTGGGAGTACTCACTGTGCCTGAATAATTTGCATAACAGTGTGATTTATGGTGAACGTCTGCTCTCTTGCTGGGAGCTTGGAACTCTGGTCCATGCTAGATATGATTAGATTCCAACAAAACCCTTGGGCACTGAGTCCTTAATGAGCATCCTCATTCAACAGCACCTCATGGGGTGGCCACCATTCCTTGGTGGACAAGGTATGTGTGTCCTGTGTGACTCTGGGACTTTTGTGCCCGCTTCTCCTGGCCTTTTCTCCACATGCTACGTCCTTTGTTCTTTATCCTTTGTTGGAACACATCACCATTGTGAGGACGACTGTATGCCGTGTTCTGTGAGTCTTCCCGCTGAGACATCAACCCTGGGGTGGTTTTTCGGGACTCCCAACATCAGAGTCTAGCTGTGATCTCTTAAAAACATGCACCATCTGTGCAAAGATGGACTAGTTAGAAATATCAGATTCAACAGAAAGATCACGTGTTTCTCCAACCTTAGCGGAGTGTCAGTAAGAGAGTTAGAACAGGACACAATAGCATTGGAATCTAGACCGAGAAGAGGGAGTGATGGAAAGGAATAATTTAAAAGATTATAACTGAGGCTTCTGGCATAAACTGAGGATGATCTTTTTTTCCTTGACTACATGAAGAAGACTTACTAATTTATTTGCTTAAAAATTAACATACAGACAGCCAGCTTTTAGTGTGTCCGGTTCTATGACTCAGAACCACCATCGCACACAGGATACACGCCTGCTCTCTCACCCTGGAATACTCCTGGTGCCTTCTCTTTGCCAGCACATCCTCCCCTTCCCCAAACTCTGGGAGACTGTTCTCCATCACCACGACTTTGCCTTGTCAAGACATGTTATTTGGTGGAAACTCAGAGTATGTAACCTTTTCAAAGAGGCATCTTCCCCTCCACCAAATGACTTCCAAATAGATCAAAATCGCTGCAGATCAATGTTTCCTTTGTCTTTTACTGTTGTGTAGTTTTCTTTTGCGTAGGTCTTGAAAAAGAAAATGTGTTTAACCATCCACCCTTTGAAGGATGTTTGGGTTGTTTCTTCCATTATGGAATTCAGAAAAGAGGGAATAGAAACATTCACTTACATGTTTTGTGTGAATATATTTTTATTACGCTGGGGTAAATAATGCACTGTCTTATGGAAAGTATACAGTTAAACTTTCAAGAAGCTCCTAACTATTTTGCAGACAAACCCAGATGTATCATCTTTAATTTCAGCAGCAATGTACCCATTGTTTGTCACCAGTGGTGTTATCACTATGCTGGACTTCCACCCTCCTAATAGCTGTGCAGAGTCATTTCATCCTATTTTATTTTCTGTTTATCTAATGGGTAATGATGTGGGGCATTTTTTTTTCATTTTCTTCCTTGTCATCCACGAATCTCCTCGAGGAAGTGTCTGTTCTAATCTTTGATCCAATTTTCAGTTGGTTTCTTTGTTTCTTGCTCCTGAATTTTAAGCAATTTTTATAGGTTCTGCACAAAAGTCCTTTTTCAGCTGTGTTATTTGAAATTATTCTGTCTCAGTCACTGTGCTGGCTTTTTATATGCCTAACAGTGGCTTCTGCAGACCAAATTTTTTATTTCAGTGGATGCTAATTCATGATTACTATTATAATTATCATTATTATCTATGAGTAGAAGTTTTGGTCCATGTGTAGAAAATAGGTGCCTAATTTCAGGTCATGAAAAATTTCACCTGTTTTCTTCCAAATGTTGTATAATTTTGTTTTACATTTAGACCTATGACTCAATCTGAGTTAAATTTTATATAAAATTTGAGACTTAACTCATGGATCATTGTTCTGCCCATGAATGCCCAGTCGTTCCAATTTGTCAATGTCTAGCAAGGTCTGCTATGGCAGCAAATAAAACTTTCTTTCATTTGCTAAAACCAGATTTCCTTTGATTAATGTTTCACTAATTGTCAATGTAAATTTCAAAGTTATTTACATTTGCATAAAGGATTTACAAACAGACAAACAAATTAGAAGAACAAGAGTAATAAGGGGTTAAATATTTAGGTGACATTAAATTCTGGGTTTATATTCCTCAAATCTGTCAGGAATTACCTTTTAATCATTTGTTTGATGTATTATCTTTACATATGAAGGTTCATATGTAAAGGCAGGCCCTGCAAGTCCAGTTTCTATGACGTGATTCCAAAGAATATTTCAGTTTTGCCAAAGGAAAGAAAGGAAGAGGAGAGGAGAGGATGAAAGATAAAAAAATCTGAAACAACAAAGAACGAAAGAAAGAACTGGTGATGAAATTTGTAAGGTTTTAGGAAAATAATACTTGAAGAGACAGAGCAAATAATTATGCTGGTTTGTTTTCAAAGACTGTGCAATAAGCTTTTTTTCCCCCGCCAACTGAGGCATTTTATATCAAAAAAAAAACAAACAAACAAACAGAAAGGACCTTTTCTGGCGTAAGACCACATATGTTGTAAAACTTCTTGGAACCAATTTTGATGTCTGTGGACCCTTTCCCAACGTCCCGGGGAGTTGTTGCTATGGGTTACCAGGTGCAATTCCTTCTGAACTAGCCTAGTTCTTCTAAGATCCTACATGCTAATTACCATCAAAACCATCTCCTGGCCGCAGATATCTTTGAAGACAGCAGGATTGCCAGGGGACAAATCAGGGGGCATGGAAAGCCACCAATTATAGTAATTACAACAGAAGGAAACCTCTTAGATCGAATTTACACCACCAAGAACCCACCAGTCTTAAAAATGTTTAAATGTTCCAACTCTTTCTGTAAAGAATATGGCTGTAAATTTAAGGAAACCTCCGGATAATGACACCATTATTCAGAAGAACTTGAGGAAACATAAAAATTGTGGGACAAGTTTACTGTTAGCAGAACAAGGAAACATATGTTTAATACATTTGCTTGTGATTATTAATATTCCTAGAAAATGACTAATGTTTTCTGTGCCTGTAACTCTAATGTATATAAACCATATTATGTGTGTGTGTGTGTGTGTGTATATATATGTGTGCAATAGTTTCTTTTTTTCCAGTTAGCACTGTATCATTAAGAAGGAATAAGGGTGCCATGTATGACCCTAATCTGTTCTTTTGACAACTGTGTCCTATGAACCCTGCACCCTTCCCTGCTCAGTCACCCGGGGATGGACCTCAAGGTCATCTCCAGCTCCCTGTCAACGAGAAATGCAGGAGCATTCCTGCACACGCCCACCAGCCATCAATCAGAGAACTTTGATCTTCCTAAACTTCGGAGCAATAGCGAGCTACTCTCCATTAATTGTTCTAATATTTTGTCCTTCCCATTTCACGATTCCCCAAGCTCTGGGATTTGATATGTAACTAGTTACACTTTTTAGATATTTAGATATAAGCATTGAGCTATACCTTCCATGTCCACAATATATTTTTTCAGTATTTTTTTGGTCTTCCATCATTTTTCTGTTGCCTTCTAGTAGAAATTCATCGATTACTAACTCATTTTTTTTAAAGTTGTATCCATCTACTTATTACAATGTTTTTTAAAACAGTTTTATATTTCACATCCAAAGTAGACACAGTTCTTTTGATGATCTTGTTTTAGTTTATACTGCTAAATTTTTTTTTTAATTTAAGGGAAAGCGTGAATGCAAAATTTTATCTCATTTCTTTACATATATTACAGGGAAAATTCCTTATCCTTTCCTTACATTTTTATTCAGATATGCTATAATATCTACCCGTCCACCAGTCTTTTAAAGCAGTTTTGGATTTCTTGATTGTCTACTCTTCTGGTCTATTTGTTGCTATCTTCCTGTCATTGTCTCAAATACATCTTATCTCAAAATACATTTGGGGCAGGGGCCAATGACCGGGGCCTTGCCTATTTCAAATCAGTCAACTTAAAGAAAGATGTGTTAATCACTCCTTTTGCTACTATGTGACAGGCAACTCCTTTGGTTAAATGGTACCCTTTCATTTTTTCTTATATTCTTAACTCAAAACAGCATGAATTGGAATCATATGCTTTATGCTGTAGATGAGCTGTTGAGTGGCTTGGAGAACAAGGGTGCAAAGGGAGGGTCCAAAGGCATCACGTCAGATCATTCCTATTTTTAGCAATACTTTGTCCATCCTCACAAATCTTTTTAAAAGCTCTGATGTTTCTCAAAGGACTCAAGCACCCCGGTGTTTAGATTCTGCTACAGATTTCCACAGAGAAGCATCAGACAAAGATTTTTGCATTGCGACACTGAAAAAAGACAAAAGCAGATTTTATTCGATTTTTCCATCTTCTCATCCCTTAGCTCTGTGTCAGCAGACATTTTGCCTTACTTCCTTCATCCCCAACAACAAGGCAGCCTTCAGTTGTTCAGCTTTGTGAAATGTTCGCTAGTGCCTGGAATCCATTTCCCCATTAGTTTTTTCTGTTTCTTCACTGTTGATGTTGGGGTTCATGGCACAAGCCAGCTTGCCAGCTTGGTAGGAAACTGGATACTGTGTTCAGTTCACAGACATGTCCAGATTGACAAACAAAGGTTTTTCATAAGTTGAACTTGAATCCTACACCTGGAGGTACACTTTCCACATGGTCACACCATTACACTTTCCCCAGCCTTGTTCCCTTGTCTCTGGTACCTCCCTGCTTTCAAGGGGATGGGTGTCTGACCTCAGGTAGAATTGTAGAATAGATTTAATGAATAGTAAGAGACGAAACTGAAAAGAAGATTGCCAAGTAAAATTGTGAAGGATATTAAATGACAGAATAAGGGGATGTAATGTCTTATTTACCCACTGAAAGGAATGGGGGTGTCTGGGGATAGAATAATGTTGCCAGAGAGTAGATTCTTGTCTTTTTGCAGAAGGAATTCAGAGACAAGACATGGAGATCAGGAAAGTAAAGTGAGGATTTATTGGATGACAATATGCTCTTAAGGGGTAAGCGGGTGGACTCAGGTGAGTAGCTGCCCTAAGTTTCTTGGGCAAGCTGGTTACATTGGGTGTAAAAATAAATGGGTGGAACTTTCATTGGGGAGGGAGGGGTTTGGGGTCATATTCTCTGATTTCCATCCAGCTCTACCTTCTTGAGAGAAGGAGGTATTTTTGTCCTTATTTAGCTTGGATCAGAAGTGTCCTGACATCGGTGCATGATGGGTACTTCCAATCTGCAAGGCTAATTTTATTGTAATGAGGGCATAATGAGCAAAAGGTTACATTCAAACAAGAAATTCCTGCCTTACCCCACCTTTCTTTGCCTCCAGAACAATTTTCACCCCCCAGATGTGTGGTTTCTCATCACTCTGAAATTTCCTGCTTTCGTTGTCTGAGCAAGGACCCTGGTTGTTCACAAAGATGTGTAGTTTCCTGACATTTGGCCCATGTCCCCCTTTTTCTGCTCAAATCTAGCTCTCTGCCTGTTCTAACAGTTTGAGGGTGACTCAGTCTGTGTTTCTGATATGCAACTCTGGGGTCAGTGCCAAAGATGGGTTTCCAGGAGGAATCTGGAAGCCTGAAGGCAGTTAGAAAGTCATTGCCTTGTTCCAGAGGAGCAATTATGTCTCAACCAGAAATCTAAATCTTGTAAATAAATTAGAAAATAAAAGATAGGGCTAGAATTAGCAGGATTAAGTGACACATATCTGAGAATTTTATTCTATATAAAAGCTCCCTGGAAGAACATAGAATATTTCTGACTTGCCTGAGAGAAGTTATTCCTGCATCTTTAGTGAGATAATAAATACAGAATAAGTTAAGAGTCTTTTGCAATAGTCCAGGCAACCCGTGAAATTACTGGAACCTAAAGCAGCAGGTAAGACTCAAACAGAGGGATGGATTCAAGGTCAAAAGTGAAAGTGATGAGATGGGGGCAGGACACGAACTAAGGATTTGCAACCCGGGCTCCTGGGTGAACCATGATGTCAGTAACTGGAGCCGTAAGTACGGAGTAGGATTGCGGTGGTTTCTGCAACCATGGAAATGCACTTCTCCGAGGCATGTCTTGAACATCTCAATCCACCACCATGCTCCCAGGAAGGGCACACTTCCCCAGGTTGCTCCTGGCTAAGGGCTGAGCATGGCTGGGAGCGTGGCTGGGGCTCCCACCCTGAGGGAGGTGGGACCTGGCTACTGGGAGATGCTGGACTGAGAACCCTCCACCAGCCCAGCTGACCATTCTTAGAACCACTGCAGTCTGATCCTCTTCCTCCAGCCCCCACCCCCTTCCTTCACCTGCTCTCACTGGTGTCAGATCTGCAGCAAGACCTGAGGGCTCTCCCTCCCATGGCTTCATTCCCCTTCATCCTGCACAAGTGTTTCTTCCAGTATATTCCTTGTCTGAATTTGTGTTAGTCTCTGGTTCTGTGATGACCCAGACTAACAGAGCGGGCCCAGGAAAGGGGGTTAATCATTTTGTTTGTGGGATGTTGGCTTTGCGATCACAATGCTTCTATAAACAAGGCTATTGAAAATATGTCTCTGGGTCCTGACTGCTGTATATAAAATAGATAAACAAGCTTATCCCGTAGAGCACAGGGAAATATATTCAATATCTTGTAGTAGCTCACGGTGCAAAAGAATATGCAAATGAATATATGAATATTCATGTATGACTGAAGCACTGTGCTGTGCATAAGAAATTGACACGACATTGAAAACTGACTATACTTCAATTTAAAAAAAAGTAAAAAAATATATTATGTATCTGGGGGTCATAGTAACTTTGGGTACATGTCCTATGTATTGAGGTACAATGATACCTTCTCTATTTGGAATTGTATGAATTAAATCCAAATATTTCTTTTAAACATAAACTTCAAAATGTTGCATACATAGAAGCATATTAATGTTAAATTAAATTAAATTAAATATTAATATTAATATATAAGCATATTAATATTTTAAAGTAAGCAAAATATATTTTTCCTCCATCAAATTACATTATGCAGTACATTAATAATTTTTTCTCCATCGACCTAGTTACCATCACTGAGACTTAACAGAGGCAAGGGGGCAGATTTTTTTTTGAATGAGGTTATTAATTCAGGTTAAAGAAATATGAGATTGCCTATTTCCTTTTCAAGGTTTTAGATGAAGAACTGATTCTCAGTTATAAGAATATTTTCAGCATAATTATCATTCAAGAAATGGCTAAGGGGAAGTGTATATCTCAAGAGGTAGAGCGCATGCTTAGCATGCATGAGGTCCTGGGTTCAATCCCCAGTCCCTCCTCTAAAAAATTAATAAACTGAATTACCTTCCCCCCCCACCTAAAATGTATATAAATAATATTTCTTTAAATGACTAGAAAAAATGGTCTTGTTACTTCTGAGAATTCCTCTAGTTGCTCTAGTGCCTTCTACACATTAAGAAAATTATGAATACATTTATTAAACATTTGAATGCATAAGCTGAGTGATGAAAATGCTTCTTACGTTGAGTGATAACTTGTATGTGTCAGGTCGTGCAGGGAATACTAAATCCACATCGTCTGTTTGCTTGTTTTCCCAACTAGGGGTGAGGGATGATGTCCACTGCCCTTTAGCATCTCAGCACGTGCATGTTCTAGCTCCATGATGCTCCACTGGGAGCATGACTATTTCTAGCCAAAGAAATATGAGCAGAAGGGCATGTATCCATTCCAGCTCTGAGCTCCTAATTGCCCATGGAGGAGCCTTCAGTGTCTCTTTCTCCCTCCCTAGCAAGCAACTTTCCAAACCTTGGTTGGCTTGGCAGCCTGGGTTCCAGTGTGAGGAAATGCAGAACAGAATCACAGCAGATCCAAATCAACACATTGAGAGTGAGATATAACCCTTTGTGTACATAAATCATTGCGACTAAACAGCAGACACACACGGATGTATCCGGCACTGTCTTAATGACTCCCCGTGGTCCAGGTCAACAAGGAAACTGCCTTTGATTCAGTTGGAAGGCAGTGTGTGATGCGCTTGGTAAAATCGTCTTCTGCCATCATGCTGAATATATAAAATATTCTAATAATTTTAGACTTCTAACTAGTAAAACATAAAACTGAGATGGCATTTAAGCCACAACCCAATTAAAGGCATTAAGAGACCCTTCACTAAGCAGGAGTAGACAGTTTTTATTAATTGATGACAAAAAAGCTAATTATAAAATATTTTAAAAATGATAAATTGGGTTGTATTTAGGTTTAAAACTTTGAATATGAAGGCAACAGCATTTAGAGAATGAAAAGCAAGACTCAGTGTAACAAGTTTATTCAGTACACAGATCTGACAAAGGATTTCACAAAAAAAAATACTCAAATAACTAATACACATATGATAAAGTTACCGAGTCCAAACTCGTTCTGCTCACCACATGACAGGCCAGTAAATTGGGAGATGAGATGTTGGAGCAAGGAATAGCAACTTTATTTGGAAAGCTGGCAGACCAAGAGGATGGCAGACCAATGTCCTGGAGAACCATCTTCCCCAAGTCAGAATTCAGCTTGCTTTTTTACTAAACAGGGGAGGCAGTGTGGTTGGTTGTTGCAAACTTCTTGGTGTTGGAATCTTTTGTTTTTGCAGCTGTGCATGTGGGTCCAGTCACGGTGCCCCTGCAAACCTCCAAGAAAACAAACGTTATTTTCTATTCTGCAACATGTTACCTTTATGTGAGTGCAAAAGTGTTAACATCCTTAAAGGTCAGAGCCCTGAGAATGGGCTCTCCTGTGTATTTCAGGCTTAAGGCAACATTCTTTTCCAAAAGGTGCAGAGCCAGCAAGACTGAGCCCAGAAAACAGGGCACAGGGTTCAAGCCAAAGAAACAGATCTGATATGGAGTCAGATTTGTTCTTTCCTGTTACAAAAAGGTGTTACATTTCCTGTTTTATTAGAAAAATGTGTCACATGCACACACAATAAGACAATGCACATACCAGAATGGTTTAAAAAAATGTGGTCATTGTCATGTGCTAGCAAGGATTTGTGTTAAAAGGAAATCTCATATTCTGCTGATAGCAACTGGATATACCTGCTTTTGAAAGCTGGCACTACTGACTACGATTGAATCACACTCAGTTATAAAATCTACAAAAATAGTGGCTTATGTTCATCAAAAGACATGAAAAAATCTACACATGACTACTATAGCTTTAAAAACTGGAAACTACACATATCCTCAAAAGAATGGGCAAATGCATTTATTATAGTCATAAAATAAGTCTACGAGGGAATAGAATGAACCTAAGTGTCCAGCCCAAAATGACGTTGGTCAAAAGGAGACAGAGTACGAAAAGGACCACCAATTGCTTTATTTTGTCTGTAACAATTTTGCAAACAAGCAAAACTCACCTACAGTGTAAGAATCTAAGAGAATAATGACCTTGAGAAAGGGTAGGGACCCGAAAGGGAAAGAGGGGTTTCTGGGATGCTGGGAGAGTTAAGTTTTTTTTGGTATGACTGAGGGATCTCTTAGTGTGTTCATTACAACCAATGGATTTGTTCACACTTCTGTCTTACTGAAAAAAAAAAAGTTAAACAAAACTCCATTTCCATGTCAAACTCAAGTCAAACATGAATATTATACCAATTATTATCAGCTCTGAATGGATTAACACTTAGTGTGACACACTTTGAACCTAAATTTAGATTTTGAGTTTCTTCTTTTGCATCATTAACTATTGGTAAGAATTGATACTTTGTGACTTTTAGTCATTTGTAGTGATTCTCTAAAGATAAAAAAGGAACAAATTACTTTATATTTAACATAAAGTAGAACATTTCAAGTTTTAAAAAATACCATGAAAATATTTTGTAAGTGTAACTGACATTTATAATTAGTTGACTTTAAGTAGAGGAAATATCCTCAATGTTGGTCCATTGGACAGCTTTATAAATATAAAGTAAATTATAGACCCTTGGTGATCTTATTTTAATTTTGTTTTCATTATCATAGAAATTATTTATGACTCATAAATTATTCTCAGGCATGCTAAATAGAGTAAAACAAAAATAAAACGGAATCACCTAGAATGATGCAATGGTAAAATAAATTATCAATATTACATCATCCTTCAGTTTTTTAATTTGATTATCCAAAGTATTTCATCATCTTCTAAGAAGGTAAAAATAACTTTGGAAACATGATTGTTGTGGTCATTGAACACATTTGAGAATTCAGATTTTTTTTTTGATGTATATATATTTTTACTGAAGTATAGTTAGTTTACAATGTTGTGCCAATTTTTGGTGCACAGCACAGTGCTCCAGTCACACATGAACATACGTATATTTGTTTTCACATTCTTTTTCACCATAAGTTACTATAAGGTATTGAATACAGTTCCCTGTGCTGTACACTATAACTTGTTGTTAATCTATTTCATATATAGTAGTGTGTATCTGCAAATCCCAAACTTCCAATATACCCCTTCCCACCCCTTTCCCCTCTGGTAAACAAGTTTATTTTTTATGTCTGTGAGTCTATTTCTATGTTGTAAATAAATTCATTTGTCTTTTTTATTTTTTAAGATTCCACATATGAATGATCTCATATGGTGTTTTTCTCTTTCTGGCTTACTTCTCTTAGAATGACATTCTCCAGGTCCATCCATGTTGCTCCAAATGGCATTGTTTTATTCTTTTTTATGACTGAGTAGTATTCCATTGTATAAATATACATCTGTCCATGGACATTTAGGTTGCCTCCATGTCTTGGCTGTTGAATATAGTGCTGCTAGGAACACTGGGGTGCAAGTATCTTTTTAAACTAAGGTCCCCTTTGGATAAATCACACAAAATCAATGGGATGCAGTTTTTTTTTAATTGCCCCCCCAAAAGATACATTTCTAGAAATGAAAGAGATATATGACCTCCTCATTAAGTTAGTCATCCATGAGGAAAGATTGCATCACGTAACATTTTGTAAAACACACCATGCCGGAGTGCATTCTTTGCTTTTTATGGTGCTCATGCATCAAAATTTACTTAATAAGATTCATAAGTGGGGGAAGGCTGAAGACATGAGTGATGATGCATTTTGTGTGTCAGTTTGGCCAGGCTGTTATTCAATCAAACACTAATCTGGTTTTGCTGTCAAGATATTTTGTAGAAGTTAAAGATATTATCTTCAGTAATCTGGGTGGGTCTCTTCCAATTAGTTGACTGGCTTTAGGAGCAAAACTGAAGTTTCTGGAGGAAAAAGAAATTAACCAATGTCAGCGCCTGCTGAAATAGGTTTCCATCCTGCCCTTCCAAAGAAGATTAGCCCTACGTGTTTTGGATTTGCCAAGCCAGTCCCGACAATTGCATAAGCCAATTCCTTGCAATCAATCTCTTTCTCTCTCTGGTGAGATCTGAGTTGAAGTGACATCTGTCATTGTTTGACCCCAAAATTGACTTTCCCCTTCAATGCCCTCTGTAACCAACCTGGATCACTCCTCTGAGCCCCACACTCAGATTTTTTTATTTCTTTCTAAATTTCTGCACTGGGATATTGTATTTGTCTAGGGAAGTCAACTCTTAACATCGTCACCCTGGAACTTTTGAAGCTCTGAGCCAGAATGTGTTCTGCCAGTCTTCTCCATCACTTGATAGCAACTCTTTCTCTTGAGTTGTCTCAGCCAGGAAGATAATAATCATCAAGGACTCCTCCCTTTTCCCAATCCCTCATATTTAATCTGTTAGCAAGGTCTCAGAGTTTCTTTCCAAAATATATCTTAAGTGTGTGCGCTGTTATATGTCCACACCACCACTGACTTTGGGCGGGACCCTCCTCGTTCACCACGATAGCCCAGGAGGCTCCTGACCATCTCTGTGCTGACACTTCTAAACCCTCCATCCCGTTCTCCACACAGCAGCCGAGCAATGGTTTGTAAAAGAAAATATAGTGGTGATATTTGCCCTATTTTGACATTCACACCAAGCCATTCAGCACCTTCACTTTGCCCTTCAAAGAGAATCAACTCTCCATACATTGTAACCCTGTTCATTTTTACAGCCTTACTCAAGACCCATTCTCCCTGCCTGACTATACTCCAAACTCATTGGCCTTTTTTATTTTCCATGCATGAAACAGTCCCAGACATTCCTGACTCACAGTTTTGTACTTCAGTCAGCTTATCACAAGGCTGGTGCACTCTTATCTCCCCACTGCAGGATCTACATCCTTAAGGGGAACGTTTCTGGCCACTTAATCTAAATTAACCTCCTTAAATTGTCTCTCCATTATCTGTATTCTAGTATCCTATTTATTTCATTGTCTGCATGGATTCGTAGCTTATAATTTTGTTTTTCTTTTCTTTCTTTCACCTATCATGTTGTCTTGTTCATTGTCCCCTCCAACGTCATGTAAGCTACAAGGACATTGACTGAGCATGTCTGTCTTTTTCCCATTTGAGCATCTCCAAAGCCTGCCCAGCGTGGTGCCAGGCAGCCAGTGATTGCTCAAAGAAAACTTGAATAAATACATAAATATTTACATTGCAACTCTGTTTCTATAAGAAGGTAAATATATTTACATTAGTGAACTAAAGCAGTGTGTTAAATTGTTACATTTTATTTAAGAAAAATACTTTGTGGCATTCAAACTTGAAGGTGACAAAGTCAATTTCCATTTCCCAGTACAAAAAAAAAAACACAAACAAAAAAAAACAAAACAAAGCAAAAAAACTCTTCCAGCATTAAATTTTGAACACATATTAGTTAAGCCTTCCTTTTTAAAATCGCTTATCCAATATGAAAAAAAGGTCCCATATCATGAATTCGAATTAAATTTCTCTATTTTCGTCAAGATGGACATTTCTTATCTAACTAGGATTCTACACTGGATTGGGTCTGTTTTGTATTCTTTGACTGGAAACAAAGACAAAATAACTAAATAAATAATGAAGTGATAAGAAACACTCAAGTATTAAAAAAATAAGTTGAGAATGGGTTTCTGGCATGAAAATAAGGCATTGCGTAAAGTGTAAGTGAGAATAGAGGGCACTTACCAGCCTGACCCCTCTCTCCAGGAGACAGTCCATGAAAAAGAAAACCTGGCATGTTTGCTGTACTGTAATTCTGTTTCTTCATTTGCCTCCTGGCTCCAGTTGCAAGCTCAGACACATCCCGTACAGCATATGATTTTGCACAAAGTCACATTTACTCCTAAAATGCAAACATAAGAAAAGTGCAATAAACATCTCCTAAATTATGTGTAAATATATGTTAAATAAATAGCTTGTAAGCATCTCAGTGTTTTTAGAAATGTCATACATTTTTTTCCATTGCACAAGCTCTGTAAACTTTTATCTACCTGCTGTGATTAATCCACATGATTTACATGATTAGGATCTTGGGAAGTTGAAATAGATTGTTTACCAGAAGAAAAGTTAGCCAGAATTGACCAAGATGGTGGTGTAGGAGGTGTTGGCTCTGCTGCTCCCAAAGACACACCAGAAGTACATCTTCACCTGTAGCATTTCCCTCTGAAAAAGACCGCAAAACTAGTGCTGCTGATAATGAGAATTCAGAAACAAGACACGGAGTTTAAGAAATTCAAGTGGGGATTTACTAAGGGATGGATAGTACGCTATCAAGAGGAGGGCAGGCAGACTCAGGTGAGCAGCTGCCCTGAGTTTCTTTGACAAGTTGGTTACACAGGGTGTAAAAATGGATGGGCAGAATATTCTCTGGGGAAGGAAAATTCCCTGATTTTCATCCCAACCTCACCTTCCCAAAGGGAGGAAAGATTTTTGTCCTTGTTCAGAATGGATTGGAAGTGTCCCAGTGTTGGTGCATGATGGGTACTTCTGATCTGCAAGGCTAATGTTATTGAAATGAGGGCAGAATGAGCAAAAGTTTCTGTTTGGACACTGGAGATCCCTGCCTTTCCCACCTTTCTTTCTCGGCCTTGTAATTGGCTGCTGAATGCTGCATATAACGTAACATATAATCAGGAACTGAGATGACAAGCCTTTTAGGGTGAGATGCTCATGATTTGTGTTTGTTTGTTTTCTTTGTTTATTTTTGCCAGTCTGGCTGGACATTGGGCTGTGTTTCATGGTTTCTGTAAATTCTAAATCATACTGCAAAATGGTGGACACACAGGGATGGAAGGTATCAGGGTGGCCATTTTTGCAAACTATCATCACCAGTATGTGTTTGAGAATTATTTGTACATTTGATACTCCCGGTCTGTTGTTCTAGGTTTCCAAAATAGGCATTGGGAAATCCAGGAAGAACTATTTTTAATGGACTATTTTTTGGAGTAGTTTTAGGTTCACAAAAGGATTGAGTGGCAACTGCAAAGAGTTCCTGTATGTCCCCTGACCTTGCACACCCACAGCTTCCCCCACTATCAACGCCCTGCACCAGTGGGACATGTGTCACAATCTGTGGACCTACATGAACACGTCATTGTCACCCAAAGCTCACTGTTCATACTGTTGTGCCTTTTATAGGATTCGACACGTGTGTAATGACACGGATCCACCATTGTCGTATCATACAGAATAGTGTCATTGTCCTAAAAGTCCTGTCTCTTACCTGTTCACCCATAATTAAAACAAAACAAAACAAAAAAATTAGGAAAGTGGGAATAGCCTTACCTAGCACAAATCTGACCACAAAGGACATACGGAATTGATTTATATTTTACATCATCCTTTGTGTTTCTCAAAACAAAGGGATTGAGGAAACTGATAATGAAATGTACTCACTTAAACATGCTACAACACACACACACACACACACACACACACACACAAGGCTGTTAAAAATACAATTTTAAAATGCATTAAAAATGCTACACTGTGACCTTTTCAGAAATATAATTTTAGATGGTTAATACCAGGAGTGAAGCTCCTAGTGTTTATTAATCACGCAGAGTCTCTCTCAGGAATACCTCTTGTATGAAGCTCAGTCATCCATCAAACACCATCATAGCTCTGGTGTTGAATTTTCTTATATGAAGACGTGGAGATTGGCTTGGGACATGTTCCCAACACCGCACCCCCTACCGGCATGGATTCCCCCCCATTGCTCCCTTCTTCTATGGACCAGAAGAGATGTCCCTTTGGTCAGTCCATCCAGATCCTCAAGGGACAAATGACCCAACCAGTTTGCCCGCACATGCATCGCTTCATCAGGAGAAAAACACTTTCTCATTCAGCATTTTAACAATAAGTAATCACGATGCTGCATTTACATTCCCCATGGGACAGTGCAGAACACATGCCCTGTGAATTATTTGTTTCCATATGCAGGCTTACTCTAATATTTTTCAATTCCTAAACGGTAGTGTTTAATTCAAAAATGTAGACCATGGTTTAGGTTCTATTGTCTGTCTGAGCAGAGCGCCACTAAGGAACCAGAAGAAGCTTACGCCATCTCAGCATCCAACGCAAAAATAAATCTCTCAGTGAAAATTTATCTGACAGCCTTAATGAAAGGAACACACACATTTTGATAGTGTTTTCTGCTGGATTCTCTTCTCTGACATTGCATTGATTCGGATGAAACACTCGTTTTACCCCTTGTTTCTTTGTATTTTAATGTATTTCTTTAGCCTTTCAGGTACCACTCTGTAATGAAGGAGACCAGCATCACTCCTTTAATTTGCAATTTCCCTGAGGTCTTTATGAAAGGACAGCGAAGTAACTGTTTAGATTTCAAAATGCCTTCCTGAAGTAATCTTTCTGTCCTTAGTTGCAAAAGTTTACTGATATCTTTGGAGAGCCAAAATTATGCGTTGAGAATCACATACGTGACAAAATAAGAAATATCATAAGCCAGAATTTATATATGCTTTTTTTTCAGGCAAAAGGCATTCTGTTTATATGTTTTTAATAAATATAAATGACTTGATCTGTTCCCCTGTACCTGCCTATACTCTGAAACGTAGTTAGATAGCAAAGATCCTGCCCACCTTCCATTCCAATGTGCATCCTCGTTAACTCCCAGTGTGATATGTTTCAATGTATTTCAACACCAGCAACCTACAACATACTCGGTTCATTCTCTTGAGTGTGATGTGTTACCCCAAGGAGGGGAAGATCTTCGGTCCTTGTCTTGCCCAAAGGAAAAGAATTCAGATGGGAGGCTAAAGGGTTGTGTGAACAGTCTTTTCAGTAAGGCAGAAGTTAGCAAAGCAAAGTGCACCTTCAAGAACTGAAGGCAGGCTGACCCAAGTCAGGAAAACAGCCTTGCCCCGCCATTGTTCCTCCTGCCTCGTAGCCTGGCTTAGGGGTGATCTCATGGGTGATTGACAGCTCATGTCCCTTGAGTGTTTAGGTGTGCCCATCTCCTTTGGGCATGTTCTTGCCCGTGATGCACACAGAAAAGCCCATGGAGGGGGGCCAAACTGCAATGCTAATTACATTACAATGAGCACTGGGTTATGTCAGGTCATGTCAGTCTCTCTACCACGCAATCATGGTGTCTGCTTCTAACCGGTTCCTATTTAGGGACCCATTTAGACAAAGTAAAACTCTTTGGAGCTCCTTATCCTGGGTGCAGGTGTACCATTATCTTCTGGATGGCTCCCTCCACTGTCCTCTCCCCCCTGCCCAGTGCCCACTTGTATCTGACTGCCCAATGCATGCATTGGAAGAGTCCCAGCCAGGTCAAGGAAGGCAATCCGTTTTCCTCAGTTTTACTGATTCCAATATTAATCTTCCCCATGGACACCAAGAATAATGTCTGGCAAAATGTCTGGGCATCTCATAGCCCAGTCAACTTGATGCTTAAAATTAACCATCACAGTGTCGTGCCATGTGGGCATTTCTTATTGCTAGACTGTTTTTTTTCCCCAAATATATTATCCTTTTAATAAAAAAAAAATGGGGTGAGGGGGGAGATGGATATGACTGATGTGGAAAGTTTATTTAGATGTAACTTGAACTTTTTTTTTTCAGGTCTCTGATAATCTAGGTGGCATTGACTTGCAAAACAATCCTCTTGCCCTGGGCTCTTGTCTTTATTCCAACAGGGGAACGGCGTTCAGACTTGGTCATGTGACACTTCAGAGAGTCTCAGTTGCGATGGTTTTCCACCATCACATGCCTCCTAGGGGTCTTCTGAGAAGATCACAGAACCTGGGTGTACCCAACAGACATGTCGACTTTCCCGGGTGCAGATGTGCACTAGATGACCTGTTGTCTTCAGGATCTCCTTCCAAGAAAGGGAGCATCTGAGGGAAGGAAGGAAAGTCTCAGACAAATCCATCCTGAGTGGGAACAGCCCCTACTTGGTACTTGGTGGGGGTGGATTCTGACAGTGTTAAAAACTGACGTTCAAAGTGATCATTTAGAGAAACATTTCTGGGTCAACATACACTCATTTTATCCTCTGTTCTAGTGTTCTTAAATACCAGCTTTTGGAATCTGTCTCCCTATTCCTTAAATTCCTAACAAACACATGAATACAATGTTCTAAACTGGTCCTCAAGGAATGCAGAAAACAGAGTTTCAATCAGTCATTGAATTTCAAAATATCAGAATTTAGCCTCTAATCAGAATATTTTTTGAACATTTTTTATTGATTTATAATCATTTTACAATGTTGTGTCAAATTTCAGTGCAGAGCACAAATTTTCAGTCATACATGAACATACATACATTCATTGTCACATTCTTTTTCACCATGAGCTACCGTAAGATCTTGTATATATTTCCCTGTGCTCTACAGGATAATCTTGTTTATCTAATCAGAATATTTTTGATTAAATTTCCTGATTTAAGATAATTGGGATTAAACAAAATATTTTCCACCCTTAAATAGATGGTGTCTATCCTTAGGCACCCAACATATTTTGGGGAGTGAAAAGGTAAAAAAAAAGTCAGTGTTTATTTGGCTCATGTGATGTTTAAACCATTTATTTTCAGCTTTGAGTAAACAATTTTGAAACAGGCATTAAGGCCGACCAATTGATTTGATGAGATTTTCAGCCTGATTGCCTGTTCACTGGAATTAATTGACAGGTATGAAATATGATTAATTTTTAACCCAACATGACTGGGCTATTTATTTTTAAGTATAAATTTTGTCTATGTGTTTACAGGAGGCAAAAATCTTTACTGGTAATAAATTTCCTTATTTTTCTCCATGTAATATGATTAAAATATCAATTTAAATGTCTCACTTTTGTTTTTATTATTTTTGGTCACAATGAAGTTTTATAAGATTATTTCATTGATAACTTCGTAGTTTTTCTTTTGAATATTGATGGAAATTTTTTATGGACATTTAAGCACATGGAAAGCTAGCAGGTTTCAAGTGGTACCAGCTTTTGAATTACCAAAAAAAAAAAAAGGCATGAAGATCAAGCTGCTTCTTTCTGAAAATGTTGCACACAGAATGACTAAATTTGAAGAAAATGGTTTGTAATTTAAGTTCAGTCTAGAATTCCTAAACTCAAGTGGGTATGAAATTATACTGCACACCTTTAGATCAAATTAACCAAACCGGTGTAGCTGATAAGTCTAGAAAGTTGCCCACTAAGAGTTAAATTATGCTGCCAGCAAATGGAAGAGCTGAACAGATACACACAAGCCATGTACTTGCTTCTGCTAACTTTATAAATGCTTACTGTTTTCCATGAATCTTTCGATATTTTATCTATATTCTGCCTGAAAAGCCAGCATCACAGGTCTTGCCACCCACATATTCCAGGTGGAAAGTAGAAATCTCCAAAAGTAGAGTGAGTTCCATCAAACTCTACAGACAGGGAAATCGTAAAATTGGTACTAAATTTCTTTTATTTGAATTTGTGTTTCTTTCCATTGCAACGTGTGGCTTCTAGAAGGCAGTAAACATTTTACGAGATTATTGTTGTTTTTTATAGAGGTTCCTTATAGTCTTTTAACTTTTTAAAAGCACAGAAATAAAGATCCCACTTGATAAGAAGTCAAACTTCCTTGGTCCCCTATTTGTTCACCACGTAAATTTGAATGAGTCGATGTTTTGAGCCATTTGCCTCAACTATAAAGATCGAACAAATGTAGCTCACTGCCTGTCTCGCAGAGATGCTGCGGGACTCATGTTACAAGTCATGCAAAATGCCGGGTGTAACCAAGTATGACACTGTGCACACACCACTTTGGTTTAAGCTTTGATCCCAGAGGTGGTTGGCTAATAACCAGCGATGATTTTGACATCATATCAAAAATGCGACTCCCCGGAGATGCTCAAACAAGAACTTCTCCTGATCAATGTTGAGATCCAACAAAACACTTTGCTAATGTGCATGATGAGAAGCAAAAATGGGTATTCATGGGGAAGGGCAGTAATTTATCAGTTGAAGTGATGAACGCTAAAAGTGGGTTCTCATCGCTGAAATGAAGGCTATTCAAGACACGTGGTTTATTCACTCTAGTTTGGACACATACCCACTCTTGTTGGAACACAATACTGTAGTTTGCTGAGTCCATCCCATGCCCTTGATCAGCCATTGATTGAGTTGGTGGTTGCAAAATATTGTGAAGGAGCTAAATGCTAACTAATGGCTCACTGTAAAATGGTGATTTTTATGTGATGTGCATCTTCCCTAAATTATATGTGCGTGTGTGTGTGTGTGTTTTGTTTGGCCCTAGTTTGGCGCCAGTTTAGGGCAGCTCCCAACACCCCAAATAATATAAAGTGTGTTCAAAACGATTTGCAAAAATTAAAATACTGGGAAGCAGAAAGTAGGGAGATCTTGGTATTTTCCACATTTTCTGATTTACCAGCAATCTAATGCAGATAAAAGTTTGCTTGCCTCTCAATGAGCTGGTCACCTGGCACCACTCAATTAGCACTGCTGGCGTGTTCGCGTACTCCTGAACACTTCTGGTCATCCCCATTTGCAGGGGCAAAGAGCTTCTCGTGATTAGCAATGGTCACACGTGCCTCCTTCAGTCCTGCGCGATCCACATTTCTGGAGGAAACAGAGTATGTAGTACCCTTTGTCAGGTACTCACCATGCCCTGGGACCCATCTGAGTCATATTCTTGTTACAAATAACATTCTCATGGAATGGCATCTCATGGTCTTTATTTCACAGATAAGAAAGTCAAAATGCACACAGATTAAAAAATGAGGGTGCATGCACCAAACCAGAACTTGGATCCAAAAAGGGACGTCTCCAAGCTCCGATGCCAGGTGGCCTCTCGCACAGAGCAATCTCCTCCTAAGTGGTGAGCTCGCCCCCCTGAACCAAGGTGTTCTGTGCCGTAAGAGTTGCTGCTGCACAGGGTACCCGGAGATTTGATGGATGCTCAGTTTAGCTGGAAAACGTTCTTTCTCATATCCGGTGGCATTTTGAGTTTCCAGATTCTGAGCGCCACTGAAAAGGAAACCAAACATCTGAGAAATGCAGCAAGAACTCTGCTCCACATCCGATGTGCAGTGAACAGTGATGGAATTGTAATGAAGAAAAATATCCAGAATCTTTAAGAAATTAGGACAAATGGCTAGCAAACAGAGGTCCTTCAGTAGGACCAGGCTGTCATCAGCAAATAAAAGAAATGGGCAGATCCAGGGAGTCCGGTGAGCTGGGGCTTGCATCCCAGGACCTCTTACCTGCCCACCATAGTACCTTGATCAGAGATGCTAACAGGATCCAGATTAAAAGATGATGCATGGAAGGTGTAGTAAGTACCACATAGAAAATAGATGAAAAACCAGATTTCTTCTGCAGGGCACAGGGAACGATATTCAATATCTTATAGTAACCTCAAATGAAAAAGAATATGAAAATGAATATATGTATGTATATGTAGGACTGAAACCTGACACAGTACACCAGAAATTGACACACTGTAACTGACTATACTTCAATAAAGAAAATTTACATTATAAGTACTGAATAATAAATGTATAAATGCTCAATAAACGGCTCTGTTGATGGCGAAGATGGTTTTGAAGCAGTTTGACGTGGCTCTGGGTTGCACAGAGGACTGGAATCTTCAGGACAGAAGTGTGTCCCCAAACCCCCATCTGCTGAAATCCACCAGACCTGAGAAAAGCTGATGGCGTTGGGCCTGGAGGAGGAGGGTGGCCCTTGGTGGAAAAGGAGAATTTTAGACATAGTTCTTTCATACCCCTTTCCTCCTATTCCAAACAACGTCCTGGGGTGAAACAGGAGGCATTCACCCTCTACATCTGAATCACTCCCGTGTCATTCAGCGGAGTCCAGAGTCTGCAGTCCAATTACCTCTCTCAAGGACATACAGGTCAATTGATTCTCCTTCCCCATAAATACCCAAGTCAAACCAAGACGATTTCTTGGAATTTAACTGGAAATATCTCCAGCAAGATTAAGAGTTTCACATCAAGGCTATGACTAATGACATCAATTCATTCTGAGCTCATTACGCCAACCCACATGCAGAAAATTTATCCTTTCTGTAAAGAACAAAGAAGTGCCTGGAGGAGAGAGGTCTCTGTGCACACGTGGAGATTTACAGAGGAGTGAAGGAAGAAATGGAAACAGCTTTAGCTTTTCCCTTGCATTTGCTGAGGGTGGTTCATAATATAAATACTCCTTTAGCAAAGGCTAATTAATTGTGATGGCTTGCCAGAGAACAACTGAGTGATGGATTGCTTTGCATTGTCAGAGGACAAAATGGTACAGGGAGAGCTGGAGAGCGGCTTTGTTCGAGAATGGATTTCACATCCACCTGCATGGCCGGGCTAGAACGGAAGACACGATGCTCGGCTAGCTCTGCTGTAACTGGGCTCATTTGTTACACAGCATCCACTGGCTTCACAAGCAGATCTCTGTTCCTTCTTGACAGACCCCATAAAGTATTCATTGTCTGGGGTTTTGGAAAATCATGGCATGAGTTACTCAAATCTATTAATGGCAAAACAGGCCACCTGCGCTCCCCTGAAATCACTTCGAGACTTTGACTTGGCAGTGGTTTCTGGGTTACTGAGGCAAAGGAAGAAACTTATATAAGGGGATGCAGTTAAACGTTTTGTTTTGATCCTAGAGATGTATTGCTTTCTGTTACGCACTGATCCCTTCTCAATCCACAGAGAATATTACCCTTGGAGAACTTTTTTCTTTCTTTCTTTCTTTGAACACCCATGAAGCTTACTTATTTCCCCTTCAGTTTACATTTATGCTTATGTATGTTCATCTTCTTAGAAGAAACAGGAGAGGAATGCTTATGGGAAGCATTTGATGGTCTCACATTCAAGATGGTGGTTTTGCCAATTTGCCAAGGACTCTGAGTCACCAGGGTGTGGTGGTCACTGCACCAAGTCTCCAGCGCCTGCACCCCAGCTCAGCGATGGTTTTGTCCCCACCCCTCAGTAAACCACTTATCTGATTATAGTGCAGATATATTGTAACCATCATTTATATTTAACAATCTTATCTTCTTGGTTATTCTATTTTTTCATTCTTCACCTTCGGTCTTGGACCTTCACAATTTTTCTGTAAAAACTGCAGCCAGGGCTCCCAAGTCTGAACTTTTCAAAATGAGGGTCTTTTTTGGAGAAAAATACCAAGAAAAAGCTGAGTTAATTTTGAAAACAAGTAAACCCACATACACACAAACAAAGTCTTACTTCTTTGAGTTGAAATCATGTATCTAATAACAAGTTCTAAATGAATGGTGACAGCTGAGCCCTTGACAAATCCAGTTTAATTCTTGGTGGCCTCCAGAGAACATTCCAGGGCTCCTTCGGGACACACATAGCAGTGATGCAAAGTCCATGCCTGGTGGGAATTGGGCAGCTATGATTGGCTCCCGTTTTCCAGGAGATGAATTTCACTGAGCTCATTTAAAAACCGAGGGCCAGTAAAGGACCCTCAGATCCATCCTTAGCCCTGGCAAGAGAGGTAAGACCTCACAGGACTTCTCTGGCCCTTCTCTCTGACCTCATCTTTCTTCCCCGAGACAGATCCTGCACGACCAGTGGGATTGAACCATGCAAGGCCCCAAAGTCCACCGTGTGGACCACGCACAGGTCCAGGTGTGCTCCCGACATGGGCAGCTGTGGTGCAGAGGAAGCAGCGAGCATTCATGCCTTATGGCACCTGCCCAGGTCTCCGTGGGCATTGCCAACCCAAGGAGGTGGGGGGAAACTCAGCTATAAAGGAAGGAAAACTCTGACCACGATCCCTTCCCCTCCATGAATAGGAGGGTATAAATGATGAGGAGGGGCCAACATCTTCTCCTAAGGAAGGCTGGTATATCTGTGCACCTGTTCAGGAATCAGGCCCTTTCTCCTTTGCATCACTTGGGAACGAGCCTGGCAGCAGCCTTGGTGGGCTGTCCACTTCCCACAGACCCCCAGGCTCTCCATCCTGCAGCATCCTGGTACCAGCCCGGGTCCCAGGAACCCACGGCCAACATGAAGTTATCAGCATCCCCAAAGGACCTCTAATTGGAGCGCTAGGCACCAACTCCCACTCTTCTTTGGGAGTCCAAAAACAAAGTCCTTCTTTCTTGTAAACGGGCTGGAATGATCCCTCTATTATCATGTCATGTGAACCCGGAGGACCTCACGGCTGGGGGCACGGTCCTGTCTGCAACTCCCCTCACATCTCTGATGCTAACCAGTGACAACAGGGTACCACAGCGTCTGGAGCCGCAGGAGTGCCCAGCGCCCTCCAGGTCCTCATAGTCTCTCTTGGGACCTCCGTGCTGTTGCTGACCAACACTGGTGGAAATGTGATGCTTGCAAAGTTTTCACGGTATAACTTCAAAAGGAGTATGACTTAGGGAAAAAAAAATAGAAAACATAAAAGCATTAGAGAAGATACCAGTAGTAACATATTAGTAAGACTATTACCATGGTTACCGAAGGGTAACTGGAATCTACTTCTCAAAAACTAACCTAGAAAGGATATTTTGATGCAATCTTGTAGCTTCTACATTTCACTGATTTATGAAATTGAATGCATTTAAAATGTTTTAATAAATAATGTTAACTGCAAAATAGCTTTGAAGAATGTCTAGTGACTGAGATAAATTACTTATCATTTTATAATAATGAGAAAATATATCGCAATTATTATGATTAATTTTGTATTCTATTTAATGTATCTTCTCATATTTCAAATCTATGTTTTCAAATTTGATGGATTTGTTTATGGATTTCTGAAACTTTTTTTTAAGCCAGTATTTTATTTTATTTTATTTTATTTTATTTTATTTTATTTTATTTTATTTTATTTTATTTTATTTTATTTTATTTATTTTTTTCTGTTTGTTTCTGGTGTGTTTGGGGAAGGGAATTAGGTTTACTTATCTTTAGAGGAGGTACTGGGGATTGAACCCAGGACCTTGTGCATACTAAGCATGCACTCTACCTCTTGAGGTATGACATCCCCCCAAATTTCTGAAACTTTGATGCACCTTAGGTATGATGTATATAAGCATGATAATGTAGGGTTTGCTGTTGTTTTTTTAAAAAAAACTGTATTACAATAGGTATTCAATCTTACACAAATGGAAAAGACGCTAGCTAAAAATTGACATAAGATCACACCCCACATTGCTAAAAGTAGCGTACTTTCATTTTGATTTTTTTTTCTATAAAAGATTGTCAAGAACTACATAGTATTGTGAGTAACCTTTAAACAGTAAAAACAGAAGCTGCCATTTCTCACTGCAGGTTTTCTTTTGGCGGATAATTACATTTCTCAGAATGATAGTTTCTACATGCGGATAAACACTCTTCACTTCTAACGCTGCTCTGAATCACGAGGTTGAAGATCCACTGAAGTCAATCACCCAAGACATTCAGCAAATCCTTCATAAATACATTTTGCTCCTATGCCATTCATCATGTGAAAAATACTGAAAGTCAAGTTGATTTTGTAGTCATTGTGGAAATGGGCATGATGGAAAAGACTTGTTTCTGATAAATTTCTCTGCAGAACTTTCATTATATGTTAGAGGTTTCCATCTTAGAGGCAGTGAAGTTGATGTATTTTGGCAATCTGAGCCGTGTATTAATTAATACAATTTTTCAGTCAGATGGTTAGAAACATTATATTAGTGTTCAAAAGTCAGCTACTGGTACTAACTTTAGCTGAAGCAACTGTCAAATATTCCATTGTCTAACTGGAAAGCAACATGCAATTTGAAGCCCAATGATGTCTTTGTTTAAATGAGTTTATGTTTAAACCTATAAGCAAATGTGAGAGAAAATTTTTATGGGAAATTTTTTTATTTTTAATGGGAAAAAAGTAGTTAAAGTGAATATTCATTGTGATGCTTTTTTTGGATACGTTAAATGCAAACAACCAAAGTAAAATATGATATTGGATTTCTGAGCTGTAATTCACCAACCTATGCAAGAGATGCCAGTGCATTCAGTCAACAATATTAAAATCACTGTAGTGTAATTTATATCGATGCTCCTTCCTGAACCCTGAGAATTTTCCCTTAGCACAGAGGGGTCTGAGAGGTCGTCTCCTGCAAATTTCTATTCACAATGAACAAACTATAAATCAGGGAAAGGTTAGCACCTTTTAATACCATTCTTTTCATGAAAATATATTTCACATTGTCTGGGGATTAATTAGTTTACTGCTTAGAAAATATATCTCTGCAGGAAGGAGATAAAGGCTGAGCATGAAATACTTATAATCTAGGGTAGGGAAAACGTTAAGTATTTTGGCAAAATGTGGAGTGGAAAAATATTTAAAAAAATCAGCATTTGTTTGAAGTTGAGGCTGACGACAGCACAAACAAAAATTAAATTCTGGAGTCTGAGAATGTATCAGATGTTGTAGCTAAAATTCATGACGATGATAACAGTATTACTAAATTGTCATAAGTTTGAATTATTTTTTCAATTCTCTTTTACAGTAGGCAATGCTAATTTCTCAGTGCCTTCCACTGAAGTTCTTGGAAAAGAAATATATATTTTTGGCTAACGCAGTCTGTGTATATTACTACTGCTAAGGTTGCCACCAAAAGACTAAGCTTCCACTTTTCCTGTAATTCCACAAAGTAAAAATGTATTTCTTCTTCAACTGCTTCCAGATTTGAATGCTTGGCTGATGGAAATGATGGAATATCGTCAAATCAGTCACCGAACCGTGTGCCCACGAAGGATTCTTGATGAATACTTTCAAATTCAAGTTTAAGTTTGCCGACCTCAAATATTTTGATTTCTAACATGATCATGACTGTTTGCTGTTCACAGTCCTCTGAGAACAATTTGGTTTTGGCTCAAGATTTGGACAAACGTCCCAGAGCTATGTGACAGCCTTTCAAGACAACACGGTTATCCGTTACTGCACATCTGAGCTCAGCTACCCTTCCGTGCGTGCTGACTTTAGTAGATGCCTAGAGTGGTTGACAGGTAAGAATCCTAAATTCTCAAAGCATCCAGATTTGGTTCCTTTTTTGTTTGCTTTATATTTTTATTGAGATATCATTCACTTCCCAGACAGTTCATTCTCCCTTTTAAAGTGTACAGTATATTGTTTGAGTATATTTACAAAGTTGTGGAACCATCACCAATATCTAATCACGAAATATTTTCGTAACACAGAAGTCACTCTCCAATTCCTCTTCCCACTGTCCTCTGGCAACCATTTATCTGCTCTCTCTGTGGATCTGCCTGCATTTTATTTAAATGGAGACATAGAATATGTAATGTTTGTGACTGGCTCTTTCTCTTAGCAAGCTCTCAGTGTTCATCTGTGTTGTAGGATGTCTTAGTAAATTATTCCTTTTAATTCTGGAAAAATATTCCATTGTACGGATTCACAAAATTTTGTTGGCTCATCTTTTAGATGATGGCTACTTGAGTTGGCCCCCACACTTTGACTACTATGAAAAACGCTGCCATGCTATCTAATATTCACGTGAAGTGTTTGTTTCTGGCTCTCATTTCTAGATATATTTGTAGGAGAATTGCTACATCATACAGTCACTCAATTTTGAAATTTTCTTGGAATTGCTACGCTATTTTCCTACAGCGTTGCACATGTTATGTTCTCACCAGCAATGCTGAAGGCAATGTCGCCACATCTTCAGAAAGTTTTCTTATTGTTCCTTTTTTAAAATAACTATCTTAGTCACGGTGAAGTGGGAGCGTATTGTGATTTTTAACACTGATTTCTATAATGTTAATGATTTGGAGCATCTTTTCATGTTCGATTAGCCATTTATATCTTATTGGGAAAAATGTCTATTGAGATCATTTGCCTGTTTTTAACTGGGTTGTCATTTAATAGTTAAGTTGAAGACTGTAAGAGTTTTTTTTTTTTTCTGGGTATTTTAGCCACAATTTCTTTACTAGATATGTGAATTTCAAGTATTTTCTCCCGTGTTGTGAATTATTTTTTCAATTCCTCTCTGGTGTCAGTTGCCACACAAGTTTTTAAATTTTTATGAAGTACAAATTATCTATTTTTTTCTTTCTCACCAGCACTTTCAACAGTATGTCTAAGAAACCATTGCCTAATCTAAGGTCCCCAAGACTTAACACCTATGTTTTCTTCTATAAGTTCTTACAGTGTTAGCTCTTATAGTTAGGTTTGTGATCCATTTTGAGTTAGATTTTTTTAACATTTTTTATATATTTTTTAATCATTTTACAATGTTGTGTCAAAGTCCAGTGTAGAGCACAATTTTTCAGTTATACACGAAGATATATATATTCATTGTCACATTTTTTTCACTGTGAGCTGCCATAAGATCTTGTATATATTTCCCTGTGCTATACAGTATAATCTTGTTTATCTGGTCTACACTTTGAAATCCCAGTCTATCCCTTCCCACCCCCCACCCCTTGGCAACCACAAGTTTGTATTCTATGTCTGTGAGTCTGTTTCTGTTTTGTATTTATGCTTTGTTTTTTATTGGATTCCACATAGGAGCGATCTCATATGGTGTTTTTCTTTCTCTTTCTGGCTTACTTCACTCACAATGACATTCTCCAGGAGCATCCATGTTTTCTTTCTTTCTTTTTTTTTTTAATATGGTGAATTTGAAGGATCTGACTTCTTTATTTTGCATATGTGTCTTAGCATCTTTTGTTGAAAAGCTTACTCTTTCTGCTTTGAACTGTCTTGGCATCTTTGTCTAAAATCAATCAGCTATAAGTGTAAGGATTTATTTATACATTCTCAATTCCATTTCATTCATCTCCCCCCCTCTTTATAGTATCTCACTCTCTTAATTACAGAAGCTTTGCAGTAAGTCTAGAAATAGGCTCTCTCTGTCTCTATTTTTCTAACTAGATGAAATCTAATTAGAAATCTAATTAATATGTTGAAATCTTTCTAGCTTATATGGAAATTATATATATATATATGCACACATATAATATATACAGTTAGCATATATAACATAATATAATATAATATAATATAATATAATATAATATAATATAAATATTAAAGGGAAATTTGGTGAAGTGTGGCATTGTGTTCTAATAATAATTTATCATTAGGTCCTTATTGGATAAATATGAAGTATGTTACTTTGTATTTCTCATCTATGAAATAAAGGCAGAGATTTTAATAATTACTCAGTTTCTTTTAAAGCTCAGATTTTACAAATATTTAAAATTGATATATACTTACTTAGCATTAAGATATTATTATATGTCTATCTTGGACTGAAACAAAAATGTTAACCTTCAGTAATTCAAATTTAGCACTTACCAGGATATTACATTTAGCTGCCGAAGCGTATCAGAGGTTTGTTCCATCTCACACTCATGCATCAGAAATTCTCCACCAGGCAGGTGAGCTGCATCATATGGGAAGGGATACAGAAGTGAATTGGAGGAGGAAATATTTACCCACAGTCCTCAAACATTGGTATAAACAATTTTGTATGTTTACTTTTACCTAAAATTTATCTTTTAGTCTACGTTTAACATTTGGGATAATACGTATAAAATTGATGTGACTAGTGTGTGGAAGTGTTTACTATTTAGCCTTCAGTGAGTCAAAATCTGGATGTTCCAATAAGCCTGTAAGGCTCTCTTTTAATCTCTGTTGCGAAAGTCTCCACTTCTTTTGAATATGATTATTTTTTAAGCTCCTGCATATGGTAATGAGTGTCTGCAGATTCAAGATAAAGCTGATCTCTTAAAATATACAACGGAACATTCCAGTCCTCTAGGCACAGAGAGGAAACTGGGAGGTTCCAGACAGAGCCCTGGCACCCTGCGTACCAGAAATCTGCAGTTGGACATGCAAAGAAGCATTAGCGATGCCTTAATCCAATTTTCCTTTACATCCATCAACGTTTAAAGGTTCAAAGGATCATCGGGACCACTTTATTCAACAGGGGGAAGTGGGCACATGAAGGGATACAGAAGTTTGCGAAGAAAAGCAAATGACTGGATCCTTTATAGATGGAAGATAAGGCTCATATGTTGACTTTCTTATAAGACAAACAGAAAGGGAACACTTTGCTTTTCATTGGGTAAAATATGTTTATATAACTGGGTACTTGGGAGAGGCATTTTTAATGATTCTTCTAAAATGTCACACATATTTCCAAGTAAGTTGTATGAGAAAAACAAATACAGTTACTAAAGTTTTACACATGTAAAGGTCAAAAACAAGGTTAGATTGAAGATTTTTCTTATTAGTTACATGTGACTATTTCTGGTGTTCACAGCAACTTTGCATTCAGTCATGAGTTTAGTATTTATCAATTTGTCGATTATTTGATATCATCAAACCACTAATTGAGTCAGGCGCAAAGGAAGATAATGGCTCAAAAAATGATAATGACTTTTTAGGTCTGCACCCATTTTAATAATTTACAGAAAAAAAAAGACAAAGTACATTGTCTCATTTAATGCTCTAACAATGCAATCACTTAAATATTTATATTTCTGTTTTAACCCATCTGTCTTCAAATCCTTTTTTTTTGGGGGGGGGGTCCTACTCCATGGTATGCTGTGTATGCAAAGGAAGAAAACGGGAGAGAAATCTTGCCTGAAATTGAGCAAACCATTCTATAAAAATATGGCCGTGTTGTCGTTCTGGAAATGTTTGAATATGTTCTGCCCAGCTGTTCCACAGAGTAAGATGGCTTAAATTGCTCAGTCCCCCAGGGTATCTTCAGTACCTATTTAAGACTTGGCATATATCATGTAATCAAACACGGTTATTCGGGAATGTGCAAGGAATTGAAGTGTGACCCCAAATGTGGAGTGTGGCAGGCAGGAAGGTATAAAGTCTAGCGTGGTCAGCCCGGCTTGTGCGATGACGGGGCGGGATGGTAGGTAATTTGGTTGAGAGATGACCAGGGCCAGATTCTGCCAGACATGGAGACCATCCTGAATATCTCTCCTTTTACCCAAAGGACATAGGGAGCCATGGCAGGGTTTTGACAGGAGTGACGTCATGTGATTTTGTCATCAAAAGATCACTCTAGCATCTGAGAAAGAACAGGAGAAAGGCAATCCTTTGAGATGAGAAGAAAAATACAAGTTATCCACGCCAGACAGCATTCTGCAAAAACGAACAATTAAAAAAAAGTTTTTTTTTTGAAGCTAGAAACACCATTTCTGTGGGCCAGCAAACTCAGAATAGTTTTTAAAAATGGAACTTTTGTCTCTTAGCTCTCTTGCTTCATTTCGTCCCAAGCCAGGAGCACAGATCAAAAGGAAGACAAGAGAACCAGAGGCAGAAAGTAATAAGAAAAGTTACATTCCAGGCTCGACTACACTTACCCCATGGAAACCTCATAGAAAGTTCACTCAAACCCGCCATCGAAAGAGTGAGAGGCAAGTTCATGTATTCAAGATGGAACTACTTATAATCCTGTTTCCTGGCGGTTGGATTTCTGATCGCCTGTCATTTCACTGTGTTTTCTAAGCAGGTGTGGAACCACTATTTCAAGGGCAGTGAGGCCGACAGTACGTCTGTGACCAGGGGAGGAGATGGAAATACAGTGGGACGGTTTTTAACCATCTCTTGCTAGAAATTCGCAACATGATGGTGACCCCTGCCGCGATGGGGGTTGTGGTCCTGTGTCTGTGAGGTTAGTCACAGAGTATTTTTTCTCAGCCTAAGCCAGGTAGCTAAGGGTGCGGTGGATAAATTGGGAGTTCAAGATTGACAAATATTAACCATTATATATAAAATTAGATTTAAAAAAAGTCTTCTGTAGAGCACAGGGAACTATATCCAATATATTGCAATAGCCTTTAATGAAAAAGAATATGAAAATGAGTATGTGTGTGTATGTGCATGATGGGGACATGATGCTGTGCGCCAGAAATCGACACATTGTAACTGACTCTACTTCAATAAAAAATTAAGAAATAAAAATAAAAAATAAGTGTGACTGAATCCCCACCCTGAAGTGGGCCCCTCTAACTAGGAATGGATTGCCCACATGAGATATTACATTGATTTCATGCCACAAAGCCATCAGGAGCCAATACATCAATGTTCCCCTATAGAGCTCGTGGGAATTTCCTCCGACTCTAGAATTTCAGAATGTAGATCTGTCATCTTGTCTGACATTGGTTGGTTTGCTGCCTGTAAAATTGCAAATACGGAGTCTCAGAATTGGAAGGAGCCATTGCAGGAGTCACTAGCATATGTGGTTCCTTTTCATTTTGTGTTTTATGCCAACTTTATTGAGGTACAATTGATATACATTGAATGTGTACAATTTGATGAGTTTGGACATAAGCCACACCCCTGAAACCATCCCCCCCCCCAAACAAGGAAACAGACATCCAACATCTCCCAAATTATCCTTGGGTCAATTTTTTTTCTTTTTAGTTTGTGATAAGAATACTTAACCTGAGATCCACTCTGAACACACTTTGAGGTGGGCAATACTGCGTTGTGAATGCCAGGCTGTCTCATATGGCCGACTTCTAGAACTTACTCATCCAGAATAAAGGAAACTTTATACTCACTGGTTGCAGGGGGTGTATTTCCCTGGTCTGCACCCTGTCTGCCCTCAGTCTTCAGCTGGTGAGGGGACAGGGGCTTCGTTCCCCACTGTGGGAAGGAAGCACTCCATCTTCAGAGATTCTAGCATTTGGACCCAGTTCTTCGCTGGTCCCAACTCAAGCTTCAAGATCACGTGCAAACATTCAAGTCCTCCTTCTCCCGGAAAGCTCTTCACGTCTTTGTATTAGAACAAGGATGCAGAATGAAATGAGTGAGCTGTCATGGATAGAAATCAACATTTTTTTTCTTTTCCAAATGGTTTCTTCTTTCTGTTCTATCCCATGCCTACACTGTCCTCAGACTCTGGGTCGTATTTTATCTCCCACCTCATGTGGTGTTGGCATTTCTCTTTTGTTTAGGGGCAGATATTTGGTATTGTGCCATTTTTTATATCTTTTGGAAAACAACTGTGTGTATTCTGATTAAAGGGGGGAAAAAAAGCAATACACAGCCATTGCTACACATATGGGAAAAACAGAAAAGTCTGTCTCATTTGGGAGAAGAGACGTTGCTCACCATCTTGGTGTTTCCATCCCCACCTGCTGCCTCCCCTCCTTCCCACCTTCCAATGTCGTCACGGCCACCCCCAAAAGGAGCTGCCCATATTCATCCTTCCCATTAAATCACGCCCCTTAACCACTAATTTCCCCCACTGACATGTTCTAAACTCAATCACAGTCTTTGATTTTTTTTTTAATTGAGGTATAATTGACATGGAACATGACATTGATTTTAGGTGTGCAGCATCATGATTCGATTTTCCGTGTAGATTGCGGAAAGATCACCACCCTGTTTAGTGAACATCCCTCACCAGACACAGTTGCAAAATTTGTCTTTTCAACCACAAGGTGGCTAAAACTTTCTATTCTGGTGACATATGACCTTCCAACTTAAGACACTCTGACCTTTAAAAGACATGGCGTCTTTGGGCTCTGCCTTTTCTTCTGTTTATTTACCTATTCCAGTCTGACTTCTCCTTGAATGCAAACAAAGTCTGTCCGTGGTTCTCCTAAGCATTTCTGGAAGCTGCCCTGGGCTGTCTGGAATGCACATTCTTTGCAATACTTTCAGCTACCCCAGCAACCTGTCCCCAGACAGCAGCTTCCATGAGGATGCTCGAGATCCACTCTTCATCAGAGGCACACGTGGCACACCTTCCCCTAAGCTGGGGGATGTCCCGGCCCCCTCGCTCCACCACAACCAGGTTTTTCCCTCTGCTACTTGGCACACACTCCCTCCCTAGAGGGTCTCCACACCTGCTCCCTGGGGCTCCCTCTGCCTGCATCCTCCCCTCCCCCGTCTTCTCAGCCCTATTTATGCTTCAGATCCCAGCTTCCTTAATTAGTGGAGCCTGCTCTGTGCGACTGGGTGGGACATATCCCTGCCTAGTAGAATGTTCAAAAGTGCCAAGGTCCTTTGATTCATTGGAATTATTCAGTGTGTGAGCTTGACCTTGAGTGTGGTTCCCTAAGACTTTAATTTGCAAATAAATTTAAAAGGAATGTTGCAAAAAAAAGGTAATATAAAAATCACCCATATGCCCTTTGCCAAATACAGCCAATGCTAACATTTTATCTCATTTGTATACACACGTATATACTATGCATCATCTGAGAATATATATTTTGCATGTATCTTGACTCTACGAACTTGAGATGCATTTAAGAACAAGATAAGATCTTCTGTAGCCACAGAGCAGTTATCGATGTCAGTAAATTTAACACTGATACTATAACATTATCTTATCTAATCAGTTTTGTCATTTACTCTTTTGTAATGTCTTTTTCCTGCTGTGCAAAGATCAGTCTAGGGCCTGGTATGGCATTTGGCTGTCAGCTCTTTTTAGTGTCTTTTAACTTGGAACTTTTCCCTGGTCTTTCTTCTTTCTCTCTGTTTCTGTCTTTCTTTCTCCCTTCCATTCTTCCTTCCTTCCTTTCATTCTTTCTCTTTGTCTTTCTCTATTTTCTTTCTTTGTTTCTTCCTTCCTTCCTTCCTTCCTTCCTTCCTTCCTTCCTTCCTTCCTTCCACTTTGTCTTTCTTTCTTCTTTCTTTCTTCTTTATTTCTCTCTTTCTTTCCTTCTTTTATACATACATTTTTTATTGACGTATAGTCAGTTTACAATGTTGTGTCAATTTCTGGTGTACAGCACAATTCTTCATAGAGGAACATACATATTATCATTTTCATATTCTTTTTCACCATAAGTTGCTACAAGATATTGAATATAGTTCCCAGTTTGATACAGTATAAACTTGTTGTTTATCTATTTTATATATATTTGTATCTGCGAATTACAAACTCCCAATTTATCCCTTCCAACCCCCTTCTCTCCCCAGTGACCACGAGTTTGTTTTCTATGTCTGTAAGTCTGTTTCTGTTTTGTAAATTAACAGGAACAAAATGGAAACCAAATGCCAACTTGAAATATGTAAGCACACTGTTCATATCCTAAGAAGTTAATTACAATTTATACATTAATACAAAATCATTCAATAAAGAATTGCACATCTAAAAAGGACATAAACAATTTCAATTAAAGAAATATATTTAATAAAACTTAAATCAAATACACAAAACTTAGACCAAGAAACATTATAATTTAATTCTTAAATTAGAAAAAAATGAAAAAAATTTTTAACACTTGATGGAAAGTGTTTGGAAGAAACAGATCCTCAGAAGTAAGAGGTGGTTAAGTGCAAACCTTTACAAGGCATAAATGATTTGGCAGTATCTTCACTCTTTAAGGGTATTTCCATCCTTTGACAAATTGTTCAAATTCTATAATTATCAGAGATATGCATGAGGATTTAAGACAATTATATTCATTGCAGTGTTTATTTACTGAATGTTTTATTCTGTTTGATTTTGATTTGGCTTGAGTAGTTTTCATGTTTTTTGATGGAATTAATTCCATCTAGCACAACCTGGGGTCTATACCCTATAGAGAATATTTGAAAATATTTTAATGAACCCATCCGTACCTGGGACAAAAAAAATAGGGAAGATGATGAAAATATGCCGAGGGCTGTTTGGTAGGGAGAGTGTGTGCAAGGTAACTGCAAATGTCCTTCAATGACATTGCAATGTTGTCTCAAGAATCACGTGATAATTTCCTTATGTAGAGGGACCTAGTGTCCAGCAGTGCTGTAAAAATGCTTTGAGTTCCCCAGCAATTGAATCGCAACCATTTATTAATTTTGAACGTCAGGACAAAAGGAATTATTTCAAGGATATACTAGTGCACTTGAAAAACCGACGGAAGTGTATTATACTCGACGTAACTCACGCGATAGCCTTTATCTCAGTCACTTCCATTGCTTACACACCAGCTTCCAAACTAACTTTAATTCATCCACTCTTTAAAACTGAATGCCTGTAACAATCTGATTTTCTTCTTCTTTTTTTTTTAAGCACAGTAAAATCTGTATCAGGTTTTCCCTTTGCTGTTATTTTTGGAAAGAACTTATAGCAGGAAGAGATGGGGCAGAGACCTCTCATTTCCTTTTATTTTCCGCTAACTCTTTCTTCCTTTGTTTTTAACGAACTCTTCTAAGCAATGCTGATTCATCGTAGATGTGCAAAACTCCTTCAAGTTGCTGTCACTGCTTTAGGATGCTTTAAAATAGATCTTCGTTTTGCTAGAGCTGAAGGGGGGCAGGGATGAGGGATATATATACAGGAATTTATTATCAATAAGATTAGGCAGATTACAGCTATCAAACGCTCTGACAAATAACCAAAAAATCCATATACAAATCATCAGTCATCAAATCAAAGTACTTAAAACTGACGATATATTAGAATTTTTTATTGCAATAACTTTACTTAAAACAAACAAACAAACAAAAAGCCTGCAAGACACAGTGTGACATTGTAGATATTCAAAAAAAATAAGGCTCACTTTTGCCCCTAAAATCTCTGAGCATGTGGAGGAAAAGCAATTTATATTTGACTAGCATGTTGTATTTATCAGACAAGAGGGTTTTTTTGTTCTTGTTGTTCATAATGGTGGTATTATCGATATGATTACTTTGACAGATGAACAAATTGAAACTCAGAGACGTTTTAAGTGATTTAGGGTCACATAGTTAACTAGTATAACCGCTGAAGAAGAAACCTGTATTTTTATTTATTTTTTATTTTTTATTTTTTTAACATTAGTGATTTATAATCAGTTTACAATGTTGTGTCAAATTCCAGTGTAGAGCACAATTTTTCAGTTATATATGAACATATATATATTCACTGTCACATTTTTTTCTCTGTGAGCTATCATAAGATCTTGTGTATATTTCCCTGTGCTACACAGTATAATCTTGTTTATCTATTCTGCATTTTTGAAATCCCATCTATCCCTTCCCACCCTCTGCCCCCTTGGCAACCACAAGTTTGTATTCTATGTCTGTGACTCTATTTCTGTTTTGTATTTATGCTTTGTGTTTTGTTTGTTTGTTTGTTTGTTTTTGCTTTTCAGATTTCACATATGAGCGATCTCATATGGTATTTTTCTTTCTCTTTCTGGCTTACTTCACTTAGAATGACATCCTCCAGGGACACCCATGTTGCTGCAAATGGCGTTATGTTGTCATTTTTAAGGCTGAGTAGTATTCCATTGTATAAATATACCACATCTTCTTTATCCAGTCATCTGCTGATGGACATTTAGGCTGTCTCCATGTCTTGGCTATTGTAAATAATGCTGCTATGAACATTGGGGTGCAGGTGTCATCCTGAAGTAGAAACCTGTATTTTTAGAGCAGTGATATAGTTCCACTTCTGTAGTTGCTTCTTTCAAAAGTTAAACTTATTCACAATATTATTTTTTTAAATTAACACTATGATAATTAGGTATATCTAAATAACTAAAAAATAATTAAATATGCAAATACTCTGATGGGGTGCAGTCCAGTAATGAAATGAGTCATTAATTCAAGGTCCTGAAAGAGAGATTTCCCGACAGTGTTCATGGTGGGGGTGCTTTGAATCTCTGCACTTTGGGGTCAGAGTTCCTTAAAAGGGCTGGTTCTTAAAATAAAATAATTCCTGTTGTACATATTCCCAAAATAATTGTCACCCTCACTAGTGGTTCAATTAGATTCTCCTAGTGACTCCCCAGGTTAATAAAGCTAAACCAGCATGCCTCTGGGAGTTCCACTTTGACAGTAAGTTGTAAGAAGATAAAGATGGTTTCTGATTAAAAAGAAAAAACAAAAAACAGCTCCCCAGCCGTACCTTTCTGATGGGAACACAGGACATGCACCACTGCCTAGCGATTGTCTTTACCATCTTAACAGCCAAAGTGGGTCAGTTCGCAGGTTCCCTGATTGATTGGGTAAGGATTGTTTAAGACAGCCAAAAAGAAACCAATTTGGTCAAAAAGAAAATCAATTTAATGGCCATTGAGCAAGACAGGTGAGAAGGCGGGAGTTCCTGGAAGGTGTGAGACTCACTGCCCTGTAAGGTCGTCCTTTAAATCTTTGTGAGTGTGGTTTTAAATTAGATTCACTGACTTGTTTACTTCTGTCCTGGCGGAGGGTGGAAACTTCCCTGTGTTTCTGTCTGGCTGCAGGATATGGGGTTCTCAGCTGTGGTCTCAGGAGATGGCTCCCAACCACTGAGGTGACACAGGGCAGCGTGAGACGGAGCAGTTACATTTCCCAGTCCCGTGCCCCTCCCACGATGATGGCTGGCATGAAAATGGACATGTGGGTCCACTTTCCTGACCCCAGCTCTGAACCTTTGTTATGCTCTGGATTCCTTTGTTAAAATGTGATTTTTCTCCTTTCAGTGTAAAATTTACATTTCCTCAGGTCTACGTTTTCTTGCCACGCATAAGGGAACCTTTTGTATAATTGTAAGACTGTATGATCTCCAGATTATAGCTACTTTCTGAATATGTATTTGATAAAAACTAGACACTAGTGTAACTGAAGAAAGCAAATTTCTTGGTAATATAGAAATTGAGAAGAATTAGGTTTTTTGTTTTTTGTTTTTTGTTTTTTAGTAAAACTGGACTGTTCTTATGAACAAGGACATGATGTCAATTTAGTAACCTACAAAAATGCTTCAAAAATATTGTCTGTTGCAACAAAACAAGGCAAACATTTTTAGAGACTTCTGAGCTTCAAGAGTAACCTCTTATGGAAAGCATCCTTCAATTTCTAAAGTTCTATTATAATTATCAGTTATTATAAATAGGAATCTTGAAATGCATATTTATAATTTTAGAAGGTATATATTTGGTCACTTTGCTTATCAGCCAGAAAAAAAAATTTTAGAATTTTTCTTCTTCCCTTCTCCCTTTATCATGGAAATAAAGAAGGCAATAAAGTTGGTCAAATTATCTTAAAACGACTTGCAAGTCATTATTTTTATATCACTGCATTATGATTCCAGAAATATAGGTTATATAATATTATAATATAAATTGTATGCATTATAGTATAATACAAATTGTTTAAAAAAACCTTGGTATTTCCTTCTCATCCCATTTACTTTTTTATTCTATTACATTTCTGGTATTAAGCAGACCTGTTTGAGTTTTCAGCGGGTTTGTTGTTCTCTGAATGACCTCCTCACACTGGAAGGAGTGCCACTTTTTCTTCTTATAAATACGAGATGATTCACCAGCAAATAGTTTTACAAATCTATTGTTTGTCCTTTAATTGATTTGTGATGTACTCTGCTTTGGGTTTTGCATTTTTACAGGTTAACATATTCCAACTTTTGGAGGAAGATGTGTGTTACATGCACCCCCAAAAAAAAAAAAAAGGTTCTATTTCAGCTGGACATTGGAAATAGAATGAGTTTACTGGGAAGAAATGGAAAATTCAGAGAAAATATTTTCAAATGTATAGTATGTTTTCAATATTTTTGTATAAAAGGTGTATAAAGATGTATATATATATATGAAATACTTTATGTATACATATGTATAAACATACTTTGTATTTGAACACTTATACATTTGAAAATTATAAAATATGCTTTGTGAAATATAAGCATATTGTGTATGTTCACTTTACATATACTACATACTATACATTTGAACATGTATAAAGTGTACTGAGATATATATAGAGAGAAAGAGAGATATCTCTTAGGAATGTTTTAAAACATAGGGGTAGAGACAAACCCAGGAAAATTCACCCTGTTAACAAGAGTCCAGGCAGGCTTCCTAAGGGGGTGGCATTCAGCTATCAAGGAACTGGGTTCTTGAGTGATGAAGGCATCAGGGGGACCCAGCCACTGAGCAGTTGCCTGAGTCCAGACCTGGGGTTGGGAACTCAGTGCTTGTGCAGAAAAAAAATGATGAACATAGACGCAGAAATCCTTAACAAAATACTAGCAAACTGGCTCCAACAACACACTGCAAGGATCATACGATCTTTAGAAAGCAGAGCAAAGCTGGAAGAATCAAGTTTCTTGACTTCAGACTATACTACAAAGCTACAGTATAGATCAGTGGAACAGGATAGAAAGTCCAGAAATAAGCCCACATACTTATGGTCAAAAAAAGGAGTCAAAAATATACAATGGAGAAAAATCCGTCTCTTCAGTAAGTGGTGCTGGGAAAACTGGACAGCTTCTTGTAAAAAAAAAAAATAAAATAAAATTAGAACATTCTCCAACACCATACACAAAAATAAACTCAAAATGGATTAAAGACCTAAATGTAAGACTGAATAATATAAAACTTCAAGAGAAAAACATAATCAAAATACTTTTGAACATAAATAACAGCAATACTTCTTTTTGATCCATCCCCTCGAGTAATGGAAGCAAAAGCAAAAATAAATAAACGGGACCTAATCAAATTTAAAAGTTTTTGCACATCAAAGGAAACCACAAACAAAACAAAAAAAGACAACCTACGGAATGGAAGTATTTGCAAATGATGAGACCGACACAGGATTAATTTCCAAAATACAAAAACAGCTCATAATATTTAATATCAAAAAAATGAATCCAATCAGACAATAAATAGCAGACCTAACCAGACATTTCTTCAAAGAAGACATACAGGTGGCCAAAAGGCACAAAAAGATGTTCACTATTGCTAATTACTAGAGAAATGCAAATCAAAATTACAGTGAGGTGTCACCTCACAGCTCAGAATGGCCATCATCAAAAAGTCTACAAATAACAAATGCTGGGGAGGATGTGGAGGAAAGGGAGCCCTTGTTCACTGCTGGTGGGAATGTAAATTGGTGCAGCCACTATGGAGGACATTATGGACGTTCCTTGAAACCCTTAAAATAGAATTACCATGTGATCCAGCAATTCCACTCCTGGGCATCTATCCAAAAAAGACAAAAGGTAATTCAAAAAGATACGTACACTTCAATATTCATAGCAGCACTGTTTACAATAGCCAAGTCATGGAAGCAACCTAAATGTCCATCTACAGATGACTGGGTAAAGAAGATGTGCTATATATGTATACATACATAGAGATACATATAGGAATATTACTCAGCCATAAAAAAATGAAATAATGACATTTACAGCAACACAAATGGATCTAGAGATTATCATATTAATTTAAGTATAGCAGACAGAGAAAGATGAAAATCATATGACATCACTTATATGTGGAATCTAAAAATATGATACAAATGAACTTATTTACAAAACTGAAATAGACTCACAGACATAAAAAACAAGCTTACAGTTACTCAAAGGGAAGGGGAAGGGATAGATTAGGAGTTTGGGACTTGCAGATACACACTATTGTATATAAAAGAGATAAACAACAAGGACCTACTGTACAGCACAGGGAACTAGATTAAATATCTTGTAATAACCTATAATGGAAAAGAACATGAAAAATAATCTACATATATGTATAAATGAATCACTTTACTGTCTACCTGAAACTGACAAAACATCATAAATCAACAACACATCAATTTAAAAAAATAAAAATTTTCTAAACATCAAAAAAAATATTATGCAATCTCTTCTACCCTGATTCACTCTAATGGACAAAATTCACTCTGATGGACAAATATTTTAACCAAATGTATTTTATGTTTCACACTTTTTTAGGACCGTCAAGTCTCTGTTAATAATTCTGCCTCTCAGTCCAAGTGAAAGAAAGATTAATCATTTCACTCTAAATATAACATGGTATCAATCTGGAGCTCAAACAAAATCTAAAATTAGCTTTTAAATTAAAATTTCTCTTGGTTGTCTGCCTTTCTCATGGAAATTAGGTACAATTATTCATATGGTTGTACAGTTAAACCCCCTTCTTCATCTATTTAAGGTTAGCTAATAAAACCAGCATAAAATATAGAAAACAAGGAAAGAACAGAATAAAGGGATCTAAAAATAATTACTTATCAGTAGGTTTTGAGGCAATATTTGCGTCTTAAATTTTTGGTAAATTTTTTCTAAATGTCAAATTTGCTCCCATTAAAATCTATATTCAGACACCCTCACTATAGCATTGCCCTGATGTTTCTTTGCATAGCTAACAGTTGTTTGACAGTGAAATCATCATAAAATGAAATTTCAGTAGTATTTTCTTAACTGTATTTAATCCACCCCACCTTCTGAAAATTGAAAACACAATCTCCACCACCTCTTTAAATGCTCTTTGAAATGCTTAAATAAAGGGTGCCTTTAAAACCCAAATAAAATTAAACTCAAACACATTCACCACCTGGTCCCACTCTCTTCTCCGCCAGGGACAAGGCAATGCTATCAGATCTCTCTTAGTCTGAGAATTAGGCTGAGGGTTGCAGACTAATGAGAGAGAAAGAAATTCAGTTTCTTTAATGCTTGTCCAAGAGGACAATGTCCCTACTTAAGCTGCCAATGTGTGTTCTGTTGTTGACACTTCAACATAACCCTTCCTTCATTTTAAACTCAAGGATGTGACCAGACCCAGGCAACTTCTGTCCTTCAACTCTGCCCCCTCAGTGCAGTGCGCTTGCCCCAGACTTACTGCTTCTGGAAATCAAGGAAACGTTCACAGTCCCAGAAACCAATTTTCTAAAATGATGTTTCTACAATAGGAAGGGAGCAGAGAGAGATAAGTGGGCTTCCTCGTTACTCATCATCCTCTCATTGTGACAAAAAAAAACCTTGCCGGGAATCCCCAGCGATGCCCACTACCTCTTCTTGGCTGGATGTGAACCTTATGGGTACCCCTAGGTGCAAATGATTTGAGAAAACCATTTAGCAGGGTTTTTCAGCCTCCTTAACCTCTACATCAGTGGATGTGAAAGAAAAACGTAAGTTGAGATTATGTCATCATCCAACAAATATTCACATTTTGAAGTTTATAAATTTCCTCTGAAATCATCCATGCTGTGACCATGTTTTACCCTTTCTCTTGCCCTGATGTCAGTTAATTAGTTGTTATTGTCTTGTCAACTATTTTTTATTCTGATGTTGCAAATCTAGCTGAATTAGATGCTGTGGTTACCAGATGTTCGAAGGATGCAGAATAAGTTTATATTTTTGTGCAAGGCCAGATGCTTACCAGGTGCTTCCAAGGTCAAGGGTGTGTCCCTTTAATGCACAGATGTTTCAGAAACAAATTATCACAGGGGACTCAGCTCTGCCAAAGAATGGAACAATGTTGCAATAAACTGGAGGGACCTAGAAACAATTCTTCATTACCTGTCCTTATTTCCAGTGACTAGAGAACCATCAATGATTCAGTCCAACAAAAAGTATTAATGAAATTATGCACAAGGAACAAAAAAATTTTTTTCACGGAGGTACAGACGCTAGAACCCAGGACCTCGTGCATGCTAAGCATGCGCTCTACCATTGGGCTATTACTCTCCCCCTGGAAATTAAAAAAAAAAAACTTGTTTGTTAGTGATGCTTGAAAATGCTGTTTATTTAATGAACAAATCACTCACATGACTCTTTTGTTTAAAATATTGAACTCATAAGATGGACTCAACAATTTTTTTAAATGAAACAATGATCGACTTTGACAATGAAATTTATTTTTTCCTTACATGATTATGGAGTAAAACTGTTCAATAATTGCTCTATAACAGATTAATTTTTGTCAGTGTCTCTGGGTTTATGGACTGTGTGTGTGTGTGTGTGTGTGTGTCCAATGTAACAGTTTATGTTTCTACAACAAAACGTTTCAAATGATCTTCAATCAAAATGTTCGCTTAAGTGTGTTTTCTGGTTGACTTTTCTTTGGGGGAATACCTATTTCAAGAAGTGAGCACAAACTGAGAAAAATGAAACAAAACCCAAGAGTGACAGAATTCTAAGAATAACACAGAAATAAAGGATGTGATCATGTTGGTTCCTGGTCCGGTTCCAGGCAACACGTCTCATCCAAAGAGAGCCAGAGTGATGGTAGACGGCTGACCCAGGACTCAAGGACCTGCCATTTTATTGCTTGGTGGCTTCAGGTGACAAAAGCATGCTGGGCATTGAGGGTGGGGAATCTCCCATTTCTCTGGAAACACTGTGTTGCATAAACTGTTCACTGAGGCTCAAGGGATGTGCTGTTATCATTTTGTAACTCGGACTCTGCAGGTTTGGAGTGTTTTTGGTAAAAGAAACGATTTTCCCCGCCATTGCAAAATGGCTCCACCAAGCGGATCCAACAGTATGGGCCTCAGAAAAGATGCCATGTTGAAAGAACTTGACAAGAGTGGTTGTCAATGTAAAGAGACAACCTCAGCTCTTCCAGAAGCAAAGGGAGGTTCTTTGGTGCACTGTGGTTCAAGTCTGCAGGTGTGAATGCCATGTAGTCAGCGTTGCATCTCTGTTGATTTGCATTCTAAATTTTTCAAACATTTAGAACAGTGCATTAATACCTCAGTGTAAAATTTCCTCTAGTTCTCCATATTTTTCTGATATACGTCGATTTATTTGTTTTGTGCTATGTTGATTGGCCTCCAAATTTCATATCTATTTAATTTCATTGTATGCTCATTATGAGATGCAACCACTGTTTAAAACTCCCGACTCAAACTGCTCCACCCCTGGGAGACCAGCGGGCAGTCACCTCATCTCTCCGTATCTCAGGTCTCCTGTGTATAAAATGGGCATGATACAGACTTCTTCACAAACAAAGAAGGAAGCAAATGCTTCGCACAATTCTTGCAAGGTTTAAACAGAAAAGAGCACTTAACAATTATCAGTACTGCTGTTTTGATTGCTAAGATTGTAGGACAGCAGACATTAGCTCAGGGAAAGCCTTGTGAGTCTTGTTTCAGAGAAAAAATTTCCCACACTGAAACCTGCAAAAAACAAAAACAACAACAAAAAAAACTCAAATGCTGGCATGAGACCTGCATTGCCTCCTTAAGTGATGAGCCCAGGGGACCACAGTGTACCCAGGTAACCCTCAGGATGGTTCTTGAAAAAGACTCAGTGAGCTGTGTGTGTTGTGCTTGGCCTACAGGCTGTGTGAAGTCCTGCCATTATGGCTGTGAACCACGTTTCCACCACTCCTTCTCTTATGCGGATAGACGTTGCATTTTCTGGAAGAGTGACACTCATTGGTGCAGTGCCAACTGGTGTCTGCCGAGGCCCTGCAACCCCCATTCCCGGGATCACCCACGTCCCTCAAAAAAACCAAAATGCATCCTTTCCTGACGTGCATTTGTCTTAGCAGAATTTACAGCCCTGGGAAATGGCTAATCTCACACTAGCTCAGGCTGACTTGCATCAGCCCCTGTCTTCATCTTATCGGAATCATAAATCCCAGTGTCTCTTCCTGGTCCCCAGCTCTCTTGTCTCACCCACAACCAATCAAGAACTTGTGCACGAGCTGATCGTTCAGTCCCCTCTGCTCAGCAACTGACCCCTGGGGCTCACACAGTCACCTCTCATCTGTGGGGCCTGCTGTCACCTCCTTTGTCTCTGAAACCTTCTTTGTTTCTGCTAAATTCTTTTACCGCCCACGACATCAGCCCGCCACGCTTCCCAACAGCTGGCTTTGTCTGCCCTCTTTCATGTTCTGGAGGGTGATCAACTATTGATCAAGGAGCCATCCGATTAGTGATCTCAAGTTCAACCATTCACACAAGATGAGCTGCAATGGCCTTTCGTTCAGAGCCTTAAAGCTTGTGACCTGAGAGCCTTAAAGCTTGTTACCTGAGAGCTATTCTGATGAACAGAAACAATTCAACAGTGCACGTTTCCAACAGATGAAACAAGCTATAGGTCAACATTGAAGAAGAATTCCATCTTCTTGTAGTTCTCATACAGGGTGGAAAAAGAGCCCGTGAGAGTGTGTAACGGGGAAATAAGAGAGAGAGAGACAGACATACAGACACAGAGACAGAAGGAGAGAGAAAGGAAGGAGGAAAGGAAAGGAGGGGTGGGAAGGGAGGGAGGAAGGAAGGGAGGGAGGGAGGGAGGAAGGAAGGGGAAAGGGAAGAAAGAATAAAGAAATAAAACCAATAGAGCAAACAAGGAAATGATCTGTGTGGGCTGATACGGAGAAACATTCATGACTTTGTGGGAAAGCAGCCAAAGTGGCTTATGCTTCAATGCTTCACGCTGGAACCAGAGAGAATGTGCCAGAAATGCCACTGCAACTGCGAGGAGAGATCTGCGCCATGAGAACCGCAAAAGATAATTGTGATTGAGACACTTAATGGCAATTCAAACAGACTAATTATGAATGAAGGTACTAAAAATGCATGTGATGTCACGTCTGAGACAGCAAGCAGCTGAATTTTTATTTCTAAATGCAATATTTGCTGCTCATCATAGTGTGATTGGGACCATATAATTTTATAGCGTAAGTAATTTTGTGCCGACAATGTGAAAGCTGAATTGTAGAGCCTGCTTATATGCAAAGCATTCAAGCTATGGGTTAGACCCTCTTGTCTCTTTAGCGTGTGTAAGCAAATCACAGGAAGACTTAACGTTTTTCGTGTTTTCCTTATTGTTATTGGACAGCATTATTCACACAAAAGTAAACACACCGGTCTTGACTACGTGCGCATAATGGGTTATGTTCAAATTTAGTTTTCTTTATGGGGAAAATTCCAGAAACAATTGTGACTGAACGAAGCTTAAAGCAAGAACAAAAATTGAAAGTTTAGAAATTCATATTTTTAGATCCCTTGAGATGATTTGTTTTTGTGTAATGTGTCTTTGAGATAAAGAGATGTGCAAATTTACATAGGATGTATTCAGTCTTGTGATTAGCGCAGATTGGTGAGGTAGGAAGTTCCTGTGTTGGATGTATTATGAGTCTGACTGTGACGTGTGCTAATTTTTAAAACTGAATTTTGCCGTCGAGTTCTAAAAATTCTTCCTAGGCTTCATTTAGAAATAATTCTACATATTCTTCTAGTTTTCTCGCTTTATTTGTTTTTATGCACTCATCTAAACATCGCAGGTTTTCCCTTTCTCCTGAGTTACAGAAATGCCCGAATCAAAATGACACTTTATCAGATTTCACCTCCTTACACTTTCAAGACAAATGAATCAAAGCATGTGCAGTTCTAAAGGAAATAAATACAACGAAAGAACTCTGAAATTGGTGTGGAAGGCTGTTTAGAGCTTATATTTTTGCCATTGATTTGAAAATAATTAACTTCAATTTAGTATCATGAGGTCATTTTCAAATTAAATGCTAGAATCTACAAAATCCAATTTTAATAAAGGGACAATAGAATCATTGTTCTCATAAGGGTAACTTTTTTTGTTAAATGACCCCATTAATGAGCCTTTATTTTTAAAAAATATTGAAAATTTTATATAATTTACTGTTCAGGCATTGGTAAACACATCTCTTGTATATCATAAGCTGAAAATAAACATCAAATTGTATAGAGAATTTAAATTCATCTTTCCACGATAAATTAGGAACAGTTTTTGTGTATAGTACATTACATGGTTAACTCCAAACACATATTCAAGTGTCATAATTTCATAGGAATAAATCTAATTACAATGCAATATTTCCCATGAAAACAAAAAATACATTTATTTATGTATGTATAGATTTTGGAACTTTCTGATTCACCCAGTTTTTAAAGAATTTGATAAAATCTAAAAAGACAAAAAATACATTTATTTATGTATAGATTTTGGAACTTTCTGATTCGCCCAGTTTTTAAAGAATCTGATAAAATCTGAACACACAGAAAATCATGAGTGTCTTATGCCAAAATTAATAAATGTTATTATAATAAGTATATTTAAAATAATTATTCTTACCATTACTGTGTAAATGACCATGAAGACTAAAAGAAGCCCCATGGCTCTAAATAGTATGAAACATTTAGCTGCAAATAAAAGAAAAATTACACCAATCAAACATGAGTTAATATTTTCGAGTACCTTTTCATTGACGAAGATGGCTTTTCTCACCAAAAAATATTGACTGTAAGAAAACCAGGTCTCATGGGAGAATTTTTCATCCGTTAATAGGATGATGAAGGAAAGAATTCAAAGCTGTGGGCAGTCGGTTCCGATTAGTGAAGACATCACGGTGCTTTTAAAATTTTGCTCTATTATTTTCCAAATGTACACCCTGAGGCATGCCTCTTGCTAATTAAAATTTCTGAAGTTTTAACATTCTGAACTCCATTCTGAATTCCACTCCTGAAATTTCCCCAAGATGCTGGCTACAACCAGCCAGTTTCCAAGATAATAAAATAGAGTCATGAAAATGGAATGCTTTGGGATCAAAAGACTCCACCTTGACATTTAAGATTCATTCCTTAACAAGACCCTATGGTGGTGGGGGTGGGTGGGGAGACTTTGCACCTTTGCATTTTGTCTGTGTGATGGAATCCTATGGACTCATTCACTGTTTGCTTGAATGCCACTTCCTTGAAGACCCTTTCCCTGACTGCCTCTCCCAGCCTATGCATCAGAAACCTGCAAGTTTGCAAGTCCTGAGAGACCCCGTGGAAGGAATCAACCCATGTGATGCCCTGATCGTGAACATCTAGCTTCAGAACCAGGAGAAAATAAATTTCCATGTCTTAAGCCACCTGGTTGTCTGCGGTCCTTGATTTTGGCAGCCTTGGCAAACACGCAGATTTGGGTATCCGACATTGCGGGGTGTCACTATAACAAATGCCTAAAATAAGTGTGGATGTGGCTTCAGAACTGGGTCACGGGTAAAGGTTGGAAGACTTTGGGTGTGCAAGTTAGAAAATGCCTTGGTTGTCTTGCAGAGAATGTTGGTAGAGATACAGATGCTAAAAGAGTTTCTGTGGGAGCTCAGGCAGAAAGGAGGAGGGTGCACAGACGTCTTCCACCATCTTAGTGACATTCACATGTCATCGTGACCAGACCGTTGGAAGAAATTTGAACCTTACAGTTGCTTCTTGTGAGGTCTCAGATGCAAGGAAAACTGTGTTATGAAGACCCGGAGAATCAGTGGTCCTGGTTATCATGGGGCAAACAACTTGGCCAAATTGTTTTCTGGTGTTTTCATGGAAAGTAAGACTTGTAGATGGCAAAGTGGAATTATCAGTCACCTGAGGAGAATTTCAGCCTGGTTTCTTCGTGCTGCTTAGAGTAAAATGCAAGAGGAGGGAAAGTGAGGAAGAAATCGTTAGGTGAAAAAGAACCAGAACTTGAAGACTTGCAGAATGTTTGGCCTGTTTGTGTTGTAAAAAAATTAACGTGGAAAGGAAACATAAGGGATGTAAAACTGGACAACCTTTTCCTAAAGTGATTATAGTGTGTGATGTGGATACAATCATATACAGAGAAGGTGCATGGAGGACCTTCTTGTCGGATGGCTTGACCCCCTGTGAATTAGACCAACACAGTTTTTGAGAAATTTTTAGCAGCAGAAATGCTGCCCATTGGGACTAAAGGAGACAGAAAATGAAGGCAGGCTGTCGGACCTCCAGGGTTTTACAGATGGGTGGGCCAATAAAACCTGATACAAACATGAGTTATCTCTCAAGGTCAAGGAAGAATGACCCAGAATTTGGCTTAAAGGTTGGCCAGGCTGCCGATCCCACCATAAGCCGGAGGGCACTGGTCCAAGTTCTCAAGACTTACAATCTGATGGAATCTGTCAAGTTCATTTTCAGACTTTGATCTTGAACTTCTAGCTTCCAGAATCCTGGGAAAATAAATCTCTATGTTGCCCAGTTTGTGGTACATTGTCATGGCAGTCCTTGCAAAGTTATTTTCTCCAGGATGCCTACCTCCATACTTCTGTTACATGAAAGAGAAATGCTTGAAGGCACTTGTGTTTGGGATTTCTTCTAAATCAACTCTCATACACTGATGCAAGTTGGAGAATGAGATAAATCATGAAACAATCATGAGATTTCTCAACGGAAACTTAAAGCCAAAAGAAGGATTTATTCAAAATTATGGGGGGAAAACATTTTCAAACTAGAAATCAGTATTAATCAAATTAAGAATCAAGAAAAATAGAAGTGAAAAAAAAAACTGTATGTTTTCAGGTATGGCAAGGAAGCCTTTCTCAAGGACTTGCAGAAGGCGTGGTCCACCAAAACTGGGGTGTTAAATAAGAAACAAGCGGTGGGGTCAAGTAGCAGGAAAAATTTGTTAACTTCAGACTTAGATGAAATCAATTTGTATGGAGTTAATTTTGTTTTTAAGAAAAATTGTCCCATAAGAACCATTAGCTGTCTCTTTATATTAAAATTTATCCTCTCAAGTCATTTATCAGAATGTATTGCAATGTTTCCATGTCACAGAAAAGGACAAATCCAGGGCAAAATGCGAATTAAACTTGCCCAGCATCACAGAGACAGCAACTCAGGACCAGACTCAAATTCACAATGTGGCCCGTGAGTCCATAGTTAAAACAAGTTACCGGGGTTTAATTTTAGACAAAGCCTTTTTATTTTACTGTTTGTGGTTAGAACATCTTCCTGCTAAGAAACACAGGCTCACATGCAAATAACTCAATTAGCATTCTTTGACCCTTTATAATCCCAAATGCATCTCCGTGTCTTGGCTTAGCTAGAGTTTCCATCAACATGTCACAGAATATAGGTCACATGCTAACTGCCACCTTATCTCCTTCTGTCAAACCCACCAGATGTTCACCTTAGTGATTTATCAAGATGTTTTTCATCAATTCCTTTTTTAAAGCTATCAAACCCCTCGAAAATCACTCTCTGTAAAACTGAGGGAGATTGACTTTGTCAAAATAATTACAGAAGCTGAAGGGAGAGAAGGCTGATCCATCTTTCTTTATTTCTTTTCAAAGTGCCAGTTTCACTTGGACCTTTCAACTTCAAGAGAGCCTTTGTTCACCCAGACTTTCTGGCTGGCACAAAATGGGATTCGCAGGCCCCAAATAAGCATCGTGGGAGATAACAGATTCCTCTGTGTCCCTCGTCCTGTGATGGATTTTCAGACGCTCTTCAGCAAACCACTTCCCACTTAATTGGAAAAAAAAAAATTCTCCATTCCTTCAGACTCTGTAAGGTGCAAACTTAGAGACAGGAGACTGTCTCCTGATTAGAAAGAATCAAAATGCATCGGAGAACAGGTGTGAAAAGGAGACAGTGGCTGAATATAAACCATTTAACCCCACTGGGGTAGCCGGTATCATAATTTTCTGTAGCACAGTGGTCTCCAGATTTAGGGACTTACAACCAGGAGAGCTTCAGTGAAATATATGAGGATTAATATAAGGTTGCCAACATTTTATTTCCTAGTGAGAAAATTTCTACCACACACACGTCCACGTGGTCCACCACCCACATACCACAGACACACAAATATTACCATCCACACCCTAGTTCTGAAAATTTCGCTACAACGTTTTGATTTTTCTCATTTCCCCAGGAAAACAAGCAACTGTGGACTGAGAGTGGTCAGAAGAATGATTACTTTGTAGATCACACGCTCAAATGAAGTTTCAACTTCTGCTGACAGGAGCAAGTCGATTCCTGGGTGTTAGATGTTTGGCCATTTCAGACGTCCAGACATTTGGACATCTGTTCGCTCAATAAATGTATGTTCAATTTCTGGTGTGCGTCAGATCTAAGTCAAGACGCGACAGCTCTATTACTCAGTAAGAAGTGCAGAGACCGTGCAATGAGATGGATGGTATATAGTCGAGATCTGCAGAGTTTATCCTGCAACAAAAAACATCCATTCAATGTAAAAAACAAACAAACAAACAAAAAACAAAAAAACGCAATGAGTTTGACAAAGCTCACATGTCATATTTAATTAGAATCCTTTGGATGGAATGAGATACGGGAAAAAAATAGTGGGGAGATAGGATATGGTTTTGTTTAATAACATGTAACTCAGCTGAGAAATGTGTGAGAGCCACGATGTCAGGGGATTCTTGTGCAAAGAACCCCGAGGGTTTATTGGGGGTCAAAGAGAGACAGAGTCCCAGTTATGTCACCTAAATTGACAAGAAGATACAAGGAAAACCTTTCTAATGCTACACCTCAGAGGAGGTCTGATGTAAAGCTAGAGAGATGGGGTGGGGACAGGGGGAGAGACAGAGACAGAGAGAGATGGAGATGTGCACATGTCTGTGTGAAAATTATTGGATTGAGCATCAACAGTTAAGAATTCTGGATCCAGGCGCCTTGTCTGTAAATCACCTGTTCCTCAGTTTTCCTTTCTGCAAAGGGAAACAGTCCATCTCGCAGGGACATCATGTTAATAAAAATGCCTATAAAAAGTATGCACACACACACACACACACACGTGGATCAATGTGTGCTGTGCTCAGAACAGGTGTGGCGAGTGGGCTGCAGGCAGGCACACATCAGCATCCTGGGTAGGTATATGCAGACAGCAATCCAGGACCTAAATCATCAAAAAGCTCAAACTCTTTTTCCCAGGATAACAAAAAGAACGCATCATTGCGGAGTTCGCTGGCAGAGGTCAGTGCCACCCACTTCCAAATGCAAAATCCTTCCCAAGTACGTTCCGTTTGACCTTTCCATGGGTGGTGACAGTTGTGGCTCCTGGCTTGCTTTTTTTGTTTGTTTGTTTTTAATGATGTGATGGAACCCCACTGTCTTCTATTCAGACTTATTCCTCACTGTTTCTTTTGAGCCGCGTACGTGAGATCTGATGGAAGTAGAACCAATCTTGTTGCTAGGGGCAACCGAAAGAAATAGCTTCTACTGTGTGTGAAACAGGCTCTCCCCTCAACAGGACCGTCAGGAGTGATGCCCAGCGATGTCCCTAAGAGGTAGACGGTGGCTCACGGATAGATGTCTGACTCCCGTGTTCTGAGTCTCAGAGCATCTTCAAGCCACAGACAGCTAGCTGCCCGTGAACCCGAATTCCCCTGGATCTCTGCCCTCCCATCCTCTTACTGGTCATTAGATTAATAATTAGGAAACCTCAGTTTGCACCAGGCATCCATCAAGCACTGTACAGGGACTAACCGACAGCTTTGCAAAATAGGGACAATTATTATCTCCAAGTTACGAAGCTGAAGGCAAGAAACACGGTACATAATTTGTCACAATTTGCACTAGAGTTGCGATCTGAACCCAGGTGATCTGTACGTGAATGCTAGAAATGACCGTTGAATGCCGTTAGATGGATGACCGAGATCTGAGGTGAGGACGTGTGCAGGATGGGTGATAAATTCACCTGATTCTATTTTAAAGTGATTTTTATTTCTTTAAATTTGGGGGGAGGGGGTAATTAGGTTTATTTATTTTAGTGGCAGGACTGGGGGTTGAACCCAGGACCCTGGGCATGCATGCCAGGCATGCGCTCTGCCACTGAGCTCCCCTCTCCCCACCTTTTAAAGTGATTTTTAAAATCCTCTGAGGAGATATGTGTCTTCTGTTTTCCTTTTTTGCTTCAGTGTAGCTGTTTTTGATGTAACTACATGGTGTCAAGTCCACAAGGAACAGAGTTTATTGCAGGTTAAGAGAGCGCAGGACCTCATCTGGACACACATCTCTCTAGCTCTGGGTCAGCTTCTAGATTGCCAAGTGACATCCCCTGGGGCTAGATCTGTGCACTGGTGACGGTCATTAAGAATTTCCTTGTGGCTCAAGAAGGACTTGCCAAGGTCTTCTGGCAAAGAGGGACCCACCCCCGCCATCCTTTCATTGCAAGCTGCCTGGATGTGTTGTAACAGTGCTGAAGGCTGAGTGCCTTTTCTGGGACCCCCCCCCAGCCCCACCCTGTGCCTGCCTGTGGCAGGGCTCTCCTGCTGGGCTGCAGGCCATGCTAAGCTTGCCTTTTGTTTACTTCCAGCCAACTGTGATCAAAAGCCCCGAACATAATCTTAAAAAGATAGCTTAGTGGCACCAACAGCTGGAAGATAATGCTAAATTCCCTGCAACCTGCTTTTACATCCTAGTGGGGTAAAAATCGATCTTCCCTTTACTGGGGAGAAACACAATAAAGCTGTAACTTTCCCAGTGTGCGTTTGTGGGTTTCAAACTTTAAAAAAACTAAGTCATGTTTGTTTTTTGCAGAAACGTCTGGTAACTTTTGAAAGGATTTGTCACGTCGTTGGACAATCTGGGTCTATGATGGAAATCTGTCAATATATATATTTTTCTGACTGCTGAATCAAACACGTTTTCAGTTGAGAAACAGGATCTTAATAAACTTTTAAAGCAGCGTGTTTATTTTTATTTCTGAAATGATGAAAATAACACAATAAAAATGAAATGTAAAACAGAATTTATTTCCTAACACTGGTATAGACAGTTGGGTCCAAATTTGACGTTGACAATAAAAAAAAGACAATAAAATTATATTTTATGTGTATTTTCCTGTAATTAAGTGGATTTGAGGCATTTCTTATTTTTAGTGACGTGGACCTTTCCCATTCTAAAATAATTCTGGACAACTGAGTATTATTACTATCGTGGATCACTGCCACTGATGAAATTGTGTGAATTCAGGTGTCTCGAGGTGAAATGATATTTGAGATTACTAACTTGGATAATATTATATGTCTTCACTATAGATCATTGAGGTAACGCTATACAGACTTGATAAATGTATGAATCACGGGAGAAAACGCAGGTTGGAAAGAAAATAGAGCCTTAATTAAATAAATATGTTATCTTGATCTTCTATAAGTGTAATCTTGCACTCAGAATTTTACTCAGACGTATATGATTATAAGAGTATACAATTTGGAGTTTGAGTTCCCCCCAAAAATCACCAAACCAAACACTTCTTTTAAGATGCAAGAACTGAAATTAATATAGCATAAAAGGTAAATGGTAGATTAAAAAAAATTAAAACAAATTTATTTCCCCTTTATGACCTCAGTTATAAAATTAAAGCTGGTGGAATGACTACACCGTTCTAGAATATTGTTCCTTTCCAGATGTACGAGGCTCTCTTAAAGGTCCCAACTATATTTTGTTTAAAGATTAACATTCAAGCTTAAACACATAAATATTGTAGATTGATTTCCCTTATGCGTTATTATTCCGAATCTGATCATTAAAGCTTAGCTTACCTCTCTGACAGACACTAATCTCTCTCTCTGAAGTATGTGCACTTATTTGATTTCATATTTACTGGCAAATATATGAGAAATATTTAATTTTATTCTAAAGTCTATAATTCTCACTGTTTGTAAATTTGCTTAAATAATCAGCAGTAGTTCAAATAAGAGTTGATAAGATTCTTCTGTTCAAATTGAACTTTATGTAATTACTATTTCTACCACTGGTTAAGGTAATATTTCTAGCATTTCTGTTGCATAATATAATATCTTGTGGTGAATTTTGATTTCCTGAAATAAAGAATTCTCACATTAAATTTTATGATTTGCATCAAGTGCAATGTGATAAACCTCTTAACGTGGAGACACTGAGACACCTGCCACTGTCCATTTGGTCTTTTCAGAAGCAAAACGGACAGGTGTTGGTTTGACTCTCATGACAAGACAATTATAGACGATTCTGAGAAATAAGACTGCTTTGAAATTTGTTTGAATAGTGCTGAATTCTTGTAAAAAATATTATGAGGTGATCATTAAAATGCAAATTCTCAAATTTTCAGAAACATAAAATGTACATGGCAAATTCTCATGAATTATTTTCCAATTTTCAACATTAGAAGATTTATCTGAAACCAAGGTCTTCACTTTTTCCAGTAACTTCAAGTTCTAAAGATACACAAGTATCTAAATTCAAATAAAATAACGTTTCCCTAAGTCTCTGACATGATGATTATTTTAAGAAATTTATGTCTGTGTTATTTGGTCCATTGTGGACAATGTTGCTATGTATATCCAAGAACACCTTTAAACTGCTATTAAAAAAAAATCAGTCCATAATCCTATACATTGTGAAACCTACTTTAGAAAAACCAAAGAAAAAAAAATTCATTCCCAGCAGTTGTAAATTTCAGGATATATTTCAGGAAGGATGTACTGTAGGACAAAGAAAAATTATACCACATGGAAATTTTGATCGAAGCATTTAGTCACCTGTTACTAAAGGTTTTCCAAACTATGAAAGTCGAAAGAGAGTCCTCATGTCATTTCACTCATGGGGATTTTTTTATCTAGTCATGTAGGCCATCCCAGTCTCTGGGAAATTCACCTATATTTGACATTGTTACTCTTTTATCAGAGCACAGACATTGGCTGTGTGGTGTTTTTATCTCATTGAAAAAATAACCCAAGACAACTATTATGGTTTCATTGCCCTGTAGATTATTTACCAGTTTTGTATATAACCAGCAATCTTATTCCTGCTGCCGCCATAACCACAAGTTTGTTTTCTATGTCTGTGAGTCTGTTTCTCTTTTGTGAATAAGTTCATTTGTCTCTCTCTCTTTTTTTTTTTTAGATTCCACATTTAAGTGTTTTCATACGGTATTTTTCTTTCTCTTTTGGCTTAATTCTCTTAGTATGATGATCTCCAGGTCCATCCATGTTGCTGCAAATAACATTCTTTTATTCTTTTTGATGGCTGAGTAGTATTCCATTGTGTGTATGTATATTCTATATCTCACATCTTCTTTATCCAAGCACCTGTCAATGGACATTTAGGTTGCTTCCATGTCTTGGCTATTGTAAATACTGCTGCTTTTTTACACTAGTTTTAGTTTCACAGTACAATTGAGCAAAAAATAGAGTTCCCATATACCTCCTTACATAGAAGATGTGGAAATCTGAAAAATTCTTTCACAATCTTTGCATTAGATGTGATAAATTGCAAGCCTCTAACACTCCACTATGGATGAAATTTGTAACTGTTCTCGTTACAAATTTAGTTTCTGGGAGCATGAGAAGGAATGTGTATGGAGGGAGCCAAGACCTTTGGAAAATTGTGAAGTGTGTAAATGTGGCTTTTTCTGATGCTGGACGTTGCTATGGAGCAGACAGAAAACAACTGAAAGCCAATTTTCCTAACTTGTTCATCTCAAGAATCCCCCCCTTCATATTTTCTTTTACAGGTTTGTTTTTCCAAACAAGTGACATTTCTCTTTCTGTTCTTATCAGCAGATAATAATCATCTCATTTCATGCAGTGGATTTGAGTCCAGCAGAAAGCACAGACCCATTCCAGCTTCATCAGCCTGTCCTATCTCATTGAGCCTCAATGCATGACTTCAACTTGGCTCGAGCCAAGGAGCTTATGATTGTTCCATCTCCACTTTCTGGGGCTCCTGACAGGCATGGTTTCCTCTTCACGTATTATTTTTCATTCTGAAAAAAAAAATACAATAGATTTTAAACATCTCACTTTGTTCAGAGGTTTAGTCTTCATAAATTCCCCATGAATTCCCTTTTTAAAAAATATTTTACTGAGATAAAATTTACATAAAGCATGTTAGTTTCAGGTACATCCACATAAAGATTTATTTGTATATATTGTGAAATGATTACCACAGTAAGTCTAGTTAACATGTCACCACACACAGTCACAAAATTGTTTTCTCATCATGATAAGAAATTTTCTCTTAGCAACTTTCAGATACACACACAATATTATTAACTGTAATCACCATGCTGTACATGACATTCCCATGACTTTTTTATTTTTTAAGTGGAACCTGTGAATTCTCTTACTTAAGTCTTACATAGTACTATTACAATAGCCCTGGGACAACCTTCTCAGCCTCTCATCATCCAGAGAAAATAAGCAATGTTCTAGTGGAAAGAAAGGACACAGCTAAAGCTTAAGTTCCTTGATTAAAAAATGACTGCACCTTCTACTTTGGGATTTTCAAGCACAAAACACTTAATGGAGCTCCACAGCACAGTGAATCTATTGTATGAATATCTGTGATTGAGTCCATAAAGGCATGGGTGAATCTCTAGCCCTAAGGAAGCCGGGGTGAGGTGAGGGCTACCTTAGAGGTGGGCATCCAACTAGCCTATTTTAAAGTTAGCCAGATGGGAGAACTAGCCTTTCAGGTGAGTTGATGAGAACATCTAAGTCTGAAGGAAGAATACAAGTAAGGCTGAACAGATTTGTTATCCTTTAAGATAAAACCAAACTAGTTAAGAGACTTCAAGAACTGTTTAATTGTGTACAGCAAAAAATAGCCTTGGACACCTGGTTCTTTTCACAGGGGTAGAGGTGTTAGGGAAAAGTCAGTGCTTTGCCATAATTACTGGTTATCCAATACTTTGCAAAAGGCCT